>NC_091438.1:121876790-122476790 GCF_964237555.1 Oryctolagus cuniculus | reverse complement strand
GCATTAATTTTTTCAAATATAGTATTGTTATTATTATTATCAGCTATCATTTATCAATTTCTATGTCCTAGGCTTTTGCTAAGCACATTCCTTACATACTAAGTATGTTTTTAAAAAATATTTATTTATTTGAGAGTTACAGAGGGAGAGAGGGAAAGGCAGAGACAGAAAGATTTTCCACCTGCTGGTTCACTCCCCAAATGGGCACAACTGCCGGCGATGGGTGGGTCTGAAGCCAGGAGCCAGGAGCTTCCTCTGAGTCTCCCACGTGGGTGCAGGGGCCCAAACACTTGGGCCATCCCCTGCTGCTTCCCCAGGTACATTATCAGAGAGCTAGATTGGAAGTGGAGCAGCTAGGGCTTGGACCAGCACCCATATGGATTGCTAGGGCCACAGGTGATGGCTTTATCCACCACACCGCAGCACCAGCTAAGTATGTTTATATTATGTAACATTCTTAGAACACTGCCTAGACCATAGTAAACTCTACATTTGTATTAGCATTACATTTAAAAATTTTTATTTTTATTGTGGTAAAATATTCATAACATGAAATCTACCAATTTATCATTTTAAGTATACAGCTCAATAGTATTAAGTACATTCACATTTTTCTGTCTAAAATAATGAGAAACTAGATGTTTGTAAGGTGTCAAATTATAGGCTCACAGATTACTTACAGGGCATATGGTGCAAAACACACTTCAATGACAGCAGAGTCAGACTATCACCACCTGAATGCACTGACCAATTCTCACATCTCTGTTGGTGGGACAATTGGACATGGTGTGCATTCTGATGTTATATTATATACACAGCACCACCTATGAAATATGCTTACCAAAAAAGAGAAGACACAGACCAATGAAGGAATGACTGAATTTTGAGGAACGTGGCGGAGGAAGAACTCTGGGACTCAGCGAAGGAGTGATAGGAACTCTAAACAGCACAGAGACTAGAAATGGCAACGTGGTGAGAGGAACGAAATGCATTGCAAATGTGACTCTGACTCTCTGGCTATCGGGAACTCCACATTGTCAGGAAAAGACCAGCAGGAAATCCCCCAGTGCCCCTGTCATCACTGTGGATCAGCAACCCTAACTATAGGAGAACTATACAGTCCTCACAAGCTTTAAATCCAGTTTAGAGAGCTTCTGGGGGCCCGTGGCTGCTTTGCTCCAGAGAAGTAACTCACAATCAGCCTCGGCACCAGCCCCCCAGAACCCAAGCAGCTTTTAGCACAGTGCAGTCATCACAACACCTTCACGGCTAGAATCCATCATGCAACCCCGAGATCTCAGCTGCCACCTAAAGCCCCAGGGCCAGTGCTCACCTCCTGGGACCTGGGGACAGGTCTCTCCGTATCCCATGGCCCTAAGGCCACAGCTGCCATTGCCACAAGCCCTAGCACCATCAGTGCTTACCTTGTGGGTCAGGAGGATGGGTTTCTCCAGAACCAGCAGCCCTGGGACTATGGCTGCCACTGCAAGTGCCCTGATTCCACCAGCACTCAGCTTACAGGGGCTGGGCCTGGGGCAGCCTCTCCACAGTCTGCAGCTTTTGGGTCATGGCTACCACCTCCACTGGAACTCCATTCTGCGGGGCTGGGGGCAAGCACCTTTGGAGCTCACCTGCATCTCATATTAGAATGCCTGTTTCAACTCCTGGACATTCCACTTCTATCCAGCTTCCTGCTAATGAGTATCCTGGGAAGCAGCTCAAGCATTTGGGTCCCTGCCACCCATGTAGGAGACCAGAATTGAATTCTTGGCCTCTGGCTTTGGTCTGGCCACATCCTGGCTGTTGCAAACATTTGGAGACTGAACCAGCAGAGGGAAGATCTTGCTCTGTCAGTTGCTACTGCTCTCTCCCTCTCTCTCCTTCTCTGTCTCTCTCTGTCTTTCAAATAAAAATAAAGTCAACAACTGATTGTTTAAGAAAAATTATTTTTTGAAACATATAAAATAAAATAATATTTAAAAAGAAAGAAATCACACATAGGCTACACTTCTGTGTTCACTTAGAACCATAGCCAAAGCACTTATCTAGCCAATACCTTGTATCCCGTCTATGTGAAAAAGTCTTTTCTGGGGCTGGTGCTATAGCAAGGCAAGTTAGGCTGCCACCGGAAGCACCAGCATTCCATATGGCTGTTCTTCCAATTCAGCCCCCGCCAATGGCCTGGGAAAGCAGCATGTGAGAGGCCCAAATGCTTGGGCCAGTATACTCACGTGAGAGGCCCAAATGAAGCTCCTGGCTCCTGGCTTCTGCCTGGCCCAATACATTTGTGGCATGAACCAACAGATGGAAGACTTTTCTTTCTCTCTGTTTCTCTCTTTCTGTATCCATGCCTTTCAAATAAATAAATAGATCTTTTTAAAAAGTCTTTTCCTATGAAAACTATTCCACACAATTGGAAGAGGTGGTTTTTACACTAGATGTGCTGACATCAATGATGGGATGCAAACATCAAAATCAAGGAAGTATGACACCTGCAAAGAAACAGAGGAATTCTGCAGGAGAAGTAAATCTATGAAATGTCTGAAAAGGAATTCAAAATAGTAATACAGAGGAAATTCAGCTAGATGCAAGAGAATACCAATAGGCAATTCAACTAAATAAGGAAAATAATTGACACTAAGCATGAGAAATTCAGTAAAGAAACAGAAATTGTAAAAAGGAACCGAACAAATCTTGGAGGTGAAAAATTCAATCCAACAAAAATGCAGTTGAAAACCTCAATAGCAAAAGAGACCTATGAGACTTGTGAGCTACCACCAAGGCAACAAATATTCACATTTTAGAGATTTCAGAAGGAGAATAATGGGGAGAAGTCCTTGAAGGCAAATTTTTTTTTTTTTGACAGGCAGAGTGGACAGTGAGAGAGAGAGACAGAGAGAAAGGTCTTCCTTTGCCGTTGGTTCACCCCACAATGGCTGCTGCGGCCGGCGTGCTGCGGCCAGCGCACCGCGCTGATCCGAAGGCAGGAACCAGGTGCTTTCCCTGGTCTCCCATGGGGTGCAGGGCCCAAGCACTTGGGCCATCCTCCACTGCACTCCCCGGCCACAGCAGAGAGCTGGACTGGAAGAGGAGCAACTGGGACAGAATCCGGTGCTCCGACCGGGACTAGAACCCGGTGTGCCGGAGCCGCAGGCAGAGGATTAACCTATTGAGCTGTGGCGCCGGCCGAAGGCAAATTTTTTTGAAGATTTTTTTATTGGAGCCAGCACTGTGGTGTAGCGGGTAAAGCCACCACCTGCAGTGCCGGCATCCCATATGGGCACCGGTTTGAGTCCTGGCAGCTCCACTTCCAATCCAGCTCTCTGCTATGGCCTGGGAAAGCAGTAGAAGATGGCTCAAGCCCTTGGGCCCCTGCACCCACATGGAAGACCTAGAAGAAGCTCCTGGCTCCTGGCTTCAGATTGGTCATTGAGGCCAGTTGGGGAGTGAACCAGCAGATGGAAGACCTCTCTCTCTCTCTCTCTCTCTCTGCCTCTCCTTCTCTCTGTGTGTAACTCTGACTTTCAAGTAAAATAAATAAATCTTTTAAAAAAAGATTTTATTTTTTTATTTGTGGGGTTGAGTTACAGACCAAGAGAGGGAGAGACAGAGAAAAATGTCTTCCATCTGCTGGTTCACTCCCCAGGTGGCTGCAATGACCAGAGCTTGGCTGATCCAAAGCCAGGAGCCAGAAGGCAAGAGCTTCTTCCAAGTCACCTATGCAGGTGCAGGGACACAACCAATTGGGCCATCTTCTTATGCTTTCTCAGGCCATAGAAGAGAGCTGAATCTGAAAAGCAGCAGCCTGTACTAGAATTGGAACCCATATGGAATGCCAGAGCTGCAGGCAGAGGCTTAGCCCACTATGCCACAGTGCCAGCCCTCATTGAAGGCAAATTTAACAGAGTAATAGGTGAAAGTGTTCCAAGCCTTGAAAAAGAAATGGACATCCAGATCCAGGAACCCCAAAGGACTTCAAGTAGATTCAGTTTATAAAGATCTCTTCCAAGGCATATTTTAGTCTTGTCAAGATTAAAAGAGAATTCTAAAAACAGCAGGTGAAAAGTATCAAGTTACATATAGGGGAATCCTCATTAGACTCACAGCAGGTTTCTCAGCAGAAATCGTATAGGCCAGAAGAGAATGTGATGATAAATTCAAAGTCCTGAAAGAAAAACACTACCAATCAAGAATATATATATAACAAAACCATTTTTCAGAAATGAAAGCGAAATGAAATCTTTCCAAAATTAGCAAAAACTAAGAGAACTCATCACCACTAGACCAGCCTTTCGAGAAATGGTAGGGGTTGGGGCAGCATTGTGGGGTAGCAAATAAGACCTCCACCTGTGATAGGCACTTGTTCATGTCCTAGCTGTTCCATTTCTGATACAGCTTCCTAATGTGCCTGGGAAACAAGTGTAAGATGGTCCAAGTGCATGGGTTTCTGCATCCATGTGGAAGACCCAGAAGAAGCTCCTGGCTCCTGGCTTTAGCCCTGCCCTATCCCAGCCTTTGCTGCCATTTGGGGAGTGAAACAGTGGATTGGAGATTTCTTTATGTGTAACTCTTTCGAGTAAAATAAATAATTCTGAAAAAAATGTTTAGGGCGCTCTTTCACTCTGTCTCCTGATCTCTCTCACTCTCTCTGTCTCTCTGTGTGTGTGTCTCTTGTTCTCTCTCTCATTCTCTTTCTTGATCTCTCTTATGCTCTCCTCCCTCTTTTCCTTCTTCACCCCTTCCCTACAGTCAGTCAGGTTTCCCCCCAATAAACCTTTTCCCTTACTCCAGTGTTTGGGGGTTTTTGGTGTGTTTTGTGACGGCCTTACATTGGTGCCGTGACTCGGATCCAGGCTCCCCCAGGATCCGAAAGGATGCTCTCCTTTCGGGGATCTCTGAGCTGCCTTGGGGTCCTGGATTTCTGCCAGTCACAAAACACACCCCCAGAACTCCTTCCACGCCACCGAACACTCTGTGATCTCTATCCACACACCGGCCTTCAAAATTCTGAGGTAAGACACAGAATAGGACATTCCCACAGTGACTTCTACTGCGAGTTGTGGTTCTACTCTCATCTTAAAGTCCTAGTACTGGGTACAGACCACAACTCCCTAAGGACTTTTGGTCTCTACAGACTCTGTCCAGGCAACAGTGGGTGCGGGTGACGATTCAACCTCCTGTTTCCCTTCTACAGGCTAAGCTCTGGGCTCCAGTGGGCACTTGGGTGATGACCCCCACCCTCTGTTCCCATATCCTCTTGTCAGTCAGACAGCCAGTGTGCTGGAATGAGAAGGCCATGCCAAGATGGCCGCTGGCAAGCGAGTGTCAGTTACTCAGGAATGGCTTTGAATCCCACCTGGCAATGCAGCCTGCCTGGAAACAGGCTGTGATTGGATGGCTTTGGAGCCTGCCTGGCAACAGGCTGTGATTGGTTAGGGCATAAACCGCCCCTTGACCAGATCGGCTGTCTTGGCTATATAAGCTGTTGTACTAACTGAAATAAACGAGTCTGCAGGCTGCTCGCCTCTGGCCCGCTTTCACCCGACTCCCAGGGTCTGTGTGGTGACTCCGCACCTCTTGCCCCCACCACGCTCCTCCTCTCAGAACGAATCCTCAGAGAAGAAATCAACAGCAACAAGCCAGGATCTCGAGGACACCCGATATCTGCCAATCTGACTCTAGAGGTCGCCATGGGATCTTCTTTCTTCCCACATTCCAATTAAGCAATATGGTCCCTCTCAAATTGGCTCCAGACCTCAAACACTGATCCTGATAGCTTTCTCACTTCTGTGAGTTATCAGGAAAATGCAAGGAGATCCCATATGTTCAAGCTTTTTGTATCTTTGGTCTAAACCTTCTATGTGTCTATGTGTCCTTTCTGCTCTCTGGCCCAGGTCCTTTGGGCCCCCAAGTTTCCACTAGTGGTCAAGGGCCTGAGCTGAAACATCTTCCTTCTACGTTTGCAGCTCCTACTCTGCACTGTCTTGGCTCACTGTACCTTCTCCTCCCACCTAGGAATTCCAAC
The DNA here is from genome assembly GCF_964237555.1 of Oryctolagus cuniculus. Lineage (NCBI taxonomy): Eukaryota > Metazoa > Chordata > Mammalia > Lagomorpha > Leporidae > Oryctolagus > Oryctolagus cuniculus. The sequence continues at coordinate 122,470,765 of NC_091438.1, read as the reverse complement.
TTTATCTTAGAACCAGGCCTGGTCCAAAGTTACTCTCCCTGTCTTAATCAATGATCCTCCTGAAAGTTTGGGAATGGCATCTCATGCTTTCACCCTCCAGCTCTTGTTCTCCAGCTGGTCTTTACCCCGCCCTATCCTGTTCCAGTTTTACCATAAGAATGTCAAGGGAGTGGTAATCCCATCCTTCTGAGCTCCCAGATTATTGAAACAAATTAGGTATCCCACCCTTCCGTTGGCTCTTTTGTTTTATCATGAGCAAGCCAGACAGGAAAATTAGGTCTTTTGACTTCCACCCCAGTGGACTTCTTGTCTTTGGTGCATCGGCCACTGGCCCACAGTCACCTTTGGGAACTGTCTGGCAGCTGCCTGAACTTTTGTTTAAGAGGCAGTCCCAAGTGGCTGACTGTTGACTAGGGCATCATGGGCCTACGGTGTTCTTAGGGTAAAAAACAACTGTAACTAGACACTCAGTTTGAAGAAATTTCTCTTTGAATCTAGGAAGATCACTACCTTTAAAAATACTGCTTTGTAACTTGCTGAACTTATTTTACAATTCAGTAAATCAGTACTCAGTGAAACAACAATGGGTAATTAGTATTTGTTTTAGATGAATGCAATTTTAATTTTAATTGAATTCAGATAGAGATACAATATAATATCAGCATCTTAAGTCATTTAGGTGTAACTGCTAATTTAAATTGGGTAAAGGCAAATGAGATAAATGCATCTAATTGTAAACTTTGGTACTCAGCATGTTATATTCTATAAAAAACTATTTGGGTTTGTTTAATAAATATGTTTTCATGAACTATCCATGAAAAATAGTTCAACACTGCTTAAAGTAACTCAGACTGAAATTTGATGTGTGATCTTATTTTAAAATGTTGTCTTAATTTGGAGATTTTTAACAGGTTGTTTCAAAAGGTAAGTCAAGAAAATTGGCAGGTGGAAAACATCACAAGTATAGAAATGTGTGCTTGGTAAGGAAAGTTAAGAAGGAAAGAGTTTTGAATAAAGGACATGGTTTGTAAGAATGACTTCATCCTGATGGCTAGTTTACTCTAGACTGGAATGGAAATGATAGAATGTTTCAAGTAAGTTGAAGAGGGTGTGTGGAAGCCACAGAAGATTATGAAAGAAATTTTTGGATACAAAAGCTATTACTCTATTTCTCTTTTACATAGATGTAGAACCTGATCCTCTGTTAAAGCAATGAATTAAAATAATCAATTATGTTCTCTTAATGTGTCTGCTAGGTCATATTGTTTAGAAACAGCTGAGTTTTTATTAAGAGTCATGATTTGTTTGAATATATACTTATTATAAATCATTTGAATAATCACCTTGTAACAATAATCAAATCTGGTCTATGTTATGTCATGATGTTAAGGGATCTTATTTCAACCAGGTATTTTAAGCCTTCTTGGCATCCTTGACAGGCATTCAAAAAAAAATCAAAGTCCTAATGAATTTGGACTCTGAAATTTCCAGTAAATTTGGATTTTGATTTTTCTAGTTTGGGCCCAACTGGAAATATCGAAGGATATATGTCTCTCATCTTGTAGAGACACCAACAAATCAGGCTATTTGAAGTATATTAGAAGTACTGTCAATGGCCGGCACTGTGGCTCACTAGGCTGATCCTCCACCTGTGGCGCCCACACCCCGGGTTCTAGTCCCGGTTGGGGAACCGGATTCTGTCCCGGTTGCCCCTCTTCCAGTCCAGCTCTCTGCTGTGGCCCAGGAAGGCAGTGGAGGATGGCCTGAGTACTTGGGCCCTACACCTGCATGGGAGACCAGGAGGAAGCACCTGGTTCCTGGCTTCGGATCGGTGCAGCACGCCGGCCGTAGTGGCCATTTGGGGGGTGAACCAACAGAAAAGGAAGACCTTTCTCTCTCTCTCTCTCTCACCATCTAACTCTGCCCATCAAAAAATAAATAAATAAAAATAAGTGCTGTCAAGATATGAAGTTGTGCTAAATTTTAAGTTTTTTTCAAGATTTATTTATTTATTTGAAAGTCAGAGTTATACAGAGAGAGAAAGGCAGAGAAAGAGAGAGAGAGAGGTCTTCCATCCGCTGGTTCACTCCCCAGCTGGCTGCAATGGCCGGAGCTGCACTGATCTGAAGCTAGGAGCCAGGAGCTTCTTCCAGGTCTCCCACATGGGTGCAGGGGCTCAAGCACTTGGGCCATCTTCTACTTCTTTTCCAGGGCACAGCAGAGAGCTGGATTGGAAGTGAAGCAGCCGGGACTTGAGCTAGTGCCCATGTGGGTCTCCAGTACTGCAGGTGGCAGCTCTACCTGCTACGCCATAGTGCCGGCCCAAAATTTTTTAAGTTTTTATAAAATAAAATTCTACTGATACAAATGTCTGAAAGTTAAAAAGTCTAATGATCTTGTGTCACTAGACATGGTGGTTATCTAAATGAGAAAGGTCCAGAGGCCTGAAAGGGTTAAATGTTTTGTAGAATCCTACAGGTGCTTTTGAAAATACTGCGTGAAATAAGCAAGTGCCTCTTGTTGGTTAATAAGTTTATAATTATAAACATGGCTATTTGAAGTCTTCTGTCATCCACAGTTTTGTATATCAGATTTGGTGCTCATAAAACTAAAACATTGTTCTGTGTTTAGCTGTCCTCCTCTAGGTTCCGATGGACTTTTCCCAGCCACTTCTATTGTATTCAGTACTTTGGGATGGTTCTGTAAACAGATGAAGCCAATATCATACCATAGGTTCCAACTGAGAAAGTATGGTTAACTGAGGTTACTAAGAGCAGAAAGTAATTTGAATCAATTAGCAGTTTACAAAAAGGAGTTAAAGATTTTTGAAAGCTATTACTGAAACAGCTGAAACTGCTTTTTTGTTCTATTTTGTATGTTATATGTGTATACATATTGTATGTCTACATGGGAAAATTTATTAATAACTGAATTGTCTTATAGATAAAAGGTTGCTCATAAATTTTAACTGCTAAAATTAATCAAAGTTACATTTTGATTCATGTGACCTGAATCTCTGTATCAGATGTTTTAAATCTGTTGGTAGAAAGAAACTAAAAATGTTTTTATATGCTTGTGCTTGAATTTGCTACAAACAAGCTACACCTTGTTTGATATTTAAGAGATGTTTCCAAATACATGTATTCTTAAAATTTATAGAAGGCATTGGACCTTCTGGTAAATGTTTTCCTAAGTTGTTATCTAATGGTTGAAATTGCTTGCTAAGTTTTCATTTGATATTGCTATTGTCAGTAAGCCGTCTGGGACTTGCTCCCTCATTTCTCTATTCTAAACCCAATTTTTCCCTCATTTCTCTATTCTCTTCAAGGTGGGAAACTGACTATATTGAATGAAGGGCTTTCTAGGATGCACAATTTGATCTTTAGACCTTATAAAAGGGATTACTAACATTTTCTGTAATACCATAGCCAAAATGGGAGCTTAGATTATAATTTCACAGCTAGATTTACTTTGCCATTGGCGCAGTAAACAGGCAAAGCCTCCCTTTCAGACCAAACAAAAGGAGGGAAAGTTTTAAAGTAAGGACATAGCTTTCCTCATGGGCATTGTCTACCCCAGAATAAACCACTATCAGAATATGCCTGTGACTATAGACTTCTAGTTTAGGCCACCAAAGATTAGAAGTGGGACTTGAGCACCCCTTTGACTTGCATCCTCTGGTCTGCTTTAACAAAAACCAGGAGGAAAAGAAAGCCAGGCAACAGAAGCAATGTAAAGATAGGTGACAAGTCAATTAAGGCTGCTCTGTTCAGTGATCTGCCATCAGGAGACCCAACAGGCCAGTCCACTGCATTGGTTTTGGATGTGGAAAGCCTGGGCTTCAGCAGAAGTCAGCTTATGAAGAGCCCTGGCAGCTCTGCCAGCTAGAAGTTGGATCACTGGAAATAGAACTTCCCTGGAGTAGAAGAACACCCAGGTCAGCGCCACAGATCTTGCTGGCTCTAAGCTGGCAAGCCCTTCACTCAGCCCAGCTTCCAAAGTAACCACCACTGCTGAGGGGACAGCCAAGTAGGGTCAGTAACATTGCAGGCAGAACTGTAAATTTCCTGTTAGAGATGCCAGCTGCCTTTACCTGGCCAGCTCTCCTCCCGGGCAAGCAGGGTGCCTTCCCCAGGAAGTTCACACCTCCCTTGGGTTGTACCCCATGTGAAGAGATAGATAGGTCTGGGCCTCATAACTGACAAGGCCTTAAAGCCCACATGATTATTATTAAGCTCCTCCTGTCGGTTTCTATTTGCCTCTCAAGCAGAGAACTTATTCGTGACTTAGCACCTTTCTTAGGTCCTCTAATAATGATTCTGTCCTTTGTTCTAGACTCTATCTAGCCCACTTGGGGCCTCATTCCTTTGTAATCATGGCCTCTACTCTAACATCAATGGCTCTACTCCTGACCTGTGTGTATTGATGGTACTCTCCCCACTTAATGTTGTATGATTGCTCAGAATTTCTCTACAGACAGACCCCTCTACCCGCAAAAGATGAGTGGCTTTTCTCCCGGTCTTGGTTGGGATCAGCTTTAAACTATATCCATCAAAAAGTCTTCACAGGGGTCCAGAGACCCCCCTCACTTCCTCTCCTTTATGAAATCCTCTCATTTCTTGGTTAATGTCACTCTTGGGATCATTGGTTGCTATTCGCACCCTTTTATTCTACCGTGTCTGTTTAAGTGTTTACAGGAGTTGATAATGGAACAAACCAAGGCCTTCACCAGCCAGGCATTCAACCAAATGCTGCTACAGGGATATACTTGGCTCCCCACCCACGAGACAGCAGCTTGAGACAGTGCCCCGTGACAGCAGAGAGTGCCTCACTACCCCATGCAGGCAGGAAGTAGCTCTAAAGACAGATCATCGTCCCTTTCCCCTCCTGGGCTTTTTGGGCTAATGTAACCCCACAAAACTCCTGCTTTATAACAAACAAAAGGGGGGAATACTAGTAAAATGCTGTAGTCTTATCTATGGTGCAATCTACACCCCAACACCATCCTAGGCTCTAGCGCCCACCGCCATTGCTGGAAGCCAGGTGAGCACATGGCCCAACCACCAGTGTCAGCTCCACCCCATCCTAATGGGATTCACTGCTCCTACTTCCCTGCCCACCCCCGCCCGTGTAAAGTTTTAAAAGGACCTGTTCTTGAACATGTGGCGCGCGCGCTCTCTCGCTCTCTCTCTCTCGATCTCTCTCTCTCTCATTCTCTCTCTTGCTATCTCTTATGCTCTCCTTCTCCCTCTTTTCCTTCTTTGCCCCTTCCCTCCAGTCTGTTGGGTTTCCCTCAGTAAACCTTTTCCTTTAAAAAAAAAACAAATGTTTAGGGCAAAAGGACAATAGCCACCATCATGAAAACACATGAAAGAATAAAACAGACACAGAAATGAAAATGAGAAAGGAATCAAAACTACAGAAAACTACCAAACTACAATGGCAAATAAAAAGAGAGGCCAAAATGAACAAATATACAAAATAATCAGAAATTGCAGTAACAACCTTGTATTACCCATCAATAATAAACTTGAATGTAGTGTGTTCAATTTTCCAATCAAAATATATGGACTGGTTGAATGGATTTAGAAAGGGGAGAGGGGCTGTCATTGTGGTACAGTAGGTTAAGCTGCCACCTGTAATACCAGCATCCCATATGAGTACTTGTTTGAGTCCCAGCCATTCTGTTTCTAGTCCAGCTCCTTAATAATGTGCATGGGAAAGCAGCAGAAGACGGCCCAAGTGCTTGTGCCCCTTATCCCCACATGGGAGACCCAGTTGTATTTATGGGCTCCTGGTTTCTGCCTGGCCCAGACCCAGTCATTGCAGCCATTTAGCGAATGAATCAGAAGATGGAAGATCTCGCTCTCCCTCTGTGTGTCTGAGTGTCTGTCTCTTCCTCTCTCTGTAACTCTGCCTTTCAAATACAATATATAAATCTTAAAAGAAAAAATCTTACTGATGCTGCCTACAACTAAGTCACCATTAAAGAATACATACAGTGAAAATGAATGGAAGGGAAAAGATGTTCCACACAAATGGAAAGCAAAAGCAAGCAGGAGTAGCCATACTTATATCAGATGAAACGATCTTAACTTATAAAAAGGGACAGACATCATTTATCAATATAAAATGATCAATTCAACAAGAGGATATAACAATTGTAAATATAAGTGCATTCAACACTGGACCACATCAGAGTTGAGCAATATGATGGAGAAGGTAGACTTAACAGACATTTACAGGACATTTCATCCTTTATTTTTATGGGTACATGCAATATTCTCCAGTGTAGATCTTATGTTAGTCCACAAATCAATCTCAATAATTTTTAACAGAATTCGTACTCTTTAACTTTTCATTTTTTTATTTCCATTTTTTTTTTTTGAGAGTTCCCTTGGTTTACTCTCCAAATAATAACAGCCAGAGCTGGGCCAAAACTCAGTCCAAATATCCCACTGCGCGGCAGGACCTAGGCACTCACGTGTACCATCCACAGCCTCCCAGGATGTGCATTAGCAGGAAATTGGGTCAGAAGCAGGAGAGCCAGGGTTCAGTTCAGGCAATCTGATATGGAATGCAGGTGTCACAAGTGGCAATGTAACTGCTGCACCAAATGATGCCCACATCTAAGTAAAGTTTTAAAAATTGAAATCATATATCTTCTGCTACCACAGCAAAGAAAATACACAAATACATGGAAATTGAACAACATGGTCCTGAATAACCAATGGGTCATTGAAGAAACCAAAAGAGAAATTTAAAAATTTCTTGAAACAAAGGAAAAGTAAAACACAAAATATCAAATTCTATGGGATCAGGCCGATGCCATGGCTCAGTAGGCTAATCCTCTGCCTGTGGCACCAGCACACTGGGTTCTAGTCCCGGTTGGGGCTCCAGATTCTGTCCTGGTTGCTCCTCTTCCAGTCCAGCTCTCTGCTGTGGCCAGGGAGTGCAGTGGAGGATGGCCCAAGTACTTGGGCCCTGCACCCGTGTGGGAGACCAGGAGAAGCACCTGGCTCCTGCCATCGGATCAGTGCGGTGCGCCAGCCACAGTGCGCTGGTCGCAGTGGCCACTGGGAGGTGAACCAACGGCAAAGGAAGACCTTTCTCTCTGTCTCTCTCTCTCTCTCACTGTCCACTCTGCCTGTCCAAAAAAAAAAAAAAATTCTATGGGATGGAAGTCAGTGTTGTGGCACAGTGAATGGCCACATAAGAAAGGTCTGGGCCATAAACCTGGAACTCCATCCAGGTCTCTTTGTGGGTGGCAGGGACCCAAGGACTTGGACCATCTCCCACCGCTTCCCAGGAGCATTAGCAGGGAGCTGGATCAGAGCAGAGCACCTGGGACTCCAGCCAGCACTCTGACTTGCAAGTATCACAGGCAGAAGCTTAACCCACTGTGCCACAACACTGACCCCTGCTTATTCACTAAACAAATGATTGTTTTTAATTTGTATATATTTTTAAAAGATTTATTTATCTATTTATTTGAAAGGCAAAGCTACAGAGAGGGATGGAGAAAGGGAGAGAGCTGGGGGGGGGGGATGGGAAGGGAGAGAGAGATCATTCAACCACTGGTTCCTTCCCCAAATGACCACAGCACAGGAGCTTGGGACTCCATCCAGGTCTCCCACTTCTTCTGCTGCTTTCCCAGGTGCATTAACAAGAATCTGGATTGGGGCCGGCGCTGTGGCGCAACAGGTTAAAGCCCTCATTTGAGGCACCGGCATCCCATATGGGCACCGGTTCTAGTCCCAGCTGCTCCTCTTCCGATCCAGCTCTTTGCCATGGCCTGGGATTGCAGTAGAAGATGGCCCAAGTCCTTGGGCCCCTGCACCTACGTAGGAGACCCAGAAGAAGCTCCTGGCTCCTGGCTTTGGATTGGCACAGCTCCGGCTGTTGCAGCCATCTGGGGAGTGAACCAGCGGGTGGAAGACCTCTTTCTCTGTCTCTACCTCTTTCTGTAACTCCGTCTTTCTACTTAATATGACTGGTTTAATTCTGTAATTATCACACAGTTATTCTTAAGTGTTGAAAATTAACTGAAATGTGATCCCTGTTAAACATAAGAGTGGGAATAAGAGAGGGAAGAGATGTATAATTTGGGGCATGCTCGGGCTGACTTGCCCCAATTGGTAGAGTTGGAAACATACCAGGGGATTCCAATTCAATCCCATCAAGGTGGCATGTGCCAATGCCATCTCACTATTCCAAGTGATCAATTTCAGTTCACAATTGATCATAATGAAAGGACTAAGAGTCAAAGGGAGCACATAAACAAGTCTAGTATCTGCTAACACTAACCGATAGAATAAATAAAGGGGAGAGTGATCCAACATGGGAAGTGAGATACTCAGCAGACTCATAGAATGGCGGATGTCCTAAATAGCACTCTGGCCTCAGAATCAGCCCTAAAGGCACTCGGATCTGGCTGAAAAGCCCATGAGAGTATTTCAGGCATGGAAAGCCAAGACACTCTGGCAAAAAGATCTCTGTGAGTGAGATCCCAGTGGAAAGAACAGGTCTTCAAAGAGGGAGGTGCCTTTCTCTGAAGGGAGGAGAGAACCTCCACTTTGACTATGACCGTGTCTAAACAAGATAAGAGTCGGAGAACTCAAGGGGCTTCCATAGCCTTGGAAACTCATGACTGGTGCATAGGGAGATTACTGATGCCATAAACAGGAGTGTCAATTTGTAAAGTCAACAACAGGAGTCACTGTGCACTTACTCCTCATGTAGGATCTCTGTCCTTAATGTGCTGTACACTGAGGCTTAATGCTATAACGAGTACTCAAACAGTATATTTCACTTTGTGTTTCTATGGGGGTGCAAACAATTGAAATCTTTACTTAACGTACACTAAACTGATCTTCTGTAAAAAAAAAAAAAAAGAAAAAAAAAGAAATTATCAATTCCCAACTTGACTCTCACTGGGATTAAACATGACAATAGGTCTGATCTGATTTCATCATCATTTAAAAAAAATCATCTATTATTTTTCACTTTATGTTTCTGTGTGGGAGCAAACTGTTGAAATCCTTACTTAAGGTATACTAAGCTGATCTTCTGTATATTAAGATAATCGAAAATGAATCTTGATGTGAATGGAAGGGGAGAGGGAGTGGGAAAGGGGAGGGTTGTGGGTGGGAGGGACGGTATGGGGGGGGAAGCCATTGTAACCCATGAGTCGTACTTTGGAAATTTATATTCATTAAATAAAAGATAAAAAAAAATCAATCTAAAAAAAAAAAAAAAACAGGAAGCTGGATTGGAAGCATAGCTCCTAGGACTCAAACCAGTGCTTCTCCCCACAATATCAGCCCCTGGCTTTTTTTTTTTTTTTTTATTCTGGTATCTTTGATAATTTCTCCTGTATTCCACTTCAAAATTTTATTCTTTTTTTCATGAAAATGTCCATGCTTTTCATTTTATGGGGCTTAGTCAATGGCCTTCTCCACAATTTTTTTAAAAGATTTATTTTAGTTTTTGAACGACAGAGTTACAGAGAGAGAGAGGGAAAGATAGAGAGATTTTCCATTTTCCAGTTCACTTGAAATGGCCAGTGCTGGGCCAGGCTAAATCCAGGAGCCAGGAGCTTCTTCCAGGTCTCCCACATGGGTAGCAAGGGCCTAAGCACTTCCTAGGCACATTAGCAGGGAGCTAGAACAGAAGTGAAGCAGGTAGGATTTGAACTATCTCCCATATGGGATGCTAGCATTTCAGGCAGCAGTTCAACTCCTTACACCACAACCCCAACCCCTGCTCCATGATTTTTATGTGCCAATCTTTAAGGGTGAGTTTCAGTAGACATTGTTGAAGGTTGACTCTGGATCATCACAGATATTTTTGTGTCTTAATAACCTTATCTAAAACTTCATGGCGTATAACAAAAGATAATTCTAAAAATAATCATGTTGGGGACCAGCGCTGTGGAGTAGCGGGTAAAGCTGCGGCCTGCAGTGCTGGCATCCCATGTGGGTGCTGGTTCCATTCCTGGCTGTTCTGCTTCCAATCCAGCTCTCTGCTATGGCCTGGGAAATCAATGGAGCACAGCCTAAGTCCTTGGACTCCTGCACCCGCATGGCAGACCTGGATGAGGCTCCTGGCTCCTGGCTTTGGATGGGCACAGCTCCGGCCATTGAGGCCATGTGGGGAGTGAAGCAGCAGATGGAAGACCTCTCTCTCTCTCTCTCTAACTCTGCCTTTCAAATAAATAAATAAATCTTTAAAAATATATAAAAACAAAAATAAATCATGTGAATTAAAAGATAAATTATTAGTTCTTATATCCATGCTTTAATTTACATTACATAATATTCCAAAAGTTAACATTAACTTTTCAAAAATTGTCCTTACTGTGCACACAGCTTCATTTGCCTTGGGTAGTCTATTTCAATGTTATATCTACATTCATCAGCAGTTTTTATAAATGAGGTAAGATTGAAAAGGATAATGTTTTTACAAAATTTGAAAAAAAAAGTCACACATTAAAAAGAACTTCCAAAAGTGTGAACTCCATAAAGGTTCAGAGAATGTACAAAGCACAGATAAGTATTTAGGATTAATCTTTGATTTTTATCTGAACTACACCATGAATATCAAACAAAAATATTGCCCTCAGAATTCACACTTTGAATTTTAAGCACAAAATCTCCGTGGGGTCACATAGGGTGATGGAACTCAGGTTCTGAATTTAACTCACTATGTTATCTGATTTACTTTATAGCTACTGTTTTGTTTTGCTTTTTTGATTTTCATCTACCTAAAAGGCAAAGTGACATAGAGAGAGATAGAGATCGGGAGTTATAAGGAGATAGAGATAGGGAGTTATAAGGAGAGGAAGGGGGAGAGGGAGAGAAAATCTTTCATCTTCTGGTTTACTCCCCAACAGGCCTGCCCAGTCAAATCCAGTAGCCCAGAACTCAATCTGGGCTTCCCATGTGGGGCCCAAACATTGAGCCATCTTCTGCTCCTTCCCAGGATGCATTGGCAGGAGGCTGGATTGGCACTCTAATTTCGGATGTGGGCATTCCACGCGGTGGCTTAACCTGCTGTGCCACAACTACTCTAAGCACAGGAATGCTTAGCACCACCGAGGTGGGAGTAATGAATTGCACCCTAAGTAAATTCCACTGATTCCAACCCTCACAAGGCTCCTCTTGAAATAAATGCTGAGTGTGCGTCTGTCGGGGCCTGCCACCTAACTGAGAGTCTTATGAATTGACTTCTACATTGAACACAAGCTTATTAAAGGATGAGTAATTCAAAAGTGATCATTTTGTTCTGGTTTCAGTTAAGATGGAGCAGCACATACCAACTTGTCTCCCACACTGAACACAACACAATATCCAGGAAGGAATGCACGGAGAAGGGTGAGCACTTGGCACAGCAGTTAAGACGCCTCTTGGGATGTCATCATCCCAAGATGTCACCATCAGAGTGCCTGGGTCTCAGTCCCAGCTCCATTTCTTTCGTTCTTTTTAAGATTTATTTATTTATTTGAAAGGCAGAGTTACAGAGAGACAGAGAGAGAGAGGTCTTCTATCCACTGGTTCACTCTCCAGATAGCCACAACAGCCAGAGCTGTGCCAACCCAAAGCCAGGGGCCATCTGGACTCAAGGACTTGGGCCATCTCCCACTGCTTTTCCAGGCCATAGCAGAGAGCTGGATTGGAAATGGAGCAGCCAGGACTTGAACCGCTGCCCATTTGGGATGCTGGCACTGCAGGTGGTGGCTTTACCTGCTTCACCTCAGTGCTGACCCCTCTTACTCCATTTCTGATCAAGCTTCCTGCTAATGTGCCTGGGAGGCAGCAAATGATGACTCAAGTATCTGAGTCCCTCCACTTACATAGCAGACCCCAATGGAGTTACTGGCTCCCTTCTTTGTCCTGGCCTGGTCCTCACAGTTGTGGCCATCTCTCTGTCACTTTGCCTTTCAAACAAAACTTTTTTTAGAAAAAGTAAAATAGCCTCAAAAAATGAAACCACCATAAATCTAACACATAATTGCAATCAGTATACAGAAAACATACTGTGCTGAAAACAAAGTGCTGATAAAATAAATGAAATAATGCATAAGTGGTGGAAAAGACATACCAAGTTCATGGATTGGAATGTTCTATATATTTTAAATTCTCTCAAGATCAGTCTATAGGTTTAATACAATTCCAACCAGTTCCAATCAATTCCTAGTATCAGCTCTTGTGGACATAAACAAATATATTCTAAAATTTAAATGGAGGAATGAGCATTTGGCTCTTGGGTTAAGATACCAGCTGAGATGCCTGCATCCATCCCAAGTTAGAATCCCTGGTTCAGTTCTCAGCTCCTCTTCCAACTTAGCTTCCTGCTAATGCATATTCAAGAAGGCAGCAGGTGGATGACTTAAGTACTTGAGTCTCTGCCATCTACACTGGAGGCCTGGATTGGGTTCTGGGCTCTTGGCTTCAGCCTAGTCCAGCCCTGGCTCTTACAGGTATTTGGAGAGTGGAGTAGAAGACTGGAGATCTCTCTCTCTCAAATAAATAAACATTTTTAAAAAAATAAATGGAAAGAATAGTCAAAACAGTTTTGAAAAAGAAGCATAAATTTGGAGGATTTTAATACGTGCTGTATTACTATAAATCTATGGTAGTCACAACAGTACCAGCAAAGGAATAGATATACAGACTAATGGAAGAGAATATAAACAGACACATACAAGTGTGGCAAATTGATCTTTTGGCAAAGCTGCAAAGACAAGTTGGGAAAAGGTAACATTTTTCAATAAATAGTGCATGGAACAATTGCTCATCCAAATGGAAAGGAATAAACTTCAACTTAAACTTCATCTCATATAACAGTTAACTCAAAATGAATCATGGATCTAAAGTCAAAATGCCAAAGTATTAAGATATTAGAAGAAAATATAGGCATAATCTTTATGACTTTAGGTAAGACAATGAGTTCTTAGATATGACAACAAAAGCACAGTCTATTTTAAAAATTACCAAGTTGGAGTTAATGAAAATTAAAAACTCAACTTTGTGAAGAGTATTGTTAAAGGAATGAGTAAACAAGCTATGGGTGTAAGCATTTGTCATAGCTGTTATGGCACTGCTTGGCATGCTCACATCCCATATCAGAGTTCCTGGGAAGTGCCAGGGTTGATCTCAGCTCTGATCTCCATTCCAACTTCCTGCTAATGCACACCCTGGGGGACAGCAAGTGAAGTCCCTGCCACCCACATGGGAGGCTGTGGAGTTCCCAGATCCTGACTTTGGCCTGGCTCAGACTGGGTTGTTGTAGGCATTTGGGGAGTAAACCAGCAGATGGGAAATCTCTCTTTATCTAACTCTTCCCCTGCCTCCAATCTCTCAATCTTTCAAATAAGTAAAAAAATTTTAAAAAGAAAAAACAAGCTGTAGACAGGAAGAAAATGTTTTTAACAAAAAAATTTTTATCAAAAATACATAGACAAATCTGAATATTAAATAATAAAAAGAAGGCCGGCGCCGCGGCTCACTAGGCTAATCCTCCGCCTTGCGGCGCCGGCACACCGGGTTCTAGTCCCGGTCGGGGCGCCGGATTCTGTCCCGGTTGCCCCTCTTCCAGGCCAGCCCTCTGCTGTGGCCAGGGAGTGCAGTGGAGGATGGCCCAGGTGCTTGGGCCCTGCACCCCATGGGAGACCAGGAAAAGCACCTGGCTCCTGGCTCCTGCCATCGGATCAGCGCGGTGCGCCGGCCGCAGCGCGCCGGCCGCGGCGGCCATTGGAGGGTGAACCAATGGCAAAGGAAGACCTTTCTCTCTGTCTCTCTCTCTCTCACTGTCCACTCTGCCTGTCAAAAAAAAAAAAATAATAATAATAATAAAAAGAGCAGTTAAAACAAGTATAAGGAAGGAAATAATAATATTAAGGTGGAAATTAATAAAAATAAAGCTGGAGTGGGCATTGCGGCACAGTGGGACAAGCCTCTTAGAGCTCATGCATCCCATATTAGAATGCCAGTTTGAGTCCTGGTTGCTCCACTTCCAATCCAGCTTCCTGATGATGTGCCTGGATGGGCTACAGATGATAGACCAAGTACTGAGGACACTGCCACTTATTTGAGAAACCCAGATGGAGTTACTGGCTTCTGGCTTTGGTCTGGATATTGTGAGCATTTGGTATATGAACCAGTGGATGGAAAACTCGCTCTCCCTCTCTCTCTCTCCCTCTCTCTCTCTTCCTCTCTCTCTCTGCTTTTTGAATAAGTAAATAAGCCATTTAAGAAATGTGTGTTTAAAAATTTTTAAAGAAAAATAAAATTAAGAAACAATTCCATTTATAGTAACATCAAAAAGGATAAAATAGGACTGGCACTGTGGCTTGGTGGGTAAAGCTGCCACTTGCAGTGCCAGCATCCCATATGGGCGCCAGTTTGAGTCCTGGCTGTTCCTCTTCCGATCCAGCTCCCTGCTATGGCGTGGGAAAGCAGTAGAAGATGACCCAAGTCCTTGGGCCCCTTCACCCACCTGGGAAACCCGGAAGACGCTGCTGGCTCCTGGCTTCAGATGGGCGCAACTTTAGCAATCTGAGGAGTGAACCAGTGGATGGAAGATACCTCTCTCTCTCTCTCTCTCTCTCTCTTTCTCTCTCTCTCTTTCTGCCTCTGCATCTCTGTAACTCTGCCTTTCAAATAAATAAATAAATCTTTAAAAAAAATAAAAAAGAATAAAATACTTAGGAAAAAAACTTAACAAAATAATGTAAAACTTATACTTTATAAACTATAAACATTCTTGAAAGAAATTAAAGTTCCAAAGTAACATCCCATGTTCATGTACCAGAAAATTTAGTCTTTTTAAGATGGGAATACTTCTCAGATTGATCACAGATCCAACACAGTCCACACCAACATCCAGCTAACTTCTTCTTTTTTTTTTTTTATTTTATTTTTTTTTATTTTTTGACAGGCAGAGTGGACAGTGAGAGAGAGAGACAGAGAGAAAGGTCTTCCTTTGCCGTTGGTTCACCCTCCAATGGCTGCCGCGGCCAGCGCGCTGCGGCCAGCATATCGCGCTGATCCGATGGCAGGAGCCAGGAGCCAGGTGCTTTTCCTGGTCTCCCATGGGTTGCAGGGCCCAAGCACTTGGGCCATCCTCACTGCACTCCCTGGCCACAGCAGAGAGCTGGCCTGGAAGAGGGGCAACCGGGACAGAATCCGGCGCCCCGACCGGGACTAGAACCCAGTGTGCCGGCACCGCTAGGCGGAGGATTAGCCTAGTGAGCCGTGGCGCCGGCCATCCAGCTAACTTCTTAGTTATGAGTTTTTAATCCTGAAATTCATATGGAAATGCATTAGGCACAACATAACCGAAATTATCTAGAAAAAGAAAACAAAGTTGAAAGACTTCTGCTTCCAAATTTCTAACTTACTGCAAAGCTCAAGTCATCAAGACAGTGTTGTGCTGGCATAGACAGACATAGTCATAAGCCCTCACATTTAGGATTGAGTTCTGTGAAGGACCAAGACAACTCAACAAGGGAAAGACGCATGGCCAGTGTGCTGTGGCGTAGTGGGCTAGGCCTCTACCTGCGGTACCTATGGGAGTCCCTTATGGGAATCAGTTCTAATCCTGGCTGCTCCTCTTCTAATCCAGCTCTCTGCTATGTCCTGGGAAAGCAGTAGAAGATGGCCCAAGTCCTTGGGCCCCTGTACCTGCATGGGAAACTCAGAAGAAGTTCCTGGATCCTGGCTTTGGATCGGATCAGCTCTGGCTGTTATGGTCATTTGGGGAGTAAACCAGCAGATGAAAGACTTTTCTCTCTGTTCTTCTCTGTAACTCTGCTTCGCAAGTAAATAAATAAAATCTTTTAAAAAATAATAATAAGGGGAAAAACCATCTCTTCAACAAATGGTGCTAGGGGCCGGCGCTGTGGTGTAGTGGGTGAAGCCTCTGCCTGCAGTGCCGGCATCCCATTTGGGCGCCGGTTCAAGTCCCAGCTGCTCCACTCCTGGTCCGGCTCTCTGCTATGGCCTGGGACAGCAGTGGAGGATGGTCCAGGTCCTTTGGCCCCTACACCCATGTGGGAGACCTCGAAGAGGCTCCTGGCTCCTGGCTTCGGACAGGCACAGCTCTGGCCGTTGTGGCCAGTTGGGGAGTGAACCAGTGGATGGAAGACCTCTCTCTCTTTTTGCCTCTCTTTCTCTCTCCACGTAACTCAGACTTTCAAATAAATAAATAAATCTTTAAAAAACAAACAAAAAATGGTGCTAGCACAACTGGACACCTATATGCAAAAGCATAAATTAGCATCATTACCTCATGAATGTGTATATATATGTATATATATTAGCAAAACAGATTAAAATGTAAATATAAGAGCTAAAACTAAACTTTTAAAGAAAACCTAGGTATAAATCTTCATCTTTACTTAGGCAGTGGTTTCTTAATGTGGCACCAAAAATACAAGTAACAAAAGAAAAAAAAAACAGATAAATTGGACATCATCAAGATTAAAAACTTTTTTCAATTATTTGTCTGTTTGAAAGTCAGAATGAGGGGGAGAGAGAGAGATTGAGAGAGAAACTCCCCAATTCCTACAAGAGCTGGGGAAGCAGCAGGAAGCCTGGAACCCTGTCCAGGTCTCCCATATGAGTGGAAGGAACTCAATTCCTTGAGCCATAACCACTGGTTCCTAGAGTCAGCAATGGCAGGAAGCTGGAGTCAGGAACCAGACCCAGAAATCAAATCCATACTCTGATATGGGAAGAAGAAATATTCTCTCTGATATTAAAAACTTTCATTCTTCAAAAGACACCACCAAGAAAAAAACAAACTGCAGAATAGGAGAAAATACTTGTAAATCATCTAGATAATAAAGGGCTTAAATCTAGACTATATAAAGCATTTTCACAACTCAGTAAAAAGACAAATAACACAATTTCAAAATGGGGAAAAAAATCTTGAACAGACATTTCTCCAAAGAAGATGTACAGATGGCCAAAAACACATGAGAAGAACCTAAACATCCTTAACCATGAGGAAAATGCAAATGCAAACCACAGTGAGATGCTGCTGCATAACCACCTGGAGGGTTAGAATAAAGAAGATAGACAAGAACAAGTGTTAGAGTTATATCTATGAAATATATGAAATCTGTTCTCTTTAGAGTAATAAATTTTTTTTAAATAAATAAAAGAATTAATGAAGAAAAAAAAGCCAACAAGTGTTGTCAGGGATGTGGAGAAATTTACACCCTATTACACTGCTGGTGGAAATGTAAAATGATATAGCTGCTATGAAAAATAACCAGGCTATTCTGAGACATAAGTTAGTCAAGAGGTTAAACACACAGAGTTATATGATCCAGCAATTCCACTTGTAGACATATACCCAACAGAAAAGAAAATGCATGCCCACACAAAAACTTGTGCACAAACGTTCACAGCAACACTATTCATGATAGCCAAAAAGTGTAAACTAAGATGTCTATCAACTGATGAGTGGATAAATAAAATGTCATGTGTATCTATATCCAGATAAGTGAATACTATTTTATAGTGAAAAAGAATGAAGTACTGATGCATGTTACAAAATGTTCTTTAACTTTGAAAAAACTGGTATGTCCATGCAATCAAATACTACACATCAGCAAAAGGCGTGGACTATTGACATATGCAACAACTTGACTCTCAAAAACCTTATGCTGAGTGAAAGAAGCCTCAGAAGGTTACATAGTGTATGATTACATTTACATAACATTCTGGAAAAGAAAAAGTTTTTTTTTTAAAGATTTATTTATTTATTTGAAAGTCAGAGTTACACAGAGAGAAGAGAGGAAGAGAGAGAGAGGAAGAGAGAGAGAGGGAGAGAGAGAGAGAGAGAGTCTTCCAACCACTGGTTTGCTCCCTAGATGCCCCAATGGCCAGAGCTGCGCTGATCTGAAGCCAGGAACCAGGAGCTTCTTCCAGATCTCCCACACGGGTGCAGGGGCCCAAGGACTTGGGCCATCCTCTACTGCTTTCCCAGGCCATAGCAGAGAGCTGGATAGGAAGTGGAGCAGCCAGGTCTTGAACCAGTGCCCATATGGGATGCCGGCGCTTCAGGCCAGGGTGTTAACCTGCTGCACCATAGCACTGGCCCCTAGAAAAAGGGTTTGATCCTAAGAGTAGCACAAGCAAGTTTTCTGGGGTGATGGAACACTTCTGAATCCTGATTGTGATGGTAGTTGCACAAACCTACCTATAGGTTCAACCTTTTAGAAATGTAATGCAAAGGCCGGCGCCACAGCTCATTAGGCTAATCCTCTGCCTGCTGCGCCAGCACACCGGGTTCTAGTCCCGGTTGGGGCACCGGATTCTGTCCCACTTGCCCCTCTTCCAGGCCAGCTCTCTGCTGTGGCCAGGGAGTGCAGTGGAGGAGGGCCCAAGTGCTTGGGCCCTGCACCCCATGGGAGACCAGGAGAAGCACCTGGCTCCTGCCATCAGATCAGCGCGGTGCACCGGCTGCAGCGCGCCGGCCGCGGCGGCCATTGGAGGGTGAACCAACGGCAAAAGAAGACCTTTCTCTCTGTCTCTCTCTCTCACTGTCCACTCTGCCTGTCAGGAGGATTAGCCTAGTGAGCTGCGGCGCCGGCTGCAAAAACATAAATTTACAAAAATGAAAAATAGTGACAATTTTATATGTATGTAAAAAAGACATATACATTGTGTTCATATATATAAATAATTTAAATTCAAAGATCACTATAGTGTGGGGAGCAACTCGGACTAGACTAAGTTACTGGAATTAAGACTTATTCTATGCATCTGCTCTCCCACAATATGGCGCTGGGAGAGGAGGAAACAGCTTCTACGCAGCTGCCTCTTGCCAACTTGAGTGATGACCTCCAGGAGCTGATCCTGCTCCTGATTGGAGGAGAGCAGCGTACTCGGCGTGTGGGTAGCAGAGTTGGGATTGGAGGAAGAGGACTATAAAGGAGGAGAGAGACAACATGCACCAGGAACATCTATCCGAATAACACCTGAGCAGCCCCTGAGAGAGCCGGCCGGCGGTGTGCCGCTCCCCCGCGGAAGTGGGGAATGTGGCAGGGGGAACCGCCCTTCCACGGAGGTGGAAGGGACGGTAGCCAACCCGGGAAGAACCAGCAGCAAACCTGGGAAGGGCCGAGCAGACAAAAGAACAACGCAGGTGTCGCTCCCCCTCTTCGTGGAGGAACGACACAAGACCCTGCGCTGTTCTTTCGTCTGCTCGGCCCTCCCCGGGTTTGCTGCTGGTTCTTCCCGGGTTGGCTACTATCCCTTCCACCTCCGTGGAAGGGCAGTCCCCCCTGGCCACATTCCCCACTTCCGCAGGGGAGCGGCACACCGCCGGCCGGCTCTTCTCGGGGGCTGCACAGGTGTTCCCCTTAGATGTTCCCCTTAGATGTTCCCCATAGATGTTCCTGGTGCATGCCGTCTCTCTCCTCCTTTATAGTCCTCCTCCGCCAATCCCAACTCGGCTGCCCACACGCCGAGTACGCTGCTCTCCTCCAATCAGTAGCAAGTCCTACAGTTTATTGGTTGAACTGGAGGCAGCTGTGCGGAAGCTGTTTACTTCTCTCCCAGCGCCATATTGTGGGAGAGCAGATGCATAGAATAAGTCTTAATTCCAGTAACTCAGTCCAGTCCGGGTTGCTCCCCACACGCAGGGTCCTGTGTTGTTCCTCCACGAAGACGGGGAGCGACAACTATAGGAGCCAGCATTCTGGCGCAGTGAGTAAAGCCACCACCTGCAGTGCCAGCAACCCATATGAGCACCAGTTCAAGTTCTAGCTGCTCCACATCCAATCCAGCTCTCTGCTATGGCCTGGGAAAGCAGTAGAAGATGGTCCAAGTGCTTGGGGCCCTGCACCCATGTGGGAGACCCGCAGGAAGCCCCTGGCTCCTGGCTTCAGATCGGCCCAACTCCAGCCTTTGCTGCCATTTGGGGAGTGAACCAGTGAATGGAAGATACCTCTCTCTCTCTCTCTCTTTCTCTGACTCTGCCTCTCTGTAACTCTGCCTTTCAAATAAATAAAATAAATCTTTAACAAATCACTGTGGAGATTGTTTAGAACTTAGCCCACCAGCAATGGTTTTTTGAGGTGAGAAATATTTTATTTTGACATTGTTTAGATTTGTTGGGATATAGTAACAATTTTAAAAGCAGAACAACTTTTAGTCAATAATATTATTGATTTCTTTTAAGATTTTATTTATTTTATTTCAGAGTTAGAGTTACAGACAGTGAGAGGGAGAGACAGAGAGAAAAAAAGGTCCTCTGTACTGATTCAGTCCCCAAATGGCCACAATGGCCCAAGCTGCGCCGATTTGAAGCCAGGAGCCAGGAGCCTCCTCCAGGTCTCCCACGCAGGTGCAGTGGCCCAATGACTTGGGCCATCTTCTGCTTTCCCAGGCCACAGCAGAGAGCTGGATTGGAAGAGGAGCAGCCGGGGCTAGAACCGGCGCCAATATGGGATGCCAGTGCCCCAGGCAGAGGATTAACCTACTGTGCCACGACACTGGCCCCAATAATATTATTGTTTTAAATTCCCTACAGTGTGCACTCTTACTCCCTTCTCTGGAAAGGACAGCTCCCATCTTCCCAACCCTGGTTACACTCTCTTCTGTGGTTCTGGAATAAAAGCTCTTGGGCACAGAAAAACTGATTCTGGATGTTAGAAATCACTAGACTAGGGCTGGTTGTGGTGCAGAGATTAAGCAGCCGCCTGCAGTGCCAGCATCCCATATGACCAGGGTTCTGGCTGCTTCCCTTCCCATCCAGCTCCTGCTGACTTGCCTGGGAAAGCAGAGGAAGTATGGTCCAGTCCTTGTACTCCCGAACCCACATGGGAGACACAGACGGAGGTCCAGGCTCCTGGCTTCAGCCTGGCCCATCCCTGGCCATTGCAGCCATCTGGGGAGTGAATCAATAGATGGACGATCTCTCTCTACCCCTCCCCTCTGTCTCTCCTTTTATTTGTAACTGTGCCTTTCAAATATATAACTCTTCAAATAAACTAATTAAAAATCAAATAAAAATCAAATCAGTGGGTTGAAGGGCCCAAGGGCTTTGAGGAGGGGAGCTTGACAGTACGTTCTGCAGACAACCAAGTCATCATTCCAGCAAAATCAATTTTAAAGCACTCAAATGCAGACAATTGGGTAAATTTTAACATATATTGGGTATTTTGAATATAAAATAATTATTTTAATAATTAGTTATTAATTAGAATTATTTTAATAATTAATTTATATATAATTATAATATAATTAATAATTAATTTATATATGATTACAATGTATTGATGATCAGTGATTTGTAAGAAAATGTCCTCATGTCTTAGAAATATATATTTTAGGGCCAGCATTGTGATACAGCAGGTTAAATCGCTTCCTGCAACAATGGCATCACATTCTGGAGTGCTAGTTCAAGCCCAGGTTGTTCCACTGCTGATTCTGATTCAGCAGAAGATCGCCCAAGTACTTGGACCCTTGCCACCACCCTGGGAGACCAGGATGGAGTTCCTGGTTCCTGGTTTTAGCCTGGCCCAACCCTGACCGTTGTAGCCATTTGGGGAATGAACCAACAGATGGAAGATCTCTTGTTTTCTGTCATTCTCTCCCTCTCTGTCACTGTGTTCTTCAAATAAAATAAATCTTAAAAAAAAGAAATACATATTTAAGGGGCAGGCATTTGGCATAATGGTTTAGACACCACTTAGGATACCTGTGTCTCTTATCCAAGTGCCTGGGTTTGAACCCCAGCTTCACTCCTAATTCCAGCTTCCTGCTAATGTACACCCTGGGAGGCAGCAGGTGACAGCCCAGGTACTTGGTTCATGATCATCAGTGCGGGAGACCTGGAATGAGTTTCAAGCTCCTGGTTTCACTTAGCCCAGCCCTGGCTGTTGTGGGTATTTGGGGGGTGAACCAGCAGATGTAAGATTTTTTTAAGTTTTCAAAGTAAAACACACATCAGAAAATCCCAGAAATATTGAGTCATTTACTGCCAGCACCAGCAAACCCTCACTCCCATAAGGTCCCATGACCCTATGGCCCATGATGATGATGGTGTTGGTGCTGAATCAAAGAAAGCATGGAGCATCTCAGTGTTCCTTGGAAAAGAAAATGAGAAAGCCAGGAGTATCTCTATAAAACTTCTACCCTAAAGTGCTTGAAAAAACTGTTTAGGGCTGAAAGGGCAAACATGCAGCTATTCTGAAAGCATGGTTTTCCAGTGGGCCCATTGCCTGCAGAAGCCCAGTAACAGAGGGCTGCCTGCAGAGGGACATCTGCTGCCCCAGCCTGCTGTGCCCTTGTGGAACCATCTGCCCGCACACGCCTATTTGTGTGTTTTGTTGGGCTGAGCACTCCTGTCCCATTTCAGCAGCGAGAGCAGGGATTAGGCCCAGCCACACAATTATGAGACTGGTTCTGGGATGGGAAGGTGGCAAGAGTCTAGCCGAGGAGTCAGTGCCAAGACCTGCTGTGTCACTACTGGAAGAGGAAGTAACACACAAACCTGAGGCCATTGGTGGCCATCTGCACTTCATTTTGAGAAAGCCAACCAGATATGAAGTCAACTTAGAGTACACTGATCTAAGTGAGAAAAAGAACCCAATGGGGGAGCCGGCGCCGTGGCTCAATAGGCTAATCCTCTGCCTTGCGGCGCTGGCACACCAGGTTCTAGTCCTGATCGGCGCTCCAGATTCTGTCCTGGTTGCCCCTCTTCCAGGCCAGCTCTCTGCTGTGGCCCAGGAGTGCAGTGGAGGTCGTTGGGCCCTGCACCCCATGGGAGACCAGGAGAAGCACCTGGCTCCTGGCTTCGGATCAGCGCGATGCGCGGGCCGCAGCGACCATTGGAGGGTGAACCAACGGCAAAAGGAAGACCTTTCTCTCTGTCTCTCTCTCTCTCTGTGTCCACTCTGCCTGTCAAAAATAAATAAAATAAAAAAAAAGAACCCAATGTGGGTGTTGGAGCACCTGACTCCAGCTAGTCCTGGAATACACTTTGGACATTTTAAATAAATAAATAAGAAACATATATAAAGACTCATAATACTTTTACTTACTTATTCATTTGTTCAGAGACAGAGAGAGATGGACAGAAAGAGAGAGCTCCCATGCTCCAGTTTACTCCCCAAATGCCCACAGTTACCTGGGCCAGGGAGAGGCTGAAGCTGGGAGCCAGGAACTCAATCCAGGTCTCTCATGTGGGTAGGAAAGCCAATCACTTGAGCCATCACCACGGCCCTTAGGGCCTGCATTAGCAGAAAGTTGAAGTCAGAAGCCAGAGTCACGTATCAAACCTGGGTACTCCAATATGGGACATAGGCCTCTCTTTAAAAAAAAAAAAAAAAGCTTTATTTATTTATTTGAAAGGGAGAGAGAGAGAGAGAGAGAGAGAGAGAGAGAGAGAGAGAGAGAGAGAAACAGAGAGAAATGTCTTCCATCTGCTGGTTCAATCCTCAAATGACCATAAAGCCAGAGCTGGTCCAGACTGAAACCAGGAGCCAGGAGCTTCTTCTTGGGTACAGGGGCTCAAGCTCTTGGAACATCTTCCACCGCCTTCCCAAGCTGTTGGCAGGGAGCTGTATCAAAAGAGAAGCTGCTTATGGGATTCCAGCACCGCAGGCAGTGGCTTTATCAGCTATGCCACGGCACCAGCCCCATGGGCATCTTTTTTTTAAAAAATATATATTTGTTTTATTTTTATTTTAAAGGCAGAATTACAGAGAGGAAAGAGAGAGGCAGGGAGACAGAGAGAGAGGTCTTCTACTCACTGCTTCACTCCCCAAATGGTCACAATGGCAGGGGCTGGGCCAGGCGGAAGCCAGGAGGCAGGAGCTTCTTCCAGGTCTCCCAGGAGGCTGCAGGGGCCCAAGCAGGTGCATCAGCATGGAGCTGGATCAGAAGTGGAGCAGCTGGGACTCAAACTGGCACCCAGAGGGGATGCCGGCACTGTAGGCAGTGGTTTAACCCACTGCACCACAGTGCCAGCCCCAGGACATGGGCATCTTAACTAACATCTTAGCCCTTAGGCCAAAAGGTCACCCCTGGACATTTTAGTTATTAAGAGTTTTTTCATAAACATAAGGAGGGGGAGGAGGAGACTGATAAATTGTCAGTTGCTTCTTGTTAAGTGGGCATAATTGGGTGTCAACAGCCTGCAAATACTAGTCTCATCACTTCCTGTAAGGCTAGGTGTAAAGGACCACATGGCTTCCACTTGGCTCACTGCGTCACTTTCCTTGGAATCCCAGTCAACATGTAAGATGTCAGATACCCTGAGACCGCCATGATGGAAGGACATACAGGTGCTCCCCTCGGCTATCCAGCAGAGCCGAGCCTTCCAGCCATCCATACTAAGGCATCAGACATGTGACTGAAGCTGGCCTGGACCTCCCCAGGCCAACACATTCACCAGCTCATCAAGATCATCAAGAGATCTTGCTCAACAACACATGCAGCACAAGACGACCCAGCCAAGCTCTGCCCAAATGCCAGACCCATACAAGTATGAGATAATTAAAAGGCTGACTGTTTTAAGCCACTAAATTTTAGGGTTATGTGTTATGCAACACTAGTTAGCAGGAATAGGAAGCCAGAAATTTAGGTATACCCATCTTGTGCAGTGGCATTTGCAGTTTTTAATGGGACCTGACGCTTTAAGGGAAAGAAGTCACTTGAGCATGTGCCTAAAGTGCAGGAGCTTGAGAGGGACCTGTGCAAGTGAGGAGCTCCACTGGTGTTGTCATAAATGTACGTTTAGGGTCGGCGCTGTGGCATAACAGGTAAAGCTGCCGCCTGCCGTGCCGGCATCCCACATAGATGCTGGTTTGAGTCCCGGCTGCTCCACTTCTGATCCAGCTCTCTGCTATGGCTTGGGAAGGCAGCAGAGGATGATCCAAGTCCTTGGGCCCCCGCAGCCACATGGGAGACCTGGAAGAAGCTCCTGGCTCCTGGCTTTGGATTGGTGCAGCTCTGGCCGTTGCGGCCAATTGGGGAGTAAACTAGCGGATGGAAGACCTCTCTCTCTCTCTCTCTCTCTGCCTCTCCTTCTCTCTGTGTGTAACTCTGATTTTCCAGTAAATAAATAAATATTTTAAAAGAATAAGTGTACGTGTGTGGCTGGGCCTTGGGGAGGGGAGGGCAGTTCTCAAAGTAGATGACAAAGGCAGAGCAAGCTGCAAGGCAGAGGGGCAGGAAGGTACCCGTCTCTTAGGTGGGCCCAAGGAGCTCAGAGTGGCTGGATGCAGAGACACAGCGAGGTGGGCATCGACAAAGGGGAGAGGGAGAAAGGCAGCAGCAGTTAAAGCCCAGGAAGGGGACTAGAAGGACAGGGACAGGTAGAAATGCAAGATTCATTGGCAAATCCTGGGATAGGCTTCCTAGAACAATGATCTTTACGGGGCGTGAGAATGTTAAAGTTTAAGAGAATGATTGTAAGAGATCAGTCCGCTTGGTATGAGCAGAAATGGAGAGAGGCAGAATGCCAATCATTCGGGTTTGTTTCAGCACCCCTCACAGGCCCGTGGCCTCCACTAGGGAAAGTCTCGATTCCATGGGAGATGTGGAGGTGGGGTGCATGCTGGGCCTCCTCATTCCTCCCACAGCCCCACTGCCGGCGGCCGACTCTTTCTCCCACTTGCTATCCACACTTTAGAGGCCCTGTGATAAAACCATTGAGGCCGCTGTTGAGTCAAGGTCTGGAGCAGATCAGTGTCAAAAAGTTCATGACGAAATCAAATCAAAAGTAAGTTAGTTTTGGTACAATATTTTCTTGAAATCCACGTGCGTTTTTTTCATAATACACGTTTCTCATGCAATTTCTGAACGTGGAACCTGTTTTCTTGTCTCTGCTCCAAGGGCTCCTGTCTCTAGTCCCCAGCCCAGACACCTGGGGATCAGCTAAGAGCCCTCCTCTTGGCTTATAGGTCTTGGAGGAACCTCTTTCCCTCTCCCTGACCCCCCGCGTGATTTTTTGGCACGGCCACTTTCCCTAGCTGCTCCCGGGAAGGGTGGGGCCTTTCTCAGTCTCACCAGCACAGCTGTCAGGGCGCTCGGTTCCATTGCTCTGAAACCCAGGCGCAGGAGGCGCTACACGGTCTGACCTCTGATCCCTGCTCTCGGTCCCCACTTCTTCCCTTGCTGTGTGTGGGTCCCCTGCTTCGCTCCCGACCTCCTTCCCAAGACATAGCGCCGCCCTGCACCGGCCCTCAGGCCTGGGTGGCAGCCTCCTCTGCTCTGAGAACTGCGCTGCCCCGACTGTGACCCCTGGCTCCGGGCAGAGCGTCTCCCTCACTCTGCGACACGGCTGAGTCCCACTTGTTCGGGGCCCTCAGCCCCCTCGGAGCTGTTTGCGCCTCTGCTTCGTGGGACAAGACCCCACCGAAGGACACGAGGACTGTGGTCGGGAACACCTAGTTGGCAAGCGCCGAGCTAAGAGTTTTTCACACATTATTTCGTCTCGTGCTCACAGCGCCAGAGACAGACGCCGTGTCATTGAGGAGACAGCGGAGGAGGTTCAGGCGTCGCCCGCCTCGCGCGGTGCAGGCAGACCTGGCGGCCGGCCGCTCCCGGCCACCTCCTCCGCCGTCCGCTGCCCGCCTCCTCCCAGCGCCCGGGCGGGCGGGCGGGGCGCCTGTCGCGCACTTGGGTGTCGCGGGGCCGTGGGATGGGCCCCGCGCACAGTAAGTACACACTCGGTCAATATTTGCCCACCCAAGTAATCCGCGACGAATAACTGCGGCCGGGAACCAGCCTGGCTCTCGGCTGCGGCTCGGGTCACCCACGCAGCACGGTCCCGCTGGGGAGCTCGCTTAGGACACAGGACCTGGCCGCGCCGTGGGGCCTCGGCAGAATGTAGCTGGTTGGAGTGCGGGGCCAGAATTTGTAATTCCGTGAATATTTCTCCAACGGTGGGAGCTGCCTCGCCGGGCCCTGCGCCCTGTCCTCTCAGCGCCCAGGCAGGCTCGGCTCCAGCTGGCTATCGGGGAGGAGTAGAGAATCAGCGGGCACAGTAGCGGCCAAGAAAGGGACTCCATTTCCCCCTTCCCCTCCCAGGAGGCAAAGAAGCAGCGCGGCCGCCGCCTCCTCTCGCCCCGGGGCACCCAAAGCGGATCCCAGCGGCCCTTCGGCCGCAGGGCCCTCCCGCCCGCGGCGGAAGCTCTCAGAACCTGGAGCGCCCCATTGCTGCCTAGGAGGCCCTGCGAGAGTCACTGCCGGTGTCTGCGCCTCGCTCTTCCCGACTGCGCAGTGGCCGGTGGGTCAGGCGCGTGCCGAGGGCTCTGTCCCACCACCACCCAGAACTGCGGGTGCCCGGCCTGGGCCACCAAGTCGCGCCGGCCGCAGAGGGGGAGGAGCCTGGGAGCCCCGCGGCCTCGTCCTCGGGTCCCCACTGCCCATGGCTTATTCTTGAGCACTCAGAAGGGGCTGGCGGGGCGGCCCGGGGCAGGGCAGGGCCTCTCTGGGCTTCTCCCCTCCGGGCCACAAGTGTACACGGGAGGAGTGTTTCGGCAGAGCTCCCCGCCTTTGCCTGTAGAGACGGCTCCTGAGAACGGGAGAAGGGCCACTGAGCCGTGGAAAGGAAAGGAGATTCCGGGCCCGCGGACGGCTGGACAAGTCCTTGGGTCACTCTGGACCTCAGTTTCCTCCTCTGTAAAATGGGGCCGGTGATAAACGACAGCGGGATTCTCCCCAGGCTTGCTTCGAGGATGAACTAAAAATAGCCATCCCGAAATCCTCCAGGCTCCAGAAGTTCTTGGGAGCAAGCTGAAGAGCCCGCAGGCCTCCCACCCACCGCCCAGCCTCCAGCCCTGGTCTAAGCGTGGTGGGACCCCAGGGGCCACCAGGAACCCAGTGTAGGTTCCTCTCGGAAACCAAGAGACCTGGATCGATCTCGGGTTCCCCCCGGGTGCGGCGAGGCCAGGCCGGGGCTAGGGAGGTTGGCACCGCCAGGCAGAGCCAGATCGCAAGGCCTCGGAACCCGAGCGGGGGCCGCGGAGCGCGCGGCGAGGAGGTTCGCCCTCAAAGAGGCCCCACGGGCCTTCCTCTCCTCTCACGCGCCCCTCTTTTCTCTCTCTTCTCTCCCTCTTCCCCCTAGCTTCGTTCCCTTTCTCACCCCAGGTCTCTTTTGCCCGCATCTTTCTCCTCTCGCTCCTTCTCCCCCCACTTCCATCTCCTCGTCACTCTCGCACTTTATAACCAAACAGCCAACCCCCCTTTCCAATTAAAGTGGAATTAGGCAACTCAATCAAATTAGTTCCCCCATTAAAGCCCTTCTTTATTAAACCGTTTTCTTGTCCTGCTATTAAGTTTCACCGCCTGGCGGAACTCGAGCCGGCCCCAGAAGTTTACCTTGGGAAGTCGCCGGGCCCAGTCTAGGGGAGGGGGCGCCCCATTTCCTAAAGAGGGGGAATCACCCTTAGGGGAGCAGGAGGATGGGAGAAGAGGGTTGGTCTAGGAGCCGCTAATTTGCTCCACTCCGCGTGAGACGAGAAATAAAACGGGTACTGGGTGAGATCTGTCCCAAAGGCGCGTCCTCACCGCCTTTCTCGTTCGACACGGCTTCGCGGGAGGGCAGCAACCCTCCCCCATCCAAATAATTCCGAACCCGCTGATCAGTCGCGGCCACCCCTCCTCAGCCTTCGTTGACATTTGTTCCAGACGTCTGCGACGAGGGCGGAGCGCACTGTGAGCCCCGGGCTGCACTTAAATCCGCGCCCCAGGGAGAGCAGGACCTGGGCCTCCAGCCTCGCAGGAACCCAGTCTGGGTGCGCGCGGCCTGCAGACTGCGGATCCAGAGCACAGACAAGGCGACCCCGGAGCTGGGAGGGCCCCCGGGGCGCAGCGGGTACGGCTCCTCCGTTTCGAGCCGCGCGCCGGGAGCCACAGGTAGTTTCCTCTCCCGGGACCCGCGAGGGTCGGGCACTGAAGGGTCCTCGGTAAAGATTCTCCCTGGCACCCGCGGCCCGCGCGGCAGATCTTTTCCACCCGACAGCCCGAGGAGTGGGACGGGATATGGCGTTGTTTTCTTAGAAAATAACATTTATTTCTAGCTCATATCTATGCAAAGGAAAGCACAAAGTGAGCGGTGCTCCGCAGCAGCGATTCCCGCTGCCGGCCCTTCGGCCAGGGCGTTTGGCGAGTCCTGGGAGGCGAGGATGGGCCCTCAAGCGGGCGGTTCTGGCTCAGTCACGCGTCACTCTGCTCCTGCTTCAGCGCGCACCTCGACGGCCACTTATCGAGTGAGACCGGCCGCAGGCAAGAGGGGCGGGAGGGCAGGGTTATTCCCGAGTTTACAATATATTTAACCTATAAAACCTGATAAGCACAATTGCGCGCATAGTCTAATTTTTTCCATTTTGTCCTTTTTTTTTGCTTGTTTTTGAATGTTTTTCACGTTAATACCGAGGTCACCTACAAATTACAATTAATAACTTAGAATTCCATTTTATAACATTATACACTGGCTTGTATATATATATGTATAGATTATATATAGATTTATACATATATAAAAACTCACACTGCACCAAGGAAACCCATGCTTGTCTGCATAAGCAACAAAGAGAGCGACAAATACCGCAACGAGGAAAGTGCACCTTAGAACTTGTTTCCTTTTTTTTTTTTTTACATTTGATATATATGTGTGTCCCAAAGACTCGACTCAGTGCCAAGAGATTTATACATCCTAAATTTATATTTGTTAGAGCGAATATTTAAAAAAAAAAATTTAAGGGGTAGGGAGAAACACCGAAGAGACCCTCGGACTATCCTGCCATCCATTTGAGAGCGCGGGAGAGCGGGGTGACCGCAGCTGAAGGCGCGGCAGGAGCCTACGCCGCAGCCGCAGTCCGAGAACTCTCCGGAAAGGAGGGTTGGGGGAGCACTGGGGAGGGGGCCGCCCGCAGGAGATATGAGGATCTGCACCTGTCGCTGCTCCCCTTTGATCAGCCTCTCCACCCTCCAAAACAAGACAGAAAAACCACCTTGGGGCGGCGAGACCCCAGCCAGGGCGCAGAGAGCGCGTCGGGCCGCCGAGGGGTCTGCCCAAGGGTACAAGGCTGGGGTGCCTGTTTCGGGGCCGCCCGGCTGCAGGGCCCCGCTCCCTACTGCTTTTCCGGCGCGCCATTGACCATTGGCCCGTAAAGGCCTCCGCCGTAGGTCGGCTCCTTGTGCACAGCAGCGGCCGCGGCGGCCGAGCGGTCGCGCATGAGATCGCTGAAGGCGTAGTCCATGGGTGGGCGGAAGCCGAGCGTGGGCACCAGGCCCGCAGTGGAGTAGGGCGCCATGAAGGCCAGGCTGCGACTGTGTGCGGCGGCCGCCGAGTAGGCCAGGCGCAGAGGGCTGAGGCCGAGCGGCG
Organism: Oryctolagus cuniculus; assembly: GCF_964237555.1. Taxonomy (NCBI): domain Eukaryota; kingdom Metazoa; phylum Chordata; class Mammalia; order Lagomorpha; family Leporidae; genus Oryctolagus; species Oryctolagus cuniculus. Next base: position 122,440,405 of record NC_091438.1, on the reverse strand, counting down.
CGCCCAGAGGGTAGGCTCCCGCGTCGGCGCCGAAGTGGCTGGCGTTGGGCTGCAGTGGCGAGAAGGCGGAGCGGCTGCTCAGCGAGCCCAGAGCCCCGGGCGCCATGGCGCCGGCCAGCAAGGGTCTGTGGTGCGGAGGTGCTGCGGGCCCAGCTTGCAGCGGCGCGGGCAGCCCGGGACCTCCGGCCGCCGCGGCGGCGGCGGCGGCGTCGACGCGGCCCGGCCACGCGTCGTCCGCAGCTGCTGCCGCACCCACCGCGGCCTTATCCGGGAGCGCGGTGGGGCCCAGGCCGGCCGCCAGGCCTCCGCGGTGGTGGTTCAGCACCTGCTCGATAGCCTGCACCACGTCGCCGCCGCAGCCCTGAAGCACCAGCTCCAGGACGCCCCGCCGGTGGCCCGGGAAGACGCGCGTCAAGATGTCCAGCGGCGTCCGCTGCCGCGGACCAGGGCCTCCGCCCAGCCCTGGCGCCGGGGCGGCCTCGGCCTCTTCTTTGTCAGCTTCCGAACCGGACTCGGAGCCCAGAGGGCTGGCAGAGCCCGGGCTGTCCTCCTCGCCGCCGCCACTGGGGCCAGCGCTGCTGGGGCAGCTGCCGCCCGCCTCCTTGGAGGACCGGGCCAGGGGAGACCCCGAAAAGGACTCGCCGTCGCCGTTCTCTGAGCCTGAGCCGGGCCGCACGTCTGGAGACGACGTCCCGGGCCCCGAGTCCGCGCCGTCGGGTGACAAGGGTTTCACCGGCGGCGGCTGCGGGCTGCCCGGGCGGCCCGACTGAAGCAGCGTCTTGGGGAACAGGTCAAACTTCTGCAGCTTGGCCTCTGGCGGGGGAGAAGAGGGGGGTGGTGAGGAGCGGTGTCAAGCAGCCGGCTGCGCTCTCAGCGGCTCAACCCTTTGATCCCAGGTTTCTCTCCCCCTGAGCCGCACACCCCCACTCACTGCGCTCCAGGGCTCCCCTTTCTGCTGCGGAATCCCTGCCTCTCTGCGCTCCTCCAGCCCTGCTTCTCTTTCCCTGCCCAGGGTCTCACTCTCTTTCTGAACCCAGAACTGCAACCTCCCGCGCGCTGGACTCCAGGTCCAGAGTTGCCTTTCTCGCCTCAGCGCACCAGCACCTCCACCCTCAACGCCTTCCCCGGCCCAACCTGCCCTGGAGCAGTGGCCGGGTCCAGGGTTCAAACAGGAGCCGCCTTAACGTCTACGTATCTCGTACACTGCAAAGAAAACCTCACTCCTGGATCCCAAACGCAACCCTGCCCTAGGCAGCTTGGTCTGTTAAGGGGCAATACCTTGGGTATCTAGCAGGTTCTCTACAGCCAGAAGTAGAACTATTTCCCACAATTTCCCACAATTGAGAGCTGAGAAGTTCTTCCTTCCAAACTGAGAGCGGAGCCCCACTTCCCCTACCCGCCACGGCCCCGGCCCAATTTCGGCCAGAGAGAAGAGTGTGGGCTAGGCAGGTAGGAGACAGGGAAGAAAAGGGATCTAGGAAGTGAGAGGGTGCGTGCCCCGGGCAAACGCGGACGCGTGGAGAAAGAAGCGAGGAAGGAAAGGAGGGCGCAGCACGCGGCAGTCGGGGATAGTTGGGAATCACCTGGAGACAAGCAACTGCGGCATCTTTAGTGCCTGGGGAAAACGAAGGGGGGGGGGGGCTTGGAGGGGATCGGATTTCTGAGGCGAGCTAGAAAGGAGCGAGGGAAAGGCGCCCGCCGTGCGTAGTGCAGAGACACAGACAAGTTACGAAACGCGGGGTTCCGCTCTGGGGAGAACAGCCCTCCAAGTGAGCGGGAAAGCAGGGACCTGCCCGCGTTTGGGTAGCGAAAGAGGTGAAAGCGTCTACATTTGTGCCCGCGGTGGGAAAAAGTCAAGTGCAAATGTTCCACAAAGGGGAGAGAGGAGATGCAGATGTCTACGCCTGACTTCAGGGGCTGGGTGCACGGTGAACTCTGACACTCGGAGTTTGGAGTCAGCGATTTTACCCTCTCGGTATCGACACAGGTCCCCGGACCGTATGCCAGGGGCTCCGACCCCGCTGCCCCAACTCCCCCGCCCCGGCCTGGCCGCGCTCTCACCTGCGCCCCCTGCGCCTGCCGCGCCGCCTGCAGTCCCCGCGGGCGCTCCAGCTCCAGGCCCCCCGCCGTCGGCGGCGCACACCGAGCCAAAGACCTCGTAGGCGGGCCGAGGTGGGATGATGCCGTTGGCGGCGGCCAGCGCCAGGCCCTCGGCAGTGCCGTAGAGCAGCTGCAGCTCGCGCGCCTCGTTCTCCTCTTGCGCCTGCTGCCTGCGCAGCGCCACCTGTGCGGCCATGACGCGCTGGCGCTCGGCGATGAGCGTGCACTTGGCGCACAGGCAGTCCTTCCAGCGACAGTAGCGCTTGTGGCCCTTGAGCGCCGACACTACGCCGTGGTTGCGGCAGCGCGCGCACTTAGGGGTCCGCGGGTACTTCTCGGCCGCCCGCAACAGCAGCGGCGGCGCCCGCAGCAAGCCGCCTGCCACGCTCACTGGCAGAGACGCGGCCGCCGCTGCGGCCGCTGCCACCGACGCCACCGACGCCACGGGCGGCCCTGTCGCAGTCGCAGCCGCCGTCGCCGCGCCGGGCACGCTGGGCAGCTCCGAGCGCAGCTCCATGGCAGGACCTGACCTGGAGAGAGGTGGGGAAGGGGGAGAGAGCTGGGTGAGGAGCCACCGTACGCTGGGCTCAAACGCAGCCTCGAGGGGTGCAAGCTTAGGGAGGAAAGCTTGGGCCGCGGAAGTTGGGGTAGTGGTTGCCAAATGCTGGGAGGAGGCGCGTTGGGAACTCCTCGGGAATCGGAGCTCTCCCACCCCTGCCCGTCACAGATGCTCCTGTGTCTGATTTACGTGCGGGGTGTCAGATTTCGTTTGAATCAGTGGTTCCACTTGGGGGGGGGGAGTAAAAAGACAATGTTGAAAGCCCCTGGTGCAGATGGACGTAACAAAAATTTGAAAAAAAGAGAAAATATCCCCCAAAGCTTAGCTTCATTGGGGTGAGATGGGTGGAGAGAAATGTTTGCACAGTGGTCTCGGATTAGAAAGGAAATCTGGGCCCATCAGGCTGACGCCAGAGGCAAAAACAAGAAACCCCGAGACAAACGTGGCTTGGTGGGACGGTGAAGGGAAGGGCAGAGGTACCTAGGCACAAAGTGGAGTCGGCTGGAATGGAGTTTTGTTTTTAATGTGGATGGGAGCAGGAAAGTTTGAGAGAAAAGTCGGGAACAGGAAGCTTAGCTTTTGCAAGTAGAGCGAGGGCCGGGGAACTGCCCACAATTCCGGGACAAAGTTAGGCCCTGGGACCGTGGACAATATCGGCCCTAGGAGGCCCGCATCACAGGAAAGAGAATGGGTGTGGAGCTGTTTCCTAGGCCTTGAAGACAACGTTGAGCTGAAGAAACTTTCTTTGGATAGGCAAACACAGCCCTGAGATCAGCTCGGAGGGCCAGGGAAACCTCCACAAGCAGCCCTTATGGGTATCTGGGAGCCCCGTGCACCCACCCGAGCGGAACAGCAGTGCACAGAACAGGACTCCGCTGGGAAAGGCTGGCGGCGGGCTAGGGTAAAACCTGTGGCACGGCTTTCAGCCTTAGAGTCCCGAGAAGTAGTTAGAAAGGGCAGAAGCAGCCTGCGAAACGCTAGGCCTTGCTAGAGGGGGGCCTTTTTCGTTGGGCACCTCACTCTGCCCTTCCCTCCAGGTTTAGGGACGGAGTCGTTAGACACGCCCTCCCCATGCCGCTGTCCCACGGGGCCCCGCTGGAGTTCAGGTTCCCTCGTTCTGCTCTCAGCCCAGTTTCTGGGACTTGGATAGTCCCCCAGGCCCCAGTGGAGCAGAGAAGTCGCCTCCTCAGTTGGCTCGGAACGGACGCGGGAGTCCCCCCTGCGCCGCAGCTCCCGAGGCCTAAGCAGGCCCAGCGCTCAGCCTCCACCGGGGCCTCCTCTGGGCCACTCCCCCACCCGTGTTCCCGCCGGAGCCCGGAACCGAATTCTGATGTCTCGATCCGAGACTCCCAGCCCTCGTCCCTGTGCGCGGTGCCTCGCTCCCCATACCTCTCGGGCCTCCCAGTCCCCAGGGCCCGCCAGGCCTGGGCCTCCGCAGCAGGGGCCACAGGCCGAAGGGCCTCCTCTGCTTCCTCTGCGGCCCTCAGCTACCTGCCTTGGGCTCCGGGGTCCTCCTCCTCCGCGGGCGCCGCACGCGCCTCCCGGCTCCGCTCGCGACGCTGGCGCTCTCGGCCTCTTTCCCTTGCCCCCGGCCCCTTATCTGACCACGTCACCCTCCTTCAGTCACCATCTCCGAACTTCCGGACCCCCTCAGAAGGCGGCGCGGTCCGACCTTGCCGTCGGAAAGCCGAGCCGGGGGCCCGTGTAGGGGCCGGCCAGCCAGAACCCGCGAGCCAGCTCTCGCAGTGCCGCGTGCCCTCGAGGTGCGCGCCGGACGCTGCGCGCAGCCGGGGCCCAGTTGCCCGGCGCTGCCAGACTCTCAATGAGCCGCTCGCCCGCTCTATTGTTGCTCCTTAGGGCTCCATTAGACAGAATTGGACAACAATGTGGCGCCTGCCATTGGCCAGGGGAGGCAGACGGCGCTCTGATTGGCCGGACCCGCGCCCGGGGAGCCCCTCATTCTACAGTGTCCGAAAGATTCGAAACTCCAAAAGCGCCACTGTGTGCCTCGGGGAGGGGAGGGGGCGCGCCGGGCAAGGAAAAAAGTGGGCGAGGAGGAGCATTGAAAATACCGTGACAAGTAGTTTCCGTGCGCCCGCGAGCGTGTGAATTGCTCCTAATTACCGTGTCCGGTGCGCCTCTCTACGTAGACTGGTGTAACCCCTGGGCTCCGGGGGCGCCGGCTCGCCCGCGCCGCTCTCGCTGGCCGGGGGCGCTTGGCAAGGCCGAGCTTCCCTAGTGGCCTCGGCGGCCCGGGGCGGGATGGGGGCAGGTGACAATTCAATTACCGCGGTCAGGGTGGGGGTGGGACGGCGGTGCGGGGTGGGGAAGGGAAGGTGTCTACGGCATAAATGCCAAGACAATTTTTTCCTGCCTCTTTCCGGCTCGGTTTCGACTTTGCTCCCAAGTTCAACGCATTTGTGGTGGTTGGGGCTTTTTTTTTTTCTTTTTCCCGCTGCAGTCTTCAAAGCTCAATGCCTTTATTTTAAAAGTCCTGATATGATAGGCATCCCGGAGGGTAAGTCTGGCCCGTGGGGGAATTTTTCGCTTTTCAATGAGGAGCCCAGCCGGGGAAAGGAGTTGCGCTTCCTGCCGGCGCCCGGCGCAACCCAGTGACTTTCCCGCCCCCCATCCCGGCCCTCTACTCCTCCCCTCGTTTCTCCAGCACCTTGATTTCTTTTCTGTGGTGGGATTTGGGGGTTTGGGTCGTTGTTTTCAATGGACGAACAGTTTGCTTTCTACCGTTTTTAAACGAAAGTCAAAAGCGGCCTCTGTGTCTCCCCAGATCCCTTGGAAGCCGGACGCGCCTTCACCTGCGGGTCCCTCCCGGAAGGAGGCTGCGGCCCCCCGGCAGCGCTTTTCACTTTCGCTTTACTTTCCCCGTCCTGACGTCACGGCCCTGAGGAACAGCTCCGTCTGCAGAAGAGGTAACAGGTTTCGGAGTTTGTTCCCCTCAAGAACGGCAACGTCGGGAGCCAGCGCCGCGGTCCTCGCCCGGGCGCCCTCGGTTTCTCTTGCTCTGCTTCCACCTCTGTGCCTTTTCTGTCTTTCCCCCTCATGTTCAATTACTCCCATTTTTATTCCCTGCTTTTCTCGCGCTCGCGCCTTCGAAGTAAAGAAAATTCGTTTAAATAACGAGAAAAACGAGCTTCTCTGTTGTCCCCCTTCTCTCAAGACCGTGCGTTTCTGCGTGGCTCTTTGCAACTCCCAGGGTGGCGGGGGTCTGGCCCACGCCGTCTTGGGCGCGGGCTTCCTGGGCGCGCAGACTCTGCCCAGGGCACTGCGGCCTGTCTGGCACCACACGTGGGTCCTGCCCTGCCAGCCCTGCCGCTTCCGACCCACGGGGCTAGGGAGTGCGGGAGCCGCCTCCTGCCACAGGGCCCCACGGTTGGGCAGACGGCGGAACCTCGAGCCCTGGGCGAGCCGCGGCGCGCTCCCCTGGAAAAAGCCAACCCAGAGGTTGGGCTGGAGGGGCCTTGTGGAGGATGTGCCCAAGGACCGGCAGGAGCGCTTCCAGAACGCTGGCCAGACCGAGCCTGTGATGGCGACAGCAACCTGGCCGCTGGCTCCCAGCAAATCCAGCTCACTGGAGCCTGGGCGTGGGTTTGGGGAGAGAGAAAGGTCAGCCTCCGTGAGGGGACTCTGCGTGCAGTGCGCGCAGGGGAGTGCGTCAGGGATACCGGGTCCTCTGGCGCGCAGCGCCCCGCTCCCACCTTGGGCTCCTGGAGGTTGTGAGCCTAAGTACTGCACCCTGGCGGGCAGTGCGAGGGAGCGCGCAGACTCGCGCCGGATTCCGCGCGGGGGGCCACCAGCCGCCTGCTCCCCGGGTTTGTGCAGACAAAGGTTTCGGGAAATAATTTCAAACCTCAAACGAAATAAACTAGACATATCTGCTGAGCTTCCTGGGCGCGGTGACCCAGGTACCCTTCTTGGCACTTGCAGCCGGACCGCTGGGAGATTCCCCCCACTCTAGACCTGGGGAATCCGCGGAAGCCAAGGTCAAGTCGCGGGGATTCAGACACCCGGAGTTCTGTCGCGGATGTCTAAGGAACCTCGTTTTCTGAGGAGGGGAAGGGGCACGTCCTGGGACGCAGCCCAGCCCAGACAGATGGCATCCTCCCACCTCCACGGCAGGCGCTGGTCTTCAATCCACCCTCTTTCCGCGCGTTCACATCCCCGCAGGTCTGGGACCCGCAACCTTTCCGCCCTCACCCCCAGGTAGGGGTGTCCGTGTGAGTGAACGCGTAAGGGAGGGAGGCGGGGGAAACCCGTCGTTAGACCCACACCTGGGCAGGACAGAAAGCCCCTCCCCACATTTCCCGGCCCCTCGGGGCCAGTCCCTCCTGATCCAGACCGCAGTCTGGAGAGGAGAGGATCTGAGGGGGTACACGCCAGCCAGGGGTGACCGGGTTGAGGCAGCAGGCGCTATCCCCCCCCCCCCGAAATGAGTGAGGCTTCACACTTGGGCGCACAACCCTGCACGTGTGACCTCACTTCGCAAAAGTTTTGGCCACACCCTCACAGCTGCATGCAGTGGGCGCCCACGGGGGCGCGCTCACCTCTGACGCTGCCCTCCCACTCAAGGGAACCCCTTTAGAGAAAGTTTGACCTCACAGCTTTTCATAAGCGTGCTGTCAGCCTGCGACTTCCACTTGGTGTGTGACTTAACACTCAAGAGCCCACAGACCGCCACCTGGGTGACTGCACACCCAGACACGAGCACATCCTTGCGCGTAACCCCGCACGGGTCCGCGGAGCCCCAGCCCGGCTCCGCGCTGGCCGCGGACACCGGAAGCCGGTGGAGTGGACCTCGGCCACGAACCAGGCGGCTGAGAGCAGAGGCAGTCCTCTCTCGAACGCGTATAATCGTTTGCTGACACCTGTGCGGTGCCCGGGGGCTGGGGTCCCGAGATAACACCCAGCCAAGAAAAGCCGCCCCCGCCCGCAGTGTAGACCGACCCCCTTCCCCCACGCCCACGCCCAGGCAGCGCCAGGGTCCAAAGGGACTATCCTGGTGGAGACCCAGGGCGAGGCTGGGGTTGAGGGCGCGGTGTGGGGGCGGGGGCCGAGGGCGCGAGTTCGGTGGTGCTGAGTGGGAGAAGGGCCGGGGGCGCCGATGGGGGACCCCGGAGGCGCTGACTTTTGCGCTGTTTGCCCGCAGCCTCGGAGCAAGCAGACGCCATCTGTTTGCCGGCTGCGACGCGTCCCGTTTAATTACCCTCCCGGCAGCCTAATAGAGATGATATTAAACTAAATCTTTCTGACATTAAAAGTAATTATCCCCAAACCGGTGGCTCCGGGACGGAATCGTCCCCTCCCGCCCCCACCGCTTCCCCGGCCGCGCCGGATTCCGTTAGTTTGGCTGAAACTCTTCACCCGGGAAGGGGGCGCACAGGAAAACTGGACGGCGCCCTGGGGAACAGGCGTCTCCGCCGGCAGGCCGACCCGCGGTTCCCGCACCGCCTCAGGCGCTCCCGTGGACGCAGACACGAAGCTCTCTTCCAGACCGACCCACGCTGATTTCGACCCGCAGCCTCCCGCAGCCCTGGGTGGATAGGGCGAAGCGTGGCCTGGCTTGCTGTCCCTGACCCCTGACTCCCCAAAGAGGACCCTTTTCCTCGAATCCAACCTAGGCCAGGGCCAGGGACCGGGTACAATTTCGGAGAGCCAGAAAGAACCGCGGTTCTGGGTTTCTAGGGCGCTCTTCTTGTGAGGGGCCCTATGCCAAGCGCTTCTCCTAAAGTGTGTCACATCGCCCTCTGCGGAGCAGGTCCTACTCTCCCACTGGTCAGGAGAGAAAACGTGGCCTCGTCTCCCACTAGTAGGCAACAGGGCGAATTCGAACCCGGCAGTCCCGCATCCCACACCGATGGTTGCACAGTTCCACGAGCGGGCTAAGGCCGGGCGCCGCGAACCTCTGCTTGGCATAAGGCCTCCCTCGGTACCCGCTGGGCCCGGCTCCGGCTGGTGCTCAGCTTCTTCCCCGGTCCTCGATCTCCCACCGAAGGAGGCGAGGAGGCAGCCAAAGGCGAGGGAGCAAGAGCACTGCCACACGGAACCCCGGAGGCCACCGCGCTCCTCCGGATCGAGCCCCTGCGCCCACCGTCGCCGACTTATTTCCACGACCTTCTGGTTAGGCGCTTCGGAGCCTTGGACAAGCGCGCGGAGAGTAGTGTTCACCGCTTATTTGCCTCTTGTGGAGCGCCTACTGTGTACCGCCGCTAAACGCTCGGTGTGGGCAGTTGGTCCCCCGTTTTAGACACGAGGAGGCCAGGCGACAAAACTTGCCTGGGGCACGGTGCTGCTGAAATCCAGACCCAACTCCCACTCTCAGAAGACTTTTTTTCTCCTCATCTAACGTTCTGGTGGGTAGGATCAGAACAAGGGGCTTCCATTCCATTCAGTTTTAATTCAGTTCACCGACCCATTCACGGGAACACTGGAGAAAGGGCCATTCATTCTTGTAACGGCATTTGTTGAGCGCCTAGTATGTGCCAGGCCCTGAGGACCCAAGATAAATCAACCATGATGGGCCATCGCAGAGCTTACGGGCCAGCTGGGGCGCGGTCACCCAGAGCCTAACAGAACAGGGGTGCAGGGGAGCCTCCATTCTCGGACCGGGAAAGGATTCCTGGAAAGAGACCCCTGTGGTCGTTAGGTTTCCCAAATGGAAACACTGTTATAGCAAAATGTGCTATTAAGCATTTCAGACATTTCAGCAAAATGTATTTCATATATATTTTTAGAAACTTTTTTGTGTACCCATATTTACAAAAATATACTTTTTGTTACTTGATTCTGTTGCTTATAAATATGATAAACACTTTTCATAGTAATATATCTACAAAATTTTAAAGGCTTTTTAAAATATTCCATCATATGGATGTATTAATCTCTATATTAATGAGTATTTAGTTTGTTTTCACTCTTTGCTCTATTAAACATTGCTACCATGAACACCCTTTGTGAATTTGCCTAAATATTTCCTTATGCTAAATTCCTGGAAATAAAGATTGAATGGTGATATCTTTTTTAAAGGCTTTTAATAGCTAACTTGGGAAAAGGTTGTGTCATTGTACGCACTCAACGGAAGTGCTTCTTGCTGATCTTTTTAATCTTTCCCGATCCAGGCAAGACATATAGTATCTCATTGTCTATGTCATTTGCATCTCCTTAGTTTTCCCCTTGTGTTTTGGCCACGTGTGTGTGTGTGTGTGTGTGTGTGTGTTTAAATTATTTGTATGTACCGTTGCTTATTTATCTATCATAGAGCTTCTCTTTTCCTTAATTTGTAATAGTGATTTATGCATCAAAGATAGTAGTAGTGTCCTTTCCTCCGCAACATGTGTGGATTTCCTGATAACTCTGTTTCATGTGTCCTGTTGTGCTGTTGTTTTTCTGGAGTTGTTGATTGTTTTATGTAGCCAAATGTGTTACCTTTTCTTTACGGATTCTGTTTACAGTATCATACTAATGATTTTCCAATTCAGTCTTCTAAAGTATTAACCTATATCAGTTCCATATTTTACATTAGCTCTTTTTCATGATTTACATTTATATCTTTAGTTCATTTAAATTAATTTTGGTAGAAGGTGTGACATTTGTAACTTTCCCCCAACTGATCACCTAGTTAGCATAGCACTGCTGCGTGATCCAGCCTTCCCCGCTGCGGCCCGGCCGAAATCTCAGATGTCTTGGGCAGGTTTCATTACTTCCTCTTCCAGGGACCTGTTTACTCTCCTGCCCCAGCCTCAGTATTTTAATTATTTTAGTTCTGTAACAGTTGGGAGGGCAAGTCATATTTATGGTTCCTGATTCTTCTTTTTCAGCATTCTTGTGGCTATGTTCAAAATACAGTCGTCTGACTAAACACAAATTTTGTAGGTGCAAAGAGAAATAAAAAAAAATTGGAACTTTGATTTAACTGTCTTTAGAAATTAACTTGAGGAAGAGTAGGCATCCAGGACATGGTGACTTTGTTCACAACTCCTAACTGCCCTGGGGAATGCTGTTTCCTTCCTATAGTTCTCTTTCTCCTCACTTTCTGTAGCTACTGAAATGGGTGCTTTTCACCCACTGCATCTAACCAGTAAGGATGGAAGCATGAGAAAGTTACTGATTATATTTATCTTGGAACCGGCCTCTTTCCTGACCTCTCTCTCATTTAAAATCTGAAATTCTCACGTTTTCCGGGCTGAGTTTGGAAGGACCTGGATTTCGAATTGACTAGAAGGAGGGAGGGAAGGGATGCAGAGAACACAGTGCAAAGGAGCGATTTGAAGATCCCCTTCCGGGGCTTAGAGGACAGTGTGCACCTGCAGGGTGCTCATTTTTGAACGGTGCGCCTGGATCCATTTCCCCAGAGGACCCTTGGAAATGGTAATTCCAAGAATCAGCTTCTGGGATGACATGCTACCCAGACATGAAGCCTCTGCCAAGCTGTGTGACCACACATGAGTCGCCAGCCCTCTCTGGGCTTTCCTCTCTGCCACTCCAGGAGGACTGCAGCAGCCAGACCACTGCTGGCGGGGGCGGGGAGGGAAGGGACTGGAAAGGGCAGTAGGGCAGCTCCTGAGCCAGATCAGCGTAGGTTTTAGTCCAGTTCCCTCCTCAGAAGTGCAGGGCTTTGGCAGCCACATTCTCTCAGCCTATAATCCCCACTCAACAAACCCAAGATAAGAGGCATGGATCTGGGAGGAGGAAGGCTGAGTGACCCCTGTAGGCCCCCTTTCCTGCAAATGAACGCTCCCCCACCCTTGGCTTCTTTCCCTTAAATAAGGGAAAGCCCTACTCAGCTTCTTCCACTCCCACCCCACCCCCATTTCCTGTTGGGAGCACAATCTCTTTCTAGCTTGCATGACTGGCTCAGGGCCTGCCTGGCCGGTCCTGCTCCAATTTGGAGCGGAATACATTTTGTTAACCCAACCTATGCACTCTTTCCTGTTGGGCTTGGGGTAGAGGAGCTGGCTCACACATGGCCTCCAGGCTGGAGCTAGCACTGGTGCGCAGGTGCCTGCCTCCTCTGGCTTCACAGTCCCAGGCCAGTTACCCTGAAGACTCGTGCTTTAGGCCCTAGCCTCCGCTCTCTTGTCTGAGGCACAGCAGACACATGTGCACGCAGGCTCTCCCAGCGACTCTGCACTCTGGCTTCTCTGACACCACACCCTCTAGCTGCTAACGGGGAACTGAGGTACAGAGAGGAAGTGACTTTCTGAGAGGCACATGGTGAGAACTATTCCTTCTATCTACAGAAGAGAGACTGGTGGGAGACGAGCAAGTGGAGGTGAGGCCACGTTTCTGGCCACATTCGCGGGATGGAGGAAAGGAGCCTCTGTCTTTGAGGGCTTCTTCCCCACCCCTTCTGTGCGCTCACAGCCTGCTTCTCCCTCGCCCCGTGCCCCCAGCTCACCGTTGTGTTCTCACTGCTGGGCAGGTGTCTGGAAGCTGAGCTGGACTGGAGCCCTCCCATGTAAGGCGGGGGTAACAGTAACTCTCACTGGGTCACTGTGAGGAGTCAATAAAGCAATTCACGCGACTGGTGCTCAGTCTGGCACGCAAACACTCGGAGCTTCAGTATTACTATTTGCTAAACAGTTGCTGAATGAGTGTCTCTTCACTTTTACTCAGAAAAAACCTGCTTCCTTCTTAGCACCTTTTTGCCCCTATGAGGAGGAAAACTGGAGAGCTGGAGCTGGCCACAGGAGGTGCCTTCCCAGGTACCTGGGACTTCGAACCCTAATCTGAGGACTCCCCTGGAACCAGAATTCTGGTGGATCTGCATGGCCCAGAGACCTTCCGGCCGGCCTGGGGTGCTCAGGATCCCAGAGGTGCTCTGGCTCCTCTCCCTCCCTAGGTCACCGCATCCATTCCACCTTCTATCCTCTCAAGGCTCCATTAATTAGAACATGTTTGCTATGAAGCCCAAAATGAAACTGGACCCAGTGAGACACAAACAGCACAGCCCAGGGCCTGCCCCACACCTCTCCGGCAGTGCGTCCTCCCCCCTTCTCAAGCCTCCATTTTTCAGATGTACCCGGACCCCACTGGGTTCCCGTGGGGTTCCCCCAGCACAGTACTTTTATTTCAGAGAGCCTGTTCTTCCCTGTGCCTGTGACTCCCATCGCATGTAATAAAACATGAAATGCACCATTTGGAGAAACTGAGGCATAGAGGGGATAGCTGTGCAAGTCAGTTCCTCGCCGATGCTTGCCATGGTTACAGGTATTGTCAGAATGGAGGTCCTGGGCGAGTCACTGCTCTGCCCTGGGCCCTGGTATCTCCATCTGGAGAATGGGTACAAGCAGCCCTGTTGTGTGGAAAAGTTCAGAATCACGAAAGGGACCTTGTGGGCTCAGTGCTCATGGGGGGCGCTCAGCTGAGGCCTTGGGCCATCTCTGAGAATACAGCAACCTTGCGGGCTACACACCTGGCTTCCCTTACGTGTGCTTCTCCCTGTCCCCAAACACAGGGAGAAATGTTTCAGAAGACTCTCCTTGTTGCCAGCTCCTCAGAAAAGTCCTTTACACGTTACTCATGTATGTCCAAGGCAGGCAGGCAGGCAGTGGAGACCTGCGCCTGAGGGCTGGCTCCATTCTGACGCTGTGGGGTGCCTTCCTTCTCTGATCCTGAATCTCAAGGACTGTGAGGCTTGGCAGGCCCGCTGGGCACGGGGTGGACTCTGGGCAGAGCCTGCAGATGGTGTCTACCTCTCCCCTGGCGTCTTTCTGCCCCAAAATACCATGGGCCTCGTGGGGGTTCCCACAGCTCTTGGAACACCTTGAGCTCCTCCTGAAATTGGGGGCCCCAACCTACCCCAGGGTCAACGCTGGAGGCTGGGAATCACATTTAACAAAAGGCCTCAGTGATGAATGAGTGAGTCAAAACTAATGCAGTCTCCACAGTGGAAAAACAAAACTTGTTAGGAGAGACACAGCCTGAGCATGGGCCATGGCCATGGACTACAGTAGCTATGAAACTCGGGACAAATGACCTCTCCAAGCCTCAGTTTATCAATGTAAGAAACAAGCATAGTAAGATCCACATAGTTTTGCAGTTCAGCCATTTCTATCACATTTATTGTCTGTGCAAACAATCACAGCAAGGTAAAAACGGCCATCCTAGGGCCACATACGGGGATGAGAAGAGGCCCTCACCTTGTCCCAGGAGGTTTCCTGGAGGAGTGGAGCGCAGTAGTAGTCGAACTCTGCAGCCAAGCTGCCTGGGCTTCATTCCTGGCTCCTTGGTTTTCTAGCCGTGTGACCATGGACAAATTACCACATCGCTGTGTCTGCTGACTAACAAACTGGAGAGAACAGAACCAGCTACTTCACAAGGTTGTTGTGAGGAATACAAGTACACCTGTCCACGCCTGACTTAGGAGCACAATACACATAATTAAGTGTATTTTTATCCACAGGCATTGATTTGTGCTGAAGGATAATGGAACAATTCAGATTGACTTGACTCTCATGGAGTTGATACCTTAGGCAACATCTGAGCTGCTCTCCAAGTACAACATGCCTCTTCTCTTGGTAGGGTTTGAGAGGAGACCAGAGGGTTGATGAAGGAACTCGGGGACCGCTGAAGTCTAGCAGCCCCCAGACAGGAAAACTCCGCAGACGAGAGACGGAGGAGGGTCTTCCACTGAGGCAGGCAGAGACGTGGGAGCACAGGGTCCCTGAGGGCAAGGTTGGGAGGTAGGAGCGTCACTGGGTTTCCGTGGAAGCCACACCTCCTGAAGCTCCTCGTAGAGGAGGGTACCGGGGCAAACAGAGGGCCAGTTCCTTTCCTCACTAGCTGTGTGTCTCCGAGGCAGCGACACAATGTCTCTGAACCTGTTTTCTTAACTGTAAGATGAGGAGAACAATAGCACCAACTTTGCAGAGTAATTCTAAGGATGGCGTGGGAGGACACGGCGTACAAAGTCCCTAGCACCATGCTGGGCATGGCTACGTACTCAATCCCAATTCCTTTACTCTTTTTCTTTCCTCAGCAGTCCCAGTTGGTTTTGCTGCAGCTCCAATTAATTAACTGCTTCAGTAACCACTGAGCACATGACCACGATGCGGCAGACCTGGGCTGGCTCTGGAAGCGAAGACAGAATTAAGATCTGTCTGTGCCCTCAGTGTTCCCAGACGAGCTGAGTGTTAGAGACGTTAGTGGCCACCTTATTAGTACACAGATACCATGCTTGCTTTGTTTAAATTGAGTTAATAAATTCAAACTTACTGTGTGCTTATTAGGTGCTAGTCATTTTGCTAGGCTTTGAGGATATGAAGTGACTCAGACCCTTTGGGGGTTCAGAGTCTGGGGTTGGGAGAAGGAAGGACATGTAAGCTCAGAGCTACGCGATCCAGTGCTAGCCAGGAAAGGGCAGATTCATAGCACAGGCGGCCGTGAGGGGGTGTGTGGCGAGGGTGGAGGAACCATCTTGGATGAAGCCAAGTCCACACTGAGAGTGAAGGATGGGTGGGCAGCAGAAGCCTGGGGGGGGGTGGTGGTGGTAGGGAGAGTGGTGTGTAAGGCCAGAGAGGACAGCGAGCTGGAACTTTCAGCAAACTGCAGATAGCTGGGGGAGAGGGCGGTGAGGGCAGACTGGCAATACAGACACCAAGGAGGTGGGGGCCTCATGATAGGCGTTTTCAAGCCAAGCTGAGGGTCTGGGTTTTGTCTGTAGGCTAAAGGGAAACCTCGGCGAGGATCAAGGCAGGGGTGTGACATGGTGAGGCGGGTGTTTCAGAACGCTCCTCCTGGCAGCCATGTGCAGACCTCTGTAGAAGAGAAGGGACTGCAGGGGGCAGGTCGGTGAGGATGTGGTCTTACAGCCACGTGACAGATGGCGACAGTCTCAAGGGAAGGAATGGCAGGGGTATGGATTCTGGAGGAGTCAGGGAGGTAGGCGGTACAGGGTTCTTCTCAAATCACTGCATGCACTTCAAAGTCAAAGGCACTGCTTAAATTCTGGCTCGAGCCACCTTGGAGACTGAGTTTTCTATGAAGCTGTGCGTCTCTCTCTTAGTACCCACCCATACTATAAAAAGTTATTGTTGTTCTAACAACGATTTGAAATGCCTTGGTAAGATGTCGTACTTTCCTTGAAGGCAGAATTGCAGTGTCATGAAAACAGCAGGGGCTTTGGAGCCAAGGTCTGGGTCCAGAACCCTGCTCTGCTCTGCATTAACTGTGGCGCTCACGCCAATCACTTCGTCCCTTGGAGCCTGCAGCCTCTTCAAAATAAGGGCAAGACCGCCTGTGGCTGTGAGGTTACACAAGGTGGGGTCTGCAAAGTTTGGAGCGTCGTACTAGGCACATTTAGCCCCCACCCCCCCATTCTATCCTAGGCTTCTCTTTATGGACACCAGTACTGCAGGGACTCAGGGACTTAGTGCGGGGCTCTTCGACTCTTCCTTGAAGGGTCCTAGAAACAGTGCTCTTGGACTTGTATTCACTCTGTTTTGTAAAAGGGAATTTTGAAATTTATTTTCATCTTATTTCAGAGAAAGGAAAGGGGAGAGAGAGAGGAGGGAGAGAGAGATGCCCAGAACAGCCAGGTCTGGCCAGGCTGAAGCTAGGTGCTTGGAACTTCACCTGGTCTCCCACTTGGATGGCAGGGACCCAAGTACTTGAGCCATCAGCTACCTCCTCAGGATCTGCACAAGCAGCAACCTGGATCAGACGAAAAGGAGCTGGGACTTGAACCAGACCCTTAACATGGGATGTGGGTGACACAAGAGTCAACCACAGAGCCAAACGCCTGCCCTTGTGTCCACTCTTCATGTCTGCTCTGTCTTTTTTTTTTTTTTTTTTTTTTTTTTTTTTGACAGGCAGAGTGGACAGTGAGAGAGAGAGAGACAGAGAGAAAGGTCTTCCTTTGCCGTTGGTTCACCCTCCAATGGCCGCCGCAGCCAGCGCGCTGCGGCCGGCGCACCGCGCTGATCTGATGGCAGGAGCCAGGAGCCAGGTGCTTTTCCTGGTCTCCCATGGGGTGCAGGGCCCAAGCACCTGGGCCATCCTCCACTGCACTCCCTGGCCACAGCAGAGAGCTGGCCTGGAAGAGGGGCAACCGGGACAGAATCTGGCGCCCCGACCGGGACTAGAACCCGGTGTGCCGGCGCCGCTAGGCGGAGGATTAGCCTAGTGAGCCGCGGCGCCGGCTTACTCTGTCTTCTCCCATAAACTGCCACTCTCACTGCTGGCATCACCACCTCTCCTTTCCTATCATAATCCCGCCAGAGTTTGCAGAACAGATAGATAAAAGCTGTTCTAAGTGCTTCACCTTAATTCAGTTAATCTTCATCAAACCTTATCCCCCAGGTACTGTTCTTATTGCCATTTTATAGCTACAAGCTGAGGCACAGGGAGGTGAAGTGACTTCAAGCACACACTGCTAGTGACCGTGGAGGAATGGCCTGGGCCCAGATGATGTGGCTCCAGAGGCTCTCTCTCTTTTTTTTAGATTTATTTATTTATTTATTTGACAGAGTTACAGACAGTGAGAGACAGAGACAGAGATAAAGGTCTTCCTTCCGCTGGTTCACTCCCCAAATGGCCGCCACGGCCAGAACTACGCCGATCCAAAACCAGGAGCCAGGAGCTTCTTTCCTGGTCTCCCACGCAGGTGCAGGGTCCAAGCACTTGGGCCATCCTCCACTGCCTTCCCAGGTCACAGCAGAGAGCTGGCCTGGAAGAGGGGCAACCGGGACTAGAACCCCGCACCCATATGGGATGCCGGCGCCGCAGGTGGAGGATTAACCTAGTGCGCCACCAAGCAGGCCCCCAGAGGCTGCCTCTTAACCACCCGTTACCCCACCTCCCCACGCCAAGAATCGCAGTGTGCAAAGTAAGTTAACAGACTGAACACTGGAGATCTGCTGTTTTTCCTTCGACCAAACTTTCCAAGGGAGCAGCCGACTGGCAGATGATTTAAGACAAGGGAGAAATACTAAACGCAGAGGGAGGTTCAAGGCAAGAAAGCCTATTGGTTGCATTTCATCCTTTTTGGGGTTTATTTGAGATAAAAATATGACTTTGTAAACAAAATGGACAGATTCAACTTCCCAAATGATCTGATGTTTGCATCGTGTCAACAGTGGTTCTTCGGGGCCAGTGCTGTGGCGCAGTGGGTAAAGCAGCCACCTGCAATGCCTGCCTCCACAATGGGAGCTGGTTCAAGTCCCCGCTGCTTCACTTCTGATCCAGCTCTCTGCTACGGCCTGGGAAAGCAGTGGAAGATGGCCTGCCCAAGTTCTTCGGCCCCTGCCACCACTGTGGGAAATCTGACTCAAGTTCCTGGCTCCTGGCTTTAGCCCCGCTCAGCATTAGCCACTGCAGCCATCTGGGGAGTGAACCAGCAGATGCAGAGCTCTCTCTCCCTCTCTCTCCATAACCTTGACTTTTAAAAATGGATAGATAAATCTTTCTTTTTTTAAAAGGTGGTTCTTCAATCTTCTTGATCAACAGTTCCCACTGACCATCTAAGAAATACAGATTCCATTTCCAGAAAAGACGTTTAGCTTTTTGTTTGTAATTGTAGAGGATTCCAAGATCCATTCTTGGAGATGAATGAAGTGAAAAATCAGAGGCTAGGGCTCGAGTCCTGATTCTACTGACATGTGTGTAACTTTAGAGCGCTGGGCCCTGCATTCCAAAGTGGAATGCCCGTCCCTGCCTCGTCTCCCTCATAGCAGTGGGCTGTGGCGGAGTGTGGAGGCTGTGGTACGCGACAAAGCGCTACCTGAATGCTGTCAGGACACTGACGTTCTGAGAAGTTACTCACCTTCAGGTCAACAGGTATCAAACAGGAAGACACTGAAATGTTTAGAATGTGTATGGATCAAATTATATCCTGCATGCAAAAGGGTTACATAGACTGTAAAGTGTGATGCCTATGTGAGTTACTTGTGGGCAGAGTTAGGACTCCATGACCCATCTACCTGTGGGACCCAGGACTAGGTGGTTGAGAGGTTGAAAAGCTTGGGTGGAAATGTGTCAGTGATGCTACTGATGGGAATAATTAAGAACCTTTCTTAGATCCAAATGAAAAAAATCCATGCTTTGGAAGGAATTTGCCAGCACTCTGCTTTCTCTTAACAGTCCATTCCAGGGGCAAGTGTTTGGCATAGCAGTTAAGTGGCTGCGAGGGACACCAACCTCTCACATCAGAGTGCCTGGTTTGAGTCTTGGTTACTCTGCTACTGATAAAGCTTCCTGCTGATGTACCTCCTGGGAGGCAGCAGGTGATGATGGCTCAAGTACTTGGGCCCCTGTCATCATGTGGGAAGCCTGGCCTGGACTGAGTTCTGTGTTCCCAGCTTTGGCTTGGGCAGTCCTGGTTGTTGCAGGCATCTGGGGTATGAGCCAGTGGATGGAAGATCTCTCTTCATCTTTCTCTTTCTCTGCTTTTCTAATAAGAGAAGAAATATGAAACAAAACCAAAAAACCTATCTAACTGAGTTAGCATACTCAGGTCAGCATGTTTAGCTTTTGGGAGTTGCAATTTTTTTTTTTAAAGATTTATTTCTTATTTGAATGCCAGAGGTGGGGAATGAAGAGAGAGAGAGAGAGAGAAAGAGAGAGAGAGAGTGAGAGAGAGAGAGCGAGAGAGAAAATGAGAATGAATGTCTATCTTCCATCTGATGGTTCACTCCCCAAATGGCAGCAACAGCCATGCCTTGGCCAGGCTGAAGCCAGGAACCTGGAACTCCATCCAGGTCTTCCACATGTGTGGCAAGGGCCCAAGCACTTGGGCCATCTTCTGCTGTTCTCCCAGGTGCATTAGCAGGGAGCTGGATAAGAAGTGGAGCAGCTGAGACACGAACTGGTGCCCATAGAAGATGCTGGTATCCCAGATGGTAGCCCAACCTGTGAGCAACGATGCAATTTTAAAGTGGGAATAGTAATTTGAATGCAATCGCAAACTTATTTCATGTTTCTAATGTCACCAATAAGTAAAATCTGTAACAGCCTAAATCTTATTCTCTTACATTAAAAGAAAGATCCCCATAAAAATGTGCTTGTCCAACTCCAACTGGATGCTTGCACCTGTTTGTTCCCTAAAACTAGCAGCGCTAGAGAATTGCAACATCTCAAACTAGAGCCCTCTAAAAAAACTGTACCTTCTAAAAAGCAACAGGATACCGGCAAAATTTCTCTAAAGGAGAACAACTTTCTAAAACAATGATGAAAAAGCATATATCAACTTGTTTTTGTAATGGTACTTTTTTTTTTTAAGATTGACTTATTTATTTGAAAGGCAGAGTTAGAGAAAGAGAAAGAGAGAGAGAGACAGAGACAGAGAGGCAGAGAGAGAAATCTTCATCTGCTTGTTTACTCCCCAAGTGGCTGCAATGGCTGGAGCTGAGCTGATCTGAAGCCAAGAGTGAGAAGGTTCTTCTGGGTCTCCCATGTGGGTGCAGGGTCCCAAGCACTTGGGCCATCTTCCACTGCTTTCCTAGGTGCATTAGCAGGGAGCTGGATCAAAGTAGAGCAGTCAGGACACAAACTGGCACTCACACAGGATGCCAGCGTTGCAGGGAGAGACTACCCACTATGCCACAGGGCCGGACTCATGTGTGTGTCAACTTTACACATTTAGGTAGCATTTAATCACTTTTATGAAATTGTTTTCAGAGTAGTCTACATTGTTGGAATACAGAAGTAAAGATAAGTAGGAGGGAACATTGTGATGTAACCAAATCCAAATCAGATGGAACATGTTACAAATTAAAGTGAATTCAGAGTCCCTTCCCTCAAAGCCCTACCCACACCCCGGCTGCTGTTCCTGAGTTTAGGACTGCAACTTCTCCATAGCTTCTACAGAATAAGAGCTCCTGGAAGAAAAAAAAAGCTGATGCCCCAGTGCCCTTAGCACTGGAAATGACTGACTATCCTGTGGAGTCTCTTGGTTAGGAGGTAGGGGTGGAACTGGACAGGAAGTGCCCTGGTTGAATTCCTCCCATCAGTGGGTGTTCCTCTCAGTCTCTCTGGAGAGACTCCTGGGGCCACAGAAGGTCCACACTTAGACGCAGCACTAGTCTATTAGGAACACTGCATTTTTAAGAGTGTCTATAGGAGGTCCCTGGTTGAAACATCAGAGGAAAGACACAAGCTGGCAGTAAGCCAACACCTACTTCTGGACAGAGGGAAAATGACCAGGCATATCTCCAACTTTGGTTAGAATCTTCTGAGAACCCCTTTACAAGGGTTGGGAGAACAAATGCAGAATTTAGACTCTCTTTTTTGAACAACCCCTAGGATAAAGACCAAAGGTGATACGAAAACAGATATGGAGAAGCATTCTAAGATTAAAAAGAAATCACTGGCAGGCACCGTGGCTCAATAGGCTAATCCTCCGCCTTGCGGCGCTGGCACACCGGGTTCTAGTCCCGGTCGGGGTGCCGGATTCTGTCTTGGTTGCCCTGCTTCCAGGCCAGCTCTCTGCTGTGGCCAGGGAGTGCAGTGGAGGATGGCCTAAGTGCTTGGGCCCTGCACCCCATGGGAGACCAGGAGAAGCACCTGGCTCCTGCCATCGGATCAGCGTGGTGTGCCGGCCACAGCACGCTGGCCATGGCAGCCATTGGAGGGTGAACCAACGGTAAAGGAAGACCTTTCTCTCTGTCTCTCTCTCTCACTGTGCACTCTGCCTGTCAAAAAAAAAAAAAAAAAAAAAAAAAAAAAAAAAAAAAAAAGAAATCACTAACTGTGAAGGTACAAATTGTATTCCTATGAACTAAACTCCAAACCCCAAATCCAGATTAACAAAAGTCTGTATTTACTAAATTAAATTCAAAACTGCTAAATGCAGTTCCAGGTAAGACAAGTCCTGTGAGCTGAGCCCCCAAGTTTGCTCACATAAATATATCAAGTCTAAATTTTCAGCCATAAAAAGAGATTCCTTTCATTTGAGAAGGGAATCCATCATCTAATACTAAAATGATAAATGAATCAAACAGTGGAACTAGTTCCCCATTACAGAAGAGCTCACGGGGCAGCTGATCCGATTTTGGTGACAGGTAAGAATTGTGTTCAGTGTACACTGACGAACTAGCAACCTGGGTCTGGTATCTGGAAGGTTCCAACTGCCAAAATGCAAACCTAAAAGCAGTTTCCTACAGCTGGTGTGGATTTCAAAGCCTTGGTACTGGTCCTCTCTGCGCACTACCTCCTCACTCAAACTGTGCTCCTCAGTACTTTCCCAGGCTGCAGAGGAACAGCAAGTATGTCCAGGGACTGAAGGCAGAAGCAGTAAACAACCATGTTGCCTTTATGTGAAATGCAGTCCTCAAACAAAACCTTACATCTCAGTACAGAAGTCAGAAAGTGCCAACAAAAGTGATATGCTTTTTTTTTCCTACAACGTTTAATCTCCACACCAAGAATGTCTCATTTGTCTTCCCCCCCAACCGCGCCTCTTAAAATTAGGTGACAAAGTAGAAATCCAGTCATGAAAATAAAAAGGCAGTGTTGTATGAGGCCTGGCTCAGTGAGACATACCAAATATCTCAAGCATCTTGGCGTTGCAGGTCAGAAAGAACTGTCCCAGACACTGTGGGGAAAAGACAGGCACTGGAGAGGTAAAGATTCTACACAGCGATCGCTCACACGGAGCAGTGCATTCCTTAGTTATTTTACGAGGGCCAAGTGCAGGGGAGAGAGAGGACAGCAGAGCTGTCATTCTCTGGAATGAAGGTCGGGAACATATACTCGTGAAGGGGAAATTTTAAGTAGGTATGTTTATTATTACTTTTTTTTTCCCAGCAATCTTGCAAGAGGCAGAAGTGTGACACTGAATTGAGTGAGACGAGCGTGTGGGTGGGTTGGCGAGGAGCCGTTCTCTTGAGGCAGGCCGCTGGCTTGTCGAGGAGTGGCTGGTTCCACCGCTGGGCTTTGCTTACTCTTTTGCTTCAAGGAAAAGGGTTTCTTGAGGGAACAACTTTACCTCCAATAATGATTTATTTGGGTCCAGCTGAGTTACCTGAAAAAAAAAAAAAAAAAAACCACACACACACACACACACACACATACACAAATGTTCAGAAGACTGGAACAAGGACTATTTTCTCCACATGGTATTCATTTTATCTATGCATGGTGACTTTGAACTTACTGTGAACTGGCACGAGCATTTTTACATTATCTCATTTCATCTTAAAAATAACCTTGTGTAGGTACTACTTCCATTTTTAAAGCAAGGAAACCAGAGTTCAGAGAGGTTGTCTCTGAGTGTAAGTCAAGTGGGGAAACTAGCAGCATTCGTCCTCAGGGCATAAGTTCTGGAGACTCAACCTATTTCTGGAGGGTGGAGCTCCCTTGCACCCGGCACAGCACAGCCTGGCCAGCAGAACAGGGGCCCTCAGGAAAGATGCTGCCTAAACAGCCAATCAGCATTCCTAGGGACTGCCACAGGCTCAGTTCATTCCTGATAGCAGGGGAGCCTTTTTGAGGTTGATCTTCCTGCTAACACTACATGCAGTAAACTGTACAATGGCCACAAAGTGTCCAAAGATGAGTGTTTCCCTTAGTGAGGGAGCCCTATGGAGGCCTTGCAGTCTCTTGCTTACTGTGGAAAAAAATGAATCAAATGCCATAATGCAACTTTCTATTTAGAAATAACAAAATAATTATTGCATATAATCAACAACAAAGTAAATACAGACAAAATCTTCTTGACTCAACGGATAGGCTAGTTATACAGGGATTTTAATTTAGCTTTAGGGGGCTGGCACTATGGTGTAGCAGGTAAAGCCTCCGCCTGAAGTGCAGGGGACATCTCATATAGGTGCCGGTTTGAGTCCCAGCTGCTCCACTTCTGATCCAGCTCTCTGCTATGGCATGGGAAGCAGTAGAAGATGACCTAAGTGCTTTGGGCCTTGCAACTGTGTGGGGAGACCCAGAAGAAGCTCCTGGCTCCTGGCTTCGAATTGGCCCAGCTTGGCCATTGCATCCATCAGGGTAGTGAACCAGTGGATGGAAGACCTCTCTCTCTCTCTCTCTCTCTCTCTCTACCTCTGCCTCTGCCTCTCTGTAACTCTGCCTTTCAAATAGATAAATAAATCTTAAAAAAAAAATTAGCTTTATGCTCTCCTAGGTCAGGGGCAGGGATTGTTTTCCCAGCCTGAGAGTGACTGTAACAAAATTTTTAAAAGTAGTCAGGATGGATGTGAAGATGAAATGAGAAAAAACATTATTAGCACAGAGCAGGTATTTAATAACGGCTGCTGTGTGTGAGAGCAACTAAGGATGGATGGACACACAGACCAACGGGCAGCTATGAGTGATACGAGGCCAGAAAAACCCCAGAAAGGCTTCAGGCTGCTGCTCTGCTAGATAACATGAGGGCTCTGGGTCTCTGAGGCAGGCAATCTTGTCTTCTGCTCCACTCAAGCCACTTCTAATGAGCTGGCCCTGCTGTCTCCTTCGGGCTGGGGGAGGAGATGCCCTGGGGGCCAAGGCCAAGTGTCACAGGCGAGCTGGCAAGCTGAAGGGGGAATAACACTATCTTCAACTGTATCCATATGGAAATCTGGTATGCCCAGGAGGGTCATCAAGAAGACGCATCCGACCCTAGAATCCTCTCTGCTTATAAGAACCTAGAACAAAGCTCACTCTACTCATATCTCTTGGGTTGTGGGCAGATGGGCCCCGCACAGTGGCAGGAGGGCCCGGCCTGCTGTCTGTCTTCCAGCACAGTGGGGCAAGCTGCTGGCAATGTTTACCTACTTCCCCAATCACCGTGCAGGCCTGCGCAGGCTTCTGTCAACAAACAGAGCTGTGCTGTCTCTGCTTCCCACTCTTTGGCATTTTCTGTCCAGCTGCTTCTGCTATTGTTCTTAATTAACATGCCAGAGCTCTTCCGGCATCTTCTACTTTGTTATTTGTGGTTTGTAAATATGATGTTTGCTGGCAGAAAGAAAACCCGTAATAGTGCCAGAGCTGTGAGTGCAGGCAGGGTTATGTGCTAGGAGGCAAAGGAGGCTGGGAAGTGGAGTATCAGGCCTGAGTTGCACTCTGCCAGGGTTATCAATATGCAAGGTCAGAGATTCATAAATCATATTCCGTTGTCACATGAGAAAACTGTGTCCAAGAAAAGGTAAGTGATTTATTTTTCAGACAATTTAAGTGAGAGAGGGTTTGGAAAGGAGGACCCTAAAATTTCTAGGATACCTATTACTTGCTAGGCATTTAAAGTATATTATTTCATTTAATGCATATCACAACCATGTAGGTAGTGAAGATGAGAAAACTGAAGCTCAGAGTGGATACAATCTGTTTAAGGTCATACGGCTAGAAAAGGCCTGTGAATGTAGCATCATGGTTAGAAAGAGCAATGCAAACCTAGATTCAAATCCTTCTTACCTAGACGACTGTAAAGAAGTTACACAACCTGCGAGCTTCAGTTTTCCCACCTGTAAAATGGGACCACAGTTTCT
This sequence comes from Oryctolagus cuniculus, assembly GCF_964237555.1. Taxonomy (NCBI): domain Eukaryota; kingdom Metazoa; phylum Chordata; class Mammalia; order Lagomorpha; family Leporidae; genus Oryctolagus; species Oryctolagus cuniculus. The sequence goes on along the minus strand of NC_091438.1, from coordinate 122,415,319 downwards.
CTAACGTCATAGGTTGTTGTGATGGTTAGATGGAATAGCGCTGGAGAAGCTTCCACTACAGTTCTTGAGCTGACACGGTGCTCGGAAGGTGGCAGCCACTACTGGCTGGGCACTGCTTTGGGTAGGAGCTGGACTTTCCAGTTTTCAAGCTGAAGCTCTTATCTCTAAATCCTCCTGAAGCCTTTGTTTTTAGCCCAGCTCCCAGCAGGAGTGTTGCCTTCTCTCTCATGTACTGCCTCACTCTCTGGAGACCCCTTTCTAGAGCTTCCATGAGGCTGTGGTGCCAATGGACTACTGCAAAGTGAACAAGGCTCTGCTGGGGTGCTCCCTCCCATGTCCCACATCCACCCATGTTCTCCCTGAGGTCTTTTTAGACAGGCTTTTAAAATAACCAAAGCTAAACTTTATCCATTCTCATTTCCCTGGCATGGACAAATTAACTAAGGGAAACGTAGCGGGTTATAGACACCATGCTTCTCCTCAGCAAGATACTGGCCAGACTGTGATTCCTGTCGGCAGTTTTCTGGGTCCCATTCAAGAATGGCACAGATGGTTCTGGGTCCCAACTGCTTTGTTTCCCAACTAGGCCCCTGCTAATGTGCCTGGGAAAACAGTGGAGGATGGCCCAAGTGCTTGTCCCCTGCCACACACATAGGAGACACAGATGGAGTTCCTGGTTCCTGGTTTGAGCCTGGCCCAGCCCTGGAAGGAAGCAGATGGAAGAGTTTTCCCTGTTTCTGTCTTTTGAATGAATGAATGAATGAATGAATCTGGGGGTGAGGTGGGGTAGGTGGGCATGGCACATGCCAGGAAGGACCTACTGGTAAGGAGGAGCTGAAAAATTCTTCTTTGAGAAACAACCCAAGCACTGGAGATGTCTGCCTGGAGGGCAATGAGAAGTGGTTGTGGGGCTGCTGCTACAGGAGCAAAGAGGGGCCGTGTCAGCCTTCTTTGGGTATCTGAAGGGCTGCACATGGAAGACAGAGCACATGTGTTCTACGCAGCTCCAGTGGGTAGAGCTAGGGCTGGGGAGTTAAATTGTGGGGAAGCAGAACTCAGCCAGGCAGAAACAACTTCTTTTAAAAAAAGATTTATTTATTTATTTATTTATTTTAAAAGTTAGAGTTACAGAGATAGAGTAAGAGACAGAAACAAAGGAAGAGAGGGAGAAAGAGGGAGAGGGGGAGAGGGGGAGAGAGGGAGAGGGGGAGAGGGGGAGAGGGGGAGAGGGGGAGAGGGGGAGAGGGGGAGAGGGGGAGAGGGGGAGAGGAGCCAGGAGCTTCATTCAGGTCTCCCACAGGATGTCAGAGGCCCAAAGACTTGGACCATTATCTGTTGCTTTCCCAGGTCATTAGCAAAGAGCTCAACTGGAAGCGGCACAGCTGGGACTCGAAATGGCACCCACGTGGGATGCTGGCATTGCAGGTGGTAGCTTTACCTGCTATGCCATAACAGCCCCTGAAAGAGCTTGTAAACAGATACAGCAGTAGCTGTCAATGTTGCTGCCAGTGCTTCTCTCTTTTACTTTGCTTCCTCCTCCTGTTTTTTATTTTCTTGTTTTTCAGTCATCATCATCACAGCAGCAACTCTCACTTACTGAGCCCTACCCAAGTGGCTGGAAGCATGGTAAATACTTTGCAGATATAGTTCCTTAACTAGTCTTCACAATGGTTGCATGAAATTAGTGTTGTCATTGATTGGTTACAGCCAAATTTACCATAGGTTATCTTGCCAAAGATCTGACTTCAAGCTCATGATAACCTGAACGCATCTGGCCACATGTGGCTAGCCATCCTGGGGAAACAGAGTGGGAGGGAGAAGTGAGGTTAGTGGACTCCACTCTCCCTAGAGCATTCAAAGAGGGGCTTACTAAAAGGTGATGAAGATAAAGATGCTAGTAGATGCTTCACTGAGCATCTACTTTGTATCAGAAATATTCAAAGCACTTTACATTTACAGAATAATGTAATTTTCACAGTAACCCTCTGAGGTGGGTGTTATCATCATCCCCATTTTACAGATGAGGATACTGAACCATGCAACAGATGAAGTAACTTGCTCAAGGCCTCACATCTATTAGTGCAGAGCCAGAATATGAAGAAAGGCACTCTTGCTTGGGCCTGACTCCCAGATTCTACCACCAAGGGATGGTGCTGAGAGTGGGATCTACACAGAGAAAGAAGCTGGAGAAGATCCTAAGGTTGCTTCTAACCAAGCTATCAGGATATAAAATCTCCACCTGAAAATGGCAAAAGGTCAAGGGTCAAGGGAAAAAAAATTCCTGAAATATTTATAAAATACGAATACAAAAACCCAATGTGAGCTTGTGTTTTGCCATTTACTTGGGACTTTACTGAATTATTGACTCTGTAAATCAACAGAGAAACCCACCCTTTGGGAAACCCCTTAGAGGAGGAGGGGCGTTCTCAGGTACGAGGTATTGGCTGACTATCCAGAGTTAGAAAATGAAAGTCAACCACCTTGACATTTTCTTCACTGTACTTTAGAAAACCTGAATTGATAGATTTTCTTATTAAATTAATAATTTAGCCAATGGCTTTGTGAAACAGTTTATATTAGCAAAAATGGGACATATTCTCTGCCAAACAGAGCTATACTTTTTTCTTTTACTTATTTGAAAGGCAGATACAGAGAGGGAGGGAGGGAGAAATAGAGAGAGTTTCCATCTGCTGATTCACTCCCCAAACAGCTGCAACCAGGAGCCTGGAACTTCTACTGATCTCCCACATGGGTGGAAGGGGCCCAAACACTTTGTCCTCAGGCTCATTAGCAGAGAGCTAGATGGGAACTGGAATAGTCAGGACTTGAACTAGAGCCCATATGGGGTGACAGACATTGCAGGCGGTGGTTTAATCTGTTATGCCACAGTGCAGACCCCAAGAGCTATACTCTTCTCAATCAATTTTCTCTGCAGTTAGAAATTTCACATACATTTTACTTTTATTACTTCTCTGGGTTTCAATTCCTTTTCTACAAAGCATAACATTGCTATTTGGAAAAATGTGAACCAATGAGACAGAGTCTCACCCTTGGTCATGCTGTGAATTCCAGAATGTTAAGGTACTGAAGCTTTTTAAGTGCCAAACAGCCCTTCATTTCTGGTGGGCAACCTGGGACACCGACAGGTGTCTGTGACTGGGCTCAGGTCACAGTTGAGTAGCAGCAGACATGCGGTTCTACTCGAGTTTCTGCCTTGTTCTGGGGATCTTTCTAGCCACATAGTTCGACCTCTCTCTTGTTTTTCATACCTCGAGTATAAATACACTACAACTATTACCACGCTGGGAACTACTTGAGGGCAACTGCTAAGTAATACTACAAATAGTAACAGCAGTGATATTTGTATAGTACTTTATAGTTTGCAAGATCTTTATAAAATATTAACTCACAATCATGTGGGGGTAAGGTGTTATTATCAACCCTTTTTTTATTTAGTTTTGCTAAGGTATTGCTTTTATTTTGAAACTTAGTAAAGGAGTCTGGATCTAGTATTTTATACTTAGGAAAAAGGATTATCTTTTAAAAATATTATCAATGTATTTTAACAGCTTATAGAAGAAACACATTGCAAGAGTACTTGGAAATCAGCCTATTGGACTTGCCTATGATCATACATATAAGTGGTAGAGGCAGAACCAGAACTCAGGCCTTTTAATTTTTCTCATAATTCTCATAATAACACCTCACCCCCTTATACAAGTGGCCTAATAATGTTCTTTCTTACTCCACGAGTTATAGCCTTCAGGTTCAATGTGTGGAATCGGGAAGTAAGAAACTGAGAAATGTTTTTCAAAGTATTTTCTAACTTTGAATAACATTTGCACTTCAGAAAATTCCAGCACCTTCAAGACAGAAAATCTGTGTTGTCACAAGTTTGCTGTAGTATTTATTTGCCTGTTCACTTCCAGAGACCAACTACCACCATTTTCCAGCCTGCGTACCAGGGCCACTGTGACCAGAGAGACCCCTGCAGAGTCTGGTTCCAAGGAGCAACCCTTTGCCACACTGGGAGAACACTTCCTATTCATACAGACAGCAAACACTTCGCTTATGCATGTCTTCCTCCTCCCATCAATGTGAGAGAGAAGCTGGTCCCATCCCTCAGACACAGACAGACCACAATAAACATCCCCAGGCTTAAGGAAATCCATCCGCTTAGTTATGAACTATGTTTCTGAAAGTCCACCCTCTCCTTCAATTCCCCAGCAAGCTCAGTCTCCTCAGAATTCCTGTGCAGACTACTGAGGCTGTATGCCGTCTCATGCTGTCATTGTGGTCCTGGTTCTAGCAATATGACTGTGGACAAGGCACTTTTCTAGACTTTAATTTTTTCATTTAAAAAAGATGTGGTGAGGGGTAGGCATTTGGTGGTCAAGACACCTATATTCCATTTTAGAGTGCCTGGGTTCAATTCCTGGCTCTGGTTTCTGAATCCAAATTGCTGCAAATGCAGATCCTGGGAGGCAGTGGTGATGGCCCAAATGAACGGGTTTCTGCCACCCACATGAGAAATCTGGACTAAATTCCCTGGCTTTCACCCTTGGCCTGGCCCAGTTCCAGTCACTGTGGGCATTTGGAGAGTGAACCAGGAGATGGGAGATCTGTGTTTCCTAAAAATAAAACTTTTTTTTTTTTTTTTTGACAGGCAGAGTTAGACAGTGAGAGATAAAGAGAGAGAAAGGTCTTCCTTTTCTGTTGGTTCACCCCACAATGGCTGCTGCGGCCGGTGCGCTGCAGACAGCATGCTGCGCCGATCCAAAGCCAGGAGCCAGGTGCTTCTTCCTGGTCTCCCATGCGGGTGCAGGGCCCAAGCACTTGGGCCATCCTCCACTGCCTTCCTGGGCCACAGCAGAGAGCTGGACTGGAAGAGGAGCAACTGGGACAGAATCTGGCACCCCAACTGGGACTAGAACCCAGTGCTGGTGCTGTAGGAGGAGGATTAGCCTAGTGAGCCGCGGTGCCAACCAAAAAACAAAACTTTTTTTAATGCTAGGGCTAGTGTTTCTTTGGAGTCAACAGGACTATAGGTGGGCCTTGGAAGTACAAACACTTCGGTTCAAATCTCAGCTCTTAGCCAAGTCCGCGGGATGCTTCCAGTTTCAATTTCCTTTTCTACTGAGTGAAAGGATGATTGTGGGGAATTACACCACAGAGCCTGACATGGAAGCTATAATGATTCAATACTTGTTTTATGTGTTAGTAGATATCACCTCCATGGTTTGAGCTCCCCAGTGGTTGGGATGGTTGAAGTATGATCTAGGGAGGGATAATGGGGTTGGATTTCTACTGCTGTAACCCCCTAGCTCATGAACTATAGGCAAGTTACTTAACCTCTGGTTCACTGTTTCTTTATTTATAAAGTCGAGACATTTTTTTGCCTCCCAGAATTGTGAGAATCTAGTGAGAGCTTATAATCTTTACTATGGGGAATATTTCTTGCTTTTTTAAAAAATATTTATTTATTTACTTGAGAGGTAGAGATACACACAGAGGGAAAGACAGAGAGAAAGTTCTTCCATCTACTGGTTCACTCCCCAGATGGCTGCAATGGCCACAGCCAAAGCGAGGAGCCAGGAGCTTCTTCCAAGTCTCCCATGTTGGTGCAGGGACCCAAGCACTTGGGCTATCTTCCACTGCTTTCCCTGGCCATAAGCAGAGAGCTGGATTAGAAGAGGAACAGCCAGAACATGAAACGCATCAATATGGGATGCCAGTGCTACAAGTGGAGGCTTGGCCTACTACACCACAGAGCCAGCCCCACTTTTTCTTTTTTTTAAATTTTATTTAAGTTATACAAATTTCATATATACAGATTTAGGAACATAGCGATACTTCCAACCCCACCCTCCCTCCCGCCTATACTGCAACTCTTCTTCCTCCTCCCTCTCCCATTCCCACTCATAATTTTTATAAAGATCTATTTTCAGTTTACTTAATGATCATATAGTTAACCCTACACTAAGTAAGAGTTCAACAAATAGTATGAAGAAAAAAAACCATTCCTCAACGGAAGAGACAAGGGCTATAAATAGTCATCGAATCTCAAAATATCCAATTCACTGCAATACATTACATTTTAGGTATTGTATTAATTACCTTGGATCTGAGAAAACATATGCTACCTGTCTTTTTGGGACTGGCTTATTTTACTATGTATATTGGTTTCCAATTGTGTCCATCATGTTGCAAAAGACAGGATTTCTTTCTTTCTTCTGCTTTTTTTTTTTTTTTTTTTTTTTTTTTTACAGCTGAGTAGTACTCCATAGTGTATATATACCATAATTTCTTTATCCAGTCAACGGACATCTGGGTTGATCTTTTTTTTTTTTTTAAGATTTATTTACATATCTGAAAGGTAGAGTGACAGAGAGAGGGACACAGGGACACACACACACACACACACAGATCTTCTATTTGCTGGTTCTCTCCCCCAAATAGTCTCAATGGCTGGAGCTGGTCTAAGCTGAAGCCAGGAGCCCAGGATTCCACCCAGGACTCCCACAGGAGTGGCAGGGGTCCAAGTATTTGTCTATCATCCATTGCTTTCCCACATGCGTTAACAGGGAGCTAGATCAGAAGTGGAACAGCTGGGACTGGAACTGACACTCATCTGGAAGGCCAGCATCACAGGTGGAGGCTTAACCTGCTGAGCCACAATGAGAGCTCTGGGAAAATTTATTCATATTCATGTTTCCAAGTGGAGGGACTTGTTTATTGAGTCTGAGAGAAGAATCTGAACTTAGCCTCTTCCTTTCCCTTTTCCTGAGCTAACCTGCTCTTTTGCAGGTGGACAAGTCTGTCGACTTCAGGGGTGAGAGCTCTATCAACAAGCCCCTGGGCTGCAGATCCCAAACCACATAATCCCTGATCAACTCTTCTGGTAACAAAGGTGATCATTTGATACCCACTTGAGTCCTATATCTATCTTTCAACTGTTCTTATGTCTTTCAATCAGTTTTGAACCAGTTAAATGAAGGGGCATTATTTAATGGCCCTTAAGGCCCCAAATACTTCTAATGAATAAGAAATTGCTTGACAATTATGATTTATATAACATGATACAAGGATCATAGCCCTTTTTTTCTCAAAGTCTTTTTGTTCTTTATTAAAAGATGAGAATGTCAACCAGTCAGGGCATGTATCAACTTTAAAATACAGTTCCTATCTGTAACATATAGGTATAATAAAGCTTATTCTTAAAGAGAAGCTTCTGGGGCCAGCACTTTGGTGTACTGGGTTATCACCCTGGCCTGAAGCGCTGGCATTCCATATGAGTGCCAGTTCTAGTCCCGGGTGCTCCTCTTCCAATCTGCTCTCTGCTATGGCCTGGGAAAGCAGTAGAGGATGGTCCAAGTCCTTGGGTCCCTGCACCCGTGTGGGAGACCTGGAAGAAGCTCCTGGCTCAGGCTTTGGATCAGCGCAGCTCCTACCATTGCGGCCATCTGGGGAGTGAACCAGAGGATGGAAGACTTCTCTGTCTCTACCTCTCTGTGTAACTCTTTCAAATAAATAAAATAAATCTTAAAAAAGAGAGAGAAGCTTCTTTAAAGTTATTTGAGCACAAAGCAAATGTGCTAATAAACTTCCTTCTGAAGAATGCCCACATAATAACTATTATTTACAGCTTTCAAAGCACTTACAAATGTATTAAACGTCAACACTACCCTAAGAGACTGGACTCATCTTACAGATGAGAATGGCAAACCCAAGCAGGGTCATTACCAATACAAAAATCACACGAACAGGAATTACTGGAGCTCTTACTGGAACCTGGTCTTCTCACTTCAAATTCCAAGCTCCTTCTACCCTGAGAGGCATAACAAGGGCTTCATTATGTTAAATCTGCAGATTCTAGCAAAAGTGAATGTATCTGCTTTAGCGTTGTTCAAAACTAGCATTTACTTTGAAGTTGGGTGAACAATCATCTTTTTGGCTTCCTAGGAGTAGCCTATTCTATTAGTTATTCTATTAGAAAAACATTTAATAAATAATTATTAACAACATGACTCCAAAAAAAGGCTATCATTTATCAATTCTATGAGATAAGCATTCCTATTACCTCCATTTTGTAGATGAATTCTCTGAGGTTAAACATGGTTATGGGGCTTGCCCAAGATTACAAAGCTAAGAAAGATAAGGCCAGAATTTGCACCCAGGTATGTGAGCTACCAGCCTAAATCCAAAGCACTGCCCTTCACTGCCTCTCAACTTTTGATCCTACTTCTAAACAGAGAACAGTTACCGGACTAACTGGCTTTCCCTTTGGGCATAAAGAAAGCTGCACTCTGCAGCTGTGTCATGGCTCCTTTTCCTATTGTGGGATGGTCTTTGTCATTCCCAGTAGGAACACAAACTGTCTTTTGTTACTGTCAACTTAGTCCTAACAGCTAATTGCCCATTTTCTTTAAACACCTTTTGATGAGCTGGGAATCCCCAAAGAGGGCAGTTACACCCACAGAGTATCAGAGGGAGAACTGAAGAGCTAATCTGTTGGTCATGTGCTGATCAGGGTGTAAAAAGCCTTTGGTAACTGAAGTGCTTTGCAAACATAAGGGATCACTATTACTACTATTAATGGTAATGAACAACAACAATAAGCACACCACAACAATGCCAGTTGTAGCTCTTGGCAACTTCTCTTCTACCTTTGTTGCAGGTGGTAACATAGCCCCAAAAGGAACTTCCAATCTGGAGAGGTCTCCTTATGCCACTACTCTATGGTTGATCTCCAAATCTGCTTCCTGTGCAGCTGCTGGGCCAATCTGTCTCACTGAACCACAGGCACAGTGGCATTTCCAGAAAATGATGACAGATGCTGTGCTTCCCATTACTGAGCAACTGGGGTATTAGAGAGCGAGGTTGAGTGTGCTGCTGTGGCTATAATGAGCAAGGTGCCTAGGACATTTCCTTTCTTTGCTGAGTTTTCTTAGGTGAGAAGAATGGAGAAGGAAAGAAAATTAAATGAAGAACCAAGGGAGAGAAGGTTTAGGTGACAAAGAGGTGGTGTCTTGTAAACTACCCAGTTGTTCTTTGTTTTCTCACATAATAATGCTAACAACAGTTAACATGAATTGAAAGCCTACTAGGTGCTAACTATGCTAAATATTTTATAAACACCGCAACAATCTGATGAGGGAGGTACCATTATTTTCACTTTAAAAATGACCAATAGAGGCTAAGAAAGATTCTATAACCTGTATAAGACTGCACAGGCAGAAAGTGGTAGAGCAAAGACTTAAAATCAGATACAGCTCCAAAGTCCACGTTCTTAACCACTACCCAAGATTATTTTAGCATTGTAATCATGCATTGGACTACTTATTCCAAGTCTCTTATTTGGAACAACTGTCCTTCTTGTGACTGAAGTGCATGTTCTCCTGTGACATAGTATATTATTATCTTAGGCATCTGGACTAATTTTACTCATCTAGCTCCTCAATTACCATAGAGTTAGTTATTGTTAGAGCTGGATGAGTCTTTGTGAAACAGAAGACATCTCTGTAACATGCGGACAGAAAAGCCCTGAGAGCGGAACTTACCCAATGTTACTCAGTAAGGAAATGTGGACTTTTTATTCCCAGCCTATGCCTTTAGATGGGCTATTTAATGAATAACTCTAGAATGTTAATAATGTTGAAATAGCCTCAATCTTGGCACACTGTTGGAGACACCATGGACGTGAAATAAGAGATGTCACCCTCCCCTTGTATTGGTATCCTTGATGGTGGCATTGGTCACCATTCTATTACACAACAATGTTAGATGGGAAGGCAAGGAGGAAATAAAGGATTCTAACAAGAGTAGAGTGAGGAGGGAAAGTTCTTTTTCATTTAAAAATAAGAGATCTGGTCTGCAGAATGAGCATGAAAATAAAAGAGACAAGAACACCTAAAGAGTATAAAAAGCATAAGAACCGACATGTCTCCCCACTCTGGGAAGTCAGTTCCCAAGATAAGTCCTTCATGGGACCTCGAAGATATCATTTCTAGTAAATAGCATGTTTACTCCTGCCTCACACACCAGCTTGTAAGCTTGCTGTCTCTAAAAGCAGTTAAACAGGGGATAGGCAAATTCAAGTATGGGATTCTGTAGTGTAAGAAGAGAAATCCAGTGCGAATTAGTCCCTGCTGTGTGCCAATAGCCTGGTCTCCTCATCCCCTGGGGCAGGCAGAAGCCTCAGGACTGGGTTGCTTCTGACTCTGGACAACCACATATAGGCCACATATACACCATTTTCAATGTGTGTGGTCACTGCAAAGGCAGGGAAGCATTCATCTAGAGGACATGCCTCACTTTCAGAGGCAGCGCCAAGGAAGGCAGCCAGGTCCTTGTTCCTGGGATGGCTCTTATCAAAGATTGGTCTGCAACATTAACCACCATGTTAATGAATGGAGTATTAAGAAACAAATGACAGCCTGTTCACTGGTTAGGTTCAGAGCTGTTAATTTGGATTCAAAGTTTTTTGAGAAATCCTGATGATTGCCAGCCCCAGAGTTTCACCACTGAGCACTGATAAAGAGTTAGTAAGGCAGTAAGAAAGAGCCCTGGTTGGTTTTACAACCTGGCACCACAGGTATGTCCTTGAGCAAGTAATTTAACCTCTTCTTATGAGATTAAATTCAGGTTTCTCTATGTAAGCTGCTAACATCACCCAACATCCAGCAGTCCCACACTGAGCCATTTCCTTCTGGCTCTTGTCCGTCATACCAGACTTCCACTTGAGAAAGCTAAACAGAATGTTTGATCCTATCCATATCCCACTTAAGAGTTTTTAAATGATTCATTAATGAAACAGGACTGTTCCCTTTTGCTTTGGCTCATTTTCCCAATTTGTTTCTGATAAGGCTCACAGAAGGCCTATAATGACCTGTCTGGATAGTCTGGAGCTTAAATGTCTTATTAGTAAAGTTTTGAAAAAAATTCTTTCTCATGGGCTCCACAGAGATCTGAAGGGGTGCACTAGAAGTGCCCTTCAGGCAGAGTGGCTAGAGAGAAACTGAGCATTTTGGGTGCATTTTAATATCTAAGCAGGGACATGAGAACTGGTGTGTGTGTAACTCCGCACGCAAACACTGCTCAAGAACTGGAGCTTTGAACAGGAGTTAAAAGAGTTGAGTCCCTAACGACATACAAAAGACTTGCTGGTGTGATTTATTCTGATGTATTTACTTATCCAATTACCAAAACAGCAGGAGATCATTAAATTTTCTAGTTACCAGATGCAGCACATTCAATATCTTAAATGTTACCAAGGCTCTCTCTGAGCTATTTTGATATTACATTTCATCTACCCAAAAGCATATGAAACTGGAAGGCAAGAATCATGAAAAGAGCAGGTATTTTCTTTGAAGGCTAGTCCAGTAGGTGCCTGTACAATACCAGACATTTACCAGAAACTCCCAAACTCTTGGGCTTTAGGGAAAGTAACATGAGGAGGAACAAAATTATCTAGGAAGAAAAGTAGTTCTTGAAGGTGGCTGGAGACATCCATTTTTACCTGGACAGTCTTTTCTTCATGGCCATTTCTTATCAGTTCAATCCCTATGTCCTCAGAGGGTGAGAGCGCAGAGTGTCAGAGAATAAGCATCCTCTGTGAGACTGCAAACCTGTCTCCTGGTATATTGCTTCTGACTACCCTGTGATCTTGACAAGTCACTTTTTCATTCTCAGAGTTTTACTGTCCCTTGAACAAGGATGTTGAATTTTGAAATCCATGCATAGTTTTTTCATAAAACACATTTTCATGAAATTCTTGAAGGGTCCTTGTTAAGTATGGATTTCAAAGAATTTTTTCCACCAAAATAAACTTTTCTTCTCTATAAAATTTATTTGAGAGGCAGAGAGACAAAAACAGAGTGCTAGCCGGCGCCGCGGCTCACTAGGCTAATCCTCCGCCTTGCGGCGCCGGCACACCGGGTTCTAGTCCCGGTCGGGGCGCCAGATTCTGTCCCGGTTGCCCCTCTTCCAGGCCAGCTCTCTGCTGTGGCCAGGGAGTGCAGTGGAGGATGGCCCAAGTGCTTGGGCCCTGCACCCCATGGGAGACCAGGAGAAGTACTTGGCTCCTGCCATCAGATCAGCGCGGTGCGCCGGCCGCGGCGGCCATTGTAGGGTGAACCAACGGCAAAGGAAGACCTTTCTCTCTGTCTCTCTCTCTCACTGTCCACTCTGCCTGTCAAAAAAAAAAAAAAAAAAAAAAAAAAAAAAAAAAAAAACCCACACACCAGAGTACTGCCATTCACTGGTTCACTCTCTAAATTCCTTCCTGGACCAGAATGAAGCCGGGAACTCAATTCAGGTCTTCCACCTGGGTGGCAGGAACCCAATCACTTGAGCCATCACTGCTGCTCCAGGATCTACATCACCAGTGGCTGCAGTCAGGAGCTGGAACTGGGAATAAAACTCAGGCACTCTGATGTGGGACATGGCATCTTAAGCACTGTCTTAATCGCTAGGCTAAATGCCTGCTCCAAACCTATCTTTATTTTTAAAGGTTTACTTATGTATTTATTTTAATTTGAAAGGGAAGGAGGGAGAGAGGGAGAGGGAGAGAGAGAGATTTTCTGCTGGTTCACTACACAAATGCTTGCAACAGCTAGGACAGGGCCAGGCTGAAATCAAGAGTGAGGAACCCCATCCAGGTCTCCAACGTGCGTGGCTGAGGCCTAACTACTTGGGCCATCTTCTGCTGTTTAGCAGGGAGCCATATCAGGCCAGGCTGACATATCCCATATCACAGATGTTAGTGTTGCATGCAGTAGCTTAACCTGCTGCTCCACAATGCTGGCTGGCCCCTCCTTGAATTTTTTGAAGTATCCTCATATATCCTTTAAAGCTCACCTCAAATGCTACTTTCCCCATGAAACCAGGCCTGAGTGACAGAGTTTAATCCCCTTATCCTATTCCTGTAATAGTTCTTCATAACTGACAACCTCTCCCACTCTGATGGAACATAGTGACATATGTTTGTCATGGTCTCTCCCTCCTGGACCTTCTCCATTGCTCTGCATGTGATCAAATCTTGTTTGCTGAATGAACACCTTTGTTTTATCTTAGCTTCTTCCAACAAGGCTCCAGACAACATGAGCTGGCAGACTCAAGCTCAGTGTTTAATTGGAATGGAGGTACTGGCAGTGTCAATCCTGTCCTTTGCTAAAATGGCACTCTATACTTTAACCAGGCAAGGGGTCCTACAGGATCTAGCTCAAAGCATCATCTAGGGTCTCATGCTGAGTTACCTGCCTATTGTCTCTCTCAGGCAATTTTTCAATTATTTATGAGTCTATCTCTTCAGTTATGTTGAATTCTGAAGGTAGGTTGAATTCTGAAGGCACAAGAAGTTCCACTGGCCACCTGTCCCTAGGACCTGGTATTCTTCTGGAAACAATATGAGTTCACAAATTTCTGTGGAAAACTGACCTACTGAATGACTGAATGAAGTTTCTTCACTGCTTTCCAAAGCCCCCATCAATCCAAAGACATGTTATTTAGAGGAGCTGTATCCTCAGACCTCTTTGTCCTACCCTCACTCCCAGAGCAGGCAGAGTGTCAGTGACACTGTTAGCAGGTCATTCTAGTAGGTACCTTGGCTCTGGACAGTCTCTGGTCCTAGCCTCAATCAGTCCTGCTGCATAGACACAACAGCTGATAACAGGTTTCCATCAGTTACCCTTTCAGAAGGGACAGATTTTTTTCCCCCTATTTAAACTGCTGTTGGAATTGGCTAATTAGAAGGATTTAAAAAATCTTAATACTCTAAACAGAGAAAACTGGTTCTGAATTATTAAGCAACATTTTCAATGCATTTGAATAACCTTAAGTGACTTAGCTGCCACCTGATCCTAAGCTCTGGCTCAGATAAATAAATGTGAAATATTGTCAAAGCCTCAGCTTATAGAAGCCTCCAGCTACAGTAAATAAAAGCTTAAGTCCCCACAAACTGCTTGGGACAGAGATATTCTCATATAAGAGGAGAGAAGATGGTCTTAAAACCAGCTGAACTAGGAAAACAGCGGTTTTGCTCTAGGGGGTTATCACTGGGGCAGGTACTAGCAGCATCCAGGTTATTTAACCACAGAAACACATAGCAACAGAAGCTGAAAGAAGATTAAGAAAGAACCTATTTTAATTTCTTCGTATTTCAGATGATAAAAATAAGATCCAGAGAGAAGTATTTGCCTTGCTTGAGATGACACAAGTAGCTGAAAGAATAAAGATTTTGCCTTAGGATGCCTGGCTCCCAGCTTAGTCCCCTTCCCACTGCACCATGTTCTTCTAAGAATGTCCTGGTGCTGATGTCAAAATTACCGGCTGACATTTGGCTGCTAAAAGATACCTGAAAATTGGAACCAGATGTGTCATAAAACACTCCATGTTTGTCCCCCCAGATCTGGGAGTTCTACTTCCATGGCCATGCAGGGAAGAAGCAGAATAAAGGAAGGGAGGGAAAGAAATCAGGAATAAATGAGAGTGACTATTAACTCTAACATTACTCATGAGTTTCTGCCTGGTGATTTAGAAAATACAAAACCAAACAAAAACAGCAGATGCACAAATGGCCAGGAACATTTTATTTTTCCTCATGTATTTACTAAACAAATATTCTCTGAGTATTAACGACATGAAAGAAACTGTTAGGTACTGGAATATAGTAACTACAATATAGTATTGAAGAAGACACTGTCTTTGTCTTCAATGAGTGCAGTATAGGACAGAAGTCAGACGAGAAAATGGCACTCCACAACTGAAAGCAGTAAGGAGCTATGAGAGGGGAGCACAAGGACAGTAAATGTCCAACTTGGTCTTAGGTTGGTGATGAGCTTCATGATTCTCTTTCCTCCCACCTCATTCTAATAGGTACAACTATTTTCTATAATCCAGCCATTTTACTAATACTTTTTTTTTTTTTTGACAGGCAGAGTGGACAGTGAGAGAGAGAGACAGAGAGAGAAAGGTCTTCCTTTGCCGTTGGTTCACCCTCCAATGGCCGCCGCTGCAGCCGGCGCACCGCGCTGATCCGATGGCAGGAGCCAGGAGCCAGGTGCTTTTCCTGGTCTCCCATGGGGTGCAGGGCCCAAGCACCTGGGCCATCCTCCACTGCACTCCCTGGCCATAGCAGAGAGCTGGCCTGGAAGAGGGGCAACCGGGACAGAATCTGGCGCCCCGACCGGGACTAGAACCCGGTGTGCCGGCGCCGCAAGGTGGAGGATTAGCCTATTGAGCCACGGCGCCGGCCACTAATACTTTTATGTTAAATAAACCAGTATTAGTATGACACACATACTACTGTGTCAGGCGCTATGTAAAGAAACAATTCGATAAATTACACAAAATCTCAAATAACTTCAAACTTCATGTGTATAATTCTTCTTCTTCTTCTTTTTTTTTTTTTTTTGGACAGGCAGAGTGGACAGTGAGAGAGAGAGAGACAGAGAGAAAGGTCTTCCTTTGCCGTTGGTTCACACTCCAATGGCCGCCACGGCCGGCGCACCGCGCTGATCCGATGGCAGGAGCCAAGTACTTCTCCTGGTCTCCCATGGGGTGCAGGGCCCAAGCACTTGGGCCATCCTCCACTGCACTCCCTGGCCATAGGAGAGAGCTGGCCTGGAAGAGGGGCAACCGGGACAGAATCTGGCGCCCCGACCGGGACTAGAACCCGGAGTGCCGGCGCCGCAAGGCGGAGGAGTAGCCTAGTGAGCCGCGGTGCCGGCCCTATAATTCTTCTTAAAATCTAAAACAATATATATCTTATCTTCACTTTGCAACTACGTAAACCTGAGCCAACAATTTCTGCTTCTGGTATCTGGTTTTCCTAAGCTTTGGGTAAGTTATTTTTCTGTTTCTGCATCTCGGTTTTTGTCATCTACAAAACAAGGGCCTTTTCAAGCTCTTACAGTTTAAAACTCATGTATGAAAAGGGCCTGTTCACACAAGGTTTACACAAAGCCAACTAAAGGAAAGAAAGTGAAATGAATTTAGAAACAGAAAAAGAATCTACAGGTTTGGGATTCAACCATAAACATTAAGCCTTGAGGTCTTGGCTCTGGGTGAAGAGTAGGGTGTGGCCTGGGTGAAGTAGGTGCAGGCTGGGGCTGGGGCTGGCAATGCAGGGAGGCCCAGGGGATTTGGCATGTTGATGCCTGTGCTAATACACTCTGGAACCCTAGCACTGGCTTTGAAAATTACAAGGAGTGTCTAGAAAAGGTTAATCTGCGTATATACATGTTTGCAGTTGTTTGTATTTACAATAGGGTTATTATACAGACTTTAAGTGAGCAAAGCATCTCTGTAGAAGCACCTAGAATACTGAGCACAGAGCTAATGATTTTTTATTCAGAGCTAGACAGAATCAGATTGAATTATAGGTATAGCCTTCAGAAATTCATTTGATTTCTGATATAGCAATTTTGTATGATATAATGCTTTATAAATACCTTACAAATTAAGTTCTGGGCAGAGTAGTTAATTTTGGAAAGGTTTAAATACATTAACATATCTACACATAATCAGTAGTAGTCACTCCATTTTACATTCAGCATAGTATGGGAAAAGGACGTGGGTTTTGAGAACCAAATGCTGTTATTGACTCTTGTTGTGCAACCTTGAGAAATTTAAACTCTTTAAGCTTCCCTATTCTTATCTGTAAAGTGGGGGCAATATCTATCTTGAGAGAACTAATATATCTGAAGCACTCAGCATATAACAGGGACAAAAGAAATGGCTATATTCATTGTTGTCACTCCCTGCCATTCTAAGTCCTTGTAAATGAGTTAGAAAGAGGCAAGGGCAGATTTTATTAAGGCTCTGAATTCTACTCAGCTCCCCTGAAATGGCTGTAATTACCTCAAACACATTTAAAAAATTCCTTTGTGTATTCCTTTGATCCAGTCAGGAGCACAAAATGATGGGTTTTCTCATGTTATGATTGGTTCCCACAATACTTGTGTGTTAGCAAGATCTTTTCCTTTTCTTCCCATCAACTTTATCTTAACAACTTATTTAGATTGGGAATTTATGCTCTAGTATTTTATAAATATCACTTTGTTTTTACAACAGCCCTGTGAAGTAGGTGCTATCATCATCCTTATCTTTCAGATGAGGAAACTGAGCTACACAGAGGCTTAGTGATTTACCCAGCAGAAAACAGGGAATGGCAGAGTTGAGATTCAGTCTGAGCTCCAGATCTGTAACAGCTACCCTATGCTAACAATCACTTGTCTTCTTCAAATCTGCTCCAGTCACCTACAGAGGCATATTCTGCTGTCAAGCCAGCCACACAGCTTAAAATTCTTTATCCTCTGCTAGAAAGCATCACTTTCTCTTGTCCCCCTCCCCCCAGACTCAAGAAATCCTAAAGTGCTACCCTATCTGCCTGTCTTGATTTCTGCCTGTGGTATTGCCATCTTTCTAGTCATTCAGCCTGGGACCCTCCAACTCACCTCTGCCAACTATGTCTTAATAGCCTCCTTGCAACTCTGACACTGCTGTACAGGCACAGAATTCCACCAATCCTTCCTTCCTCTTGATTCTGCTGTTGCCTCTTCATCCCTATTGCTGCCACTTTAGCCTTTATTTTGTCTGTTGCAATAGCCCTATACAAGTGTCTCTCTCCAGGCTCTCCTTACTCCAATCATTCCTGATCAAAACAATCAACACGGCTTAGACAGTGGGAATAAGACATGTATGTGGAATCAAAAGGTCTAGGTAGAGCCACTGCTCTCCAATTTATTAGCTATGTCAATTTGTATATACTACTTGGCAGTTCCAAGCCTGAATGTCTCATCTTTAATACTCACCTAAAGTAGTTCAAAGTAGCACTTAGCATGGTTTAATGAGGATAAGAACTTTGTTCCCTGTTAGTGAACATATAGTATGAATAGATCTTTTCATAGACTAGTTCTTAGACTAGTGCATAGTTCTCAGGATAGTTCATAGAACAGTTCTTCACAAAACAGTTCATTATAATATACCTAATGTCTTGTGCATTAAGAGGTACTCAAAATTTTTTGTTGTATTAATGTATAGAAAGCTTTACAGGATTTTTCATTTCTTATTTCCCTCCATGTCTGACTTCATACTCTAAATTCCAATCATAGCAAACTGTATAATTCCCCAAGCATATGATGTAGGCTTATATTCTGACAGTTTTGTTCCTATTCTGCTTGGCAACTGTCCATTTCTTTTTTAAAAAAAAGCATTTTATTTTGAAATAATTATAAACTCATGTTGCAAAACTAGTAAACTCTTGTGTGCCATTCACCCTGCTCTTCCAATGGTATCTAATATAACTACAATATAACATCAAAACCAGCAAATTGACATGAATGATTCTGTTAATTACATTCAGGTTCTATTCACATTTCATCAGTTTCTATGTATACTCATTTGAATGTGTGTTTATGTGAACATGCAATTTTATCTCAGGTATAGATTTGTGTGCCTACCACCACAACCAAGAGATAGAATGAAACCGAAAAATTTATGGTCAGGGGCATAGTGGGTAAAGCCACTGTCTGCAGTGCCAGTATCCCATATGGGTGCTGGTTTGAGTGCTGGCTATTCCACTTTCGATCTAGCTCTCTGTTAATGTACCTGGGAAAGCAGCAGGAGATGGCCCAAGAGTCTGGAACCCTGCCATCCATATCGGAGATCCAGATGAAGCTCCTGGTTTCTGGCTTCGGATTCGCCCAGCTCAGGCTGTTGCGGCTATTTGGGGAGTGAACCAATGGATGGAAGATCTCTCTCTCTCTCTCTCTCTGTCTCTGTCTCTTTCCCTCTCTCCATAAATCTGCCCTTCACATAAATAAAATAAATCTTTAAAAAAGAAATTATAATAACACTCACCCCCTACAAAACCACTCATTTGTTCTCCATCTCTATAATTCTGTCAGTTTAAAAATGTTATATAAATGGAATAAGACAGCATGCAATCTTTCAAGACTGCCTTTTTTTACTTCAGTGTATGCTCAGTGATTCATTCAAGTTGTATGTATGTTGTTGTATACATATGTATGTATTCAAGTTGTTGTATGTCATTCTGGGGTGGGCATTGTGATATAGCAGATTAAGCCACTGCTTGAGCTACCTGCCTCCTATATTGGAAAGCCAGATCAAATATTGGCTCCACTTCCAATTCAGCTTCCTACTAATGTACCTGGGAGGCAGCAGATGATGGCTCAAGTACTTGAGTTAATTCCATCCGCATGAAAGACCTGGATGGAGTTAGTATCTCCTGGCTTCAGCCTGGCCTGGTCCTGGTTATTGCAGGCCTTTGGGGACTGAATCAGCAGATGGAAGATGTGTCCCAGCTGCTCCACTTCTGATCCAGCGCTCCGCTATGGCCAGGGAAAGCAGCAGAAGATGGCCCAAGTCCTTGGGCCCCTCTACCCACGTGGAAGACCCAGAAGAATCTCCTGGCTCCTGCCTTCAGATTGGCGCAGCTCCGGTCGTTGCGGCCAATTGGGGAGTGAACCAGTGGATGGAAGACCCCTCTCTCCCTCTCCCTCTCTCTCTATAACTCTGCCTTAAAATAAATAAATAAATCTTAAAAAAAAGCTTATCAAATTAATGAATATAGAGTTGTATGTAAAAGTATCTTGAAAGTGGCAAATGCTAGTTAAATCTTACTAAAAGTCTACAAAGCATAAAAAGCACAGGCAGTCATCATTATCTGCAGATTCCTTATTTGTGCATTTGCTTACTTGAAAAATTTTTTTAAATCTTAGAATCAATACTTAGAGCACTTTCACAGTTACTGGAGGACATGTGCTGAAGGGTCAAAAGTGGTGAGTGTTTAGCTGCCTGATGCTGCCATTCCTAGCTAAGGCTGAACAAGGTAACACTCTTCTTTTTCAGCTCTCATACCATGTACTGAAGTGCTGTCTAGTGTTCCTAAGTACAGCAAGGCTGTGGTGTGCCTTAAGAAGAAACTATGGTTGTTAGATAAGCTCCATTCAGACCTGAGCTTTAGGACTTTGACTGTGAGTTCTGTTCTAAAACCAGTAGTTCCCTGAAGCCTATAGAATACAATTCTAATTTCTTAACTTTAAGAACATCACTCACCACAGTCCATACCACTCTCAGAGACATTTACGTTCAGTCAAATCTGTGCATTCTTTGTATTATGCCTACCTTGGCAATAAATGTTCCATGCCTACCAGAGTGATCACCAACTTTATCTCGCCTATCATGTTTGGCCCTTGTGGACAAGACCATGTCACAATCATTGTCATACCCTCCCTAACGTGTAACTTCCATTCATCTACCCTCCTGCCCACAATTCAGTGAGCTGCTACTTTGTGCCAGACCTGTGTAGGCCCTGCAACAGAAACTCTGGATACAAAGTAAATCACAGTGTAGCTACTGCTCTAAATGATTTTACTCAGCGCAGGTCCCAGAGGCCCCTGACATAAATGAGGTAAAAATATTTATGAGGAAATAGCCTGAGAACAGGAGGAGAAAAATATTTCAGGATTGTTTCCAACTACAAAATATCTCTGTTGATTTGGCAAAACAGAAAGCAGATATTTAACACCAGATATTTCCACTTGGCATCATTTTCAACCTTTTGTTATTAGGCATGAAAGCATACTATTTTCTATCTTTACTTGAAAGCTTCCAAACAGTTAATATTAGAAAAATGCTATTGTTTTGATGTGGTTTGTCTTCCAGAGTCTGTGTATTGGAGTCCTCAGTGTGGCAATACTGGGAGATGATGGGGCCTAGTGGGAGGCCCTAGGATAACAGGGATGTGCTCTGAAGAAGGATTAAGGTATTTCTTGTTGAGAGCCTGGTTACTTCTCATGATAGCACTGTTATAAAAGCCTGAGTTTGGCCCCATTCAGGCTCTCTTTGGCCTCCTTTATCAAAATAATTCCTCTTTCCACATGTGCTCCTGCTACTTTTCATGGTGTCCTTATCAGAGATTGCACTATACTGTTTGAACCTTTAGCTTCTAAAACTAAATCAACCTCTTTTCTTTATAAAGTTAGTATGCTTAGGGTACTTTGGTACAGTAATGAGAAATTAATACAACAAATATTCTTTACTTTCTTGAAACCAAAACATAAAAGAGAGACAGGAAGGAGTCAGTGAAGCTTACTATCATACCAGCTATCATTATTAGATTTTTACTCTGTGTTTAATGCTATTTATAAGCATTTTACATTATTTCTTTAATGCTGACAACAAGTAGGCATTGTTACTTCCATTTTAACAGTAAGTGAAGTAATCTAAGATCACTTAGAGAGGAGCAGATCCAAAATTCAGGACAAGCCCCAATTGCCTCAACAGCTTGTGTGTGTTCTTATTTCAGTTCTACAATATCTCTGAAATGTGACTGAACAGGGAAAGCAATGTTAAAAACAATCATGCTTATAGTATTAGTATATATTTGTTAATAAAACAAGCAAAGAAATATCCAAACTCCCCCTTTATTTTAAGTAGCTGGTTTGAAGAACGTGTTCTCCCTGGCACTGAGGCAAAGTGGCTGTAGCCCCAATGACAAATGCAGGGCCTCTGAGCAGACCATTATAGAGTTTGGGGCAAATTTGCATTGAATATGTTAGTATCCTACAAAGGAGGTGATGGACATCTCTAACGATTTCACTTCCCTCAAGTTGTCTTGAAAATACAAGGTTAACTGGTCCTTCTTCTGAGATTATTTTTAATCTCAGCCACAGGACTAAGTTCCATCTTAAAGTGGGAGGTAAAATAAAATACTTTGAAGTTTCTCTATTTACAGAGTTCTTCCTATAGTTCTAGCAGTAAATCCTAGAAGTGATTTTGAGATCTGAATATATTAAAAAAATAACACTACACGTGCAGAGAAGGGTTAATATAGTAGGGCTAATTGCTATTTGACTTCACTGGGAGAAGACACTTGTAAAGTTATATTTCATTTCCCCTGGAATATTGTCCCAAGTACATCTTCTCTTTGTTGATTTTGCTTTGTAACCTTTCAGTCATACACTGAGTCCCAGGAGTTTTGCTAGGGAATCATTGACCCTTGGAATGGTCTAGAGGATTACCCAACACAGCTGATGTCAGAAGTGAGATTGAACAGACTGACCCTGAAGTCCTGGAATATGGTGAAAACTTTGTTTAGGAAAAGAAAGGATGAATGGGCAGGGTATGATGATATAGAATCATCTATCCATGGTATGAAATAGCAACTTAGCTGCTGTTGTGAAAGGTTGAAGTTACCTATGGTTATATAAAATGACAGATCTGGGGCTGGTGGTATGTGATACAGCAGGTTAGGCCTTCACTTGTGATGCTAGCTTCCCAAATTGAGAGCTGATTCCATTCTTGGATGCTCCTCTTCCTATCCAGATTTCTTCTAATGTAACTGGGAAAGCAGTGCAAGATGTCCCAAGTACTTGAGCTCCTGCCACCCATATGGTGGATGGGGATGGAATTCCTGGCTCCTGGGGTTGGCCAGACCCAGACCTGGCTGTTGTGGCCACTTGGGGAGTGAACCAGCGGATGAAAGATCTGTCTTTATCTCCTTCTCTCTCTATTGTGATGCCTTTCAAATGAATAAATACATTTTTTCCAGTTTTTTATGTCATTAACCATTTATTTTTCAGGAAAAGAAGCATCAACTGGTTAAGAAACCTGAGAATGGAATACACATAAACAACAGGTGCTCAAAATTTTCCAATTAAGTTTTAAGTTTGGGTTGATGTTTTAAAGTCACTTGGAACCAAAGAACTTTCAAAGTAGTTATTAAACTGACACTACAAAAATAATACAGTGGGGCTGACATATATGTCAAATTAAAATGTTAATAATGGATTGTAAAATTTAATACAATTCACTGATATGTATTATTTTAGTCAGTTCTTAATAATAGGAATAGTTTGGGGTTGCACTGTGGCATAGCAGGTAAAGCCTCTGCCTGCAGTGCCAGCATCTTATATGGGCACCAGTTTGAGTCCTGACTGCTCCACTTCTGAGCCAGCTGCCTGGGAAAGCAGTGGAAGATGGCCCAAGTGCTTGGGCCCCTGCACCCCAGACCAGAAGAAGTTCCTGGCTCCTGACTTCAGAGCAGCCCAGCTCTGGCCATTGCGACCATTTGGGGAGTGAACCAGCGGTGGAAGACCTCTCTTTCTGTCTCTTCCTTTCTCTCTAACTCTGCCTTTCAAATAAATAAATAAATAAATAAATAAATCTTATTATTATTATTTGAGAGATAAAGTTACAGACAAATTCTTGCCTTTGCTACTGCTCCTTTTGGACTTCTGAATCCACAGACCCTAAGTGTCTGGATCTGACGAAGCCTGAAAAGTGTCCACAGTGAGCTGTTTCATATTTCAGCCTCAGATTGTGCTGTGCTGAGCTAAAAGAAGGCACAGGCTCCAAAACCAGGACTTCAACTCTGGAGTTTCTGTAGATTGAGGGCACCCCTCTGGGGGGACCTGATAATGCGAAAACATCCTGGATGCTATCCATCCTGTCTGGTCACATACAAATATCCATAGGAAAGGACTTTTTTTTAAAGAAATTTTTTGGGGCTTTTCAATTTTTATTTATTTGAGAGGCAGAGAGAGAGAGTGAGTGAGCGAGAGCAAGCTCCCTATCTATTGGTTCACTCCCCAAATGACCATACTTGCCAGGGCTGAAGCTAGAACTGAGCACATAGGTAGAAGGAGCCCAATTACTTGAGACATCACCCCAGTCTTTTAGGGTTGGTCCACATTAGCAAGAAGTTGGAGTGAGAAGCCAGAGCTAGGAAATGAATCCATGTAACAGGCTTCTTAGCCTTTAGGCTGAATGCCTACTACTAGAGCTTGCTTTCATTTTGTTTTGTTGGTGGGACCACCTGAAATCATGTAGCCAATCATATTATGTGTTAGAGACTGATAGCATTCCTGACACGTGATTCCTGATAAACGCTACAAGTTGAGGGCAGGCACATCACAGATGTGCTATCTCTGTCCACTCCTGACATCAACTTTCAATTCCCTTTGGAGGATTCTCACTGCTGTTGACTTCTGTTTGACTTTTTAGATCAGCTGTAGTTTGCAAATTTTGACTAATTTATAGCTTGACTCTACCCCTCTCACCTTTCTTATGATACACATTCTGATTATTACATGCACCTGTTTTCAAAAAACACATTGATCTTTTCTAGGCTGCTCTCTAGACACCTGGTAAAGATGAAAGAGGTGGCAGGTTATGTATATTCATTGTGAAATTTTTTATAGCTGAAGATTTTGTCCTGAATTATTCCTGAACATGATGTGTCATTCTGGATAAGTTTGTATATGATTTTGATTATATATGATTTTTTTTTTAAAGATTTATTTACTGTTATTTGAAAGGCAGAGTTACAGTGAGGCAGAGGCAGAGAGAGAAAGAGGCCTGCTGGTTCACTCCCCAGATGGCCACAATGGCTGGAGCTGCACCAATCCGAAGCCAGGAGCTTCTCCTGGGTCTCCCATGTTGGTGCAGGGGCCCAAGGATTTAGGCCATCTTCCACTGCTTTCCCAGGCCACACCAGAGAACCAGATTGGAAATGGAGCAGCCGGGACTCAAACCGGAGCCCTTATGGGATGCTGGCACTGCAGGTGGCAGCTTTACCCAATATGCCACATTGCCTGCCCCTAAATGATTTTCTATAAAAATGCTTTTGTCCCTCTTGTGTACCCAGAGGAAAGGTCTGGATGAAAGTAGGGGATGATTTTTAAAAATGTAGCTGGGGCACAATGATTTTTAAGAATGGAGAAAACAAAACCCTGGCTGCAAGGGAGGTGTAGGGGAAGGAAGATGGAATTAATGATATTTGCTTTTTCAGAATGGTTCCTGGAAACTTTCCTCTCTTCCAGAAAGTAAATCTCCTATGTTGCCTTTCTAAGCTGCTGTGAGTGCTCTGCATTCAAACTGACTTCCAAGTCTACCATCATGCATGAAAGTGGGGATCGTGAAACAGAGGGGGGCTGGTCCCAGCTTCTACACTTTCTATTCAAATTACTTCCAGGTGTTATCCACACTCTGAGTGTCATAGATAAGCAAAACCATTTGGAACTGACCATGTTAGGCAGTCACTTGGAAATTGAGCACTGAACTCTATGATTTGGATTGAATGAAAACTCTAGAGTGAGAGGCCCTACAGTGGGAGGCCACATGCTAGGGGCCCTGTTAACTTGCACTGCCTAATATATGTCCTGCTTGAGCTGTCCTAACAATTGTAATAGATCTGTTTCCAGGGATACCACATGTACCCTCTGGAACTGTACTTCTGGTGTATATGCTATTATGATACCACTTTAGTCCAGGAAGGCCTTCAGGTTTTCAGACCTTTAAGGTCTTCCTTAGCCAGAGCTGTGCTGTACTGAATTGATGGCTTCATTCCAGTATAATAAAGGTTTAACATGGAAACTTAAGAAGGTGGAAGACGGGGCCAACACTGTGGTGTAGTGAGTAAAGCCATGGCCTGCAGTGCTGCCATCCCATATGGGTGCTGGTTCTAGTCCTGGCTGCTCCACTTCCGATCCAGCTCTCTGCTATGGTCTGGGAAAGCAGTAGAAGATGGCAAGTCCTTGGGCTCCTGCACCCACCTTGGAGACTCAGAAGAAACTCTTGGCTCCTGGTTTTGGATTGGCGCAGCTCCAGCCATTGTGGCCATCTGGGGAGTGAACCAGTGGATGGAAGACCTCTCTCTCTCTCTCTCTTTCTCTCTACCTCTCTGTAACTCTGCCTTTCAAATAAAATAAATAAATCTTAAAAAAAAAAAAAAGAAGAAGAAAGTTAAAGACACCAAATGGCTTTCCAAAACAGAATTTAATGGTTAATGAAATTTGTTTTAACTGACAGGACCCTGAAAAAGGACAACTAAGATCAATTCTGCAGGGTGTTTTCACTCTGAGTTTAAGTGCCCATGGCCTAATAATTTTTCTGTAAAAATACCTGGGTTCTGGGCCAAGGGACTACTCTGTGCAGAGAAAGGTTAACATAGCAGGCTTGGCGGTTATTCATTGAAAGGTCTACCTACAGGGTTGGCTTGTGGCTAAGCATCTGTGAACCTGGGTTTCAGAAGTCTTCCCACTATTTCCAGAGCTGATAAGAGTGCTCATTATGCCTAAACTGTGCAAGCGATATGGTTTATACTGAACATTTGCTTCCTTCTGGGAGTCTTGCACATAGATATGTGCCAGGTGGAAGGTACCTGCCTGGTTAACCCTGAATAAAATCTTGGCATTGGGGCTGGCATTTGGTACAGTAGTTAAGTTACCAATTGAGAGACTTGTTTCCTATTTTAGAGGGTTTGGCTTAAATTCCAGCTACTCTGCTGCTTTGTTAATTTTTTTTTTTTTAAATTCAAGCTATGCAAGTTTCATGTTTTTTATATGTACAAAGTATGAAACAGTGATCCTTCCCACCCTCCCTCCCTCCCAACGACCCTCCAACCCTTCTTCATCCTCCTTCTCCCATTCCCACACAGATCTACTTTTAGTTTACTTAATGATTGTAAGGTTAACCGTATACTAAGTAAAAAGTTAAAAAATAGTCTGAGGAAAAAAAACAACAACAACACTGTTCCTCAACACAAGAGACAAGGGCCATAAACAGTCATCAAATCTCAAAATGTCCATTTCACTCCAATATATTACATTTTAGGTACTCTATTAGTTACCCAGATCAGGGAAAACATTCTGTCTGTCTTCTTGAGACTGCCTTATTTCACTAAGCATAATGGTTTCCAATTGCATATGTTTCTTTTTCTTTTCTTTTTTTTATAGTTGACTAGTACTACATAGTGTATATAGGCCATAATTTCTTCATTTAGGGGGCCAGCAATGTTGCATAGTGGGTAAAGCTGCCACCTGCAGTGCCAGCATCCCACAAAGGTGCTGATTTGAGTCCTGGCTGCTCCATTTCCAATCCAACTACCTGATAATGTGCCTGGGAAAGCAGTGGAAGATGACCCAAGTCCTTGGGTCCCTGCATCCACATCAGAGACCAGGAAGAAGCTCCAGGCTCCTGACTTCAGATTGGCCCAGCTCTGGTCATTGTGGCCTTTTGGGGAGTGAACCAGTGTATGGAAGACCTATCCTCCCTCTGCCTCTCTGTAACACCGCCTTTCAAATAAATAAATAAATCCTTAAAAAATATTTTTAACAATTTATTTATTTGAAAGGCAGAATTACAGAGAGGCAGAGGGAGGCAGGGAGAAGGGAGGAGGGAGGGGGAGGAGGGAGGAGGGAGGAGGGAGAAAGAGAGAAAGAAAGAGAGAGAGAGAGAGAGAGAGAGAGAGAGAGAGAGAGAGAAAGAGACTGACTTCCATCCACTGGGTCACTCCCCAAATGCTGAAATGGCCAGAGCTGAGCAGATTTGAAGCCAGGAGCCAGGAGCCTCTTCTGGGTCTCCCACGTGGGTGCAGGGGCCCAAGGACTTGGGCTATCTTCTGCTTGCTCATTCCACAGCAGAGAGCTGGATTGGAAGTGGAGTAGCCAGGACTTGAGTCATTGCCTATATGGGATGCTGGCACTGCAGGCGGCAGCTTTACCTGCTAGGCCACAGTACTGGGCTCTAAATAAATAAATCTGTAAAAAAAATTTCTTTATCTAGTCTTCAGTTGATGGACATCTGGGTTGACTGCTTCTTATACAGCTTACAACTAATGTGCACAGTGGCAGGCAGCAGGTGATGGCTCAAGTACTTGGGTCCCTGCCACCAACATGGGAGACCTAGATGGAGTTTTGGGCAACTAGCTTTGGCCTGGTCCAGCCCTGGCTGTTGTGGGTATTTGGGAAGTAAACCAGGGGATACAAGATTCCTTACCCTTTTCAAATAAAATTAAGATTAAAAAAAAAAAGCCTTTTGGCCCAGGGTACCTATAAACTTCCTTGGTTGGTGTATTTCCCATGTGCTGTTTTAAACTGTTCCTGGGGACACCAAATACATCCTCTATGATTCCACTTTTGGTATAAAAGGATACAAGGTAAAATCAACAAAGTGAAAAAGAACCTGGGACAAAGTTGAGGGGAAACTGGTACAGCCTTCCAAGTGACATCATAGAGGATGCCACACACATAAAAAGAAAAGCACAGGACTGGATGGCTTTACTGCTGAATTATACCAAACCTTTAAAGAAGAACTAATTCCAACTCTTCTCAAATTATTCAAAACAACTGAAAGGGAGGGATCCTCCTAAACCCCTTCTGTAAGGACATGATCACCTTAATTCCAAAACCAGAAAAATAAAGAGAACTGCTGACCAATATCCCCATTGAACACAGATGCAAAAATCTTCAATAAAATACTAGCTAATTGAATCCAACAACACATTGGAAACATCATCCCCCTGGACCAAGTGGGAATTATCTTAGAGATCAACATACACAAATCAATAAGACACACATTAAGAAACTGAAGGAATAAAGCCATATGAGTATCTCAATAGATACAGAGAAAGCATTTGATAAAATACAACAACCTTTCATGATTAAAAAAAAAAAGACCTTAAGCAAATTATGTTTGGAAGGAAACACAATCAAGGCAATATATGACAGACCCACAGCTAGTATCATATTGAATGAGGAAAAGCCAGAAGCATTTCCACTAAGATATGGTACCAGACAAGGATGCCCATTCTCACCATTACTATTCAATTTAGTTCTAGAAGTTTTAGCTGGAGCCATTAGGCATGAAAAAGAAATCAAAGAGATACCAATGGGAAAGGAAGAGGTCAAATTACACTTGTCTACTGATTACGTGACCCTATACATAGAGGAACCAAAAGACTCCACTAAGATACTATTGGAGCTCATAAAACAGTTTGGCAAAGTTGCAGGATAAAAAATTAACATAAAAATCAATAGTACTGGTTGTAAGAATTAAGTGAGGTAATGTGAGGGCACAGACATGGCACATGTGGGTCCTGAGAACATTTGAGGCCTTAAGATGTATAGACCTTGTGCTGGGAAGGAACAGCACAGCTCACCAACTGGACTTCCCCCTGGCCAGGGCACTGTGTGTGGGAAGAAACCACATCATCTTAATATGAGTCCTACTTTCCTCTAAGGAAGCACACTCTTCCAGTCTCTCTACAGATTTCCATTTCCACAAAGCAAAACCTCTCAGGTAGGGGTGCATAGAAATGTAACAACATCAGAGAGACTTTTCAGTGAGTTGTGTTAGTACAATTTTCTGTTTTGTTTCAATAAGATGGACCTAAAGCTTCCAAGAGGAGGTAGATCTCTAAGGTGAAATTTGTCTTTAAAAATTTTAGGGGTAATTTGATGATCTCTTTGGTTTTAACAGCCTTTTTCAGATTTCATTCAAGTATGGGAGTTAACTATTATTGATGTCTTACTCCTTGCCCTGCACAGACACTTTAGAAAGTGTTCTGTCTGGGCCAGTGCTGTGGCATAGCAGGTCAAGTTGCCGACTGCAGTGCCAGCATCCCATATGGGGGCCGGTTCCCTGCAACCACATGGGAGACCTGGAAGAAGCTTCCGGCTCCTGGCTTCGGATCGGCACAGCTCTGGCTGTTGCGGCCAATTGGGGAGTGAACCAGCGGATAGAAGTCCCCTCTCTTTCTCTCTCTCTGTCTCTCCTTCTCTGTGTAACTCTGACTTTAAAGTAAACAAAATAAATCTTTTAAAAAATAAAGTATTCTATCATTAAACTTTATACAAACCCTGAGGCATAAAGTAGACCCATTTTATAGGTAAGACAAGTGAGGATGAGAGATGTTAAGTAATATTTCCAAGGTAACATATATAGTAACTGGCACAGTTGGGTATTCTCTTTATCCTAAACAAAAAGCTTTTCTGTATAATGTTTTGGAATCCTTAAGAGTCACCTTCTGGGTCACTGGTTTCTTAGGATGACTCATAGGACTCAGTGTATAGTTCTACTCATTGTTAAATGGGAGCTTCATAGGGTACACAAACAATGTCATGGCTAAAAAAAATCTTGGAAGATCAGTCCTAATCACAATAGCTATGAAAAAATTTAAATATCTTGAAAGAAATTTAACAAAGATCATGAAAGTTTTTATAATAACAATTACAAAACAGTAAGGAAAGAAATAGAAGACCACACACATAAAAAGGAAAATTCTTTCAAGTTCATGTATCAGAATAATTAATATCATAAAAATGTCCATACAGTCCACAGAAAATGATAGGTTCAATGTGATTCCAATAAAAACACCAAGAACATTCTTCTCAGATATACAAACAAAAAAAATTCTAAAATTCATATGGAAACACAAGTGTCCCTGAAAAGCTAAAGCAATCTGAAACAATTAAAAACAAGGCTGGAGGCACCACAATAGCAGGTTCAAGACACACTACAGGGCACTCATAATTTAAACTGGCACAAAATAGACATGCAGACAATGGAACAGATTAGAAACCCAGAAATTCATCCATGCATCTATAATCAACTAATCTTTGGCAAATGCATTAAAATCACTCCCTAGGGAAATGACAGTCTCTTCAATAAATGGTGTTGGTAAAATTGGATCTCCACATGCAGAAGTATGAACCTAAACCCCTACCTTATACCCTATACAAAAATCAACTCACAACAGATTGAGAATATAAACCCAAGACCTGAAACCATCAAACTGTTAAAGGAAAACACAGGGGAAACACTGCAAGACATTGGCTTAGGCAAGGACTTGGATATGACCCCAGAAGCTCAGATAATAAAAGCAAAAATAGACAAATGGGATTATATAAAGTTAGGAAGTTTCTGTACAGCAAAGGAAACACTCAACAAAGTGATGAGGCAATAGACAGAAAGGGAGAAAATATTTACAAACGATATATCCAATAAAAGATTAATATCCAGAATATATAAGAAGCTCAGAAAACTCAAGAACAACAACAAAAAATCCACTTAAGAAATGGATTAGAGTCTGGCATTGTGGCATAATGGGTTAAGCTGCCACCTGTAATGCTGGCATCCCATATGGTTGTTGGTTTGAGTCCTAGCTGCTCCACTTCCAATCCAATTCTGTTAATAATTTGCCTTCGAAAGCAGCAAAGAAGGCCCAGGTCCTTGGGTTCCTATATCCTTGTGGGAGACCTAGATGAAGCTTCTGGCTCCTGGCTTTGGCCTAGTAAAGCCCTGGCCACTGTGGCCATTTGGGGAATGAACCAGCAGATGGAAGACCCCCCCCCCCCATTCCCTTCTCCCTTTCTCTCTATATAACTCTGACTCCAAATAAATGTCTTTTTTAAGATTTTTTTTTTATTTGAGAGGCAGAGTTACAGACAGGGAGAGGGAGAGAGAGGTCTTACATCTGCTGGTTCACTCCCCAAATGGCTGCAACAGCAGGAGCAGGGCCAATCCACAAAGCCAGGAGCCAGGGGCTTCCTCCAGGTCTTCCCTGTTGGTGCAGAGGCCCAAGCACTTGGGCCATCTTCTGCTGCCGTCCCAGGCCATCTTCAGGGAGCTGGATAGGAAGTGGAACAGCTGGGACTAGAACTAGTGCCCATAAGGGATGCCAGTGCTGCAGGCTGAGGCTTAATCTACTATGCCACAGAGTTGGCCCTAAAATAAATCTTTTTAAAAAAAGGGCTAAGGATATGAACAGGTACTTTTCAAAGGAATAAATACAAATGGTCAACAGACACATGAAAAGATGCTTAGGAACACAGCTTTCTGGTAAATGCAAATAGAAGCTACAATGAGGTTTTACCTCACCCTAATTAGAATGGCTACTATAAAAAAAAATATTAAATGCTGGCAAGGATGTGACAAAAAAGGTATCCTAATACACTACTGGTAGGAATGTAAACCAGTACAGCTGTTATGGAACACAGCATGAAGATTCTTCAGAAATCTGAAAATAGATGATCCAGCTATTCCACTCCTGGAAATTTCCCCAAAGGAAATGAAATAAGCTACGAGCTGTCTGTACCCCCTTGCTTATTGCAGCTCAATTCACAATAGCTAAGATATAGAATCAACCCAGGTGTCCATCAACTGACAACTGAAGAAACCAAATACACTGGATGGAATACTACTCAGCCATAAAAAAGAATAACATCCTGTCTTTCACAACAAAATGCATGCAACTGCATGTGTATAGTAAGCGAAATACGCTAGTTCCAAAAAAATCACGTTTTCTCTGATTTGTCATAACTAATATATAGAGTACACAAATATAATATATATAAATGAAATTGACATCTTAAGATTTGATTGCTGCTTATAGCTCTTGTCTATACTCTTGAGGAACAGTGGTTTTTCTACTTAGTACTTGTTGAATCCTTTATTTACCGGAGGATTAAGACTGTGATTATAAAGTAAACTGAAATTATGTCATTGCAAAAATTAAAGGAAAAATAAGAAAGGAATAAGGGATGATGGGAGTGAAGGAAGCAGAGTAGAAAGTGTCATTATGTTCTTAAAACTATATATATGAAATACATGAAATATGTTCCCTTTGTATAAATAAAAATATTTTAGAAATTCTCACAATCGCTTCATATATGACTACTATTATCTGTATTTTACAGATGAAAGGACCAGATTAGAGAGGTGATGTGACTTGCCCAAAGTCCCCCTGATAACTGGCTCTTCATGTCATCATACTCTGTCATGACTGCCAAGGCTTAGAACAAATCCTCCCTGCACCAAGGGAACCATAATAAATAGAGGCCTTTGTTCCAAGGCATGGCTTTCCATGCCGGAAATGCTCCCTTGGGTGTTTCAGCCAGACCAGAATGCCTTAAGGGCTGATTCTGAGGTCAGAGTGCTACTCAAGGCAATCATCATTCTATGAGTATACTGTGTGGACTGCTTCCCATGTCGGCGCATTCACTCCCTTTTAATTCTATTATTATTACCAAGCACTTGGTCATATTTATATGATCACTTTAACACTTAATCCTAACCATATAATCTCTATAATACTTAAAAGCTATTTTTATCACCCAGCTTAAGGGGATTTGGGTTTCCATGGCAAGTTTTAAAACTGTACCCTTAGAAGTAAAAAAAGTCCGTAGGAATGCATGCAGAACTACACTGCTTTGCAGTTACAAATTTCACACATTTCACAATTATAACTTTAGGACCATGGTGATTGTTGCCATTATGCCGGCCTCTCCATCCACACTCTCACCCCCATTTCCCTATCTTGTTTTCACTCCTATTTACTGAGATCTATTTTCTGTTAACTTTATATGCATATGGTTAACTCTATGTTAAGTAAAAGTTCAAAGATTAGCATGAGAGAAAAAAGATAAGGAGAATATGATAAAGGAAAAGAAAAAATAATAATAACAAAAACATGTTCCTCAACAGTCAAGATAGGGCTGTCCAAAGTCATTGCTTCTCAAAGTGACAATTTCACTTCTACAGGTTGCCTTTTAGGTGCTTTATTAGTTATCACAGTTGAGGGAAAATATATGGCATTCATACTTTTGGGACTGGCTTTTTTCACTAAGTATGATGTTTTTTAGTTTCATCCATTTTGTTGTGATTGACTGGATTTTTAACTGCTGTATAGTATTTCATGGTGTACATATCCCATAATTTCTTTATGCAGTCTTCAGATGATGGGCATTTGGGTTGATTCTAAGTCTTTCCTAATGTGAACTGAGCTGCAATAAATATGGAGGTACAGATAGCTCTTTCATATACTGATTTCATTTCCCTTGGATAGATTCCCAGGAGTGGGATGGCTGGGTCATATGGTAGGTCTGCATTCAGACTTCTGAGGTATCTCCATGCTGTCTTCCATAGTGGTTTTACCAGCTTACATTCTCACCAACAGTAGATTAGGGTACCTTTTCCCTACACCCTCACCAGCATTTGTTGTTTGTTGATTTCTGTATGAAAACCATTTTAATGAAGGTGAGGTGAAACCTCACTGAGGTTTTGATTTGTATTTCTCTGATGGCTAGTGATCCTAAGCATTTTTTTCAAGCGTTTGTTGGCTATTTGAATTTCCTCTTTTGAAAATGTCTAAGTCCTCTGCCCATTTCTTAACTGGGTTGTATGTTTTGCTGTTGTTGAGTTTCTTCATCTCTTATATATTCTGGTTATTCATCCTTTGCAGTGCAGAAGCTTTTCAATTTGATGTAATCCTATTTGTCAATTCTGGGTTTGATTGCCTGTGCCTCTGTGGTCTTTTTCCAAGAATTCTTTGTCCATGCCAATGTCTTGTACGGTTTCCCCAACATTCTCTAAAAATTCGATGGTATCATGTCATAGATTTAGGTCTTTAGTCCATTTTGAGTGGATTTTAGTGAAAGGTATAAGGTAGGGGTCTTGCTTCATGCCTCTGCATGTGGCGATCCAGTTTTCCCAGCACCATTTGCTGAAGACACTGTCCTTGCTCCATGGATTGATTTTAGCTCCTTTATCAAAGATAAGTTGGTTGTAGATGCTTGGGTCAATTTTTGGCATTTCTATTCTGTTCCATTGATCTCATCTGTTTTTGTACCAGAACCAGGCTGTTTTGATTATAAGCGCCTTGTAGTATGTCTTAACACCCAGTACTGTGATGCCTCCGGCTTTGTTTTTGTTGTATAAGGCTGCTTTACCTATTTGGGGTCTCCTTTGTTTCCATATGAATTTCAGCATCATTTTTTCTAGAACTGAGAAGAATGTCTTTGGTGTTTTGATTGGTATTACACTGGATCTGTAAATTGCTTTTGGTAGTATGGACATTTTGATGATATTGGTTCTTCCAACCCACGAACATGGAAGTTTTTGCCATTTTTTTTGTATCTTCTATTTCTTTCTTTAATGTTTTGTAGTTTTCATTGTAGAGATCTGTGATATCCTTGGTTAAATTTATTACAAGGTATTTGATTTTTTGGTAGCTATTGTGAATGGGATTAATCTTAGTAGCTCTTTCTCAGTCATGCTATTGTCTGTTGATAATATAAGGCTGTTGATTTTTGTGTGTTGATTTTATATCCTGCTACTTTTACCAACTTTTTATGAGTTCCAATAGTCTCTTAGTGGAGTCTTTTGGATCCCCTATATATAGAATCATGTCATCTGCAAATAGAGACAGTTTGACTTCCTCCTTTCCAATTTGTATCCCTTTTTTTTTTCTTGCCTGATGGCTCTGTCTAAAATTTCCACAACTATACTGAATAGCAATGGTGAGAGTGGGCATCCTTGTCTGGTTCTGGATCTCAGTGGGAATGCTTCCAACATTTTTCCAGTTTAACAAGATGCTGGCCATGGGTTTTTCATAAATTGCCTTGATTATGTTGAGAAATGTTCCTTGTATTCCCAATTTGCTTAGAGTTTTCATCATGAAATGGTGTTGTATTTTGTCAAATGCTTTCTCTGCATCTATTAAGATAATTATATGGTCTTTGTCCTTCCATTTGTTAATGTGATTTGCCACATTGATTGATTTGCGAATGTTGAATCATCCCTGCAGACCAGGGATAAATCCCACTTGGTCCAGGTGAAGGATGTTTCAGATGTGCTGTTGAATTTAATTGGCTAGTACTTTGTTGAGGATTTTTCATCAGGGAAATTGGTCTGTAGTTCTCTTTCTCTATTATATCTTTTTCAGGTTTAGGAATCAAGTTGATGCTGGCTTTATAGAAAAAATTTGGAAGGATTCTCTCCCTTTCAATTATTTTGAATAGCTTGAGAAGAACTGGAGTTAGTTGTTTAAATGTCGCAGAACTCAGTGGTAAAGCCAGCTGGTCCTGGGCTGTTCTCTGTTGGGTGGGTATTTATTACTGATTTGATTTCTGTCTTGGTTATTGGTCTGTTTAGGTTTTCTATATCTTCATGACTCATTTTAGGTAGGTTCTATGTGTCCAGGAATCTATCCATTTTGTCTGGGTTTCCCGTTTTGTTGGCATACAGCTCTTTGTAGTAATTTCTGATGATTCTTTTTATTTATGTGGTGTTTGTTTTTCATCTCTAATTTGATTAACTTGGTTTTCAATCACCTTTTTTTTTTTGGTTAATTGGGCCAATGGTGTAGTTTTATCTACAACTATACAGCTTTCTGTATTTGCCTTCTGAAGTCTTTTAATTTTCACTTAGGTTAAATGAATAACTATTATTTCAAAGTGACCTGTGACCTTATTTTGTACCAAGTGTTTTTAACCTTTGATACATTTGACGAACTTCTTAAAATTGAACTCTAAAGTATATCTTTTTAACATCAAATGCTGGGACATTCCAAAGGGCCCAGGGACATTTCAAAGCATCTGCGAGAAAGAGATTTAACTAATTATGTGGGAGCAGGATTTAGACTAGTGGTTAAGATGCCTGAGTTCCTGAGTTTGATTTCTGGCTCTGGCTCTCATCTCCAGCATCCCACCCATGCAGACCCCGGTACTCAAGTAGTTGGGTTGTTGCCACTCATGTGGGAGACTTGGGACAGTGTATCTTGTTTCTAGCTCTAGCTCCAGCACAGCCCCAAGTATTGCAGGCATTTGGAAGTGAACCATTCAGTGGGAATTCCATCAAATAAATTAGAAAGTAATTTTAAAAATTACTAGGCTTATTTGACATGTTAATTATATGGGAACCACTATCAAATAATACATGATGTTTAACCATGTTTGAGCTATTTTTGCATGGATATGTTATCAATTGTACCAAAAACGATGTGAGTATGAAATTCCTAAACATTTGTATGTTATCACTTTTAACCTTAGTTACCAAGATAAAATGTTCTATGCCATGCAACACCAAATTTCCTGCACTGTTATACTGACCTTCTGTCATATTTTTAATCATGGCCATCTTAAGTCTTATTGTCCACAGGGGACAAAGCTATAAGTATTTCCACTAAGATCCGGAACCAGACAAGGATGCCCACTTTCACCATTGCTATTCAAAATATTCATGGAAGTTTTAGTCAGGGCTGTTATGCAAGAAGAAGAAATCCAAAGGATACAAATTGGAAAGGAAGAAGTCAAATTATCCCTGTTTGCAGATGACATGATTCTATATATAGGGGATACAATAGAGTTCATTAAGCGACTATTGGAACTCATAAGAGAGTTTGGTAAAGTTGTAGGATATAAAATCAACACACAAAAAAGGAAGGAGGAAGGAGGATGGGAGCATGAGCAGGAGGGAGAGTAGGGTGGGAAGTATCATTATGCTCCTAAATCTTAATATATGAAATACATGAAAATTTTCACCTTACATAAAAAAGTTGCTAAAAATATAAATAAATAAATAAAAAGATCAATCAGAACAAGAATTAGTTATGTAGGCAAGTGTTTGGTATAGTGGTTAAGATGCCACTTGGGATGCCTATATCCTATGTCAGAGTGCCTGAGTTCGAGTCCTGGCTTTGCTCCCAATTCTTCTTTCGGATCTCCCACGTGGGTGCAGGGGTTCAAGCACTTGTGCCATCTTCTACTGCTTTCCCAGGCCACAGCAGAGAGCTGTATTGGAAGAGGAGCAGCCGGGACTAGAACCAGTGCCTACATGGGATGCTGGTGCTTCAGGCCAGAGCTTTAACCAGCTGTGCCACAGCACTGACCCAAGAAGACATTTTCCTAAAGCTATCTATACCTTACAGCAATCTGGAAAAGTATATTTTTTTGAATAGAATTGAAGCATTTCTTTTCTCTCTACCCAATTTCCTTCAGAATTTAAACTATTCATGAGTAGTCTTATTTTTATGGCATTACAAGTTATTTGTATAAATTCAGTAAGAATCCACCTTCATTATAACCAAAATACTAATAATATTACCAAGGCTTTGATTGGATTGTCATATTTGAAAATGTACACAGAATGAAGTACCCTCAGGTGCAGTCTGAAGTTTGACTTGGTTTGGCTTCCTATCCTTGAGAGGTTTTAGAAGTCCAATCTAAGATCTTTACTAAAAGTTCCAGCCAAGTGAAGGTAAAAAGACTATTGCATTCATTGTTCTTGCTGCACTTAGGTAAATAATCAGGTCAAGCTAAACTTCATAAATGAATTAGTCTTATCTTAATTATCTTTGGTAGAAATGGGAATGATATATAGAGAAAATGTTTTCTTTAAAAAACAAACTGTAGTATACTTGTTATTAGATTGTAGCTCTATTGTTTTCAAGTTTTTAATCTACCTGTAGACAAGACTGGATCCCGAATTCTTCCAGTTTCTTCCAACATTTGGCTGTAACTCTCAAACTAAAGACAAGCACTTCTCTGCTCCTGCAGTACTGTAAACTGAAGCTAGAGAACTCAATACAAATGGCAAGGGATGAGTCTCATGTCTAACTTGGGGGCCACACAGAGAGTTCCCTAAACTGCCTAATGCCATAACCAGAGATGTTCAAACTGCAAACAAGGATGAGAAGTCAATAACTTCATTCTGTGGACAGCTTTTCCAAAACAAGACTCCGCATTACAATGGGACTCTTACCTCTCAATCTTTCCTTGCTTATGCTTACCTCTTTTACTTAGTAGGATAATTCTGTAATTAGAATTCCACAATCAGTATCCCCTGTGGGTAACTTTATCAAGTATTGGATCTGTCATGTTAAACCTAAAACTTAACATGACTTAACAGATCCTTTAGTTTCACCTAGTGGGTAATTTTACTAATATCCGTAACATAATTATTGTTGAAATAGTCCCTTCTGTAGAGTCAGGTTTCTAAACTCACTAGCTCTCAATCTCTACTTTAATTTAACCCAGTCATAAGATGCTGGATAACAGATTGGACCCTTCTGGCTGAGCAGAGAAGAGTCTGTGCAGTTGCCAACACTTCTTACTGTATATGGATAAATATATCAAGTATTACAGAGACTCAGTTACAAGAAAACCAATGACTAAAATAGTTGGGTAGATTCCTCATCTGACCCATCCTTTGACTTACTCAGTTTTAGTTGGTTTGGTTCATAAGCTAAGGAGTGTATTTCAGGGTTTTGGAATTATCCTCTTGGTAGTCTTAATAGTAGTCTCTGTGATGTTCTATATTCTCTAATGTTTCAAACGTTTGTATGTGGCCACCTGCTGAATGTGAAATGGTCTCTCCTGGGCTGGCATGACAAAACCTCAAAGAAATGTGTGATCACAAGGACATTGTAACCTATAAACAATAATGTGCTGAGCTTAGAAATCCAAAATGATGGCAATTTAGGTTAGTGTAATGGTCTAAGTTTTGGTCACATTCTCATGTAGGTGACAGTAATTGTTAAAACTATGAGAAGCCATTGTTTTGAATTGAGTTCCTGCTTTAAGCCCTAACAGACCAAAATGGAGTCACTCATGCTAAGTGCCACATAATCATATTTTAAGGAACATACATCAACTTTAAAGAAGCAAACAGATACCAAAATAGACCAATTTTTCATCAAAACAGGAATCTGGTCCAGCTGAGTCAATGTAATAAGTCCCCTCCACTTTAATCTTCATGAAAAAAATAACCTGAAGTCACCTGACATTAACTCATCAGGTTCCTTTCCATTTCTTTCCTTCTTTCAACTTTACAAAACCCATTGCTCTATTGATGCTCATTCAATGGAATCTCTCATTCTATTTTCCAGAATGGAATCTATCTCAACTCATAAGTTGCAAACAAAAGCCATTAGATTTCTAACTAATCAGCCGGCGCCGCGGCTCACTAGGCTAATCCTCCGCCTAGCGGCGCCGGCACACCGGGTTCTAGTCCCGGTCAGGGCGCCGGATTCTGTCCTGGTTGCCCCTCTTCCAGGCCAGCCCTCTGCTGTGGCCAGGGAGTGCAGTGGAGGATGGCCCAGGTGCTTGGGCCCTGCACCCCATGGGAGACCAGGAAAAGCACCTGGCTCCTGGCTCCTGCCACCGGATCAGCGCGGTGCGCAGGCCGCAGCGCGCCGGCCGCGGCGGCCATTGGAGGGTGAACCAACGGCAAAGGAAGACCTTTCTCTCTGTCTCTCTCTCTCACTGTCCACTCTGCCTGTCAAAAAAAAAAAAAAAAAAAAAAAAGATTTCTAACTAATCTTGTTGTAATCTTGTCTTTTAAAAAATTACTTATTTATACTATTTAAGAGAGAGAGAAGGGGTGGGGGACTCTCATCCACTGGTTCACTCCCAAAATGCCCCTTAGAGCTGGGACTGGGCCAAGCTAAAGCCAGGAGTTGGGAACTCAAACTGAGTCTTTCACATAGGTGGCAGTGATTCAACTACTCCAATCATTTACCTGCTGCATCCAATAAGTGCACCAGTAGGAAGTTGGAATTAGGAGCAGAAGCAGAAATTGAAGCATAGCCAGGACTTGAACCTACATACTCTAATATGCAGGCATTCCAACTACTACGTCAAATGCCCACCCTATAATTTTGTCTTTTGACATCATATGAACCACCAGTCCCTGAAGCATATCTCTCTTCCGCCTTTTCTAGTACTCTCCAGTTATTTTAAATACTTTTTAAAAAATATTTATTTATTTATTCATTCATTCATTCACTCACTTGAAAAGCAGAGTGACAGCAAGAGCAACAGAGAGATTACCTTCCATACTCTGGTTCACTACCCTAATGGCTATGATAGCTGGGGCTGGGCTAAGCCAAAACCAGGTGCCAGGAACTCCTTTGGGTCTCCCACATGTGGCAGTGGTCCAAGCACTTGTGCCATGATCTGCTGCCTTCCCAGGCACATTAGCAGGAAGCTTCTTAAGTTATTTTAGAAATAGAGAGACTTCATTTTCCATTTGTATGGGGAGAGTCTCTGACTGATGTATATATGGGTAGGCAAAAGAAAGCAAAAAGGAGGCAAGAAAGGGAAGAATTGTGGGGTGAAGTAATGAGGAGGGACAGTGGAAAGAAGTGGGGGAAAAAAAGGACATAATAAGATTTAAAGGAAAAAGGCGAGAATGGAGAAGGAAGGAGGAGAAAAAAAAGGGAAGATAAGAAGTGACACAGAAGAGGAAGCCTGGGGAATACTGATAATCTAATACTAGTGGCAAGAGAGACAACCAGCTTTTCTGGGAAATGCCAGTATATGGGCCACTGTAGGTCCAGATATCAGACTGCCCACTTTAAGTTCCTGCTTTCTCAGGAAAGCTACTAAATGTGATAACTATGATGCCCTGATTGATTCTAAGCCCCTCCAATCAGAACTCGCCTTGCCAGAACTTCTATATTTCAGTTCCCGCCTACCTAATTCATAAAGCTTTCCCCAAGAACCCTACCCTCAATCTGTCAGGGAGATAGATTTGAGTCATTTCTCCTGCCTCCTTACTGGCCAGCAATAAAGGCTTTATTTTCTCAAAATGCCAATACTGGGAACAGTGGATTAAGCTGCCACTTGGCACGACAGTATCCCTTATCAAAGTGAAAGAGGGAGGGAGGGAGGGAGGAAGGAAGGAAAAGGAAGGAAGGAAGGAAGGAAAAGAAAGAAAGATTTATTTATTTATTTATTTATTTGAAAGGCAGAATTGGGGGGGCGTCAGGAGAGAGAGAGAGAGATCTTCCATCTGCTGGTTAACTCTCCAATGGCTGCAACAGCTAGGGATAGGACAGGCTGAAGCTAGGACCAAGGAACTCTTTTCTGGTCTCCCACATGAGTGGCAGGGGTCCAAATACTTGAGGCATCTTCTGTTGTCTTCCCAAGCACATTAGCAGGAAGCTTCCAGTCCACAGCACCAGCCCCAGTAAATCTTTTTTTAAAAAATAAACATGGATTCATAAAAATGGTAAGAAATCAGGGTGGCGCTGTGGCACAGCGGGTTAATGCCCTGGCCCAAAGCGCCGGCATCCCATATGCGCGCCGGTTCTAGTCTTGGCTGCTCCTCTTCCAATCCAGTTCTCTGCTACGGCCTGGGAAAGCAGTGGAAGATGGCCCAAGTCCTTGGGCCCCTGCACCTGCGTGGGAGACCTGGAAGAAGCTCCTGGCTTCAGATCGGCGCGGCTCCGGCTGTTGTGGCCAATTGGGAAGTGAAACATTGGATGGAAGAACCTCTCTCTGTCTGCCTTTCCTCTCTGTGTAACTCTGACTTTCAAATAAATAAATAAATCTCAAAAAAAAAAAAAAGGTAATGGAGCTGGCACCGTGGCTTACTTGGTTAATTCTCCACCTGTGGCATGAGCATTCCATATGGGCACTGGTTCTAGTCCTGGTTGCTCCTCTTCCAGTCCAGCTCTCTGCTGTGGCCTGGGAGGGCAATGGAGGATGGCCCAAGTGCTTGGGCCCTGCACCTGCACGGGAGACCAAGAAGAAGCACCTGGCTCTTGGCTTCAGATTGGCGCAGTGCTGGCTGTAGTGGCCATTTGGGGAGTGAACCAACAGAAGGAAGGCCTTTCTCTCTGTCTCTCTCTCTCACTGTCTACAACTCTACCTGTCAAATAAATAAATATATAAATAAAGGTAACAAATCAAGACAAAATTAATTACATAAGACAATGAATAGAAAGTTTGATGGTTTCTATGTCTTTTATTTAAAACATTGTTTTTGTACTTAGGCTGTTTTTTAGTTTCAGATACCCTAGAAAAGCTTTTCCTTGAGACTTCTATAATTTACAACACGTTAGTGTTCTTTTGTAAGCAAGTGAAAAGCATCTACCTTTTCCTATAGTGTTCTTTTGTAAACAAGTGAAAAGCATCTACCTTTTCCTTCTTACTTAATTTCTCCAAAGTTAAAAAAAAAATGAGTATTTTTTTTTGGCAGTAATGTGATTGTTTA
This sequence comes from Oryctolagus cuniculus, assembly GCF_964237555.1. Taxonomy (NCBI): domain Eukaryota; kingdom Metazoa; phylum Chordata; class Mammalia; order Lagomorpha; family Leporidae; genus Oryctolagus; species Oryctolagus cuniculus. The sequence continues at coordinate 122,372,734 of NC_091438.1, read as the reverse complement.
CATATTCAGTAAAAAAATCTGTTCTTTTCCTTATAGGATATAATTGAAAACACTGGCATATTTAGAAGTACACACAAAATGCCTTGCTTCTAGGATTCCCAGCCTTACTGTGTGTACATAAAATTGTCACTACTTAATTGGCCCTGAAACCTCAAAAAATTAGGAACTACAGGTAAAAGGCTAAAGTTTGCCCTGATTTGACTTCCTAAACTTGGAGTTTCATGTCTTAAGATTTATTTATTAATTTGAAAGGCAGAGTTACAGAAAGAGAGAGGGAGAAACAGGGAGAGAGAGAGAAAGAGAGCTTCCATCTGCTGGTTCACTCCTCAGATGGCCACAATGGCCAGGGCTGGGACAGGCTCAAGCCAGGAACCAGGGGCTTCTTCCAGGTTTCCCACGTGGGTGCACGGGCCCAGGCACTTGGGCTGTCTTCTGATGTTATCATAGGCACATTAGCAGGGAGTTGGATCAGAAGTGGAGCAGCTGGAAGTTGAATTGGTGCACATATGGGATGCTGGCGTTGCAGGCAGTGGCTTTACCTGCTATGCCACAATGCCAACACACCTGGAGTATCTAAAAAAAAAAAAAAAAAAAAAAAAAAAAAAATCCAGGGCCAGTGCTGTAGCGTGGCAGGTGAAACCACCACCTTTGGTGCCAGCATTCCATATGGGGGCCGGTTGGATTTACTGATGCTCCACTTCTGATCCAGCTCCCTGCTAACGTGCCTGGGAAAGCAGCAGAGGATGGTCCAAGTCTTTAGGCCCCTGTGTCCACATGGGAGGCCCAGAAGAATTTCCTGGCTCCTGGCTTTGGACTGGCCCAGCTCCATCTGTTGTGGCCACTGGCGGAGTGGAAGATGGAAGAACTCTCTCTTTGCATCTGCTTCTCTGTGACTCTGTCTTTCAAATAAATAAATATTAAAAAAAAATCTGAGATTACGATATATTACTTTTCTTGTTGCACTCAGGCAAATCATCAACCCAAACCTATAATACATCTGTTATTAGATTATAATTCCATTCATTATTTTGATACAAACTTGATTTGCCTGTGATATTATTGATTTTATTTTGTACTTTACTCAAAGAAATATTTTATTTATTTATTTATTTATTTACTTATTTGAAAAGTGGAGTTACAGAGAGAGAAGGGAGACAGAGAGAGATCTTCTATTCACTGGTTCACTCCCCAAATCGCTGCAATGGCCAGGACAAGGCCAGGTCAAACCCAGGAGCCAAGATCTTCTTCTGGGTCTCCCATGTGGTGCATGGGCCCAAGCACTTGGGGCAACTTCTTCTGCTTGTCCTAGACCATTAGCAGGAAGCTGGATTGGAAGTGGAGCAACGGGATGCTTGTGTTGCAGGTGGTGGCTTTACTTGCTATGCCACAACACTGGCCCTTCTGTACCCTATTTTTTAAAGATTTATTTATTTTTTTGAAAGTAGAGCAGCTGGGACTTGAACCAGCATCATTTGGGATACTGGCACTGTAGATGGTGACTTAACTCACTGGCGCCTGGCTTAACTTGCTGTACCACAGTGCTGGCAAGGCTATTGTACTTTAATGTAAAATTTTAAGTCTGTCAAAATTCTGCAAAAGTGTAACTCCTAATAAAACAAGGCTGGCCCAATGTTTTGAGCTGATGACTATTACAGAACAGATAAAGTTAAATTTAACAAATAGGCTCCAGGTAAACTTAGAGCCTAAAAAGCACTCCTTCCAAAACCTCTTTGTTGTTCAATATGCCTAGAACAGTTTTGACACTAATTACTAGTTGTCAATCACTCTACTGTGGGACTAGATTAACAACCAGCATTAGTCCATCCTGGCAATATGGGACAAACAAAACCTAAGTATAGGATAAAACTGATCAGCAGTGCTTTTAAAATTTTGATCACAAGATGGGGATATAAAGATTATCAGAATCAAGATGGAGTCACTTGTGTTAGTTTTAAACAAAAATAAATAAAGCTGGGAAGTCATGAAGTGTTCTCATAGATGACTGCCTGATAGTAACTCTCACAAAAGGCTCTGCCTGACATAACTGCAACCTATACAAGGAGCCAACATTTAAAAAAATTAAAAAAAAAAAGATGCTAACTGCATATTATGACAATATTGGAGAAGGCATTCTTGGGGGCTAGTGTTGTGACACAGCAGGTTAAGACACCTACAACACCACCATGTCATAGGAATATCTGTTCAAGTCCTGTTGCTCCAATTCCAATCCAGTTCTTTCTCAAGTACCTGGGAAAGCAGAGAAAAATAGCCCATATGCTTGGGTCCCTGCCACCCAGCTGGAGAATCTGGATAAAGTTCCAGGCTCCTGGCTTTGGCTTGGTTCAGCTCTGCCTGTTGCAGCCATTCGAGGAGTGATCAGTGAATGGAAGATCTCTCTCTCTCTCTTTGCTGACTCTCCTTCTCTCTCTGTAACTTTACCTTTCAAATAAATAAATCTTAAAAAGAAAAAAACAAAGAAAGTACTCTTGGTATTCTCACATCTGTTGCTGGTGTCTACAAAAACCAGTACAAGACTTAAAATCTGTAAGCTACTATTGGTCAGATAGCCAAAAACACTGTTAGGAACACAAGTGCTCAACAGACATCTTTGAATTCTGTCCCCTGTATAGTTTCAAATAACCAAGTTATATTAGACTATTAGATAAACAAGGAGGATTTTAGGCAGTTTCTCAATATCACTTCCTGTACCTACATTGACACTTCTGGGAAAATCAAAATCTAAGTAAGTAAAGTAATACAAAAAGATACATGGTTATTAGAATAGAGGAGAGAGGATCCTCTACATGACTTGTTCAACTATTTTCAAGCTCAACTGGCTTTTCTGCTAGGGACTACACATTTTTATAATTCATGTGGGCAATTTAAATTAATTAAAATGAATTTAATTCTTAGACCGGGTGTTATAGCACAGGGGGTTAAGCCACTGCTTGAGACACCCATATCTCATATCAGTGTGCCAATTTGAGTCCTAGCTGCTCAACTTCTGACCCAGTCTCCTGCTAATGTGCCTGGGAAGCAGCAGATGATGACCGAAGTACTTGAGCTTTTGCCACCCACATAGACAATCCAGAAGCCAGGAGGGCTGGCTCCTGGCTTCAGTCTGGCTCAACCTCAGCTGTTTCAGCCATTCTGAGAGTGAATTAGTGATGACAAGATCTCGCTGTCATTCTGCCTTTCAAATAAATAAAATAAATATTTAAACAATTAATGCTCATTATGCTCAAACTGATCATGTTTTACATTTCTAAATTTTTCCAATAGACTCCACCTAAGATTGTGCTGATACACAATCAGCTTCTTCACAGACCAAATCCTGGAACTCAATAATATTTAAAATTAAATAGAAAACAGTTTCATTCTTCAGCCCATAATCTATGCCCCTGGTCAGCAGGAAGTAGCTAGAGTGGTAATGACCCTATTTCCTCAAGAGTGACGAACGGGGGGGCCAGCGCTGTGCATAGTATGTTGAGCTTCTGGAAACCTGCAGTGCCGGCGCCCCATATGGGTGCTGGTTTGTGTCCCAACTACTCCACTTCCAATCCAGTTCCCTGCTAATGGCCTGGAAAGCAGTGGAAGACGGCTCAAGTGCTTCAGCCCCCGCACCCACGTAGGAGATCCAGAAGAAGCTCCTGGATTTATATCAGCCCAGCTCTGGGCCATCTGGGGAATGAACCAATGGATGAAGACTTTTCTCTGTCCTTCCCTCTCTCTCTATCTCTGCCTCTCAACTAAATAACTTAAATAACTTTTTTTTTTTTAAAGGTTACATACTATGTGATTTCATTAAACAAAAAAAAAAAAAAAAAAAGATGAACAACAGAAAAGGAGAAGTGATACCAGACGACTTTCCTTTAAGGTCCTGCCTTCTCAGGAAAGCTGGTTCACACGGTAGCAATACAACTGGCCTGATTCCAAGCACCGCCCACCATTCACCCCACACCCAACCATAAGAATTTGCCTCCTCAGCAGTTTCTACATTTAAGCTCCCACCTACTTAAACCAGAAAGCTTTCCCCAACATGTCCCACTGCCTCCTATCAAGGAGGCAGATTTGAACTGTTTCCTAAGCTTCCTCACTGGTCAACATTAAGGCTTTTCTTCTTTAAAAAACCAGCATTTTGAGTATAATTGGGAACAATAGACAGTGATATCTATCTTGTTATGTAACTGGCAGCAATCCCTTACTCTAACTCCAAGACAAGGTGATTAGTGGTGGGGTCAGTGTAACAACTCGGTTTTTAGGATTCACTCCCAGGGAAATGCCCAAATAAAGCAGATGGAACACTGATGTTCATATGGTTCTAGTATGTCAAACAGGTAGAGCTTAGTGACCTAAACTCAGGTAATAAATAGTATTATTCTTCTTGATAACTGTTATTAGCAAAATGAAAAAAGAAAAGAAAAACAAGCAAATGAAACTCACTGAAAACAAACAGCTCAATGTTCCTAGCAACTTGACAAGCAGCTTTTCTGGGGAAAGCTAGTGGCTGCTGCTATTTTAGTCATCCCGCAGTACTCAGGTTCAGTGAAGTATACCCAGCAGACATTTAGTAAATAGTTGGACAGCTGGGAAATCTTAACACGAAGGATTGTTTTGGAAGGGAGCAGGGGCACAGAAGAAAGTTTAACAGGTCCTCTGGTGAGAAAATCAGTCTCTGCTTTGTGGAAAAAAGGCTGAAGACACAATAAGACTCCCAGAGCTAAGTCTTATATTATTTGTTATTAAAGAAGCAAGGTTTTAAGATGTGCTTTTTAACAGTCTTTAGTTTGGCTGTAATTTAAGATGACTTTTACAAATTAGATCCTAATCCTTGCAGACACAGATGGCTGCTACAGAATAGCTTTGCAAAAACACCAGTTCTTCAACTTGAAAGAGCAATCAGAGAAGGATGAAGGGCCATTAACTCTCACCCTACCCCTGGCTCTGAGAGGACTAAGGAGTCTTGGGTGGGCTTTCTGGGTTTAGGACTGGAATCTGGGTGGGCCTAGGGCATCTGTACTCATTAGGAAGAACCTCTCTCCTTCACTCTGGAACCAGAGATTTGGGGGACCCCGAGGTCATTAAATGTTAAAATTGAGTAACAGTTACTGAATGCTTACAAATGAGGCACGATGGTGGTAACTACAGAGGAGCCAGATTTGAAGATGATATGAACTCTCTGGAAATCATTATGTAACAACAGGACAAGCACTATTAGAGAGGACTATACAAACTGCAATGGTCCACAGTAGGGAGCTCGGGAGAAAAGAGGGGGCTTCACAGAGGGAATGACACTTGAGCTAGGCATTAAAAGATGAATTTAGGGACTGACGTGGTATAGTGGGCTAAGCCACTGCCTGTGATGCCGGCATCCCACATGGGTGCCGATTCAAGTTCCGGCAGCTCCACTTCTTCTTCTTCTTCTTCTTCTTCTTTTTTTTTTACTTTTATTTAGCAGATATAAATTTCCAAATTACAGTTTATGGACTGCAATGGCTCCCCCCCCCCCATAACTTCCCACCCACCCACAACCCTCCCATCTCCCACTCCCTCTCCCATTCCATTCACATCAAGATTCATTTTTGATTATCTTTATATACAGAAGATCAATTTAGTATATATTAAGTAAAGATTTCATCAGTTTGCCCCCACACGGAACACAAATTGCCAACTACTGCTTGAGCACTAGTCATATCATTAATTCACATTGAACTACACATTAAGGACAGAGATCCTCAATGGGGAGTAAGTGCACAGTGACTCCTGTTGTTGACTTAACAAATTGACACTCTTGTTTAAGGCGTCAGCAATCTCCCCAGGCTCTAGTCATGAGTTGCCAAGGCCATGGAAGGCCTCTGCCGGCAGCTCCACTTCTGATCTGTCTCCCTGATAATGTGCCTGAGAAAGCAGCAGAAGATGGCTCAAGTGGTTGGGACCCTGCCACTCATGTGGGAGACCTGGATGGAGTTCCAGACTCCTGGCTTGTGGCCATTTGGAAAGTGAACTAGCAGATGGAAGAGCTGTGAGCTGTTTTTCCTTCTCTCTGTAACTTGGCCTTTCAAATAAATAAGTTAATTAAAAATAATAAAAATAAAAGATGAATTTAAACAAGAAAATGGGGAGGGTAGACATTCAAGGAAGAGAGGGCCGGCGCCGCGGCTCACTAGGCTAATCCTCCGCCTTGTGGTGCCGGCACACCGGGTTCTAGTCCCGGTTGCCTCTCTTCCAGGCCAGCTCTCTGCTGTGGCCAGGGAGTGCAGTGGAGGATGGCCCAAGTACTTGGGCCCTGCACCCCATGGGAGACCAGGATAAGTACCTGGCTCCTGCCATCGGATCAGCGTGGTGCGCTGGCCGCGGCGGCCATTGGAGGGTGAACCAATGGCAAAGGAGGACCTTTCTCTCTGTCTCTCTCTCTCACAGTCCACTCTGCCTGTCAAAAAAAAAAAAAAAAAAAAAAAAACAAAAAACAAAACAGGAAGAGAGAACAGAGTACATAAAAGTGTAGAGGCAAGAGAGTTTCTTGTGCTTTTAATCAATAGTGAATCTCCTACGGATAGAAAATAAGTAATGATAGGCAGGAATGTACCAGATGGTAAAAAGTTTCCAAAAACATTCTAGGGGTCTTTATGTATTCCTAAGGTCACTAAGGAGTTCTAAGCAAGAGGGAATGATCACTCTCTGTGAGAGAGAATTTAAGGTTTATCAAGGACCATGAGAAATGGACTTGTAATGGGTATTAGAGTCTCCTGATTTCCCCTATAGGAGCAAATCTCTCTGGTTTGACTTTTTCTCTGGGGAATTGGGCCTACCCTGGTCTCAACTCATTGTGGGATGGGGATGGAAGTAGAAATGGGGTCATTGAAAGGAACATTGAGAGAAGAGACCAGATTGAATAGTTTACATCAGCATTACAAAACGAAAGGTGAGTGAAAATGAAAGGTGAGTGATAGAACACCGTATAAGAAGTAGATTCACTCAAAGTGACTAGCTCTTCATTTAGAGCTAATTTGTACTGACACAATACAGTCTGTACCAAAACGGCTGCAAACTTGCTCAGCAGAACTCAATGCTACTCATAGGTAGCATTCCCAAGTTCCTCTGTATTTCATGTCACAGTTTCCCTGCTTGCTTTCAACAGTTTCCCCTGCTTGCTTTTCATAATCTACATTTTTACCCTGTGTGATGAGGTTGCTAATACTGATAAAATAAAACAAAACAAAAACCTTCCTTCTTTTAAGAGGTCTGCTCCCTGGGCCCTTTCAGTAATCAGGCTTAAACATTAATTTGAGGGGCCAGCGCTGTGGCAGGGTATGTATGCCAGCATCCCATAAAGGCACCAGTTCAAGTCCTGGCTGCTCCACTTCCAATCCAGCTCCTTGCTAATGTATCTGGGAAGGCAGTGGAGAATGACCCAAGTGCTTGGGGCCCTGATACCTGAGACCTGGATGAAGCTGCTGGTTCCTGGCGCCATCTTGGTCACTGTGGCCATTTCGGGAGTGAACCAATAGAGAGAAAATCTGTCTCTTCCTCCCTCTCTTTGTAACTCTGTCTTTCAAATAAATAAGTAAGTCTTTAAAAAATTAATTTGAAAGAAAATAAAGTTTAAATTTAAAACCCATAAAGGTCCTTAGACTCTATTTCTTCCAGTACTCTCATTGTATTCATTCATTCATTCATTCATTCAAGATTTATTTATCTGAGATGCGCAGTTACAGAAAGAGAAAGGGAGAGATACATCTTCCATCTGCTGGTTAACTTCCCAAATGGCCATAATAGCTGGAGCTGGGTCAATGAGAAGTCAGGAGCCAGAAGCTTCTTTTGGGTCTCCCACACAGGTGCAGGGGCCTAAGCACTTGGGTCTTCTTCCACTGCTTTTCCAGGCCATAAGCAGAGAGCTGGATCAGAAGTGGAGCAGCCGGGACTCAAACCGGAGCCCATGTAAGATGCTGGCACCTCAGGTAGAAGCCTAACCTACTAAGCCATGGTGCCAGCCCCTAGAAATTTCATTTTAAAAATGAGGCCCAAAAGAAGAGTGACTTAAAATCTAAAAGTTGGCAAGAATTAATTTAGCTCCTAAATTTTAATGTTCTCAAGGTGACAAATTTGTCATAGAACATAAATAATAAGAATCAGGATGATCTTTAATATCTTTTGACATTGCTTCTTTTATAAATATTTAAATGTTCAACTTCAGTGACGTAGCTTCTTACCTGCCTCTGTGGCAAGAACATGTGCATGTATGTTTTCCCATGTGCATTTTTGTGTACCCTCTGTACAAACAAGGGGGAACGGCTTGGAGCAGCAGGTGGGGCTGGTGAAAGGACCTATGGCTAGCACTTGGGGTCCAACATGGACAATAAGGCTTAGAGATAAGTGAGTGGTAGGAACCTCATTCCACCCAGTGGGGATTTGTGGCTGAGCAGAGAAGCTAAAACTATACCACTGGTTTCTGTTTCAGTTTGAGGGATTTAGATGAGCCCTAACTAACTTCTTGTTTTTGGTATCTTGGGCAAAGTCTAAAGGAATCACAGAATATTAAGACTGACAGTGTATCTTTGGCGTTAAGCTAACTCAAGTATCATTCTATACAAAGCAGGAACACCAAGAACAGACCCCTTTCTATGCATATCCATTATTGAGGAAAAGAACAGTACTTGATTATCTCTAATGACAGAGAAATTACTACAACACTAGATACTCCCTTCTTAGAAAATGCTTTTGTATATTAAGTCAAAATTTGCCTCCTTTAACTTTCAACTCTTTGGTACCAGTTCTGTCTCTAGAGCCTTACAGAGTGAGATCCCTTTTCTATATGGCAGGCCTTCAAGGGGCTGAAGAAAGCAAACACACCTCCGTGGTCTTTATTCTCTAGAGGAAATGACCCTCAAATGACAAGATTTCCAGTTCTTTCAAGTTCTTACTAGATCTGCTGTAGACATGTAATTTCTCCAGGTTTCCTATTTCAGCTCAAAGCCTAAGGACTCTTCAGGAGTAGTTTAAAGTAAGGTGGAATAGGATGACCAAATTCTCCTTTTATTGAAACTATGCCTCTAAAAATGCAGCTAGCATTTTTCTCAGTAGCCACAACAACATTATTAATGTTTATTCAGTTTAATCTAACCATAGCCTCTGCTAAAGTAATATCTCTATGTATTTCTATAAAATTTCAGCAGTTCCATTTTGTCTATATTTTCAGTATTTTAAGGTTTTCATGAATCTTATTTTTAATAATTTGTAAGTCTGACAAAGTCTTCACTTAGGATGCCAATAAATATGGTGGGAAATAAAAGATTAAATACAGAGCTTCTTGGTTCTCTGGAGTGAGGTGGTAGTCAACTCTTTCTGACCACAACCATTTGATGAATCTACCTAATTGTAGAGCTACATCTCTCTACTTTGTCTTAAAATACAAGAGTCTATTAAATATGTTAGTTAAATGCAGGTACTTAGTAAATATAGGTCACCATCCCTGACTTCCAAAGGTAAAAGACCAGCAAATCACAAAATACTGGTAAGTATCACTTGCTCTTAGTGAACCTATAATCATCAACCTTGACTCACTGTTAAGTTGTTGGGCATATAACTCTCAGGTGTACTCTGAGGTATACAAAGATGAGGCCTCAGGAAAGGCTGTATGAATGCAGAACAGGGGCACAGCTAGACCCCTAGAAAGGAAGTACCAACATAGGGTACTAGGAATATGTCTGTGGGCCTAGAAAGCCGTATCTTCTACAAAAAAGAGAGAACGATGTACAGAAAAAGGTTCCTGGGTATCTTGTACTGGCCTGAACTGTACAACTTTTCTTGAACTATTTTGTACAGCCCTAACGATGGAGTATTTCCCATTTATACACACTCCCTGAGATGGGTATGACAACTTACGTCTCTCCTAGGAAAGGTGCTCAGTAACTTGAATTCATCCCATGGAAATCCTTTGGAAGCTACGAAATCAAAGACAATCTGGAGCTTATTGCTGGCCAGGAAACGACGCTCCAGGAACTCGCCACTGGGGGTCCGGATCCGCAGTTTGCTCACTGGCTCGGCATTTTCTTCCTTTGGCTCTGGAGGCAGGGCTTGCTCTAAAGAAAGCCGGATGGCCTACGTAGGACAAAAATCAGGTGTTAAAATGTGGGATGGATGGGGTGTGTGTGTGTGTGTGTGTGAGGTACGATGGAGATAGGAGAGGATGAAAAGAAGCTGCTGCTTTCTAAAAATTCATCAAAAAGTCATTGCTCCATTTATTAACCAAGCCAAAAGCTCAACAACAGAATTGTGTTTTTCATTTCTTAATATTAGCGCACTAAACAAGACTCTGGCCTCAGAATCAGCGCTTAAGGCACGCGGATCTGGCTGAAAAGCCCATGAGAGTATTTCAGGCATGGAAAGCCAAGACACTCTGGAAAAACAAACAAACAAACAAACCAACCCAAAACAAAACAAAACAAAAAAACCTAAATGAAAGATCTCCGTGAGTGAGATCCCAGTGGAAAGAACAGGTCATCAAAGAAGGAGGTACCTTTCTCTGAAGGGAGGAGAGAACTTCCACTTTGACTATGACCTTGTCTAAATATGATCAGAGTCGGTGAACTCAAAAGGTTTCCATAGCCTTGGCAACTCATGACAAGAGCCTAGGGAGATTACTGATGCCAGAAACAAGAGTGTCAATTTGTTAAGTCAACAACAGGAGTCACTGTGCACTTACTCCTCATGCAGGTTCTCTGTCCTTAATGTGCTGTACATTGTGATTTAATGCTATAACTAGTACTCAAACAGTATTTTTCACTTTGTGTTTCTATGTGGGTGCAAACTGTTGAAATCTTTACTTAATATATGCTAAACTGATCTTCTGTATACAAAGAGAATTGAAAATGAATCTTGATGTGAATGGAAGGGGAGAGGGAGAGCGAAAGGGGAGGGTTGCCGGTGGGAGGGAAGTTATGGGGGGAGGAAGCCACTGTAATCCATAAGCTGTACTTTGGAAATTTATATTCATTAAATAAAAGTTAAAAAAAAATTAGCCCAACAAGCAGTTAATTAAAATAATCCCGTATTAAATTGATAGGTAACTACATCAAAAAGAAAGGCCGGGCCGACGCCGCAGCTCACTTGGCTAACCCTCCGCCTGCGGCGCTGGCACCCCGGGTTCTAGTCCCAGTTGGGGCACCAGATTCTGTCCTGGTTGCCCCTCTTCCAGTCCAGCTCTCTGCTGTGGCCCAGGAAGGCAGTGGAGGATGGCCCAAGTGCTTGGGCCCTGCACCCGCGTGGGAGACCAGGAGGAAGCACCTGGCTCCTGGCTTCGGATCGGTGCAGTGCGCCGGCCGAGTGGCCATTTAGGGGGTGAATCAAACCGAAGGAAGACCTTTCTCTCTCTCTCTCTCTCACAGTCTAACTCTGCCTGTCCAAAAAAAAAAAAAAAAAAAGTCGGTTTTTTATAACTAAAGAACTCAGATAATTGTGAACAAGTAAACAGCCAACTGCTTCCTTTCTTTAGTATGAATTAAGTCCTCTAGAAATATTCATGAAAAATATACATGCAAATATTTATATTGGTGAAAACACATTTCTCAAGTAGAAATAACTGAAGAGTTTGTAGAACTTTGCATAATATGTTAATGTCAAAATAGAATGGAAAGATTCTGTTTAGCATGGTAAAAATTTTTGGAAACAGCGGTGATGGATTTATGACGATATTGTGAATATAAATACTATGAATGCTATTGAATTTGCACATTTTCTAAAAAAGATTTATTTATTTATTTGAAAGTCAGAATTATAGAGAAAGAGGGAGAGACAGAGAGAGATCTTCCATCTGCTGGTTCACTCCCCAGATGGCTGCAATGGCTGGGCTGAGGAAGGTCGAGGCCAAGAGCCAGGAGCCTCAACCGGGTCTCCCATGTGGGTACAGGGGCCCAAGCGCTTGGGCCATCCTCTGCTGCTTTCACAGGAGCATTAGTAGGGAGCTGGATCAGAAGTGGAGCATCCAGGACTTGAACTGGTACCCAAATGGGATTCCAGTACTACAGGTGGCTTAACCTGCTACACCACAGTGTCAGCCCCCTAAATCTGCACATTTGAAAATGTCAGATATCTGAAATATATATATTTCATCTCACTTTAAGTTTAAAAAAAAAAAGGAACAAATTCAAATAACAGGTTTTCTGAAAGCAGGAGACCACTGTCCTAGTTCCAGCTTTGCCACTAACTTGCTATGGGATTTGGTCAAGTCTCAGGATAGTTTTCTGCACCTATGACCAAACCCCTCATTTTACATTTGTGAATACTGACTCAAACAGGTCAGATAAATTGCCGAGAGATCTCACAGTTATAGCTGGGCTTAAACTCAAGTTTCTTAGATCTCAATCTAAAGTACTACATTCTTTCACATTCATAACATTTCATTGGAAGGAAGTTACAAGTTTATAATGGGGGCTGGCACTGAGATAAAGAGGGTAAAGCTATCGGCATTCCATATGGGCACCAGTTCAAGTCCCTGCTCCACTTCTAATCCAGCTCCCTGCTGACGCACCAGCGAAAAGCAGCGAAAGATGGCCCAAGTGTTTGGGCCCATGCACCCATGTGAGAGACCAGGATGAAACTCCTGGCCTCAGCATGGCCCAGCAGTGGCTATTGTGGCCATTTGGGGAGTGTGGCTATTGTGGCCATTTGGGGAGTGAACCAGTAGATGGAAGATCTCTCTCTTTCCCTCTTTCCTGCTTCCTCTTTAACTCTGCTTTCAAATAAATAAACAAATCTCTATTAAAAAACGTTTATAAGGTCTATGAAGTCCCTACCTATATTGGAATCCATGACAGAAATTCACTAAATTCTATTTTTGCTCCTAGCAGCCTGAGAGGTCCTGTAGGTGAAGAAGTCTGGTATTAGCATGCTCTGCTTCACAGTAACAGTCTGTCCAGTGCTGGGCCAGGCTGAAGCCAGGCGCCTAGAACTCAATCCAGATCTCTCACGTGGGTGGCTGGGACCCAACTGCTTGAGCCATTACCTCTGCCTCCCGAGGTCTGCATTAGTAAGAAGTTGGAATTGGAAGTGGAGTAAAGACCCAAACCCAGGCACTCTGATATAGAATGTGGGTATCCTAAGTAGTGTCTTCACATTGCACTAAACACCCTTTCCCAAGTAATGTTTTAAAAACATCTAGCAAGTGCTGACACATGGTCAGTACTCAATAAATGAAAAATGCTGGGGTCGGCGCTGTGGTGCAGTGGATCAAGGACCTGACCTGAAGCGCCGGCATTCCATATGGGCGCCGGTTCGAGGCCCAGCCGCTCCACTTCCTGTCCAGCTCTCTGCTATGGCCTGGGAAAGCAGCAGAGGATGGCCAACTCCTTGGGCCCCTGCACCCACATGGGATACCCAGAGGAAGTTCCTGGCTCCAGATTGTTGCTGTTGCGGCCAACTGGGGAGTGAATCATCGGATAAAAGACCCCCCCCACACACCTCTCTCGGCCACTCCTCTCTGTGTAACACTTTCAAATAAATCAATAAATCTTTAAAAAAAAAAGAAAAAAGAAAAATGCTTAGGATCAATTCACATGCTGTATAACACTGTGATCAACAAATGACAGCTATTGTTGTTATTATTATTTTTGTTATGATTATTCCTTTGTACCTACTTTTAAAAATCAAAACAATGTGATATTTCCTGATTTTTCTCCTATTCTTCCTTTAATCCACCTGTCTATATGCTTTCTATTTTGACATTTCCCTGCACAGTACAACAACAGATGCTACATTATTATCTGAACTCAACCAATTATATACTACAGAAGAATAAACAACAGTAGCTCATTGATTCATTCAATGTGCAGACAATATCTGCTACTCAATGTATGCAGTCTCTGGGGCTTTTTACTAGTAAGAAAAAAGACCTCAGATACCCCACACCAATAGAACCAATGTGGAAAACAATGCTGAGACATAAGGTAAGCCAGCAACCTTGGGATCTGAATACCCAACTGTTTCACTGGCCAAAAGGCTAAAAACACATCAAGAGTTTAGTTTCAAATATGATAGTTAAAAACAAAGGCCTTATGTAAGCAAACACTGTTGTAAAATGACGACACAAAGGGCACCTACACTCAAACAGCAGTCACAGTAAACACTATTGTTAAACTTCTATTTGATTTGCTCAACAAATAGTTTTTTATTTGCATTATTTTAGACTTGTAATAAAACAAGGAAACCTGGTGTAAGTTAGAAACATGAACTGATCCTGGATTTTTTGTTGTTGTTTTTATAGAAGTACCTGAATACTTAAGCATTCACATGAGGGATGAGAAATAGGGACACTGTTTGAAATGAAATTAGGCAGTGAAAAAGATACACAAGAAACACTGTTTCTACATATTTTCCTTTTAAACAGAAATCATAATATACAATTTTCTTACAATAAAAAGCAAAGACTGGTTTAAACATATACAATCACACTCAAATACATGCACACACACAGGCCTCTAGGTTTCTATGAGCATATACTAAACAACAATTAGCAGCTGGCTAACACTTTGTGTTAAATAGGCTAACACCTATTTACTGTGCACCTTCTATGTATCAAGCCTGATTCTAGATGATGAGAAAACTGCAGTGAACAAAACAGATACCAATTTTTGCCTACACGGACCATATATTCTAGTAGTATGTAGATTAAAAAAATGAAGTCAGATTAAGGAAAATATATAGCTATCACATAATGATGAGTACCATGGATGAGTGCAGGAAATGTTGGCAGAAGGAAGGGAGAGCTATAATTTTAAATACTGCAATCCTCAGTATGAAAAGGCCTAAAGGAGAGAGGAAGCCACGTGGACATTTAGATATGTATAGGCAGGAGTCACAGATAATGCCAAAGTCTTGGTGCCTGGCTTGACTGAAGAACAGTAAGACACTTAATGTGGCTGAAACAGAATGAACAAAGGGAAGAGGGTAGGAAGTAGAAGAAACAAAGTAGACTGTATGATTAGGTTATGCATTACATAGAGTGAAATCCACCCTTTAAAGTGTATAGTTCTGAGGCTAGCACTGTGGCGCAGTGGGTTAAGCTGGCATGCATATGCTCCACTTCTGATGCAGCTCCCTGCTAATGAGCCTGGGACAGCAGCAGAAGATGGTCCAAGTGCTTGGGCTCCTGAATCCATGTAGGAGACCCAAAAGAAGCTTCTGGCTCTTGACTTTGGCCTGGCCCAGCTTTATGGGAAGTGAACCAGCGGATGGAAGACCTCTCTTTCTTTCTCTAATTCTGACTTACAAATAAGTAAATAAACCTTTAAAAATGTTACATAAGTGTCATCCTTCATTTAGAATAATGCATTTGAGATTCTTCCATGTTACTGAATATGTTAGTTTGTTCCTATTTATTGCTAAGCAGTATTTCATTGCTCAAATACAGTTTGATTACCCCTTCTCCACTTTAGTTGTTTTCAGTTTTTGATAGCTACAAAAAAAGCTGCTGTAAATATTTTCATACAGACTTTTGTTTGAATGTAAACTTAACTGCTACTTCCATTTCACGGGTGTAAAGACCTAGGAGTGTGGCTGCTGGCTTATGTGTGTTTAAGTGGATGTGATACTTTGCTTGCCCACTACTAACGTTTAAGAGTTCTAGCTGCTCCTCATCTTTGTTAATACTTGGTATTTTTTTTTTCCTTTCAAAAAGCCATTCCAAATGGTGTGCATCTATTGTGATCTTATTTGGCATTTTCCTAATGACTAACAATGTTGAATATATTTTCATGCATTTATTTGCCTTCTATGTGTTTCCAAATATTTTCTCCATGGTGTGTGTGTGTGTGTGTGTGTGTGTGTGTATATATATTTTAACTTTTATTTAATGAATATAAATTTCCAAAGTACAGCTTATGGATTACAATGGCATGATATATTTTTTAAAGATTAATTGAAAGGCAGAGTTACAGAGAGGCAGAGAGAGGGAGAGAGAGAGAGGTATTCCAGCTGATGGCCCAATACCCAGATGGCCAGAGCTGAGACAATCTGAAGTCAGGAGCCAGGAGCTTCTTCTGGGTCTCCCACATGTATGCAAGGGCCAAACGACTTGGACTATCTTCTATTGCTTTCCCAGGCCATTAGCAGGGAGC
The DNA here is from genome assembly GCF_964237555.1 of Oryctolagus cuniculus. Lineage (NCBI taxonomy): Eukaryota > Metazoa > Chordata > Mammalia > Lagomorpha > Leporidae > Oryctolagus > Oryctolagus cuniculus. Next base: position 122,356,625 of record NC_091438.1, on the reverse strand, counting down.
TGGATCAGAAGTGGAGCAGCCGGGACTTGAACCAATGCTCATATGGGATGACAACACTGCAGGCAGCAGCTTTACCCACTGCACCAGAAGGCCAGCCCTAGCTTCAAACTTTTTGATAATAATAGTCTTTAATACTACTTAACTTTCCTACATGAAGAAGCACTGAGGCTTTTTGCCTGAGTACACAGGCAAAATATGTAACTTCCTTTGTCCTAAGGGTTCTATTAGCAAAAGACAATAGCTTTGAGTACATTCTTTCCCACCTCTGATAACCATAGCACTAATTATTGAACTATGTTCTAAATTTGTCCATATACTATTTTCTGAGTAAGCCCTGTGTCTTTGTCCCTTTGTTCATGATTGTCCAGCCCGTACCCTGCCTTTTGCCCTCCATCCAACCATTCTTGCATCTATTGATCAATTCAATCAAAATGCTCTTCTACTTCCTCTTAAACTATCAGAATCCCTCTACTCCCCCAGAGCTTTCTCCCTCTTTGAAGTCTTTCTTATGGCCATCCTAATCAGAAGTTATCTTTTACCACTATGTTCATTACTTGGTGTTATATTAATGGTTTTTATAACATTTAATACATTTTCCTAGAGTTATATTGGTTAAAGGAAGCATCATAAATTACTTGCTATTGCAGCTTTTGGATATAGCTGGGGATAGTTTTTACTATATCACAAAGCTTCCTCTTTGAAGAGGAACTACAGGAAATACTGCTATATGGTCACAGTGCTAGAAAAATCTGGGCATCTTCTGAAAGATTAGCCTTTTTCCAATGCTATAAAAAAGTATAACTTGTAAGCTATCATATTTTCCTTTGTTTTGGCCCAAGAGAAGGATAGCACAAAATCTGAGGCTCACGTTGAGCAAATGTACAAAGACCTATCAAATGCATCTGACGTCTGTACTGGATTATCTGTTGTCAACATGCTAATATTACTTTTTGATCTATCTTCCTTTATTTGGTTTTTTGCCTTGAATTCTGTATATGTATCCTTTCTTTTTTTCATGCCTTTGAATTTCATGCATTCATATGTTAGTTGAAACTGATTTTAGAAAGAAAAAGTAAATACACAAATTAGTAAAATGGGAGATCTTTGCTTTTCCTTCAGAATAGTCTTCAACATTAAGCCAAAAGCGTGCCCCTAGAATAGTCTTACAACTTTTTCCCTTATCATGGACAAAGACCAAATCAATATACCTTTCCACATTTTATTGATTCACTTCAACAGTTACACATAGCAAAATGCAGTCAGCTACTAAGGAATTCCCTGTGACCAAAGTCATTTGACTATTCAATGCTCCATTTTTCTAAAGGATATTGAAATGCTGGAGATAATAAAAATAATAAAACCACTCTTATTTCTCAATGTAATTGTATGGGTTAGGGTTTCCAGTAAGAAGGGAGGCAGTGTTACCGCTTCTAATCCAGGTTATGTGTTCAACCAGTTTGGTGGCCACAGGCAAACTGTCTAATCTTTCTGGGTCTCAGTTTCTTCAGAGATTGCACAATATCAGCTTTTCCCTGGTACTTGGTTTGTAATGCCTACTGTGCTGAATCATATTCACTGCTGTCCCATGAAAAAAAGGGTCAAATTAATTTAGATAAAACTGGATTAAATTAAGATAAACACAATGTGGCTTTTAAGAGCTAATTTTAATTGTGTCTCAAGTGAGGAAGGGTAGAGTGCTCAATATTATCCAAATTTGCATTTTATGGTAGCAAATCAATGGACAAGTCCAAGTAATAGTTAGCTGCCAAATCTGATCTTCCCTCCTTTCCTCTATGCCTCATCCTCAAAAGCTAGTGGCAAGAGTATATACACAGGTTGAGGCTATCCCTCATCTGACAATGCTTGGAGTCAGGAAGAAGTGTTTTAGAATTAGAATTTTTTTTTGGTTTTGTAGTATTTGCATGCACTTAATGTGTTATCTTGAGGATGAGGTCCAAGTCTAACCATTGTTAAGTCACTATTGTTTCATACATACCTAATATACAAAACCTTATGGTAATTTTATATAATACTTTTTAGTGCATCTGCATCTTGACCAGTCACATGGGATCAGGTATGTTATTTTCCACTGGTACCCAAAAGGTTGAAGCTTGGCATTTTGGATTTTTAATTTTATGGGATGCTCAATCTGTACTGAGTTTTGCTAAAGGATATTTATAGGTTTTTTTGAGAGGTCAGGCTTTACCTACATTTGGAAAAAGAGCAAAAATTTTAGTCTGGTAAATTAGGTAAATCATCTGAAGACAGTGCATATGCTACCAAGGTATAAATCTGGAACATGCAATTAATTGTGTACCCTTGACATTTTAGCAAGACAGTACAGCTGAAGATACATGTAACTGTTAAGATAAAGAGAGAGCATATGTGAAAGAACATAAAGATGCAAGAATCCTAAGTTCTTGAATTATATTTCTTTTTAAAAAATATTTATTTATTTATTTGAAAGTCAGAGTTACACACAGAGAGAAAGGAGAGGCAGAGAGAGAGAGAGAGAGGTCTTCCATCTGCTGGTTCACTCTCCAATTGGCTGCAATGGCAGAAGCTGTGCCAATCTGAAGCCAGGAGCCAGGAGCTTCTTCTGGGTTTTCCCACATTGGTGCAGGGACCCAAGGACTTGGGCCATCTTCCACTTCTTTCCCAGGCCATAGCAGAGACCTGGATCAGAGTGGAGCAGCTGGGACTTGAACCGGCGCCCATATCGGATGCTGGCACTGCAGGTAGGGGCTTTATCTGCTAGGCCACAGTCCTGGCCCCTGAAATATATTCCTTAAAGCAGCTTAAAAGGATCTCTCTCTTGTCTAAAGTTTTGTGAAACTGTACACACATGACCCATCTAGACAAACATAATAAACGGCCATGTGCTGGAATGGAATTTGAGAACCAGTATAAGCTTTGCAGTCATAAAGACTTAAGTAAGAATTAATTGTTCTCATTTCTCCATGTGTGAGTCAATGAGCTACAGTTTTCTCACTTGTGAAGAGAAATCGCTACTCTTGTAGTTTGTCTTAATGGTTAGTAAGTGAGCATATGTAAAGCAGAAAACCTGATACACAGAAGATGTTCAACAAAATAATTTCTATCTTCAGAGTACACAGACTAAGGCTTGTCAGGCCTAGTGTCTTGTATGTATATGATAGGTACTCAGGAAGAGTTTGAACATGAATAATAATTGATTTCCAAGCAATCAGAGTTCACACATCTTGTAAGATCTGACTCAAGTATTACTTTTATCATGTTGTTTGATAATCAAAATTGTACAACATTTTTCTTCTCCTCTGAGCTCCCTAAGTATTTTGCTTTTACTTCTCCTAAGTAATTTGGCATTTTTATTGATTCGCTGTTACTTGTAGACATGTATCTTTCTAAGGTGTAATCTCTTCTTGCAGGTAGAAAATATTTTATTATTCTTTTACTTCTCCTAAGCATTTTGGCATTTTTCTTGATTTGCTGTTACTTGTAGACATGTATCTTTCTCTCTAAGGTATAATCTCTTCTTGCAGAAAATATTTTATTATTCTTTGTTTCTTTCACAGTACTCAGCACAGTTCTTATTCAAAAACCAAAGCTGAATAAATGGAAGAGGTGGTATCCTTGACTAAGAATGATGACTAATGGAGTTTTCCTCAGCTACAGTCAGGGCCCCCTCCAGGTCATTCTGTCACATGTTAGATGGCTGATTCCTTGTGGCTGGCTTTGTGGTACAACAGGTTAAGTTGCTGCTTATAATGCCATATCCCATATTGGAGCTCTGGTTCCAGTTGCAGCCATTCCGCTTCTGATCCAACTCCCTGGTAACTGCATCTGGGAAGGCTGATCCAGCTCCCTGCTAATGTGCCTGGGAAGGCAGTTGAAGATGGTCCAAGAGCTTGGGCCCTGCCACCCATGTGGAGACCTGGATGGAATTCCTAGCTCCTGGCATGGGTCAGGGTTGTGGCTATTTGGGGAATGAACCAGCAGATGAAAGATCTTCCTCTCTCTGTAATTATGCCTTTCAAATAAACAAAATAAATCCTGAAAAAAAATATGGCCTCCTTTTTTATTAAGTAAATCTTGCTAGGCTGGTGCTGTGGCATAGCAGGTAAAGCCGCCGCCCGCAGTGCTCACATCCCATATGGGTGCTGGTTCAAGTCCTGGCTGCTCTACTTCAGATCCAGCTCTCTGCTATGGCCTGGGAAAGCAGTAGAAGATGGCCCAAGCCCTAGGGTCTCTGCACCCATGTGGGAGACCTGGAAGAAGTTACTGGCTCCTGGATTTGGATGGGCCTAGCTCCAGCCGTTGCTGCCTTCTAGGGAGTGAACCAGTGGATAGAAGACCTCTCTCTCTCTCTCTGCCTCTGCCTCTCTGTAACTCTGCCTTTCAAATAAATAAATAAAATATTTTTAAAAAAGTAAATATTGCCATTAGTCTCATGTATAGAATTCTCAAAGTCATTTTCCATGAAGCCATCCTGAATTATGCCTTTTCCTTGTTCCCAATGGACTTTAGGCCTGCCTCTCTCTAATTTTTACATATAGTGCTATAATTTTATTTTTATAAGAGTATGAACTCCTAAAGAGCAGTATCCATATCTATATCACTATTCCTTAACAGATTTTGCATACATAGTAAGTATTCAAAGAATGTTTGCAAAATGAGTGAATAAAAAACTCTCTATACTGGTATGGGTATGATATGCAAAAACAAAACCCATGCTAAATGGATTTCCTGTATTTAAGGACCAAAAGTAAGATGATGCAGAAGTAACTGATCTTCAGCAGGTAAAGCCTGGGGAAGGGACAGGAAAACACAATGTTTATGTTCTTGTAATGAGACAATATCCAAGAAGGATGGGAAGCACTTCTCAGGCAACCAAAAGGAAACAGAATTGAAAACAACAGAAAACTACAAATCTAGTACAAGAGCAAATTTTCTAAGCGTTCCATATAATAGATCAGGAATGATCATTTTAAGGAATGGTTTAGTTTTCTACATCAAAATGAGTATAGGAAAAGTAGGAAGAAGTAAGTTGCAAGAAATATTAACAGCCAGCCTTGATATTGAATACAGTGGAAATAAACTCAGTTTTTAAATAATTTTTCTTAAAATCATGCCCTACCTCACGTTCCTCTTCTTGCTCCTTGCGAATCTGCTCCAAACGAAATTGTTCTGCCATCTCTCTCTCATGAGCTTCTCTCTGTTGATAAAATAATGGGGGCACAAGCAATCAGTAAGTACTTGTTTATCTCAAGGGGAAAAAAAAAAAAGGAACTGGCTACATTCAAAGGGCTTACTCCCAATATGACCCAGAGGTACACCGTGGTAATGGAATGTTTTTCTCAGGAACAAGAATGGAAATGAAACCCGTAACGAAGCACAGCTCTCTAAGCATGTTGAGTTCTTACTCGAACACCTTTCTTAGCTCTGTGTAATGTTGATATTTAGGTCCTTCAGGCTCTTCCTTTTTCTTTCTTTCTGGCCTTTTCTGCTCTTTTTTTCCATAGCCAAATTAATTCACATCACCTCTATGCACCTCCATGCTTTCTGACTTCTTGGCATTCACTCAGACAAGATCAGACGTGTTCAGGGTGGTATGGCTGTAGACACTCACTTATATCATTTCTTCTCCCCTCCCATTCTCCTTCTCTGTTTAGTTCATGTATTAAACATTCTCCAGTAAATTCTCACTTCCTGGTTTTCCAAAAAAGTTGGAAAAAATTTTCCACTGAAACTCCTGCTTGCTGAACTGCCACAGAATGTACTGCTTCCCTTATGACACTTTGGATCCTCGCTTTATGTTACAACCCCTTGTATTCTTGACCACTCTACCACTTTGTGAGTCTTCCTCTCAGAGCAGAAACTGCCTTATTCAATTTCATCTCCTTCTTCAATGCCCAAAAAAAGAAGCAAGTGATCAAGAAGCACTCATCAGTGATTCTCAACTCTGACTGCCCATTAAAACCACCGAAAGAACATTTCAAAAAATGCTGGGTTCTATCACAAGAAACAAAATAGACACTAGGTTCATTTTTGTTTTTCATTGTTAATGATTCTTGACAAATTTTATTTTCTCAAAATGAACTATGCTTTAAGAACTACAGACAGAATTATAATCTTTCGGTTAATGGAATCTAGCTTCCTACATTGCAAACTCAATATTTTTAGGGATCAAGTGATAAAAGGGTTGGAACTTAAATAATGAAAGACTTTTAGGATTGAGTTCTTTATATCCCAGAAGTACCTTGACTAAACCTACCTTTGCTCTGTCAGCCTCAAGTGAAAGGCGATAGGCCTCATCTTGCTCTCTTTTAACATTTTCTCTGGCTTCACGTTCATCCTTAAAAGAAAGAAAAAAGATTCAAATTTGTTTTACCTATTCTTTAAAAAGAAAAGAAAATCAATGATAATCCCCTTATTTTTATTCCTATGTGAATTTATTATGAAATAAGGAACTTTCAGTATACAGCAGATAAATAAGTATACAAACCTACATGATGCATAGTAAAAGACAATGTTTGAATTCTAATTGTACTACTTACAAACTGTATGACTTTGTGTAAGTTATTTAACCTCTCTACCTCTCAGCTTTCTCAACTGTAAAATAGAAACATTTGTCTTATATTGTTATTATGAAAATGAAATGCAATAAAATATAAACTAGCAAAGCACCTGACACTTGTTTAAATTATTAGTCCTTTCTCTCTTCCCCCTGATAAACTTGGAGACTTTAGGATTGGGACTAAGGACTGACTAGGAAATAGTCCCCTGGTCAGTACAGAGAGAGGCTAAAAGTAAACATCTTGGTAAACCTTACTTCACACCACTAAGTTTTGGTCATCAGCTAATCTCTCTACAGTTATAAAGTGTGGATAACAGAAGTTACCTAAGTTGAAATTTTTTAGAACATGTTTAGCTTTTCAAGTGAGTTTATATGTACTTAATAAATACCCATACCTTGTCTAACTCTGTCAAATGAGTTACAATAAATAAATAAATACCCATACCTTTCTATATCATAGTGTAGGTTCCCCTTTTGGTCATTTGTGTATTAGGTTGAACTACATAAAATCACACACTTGACTTTTTGTGACTACAGAACTGGAAATTTCATATGGCTATTTTTTTTTTAATCTATTTATTTAAAAGGCAGAGAGACACAGAGAATGGGAGGCAGAGATTTTCCATTATGTTGCTTCACTTCCTACATGGCCAAGGCTGGGCCAGGCTGAAGCCAGGAGCCAGGAACACCATCCTGGTCCAGTGTTTGTGGCCAAAGTACTTGGGCCATCTTCCACTGCCTTCCCAGGCATAATACCAGGAAGCAGAGCAGTTGAAATTCAACCAGCACTCCCATATGGGATGCTGATGTAGCAAGTGGTGGATTAACCTGCTCTGCTACAACACTGTCCCCCATATAGTTTAACTGCATATTTTCTTTTTCACCATTTTACTATGTGCTTATTTAAGGCAGAGTATATGCTCATCATTTTCTTAAGTGCTCTTTCTGATGTCTATTCAAGAGTGACCTGTTCTCTGATGGTTGATACTTCTACTTTTCAAAATAACTAATTCCAAAATCACTGGCTTAAATAATACTGATTCCTAATTTTTAAAGTAAAAAAAATAGGAAGAATTACATGCTGTTCACCTGAAGCTATTATATTAGCCATGATGAAAGGGAAAGGACATGTGGGAACAAAATATCAGTAACCTTGTTTAACCTAATTGACAGACCACTCAGGTTGCAAAGTAGTCAGAATACTTCATGTGTTGTGTAACACACATGAATAAAAATCGATTTTAAAAGCTTACTGGAGGCCAGCGCCACGGCTCACTAGGCTAATCCTCCGCCTGTGGTGCCAGCACACCGGGTTCTAGTCCCGGTCGGGGCGCCGGATTCTGTCCCGGTTGCCCCTCTTCCAGTCCAGCTCTCTGCTGTGGCCCGGGAAGGCAGTGGAGGATGGCCCAAGTGCTTGGGCCCTGCACCCCATGGGAGACCAGGAGAAGCACCTGGCTCCTGCCTTCGGATCAGCGCGGTGTGCCAGCCGCAGCGCGCCAGCCGTGGCGGCCATTGGAGGGTGAACCAACGGCAAAGGAAGACCTTTCTCTCTGTCTCTCTCTCACTGTCCACTCTGCCTGTCAAAAAAAAAAAAAAAAAAAAAAAAAAAAAAAGAATCCGGCGCCCCGACCAGGACTAGAACCTGGTGTGCCGGCGCCGCAAGTCGGAGGATTAGTCTATTGAGCCATGGTGCTGACTATTTAAAGAATATTTTTAAAAAAATATTTTCACTTAATTCCAACTATCTCTCACTTTAGTCTATTTAGTGAGGTTTAACTATAACTAGATGTAAAAGCCTAATAAGGTGAATTTTGTGTATTTCCTTTAATGTTTGTGTTTCCCTAATTCATTACTCTGTAAACTCTGTCCTCTACCCAAAACACAAGTTTGTACCGAGTAGCCACTTCACAGTTTATATGGCTATAGCTGATCTATATTTGATACATTCTTTCTCTGTTTTTCAAGTAATTGAGGAGAGTTAATAGGAAGATAAGCAGACTTGTGTTAAAGTCCTAACTCTGCCAGCAGCAAACTATGCATTCTTGGCCAAGTAATACCTCCTTTTTCAGTCATCTATTTAAAGATTTCTAAAGATCTTGAGCTTCTGTGGATTAAGTCTATATTTCCAAATTTATATATCTCTAGAATATAATTGATAAATTATGAAGTAATCTTATCTTTCTATATTTGAAATGGAGAACAGGTTTTTTTTTTTTTTTTGGTTTTTTTGTTTGTTTGTTTTAAATTTAAAAGGCAGAGTGACAGAGAGAGAGAGAGAGAGAGAGAGAGAGAGAGAATCTTTCATCCACTGGTTCACTCCCCAAATGACCACAATAGCCAGGCTAGACCAGGCTGAAACCAGGAGGCTAGAATTCCATCTGGGTCTCTCTCATGGGTGATTGGGACCCAAGTACTTTAGCCATCACTTCTTCTTCCATGGTCTACATTAGCAGGAAGCTGAAATGAGGAGCAGAGCTGGTATTTGAACCCAGGCACTTCATACAGGATGCAGCTGTCTTAAATGGCATCTTAACCATTTTACTAAATCCACCCTGAGAAATATTTAAGGTATTTAAAAATTTAAATTACTTTCCTGAATTCATCCCTTCACATTAGTTTACAGATTAGGTTTATCTCCCAACATTCTATACTTTCCTTTTAAAGCATTTGTCACTATTGCAATTAATTAATTATTGTATAATTATTTAGTACAGGATTCCCCCATGATACTATATACAGTGTGTATGCATTCCCTAATCTTTGAGAGGTATTTAATAAGCATATCTTGAATAAATAAGTAAGTTTTTCAGGCATAAGATATTTAACTGTTTGCAGTAAAAACTGAGGAAATAGATAAGAGCTTATCCACAAAGTGGCACTATCCAAGTCAATGCATTTACTGGCTGGGCAAGAATGATAAGTTATGATATTATGTACATACAACAGGGGGACAAGCTATCACAGGTGGAAGCCCTTGGAGCACAAGTACAGTATATAATAAAAGTATCTGAAGTAAACAGTTTTGTTTCAAAACAGACTTGTGCAGATACGAAAGGGCATTAAATACAGAGATCTCAGTCAAACACTGTGGCATCTGCTAAAATAGGATTTCCTGAACCAACTTTCTTCCTTCTTATCTTTTCTTTCTTCTGTTTTCCTTTCCTCTCATAGTCATTAGGCACCAATTTTATATTAGGCATCACATTTGCACAAAGGACATAGATAAGGGGAACTGTTTACTAGGGGAAGACATGGATAATCATGATTGCACCACTTTGACATTAGTTTACTGATCTGATGTTAATAGTTCACAGTGCTCACACTTTACATTATTTTTTTCTTTTGTTCCTTAAATAATGTTGTTCTCTTACCTTGGAAGACTTCCTGTTCCATCAGCTTTACCATTCAAAATCTGACCAGTCCTTCATACACTTCAAAAATATACAAGTGACTGGCAGCAGGCTTTTAGTAGTGGTTAAGAGGCTTGTGTCCATACTGGAGCACTGCAGTTTGATTCCCAACTCTGGACCCTCCAGTCCTCACTAATGTAGACCCTGAGAGGCAGTGGTGATGGCTAAAGGTTCCTACAGTCCACATTGGGGGAGAACTGGATTACATTTTTGGCTTCCAGCTTCAGCTTCAAGCCAGCTACGGGTATGGCAGACTAACATGTCCAAAAGAGTCACTTTAGAGATGAAGAAACTGAAACATTAAGAAGGTAATTGATTTTCATAATCCCACCCTAGCTGGAACTTTTCATTTGTAGTATACTTGTCATTGCTCTCCATACTACCCTGTGCTACACGCATTAGTGTATTTGCCTCACTGCTCCCTAACTGAAAGACTCCATTTTTTTCTCTTTGTAGGAAGAATGCATGGAATCTGAAGTGCTCAACAGTAATGTATCAAAAGCTCTGAGGGGCTGACACTGTGGCGGAGCAGGTAAAACTGCCACCTGCAGCACCTGTATCCCATATGGGCACTGGTTCAAATTCCAGCTGCTCCACATCTGATCCAGCTCCCTGCTATGCCCTGGGAAAGCAGTGGAAGATGGCCCAAGTCCTTGGGCTCGCACACCTGCACAGGAGACCTGGAAGAAGCTCCTGGCTCCTAGCTTCAGATCAGTGCAGCTCTGGCCATTGTGGCCATTTGGGGAGTGAACTGGTAGATGGAAGACCTCTCTCTCTCTGCTTCTGCCTCTCTGTAACTCTTTCAAACAAATAAGTAATTTTTAAAAAGTAATGTATATACCTTTTTGCTGATCTATAGTAACCCAATCATTTTAAATCCTAATTGTTGAATAAAACAGAAAATAAAATGAAATGAAAGTAGTATTTCTTTCTCTCTTTCTCTCACTATCCACTCTGTCAAAAAATAAATAAATAAATAAAAAAGAAAGTATTTCTTAAGTGAAAGGTAGCTGAGATGTTATTTTTGCTTCCAGGAGAGCCATATAGAGGAAAGGTAATCCATATTGTTTTAGAATAATGGTGACATACTAGGATTGAGATTGACTCCTTTAGCAGCCAGGCAGGATATTGGAAGACAAGACCTGTATTTCATTTTGAACACAGACCCTACAAAAGGTTTCCAAATAGACATGTAAATTTCTCACACAGGAACATGTTCACTAAGAGTATACACTACAAGAAAGTAACACAGACACAAACATGTATTTCTTCTCCAATATGGCAGCCTTGTTACAAGGCAGGTCTTGCTATGTGTTCTGGAGATTTTTTGGGAATGTGTGTGCATCTGCATGCCTATGTGCAATGGAGAGATGATACGGTGGTCTCTGATAAATCCTACTACTGCAGTCAGGAATCCTTCCTGAAACCATACAGATAAGATGGAAGGAGGAAACTTACTTTCAATTACAGGTCAGCAAATTGTGGTCTTTGGGCCAAAGACCATAAATAAAATTAATGTAAATAAATTTTTGTAATAAAATTTTTTCTAAATAAAATTTTATTGGCACATGGCTATGCGCATTTATTTATGTATTGTCTATGGCTATTTTTGTGCTTTAGCGGCAGAGTTGAGTAGCTGTGACAGAAAACATACAATCCCTAATGCCAAAATATTTACTATCTGGAGCTTTCTAGAAAAACTTTTCAACCCTTTAAAAACATTATCAATACTGCTAAAAGAAAAACAAACAAACAAACAAACAAAAAACAAAAAAAATACTGATTACAGCCTTTTACACTTTTAATTTACTAAGTAGGGAATAAAAGCCTAATGGGATTTGAAGTTTATGAGCAACTTCAAGAAAAGGTCAAATGTATAAAGTATCTAATATGTCTACTACAAAAATAATCAGAAGCTATAATTTAGCTCTGACATTACTGTGAAAGATTGAAAGTCACAGATCTCACAGCAGCAATTTCAAATTTTATATGGGCTAAGAAATAGAAGGTCTTGAGAGAGATTTAATGTAATAGATAAAAATAATTTGATTAATTATGTGAACGCAGGAGAAGACTGGACAGGTTCTAATCATCTAGGAAAAGAGGAGAAACAATTTCCATCTCTAGACGTACTTGAAGAAAACCACCTGTTTGGAGGCTTTCTGTTCTGAACCACTTGGTATTTGGCTTAGTTTTAGGCAATTATTCCATTCCACACCTACTATCTGGAATGCACTAGGCCAGGTACAAAAAGAGAGAGAAATATTAAAATAGCCTACACTTTTGAAAAAAAGAACAAAGATACCCCCTCCCCAATTTTAAATGAGATTTTGTAATTATATACTGCTGTTACCAAATTACTGTTATTGAAAAAACAGTATTAATAAAAGAGTGACCTTTCTAAAATGTAAATCATATCTTAATATTCATTTCTGATAGTGATTTCCACATACTTTAAAAAAGTCTAAACTTCTTAGCACAGAAGGCCTCACACACTATAGATCAGCTTCACTGTCCATTTCCTTTCCACACACCCTGATGTCGACTCACACAAACTCTCTCAAACTCCTTGGACAGACTAGGCTTTCCTATGCCTCCCTGCCTTTGCACACATACCATTTATCATTGGCCTGGACCACTCTCCTTTCCCTCTTCTTTAGGCAAAGTCACACTTAAATTACTTCATTTTGTGCTCTAAAGATTATAATGCATCATATAATTATATATTTATGTATTTTTTTTCTCTCACTAGACTGTGAGTACTTATAAGGCAGGGATATTGTCTTATTAGCCTCTGAATTTCCAGCATAAGTTAATATATGGTTGGCACTTGATAGATACTAGTAACAGTAGTTAACATTTAGTGAATGATTACTATATGTCAGGTACTCTTCTAATCACTTTATACATTATCTTATTTACTCTTCATATATATTGTGGGGGAAAGGAGAGATGATGGGGCCGGCACTGTAGCTTTAAGTAAAACCACTGCCTGCAGTGCTGGCATCCCTTATGGGTGCCAATTCCAGTCTTGGCTGCGCCACTTCCAATCTAGCTCTCTGCTATGGCCTTCAAGATGGCCCAAGTCCTTGAGCCCCTGCACCCACATAGGAGACCTAGAAGAAGCTCCTGGCTCCTAGCTTCGGATTGGCCCAGCTCTGGCTTTTGCGGTCATTTGGGGGGTGGACCAGTGGATGGAAGACCTCTTTCTGTCTCTCTCTGCGTCTGCCTCTCTGTAACTCTGCCTTTCAAATAAATAAATGAATTTTTTTTTAAAAGAGATAATTATGTACATGAGACTGATCTCAAATATGTCGGTAGCCTTTGCGTGCTAAATGCTCCTGTTTCACTTTCTTTTAACTGACATTATTGCCGTTAGCCCTTTCTTGGGGTCTGAGCTTTCTAAGATGGCTTGAGGGAAATGTTAAGAATGAGAATGAGCCAACAGCTCTTCTGAGAAAATGTATCTTCTTATGTAGGATGCTAGGTTATTAAAACACTATCCTCTGTAACATAATATGCATGGGTGATATTTCTTTTTAGGCATCAAATATTTCTTATGATGACTTCTGAGCACAGTGCTTAGCACACAGTAGATGTTAAATAAATATGGACTGAACTGAACTAGAAGAACAACTGACTTTCTAAGGCACTGTGCTCAAATCAATAACTACTTGGTTGGTGGGAGAACAGAGGGAGGAGAGATTTAAGTAGTTAAACTACTTTTGTTTTTTTGGTGAGTGTTTATTTATTTATTTATTGTCAAGGGATAGGGGGAGAGGGAGAGAGCAAGAGACAGAAAGAAAATGAATACACAAGAATATCTTCCATCCACTGGTTCACTCCCCAAATGTCCACACACAGCCAGGGCTGGGGCAGGCCAAAGAAAGGAGTTCAGAATTACATTTGGGTCTCCCATGTGGAGTAGCAGTGGCCCAAGCAATTAATCCATCATCTGTCACCTCCTTGGATGCATGAATAGGAAGCTATACTGGAAGCAGAGTAGCTAGGACTTGAACTGGCACTCAATTTGGGATGTGGGACTCCTATGTGTTGACTTAACCTACTGTGCTACAATGCCCACCCCTAGATTGTTCTTAAGGGGAGTAATTAATTAGGCATCAAAAAGATTTTTTTTTCTTTTTAAATTTCGAATCAAGATAGATTTGGAGTTCATATATTTCACATCTTATTTCTGAAAACTGCTTAGGCAATATAGTACTCTTATAATCTTACCAAACAAGATATTTAAGTGGTATCTGATATTTTCTAAGTATTAGTATTTTCCAAGTATCTGATATTTTCCAAAGAAGATAAACAATTGGCCAACAAAGATAGAGAAATATAGCCAATATCATTAATCATTTGGGAAATGCAAATCTAAACCACAATGAGATACTACCTCATACCCACTTGCATGGCTATTTCTTTTTCTTAAGGAAAAATTACAAGTTCTGGCAAAGACATGGACAAATTGTACCCCATGTACACTGCTGGATGGAATGTAAAACAGGATAGCCAGACACCCTAGAAAACTGTATGGTGGGTCCTCAAAGACTTAAACATAGAATTATTATGATCCAATAATTCTACTTCTAGGTAAGTAGTCAAAATAATTGAAAACAGGGACTCAAAGAGATATTTATATGTAAATGTTCATCATATCACTATTCACAACAGCCAAGAGACAGAAACAGCCCAACAGTCCATCTAAGGTGAATGGATAAAACAAATGTGGTATGCTCATTGAATGGATATAATGTAGCCATAAAAAGAATAAAGTACTCATACATGCTACAAGATGAATGAACCTTGAAAAAGCCAGACACAAAAAGCGTATATTGTATGATTACATTTACTATGTTCATATAACAACTAGAACACACAAATCTATACAGACATAAAGCAAATTAGTGTTGCCAAGTACCATGTGTAGGGAGTAGGGGAAAGGGGAGTGACTATTTAATGGGTATGATGAAAATGTCTTGGAACTGGACAGACATGATAGTGTACAACATTATGAATGCACAAAATACCACTAAATCATACATTTTGAAAAGGTTAACATTTTTACGTGAATTTAACCTAAAAAAAAGTATCAAAATTACAGAAGGCAATCACATGAGTTGCTGTCTTGATAACTACAGAGACAAACAACAAAGATGTGAGGAATACTTTCAATTTGTTGCACTCAAGGTGTAAATAATGAAGGCACTGTTTGAAAAGTTGCATTAAACTGTCATTGAAAAAATGTGCTGCCTGGTGGTATGGGCTTCATGGTGTACTGTGGCTAGGACTTTCATTTTGTAGCCAATGCTGTGGATTCTAGTACTAATTCCATCCTGGTAGCGAGAACAGTCTAGAGAAAAGGTTTCAAACTGAGATGACATGGTTTGAATTCTGGGTCTGCCATTTAATTTCTGTGTCTTTGGGTAAGTTCCTTGATACCTTTCAACAATGATCAATTTTATCTCTAAAATAGGAAAAATACCTTTTAGCTAGAAAAAAGATTTTACTTATTTGCTATTTATTTGAAAGGCAGAGTTTTAGAGGGAGGGAGAGAAAGGGATCTTCCATCTATTGGTTCACTCCCTACATGGTTACAATGGCTGGCACTGGGAAAGCCTGAAGCCAGGAGCCAGAAGTTTCTTCTGGGTATCTCATGTGGGTGGCAGGGGCCCAAGCACTTGGGACATCTTCCGCTACTTTCCTAGGCACACAAACAGGGAACTGGATTGGAAGTGGAGTAACTGGGACATGAACTGGTGCCCAAATGGGATGTTGGTGCTGCAGGCAGCAGCTTAACCCACTACGACACAGCACCATCCCCAGTTGCCTTTTTTCTTTTTCTTTTTTTTTTTTGTCCTTACTATTTCCCCTCTCCATTTCTTTTTTTTTTATTTTTTATTTAGTAAATATAAATTTTCAAAGTACAGTTTATGGATTACAATGGCTTCCCCCCCATAATTTCCTCCCACTCACATCCCTCCTATCTCCCGCTCCCTCTCCCATTCCATTCACATCAAGATTCATTTTCAATTCTCTTTATATACAGAAGATCAATTCAGTATATATTAAGTAAAGATTTCATCAGTTTGCACCCACACAGAAACACAGAGTGTAAAATACTGTTTCAGTACTAGTTATAGTATTACTTTACATTGGACAACACATTAAGGACAGATCCCACATGGGAAGTAAGTACACAGTGACTCCTGTTGTTGACTTAACAATTTGACACTCTTGTTTATGGCATCAGTAATCTCCCTAGGCTCTAGTCATGAGTTGCCAGGGCTATGGAAGCCTTTTGAGTTCGCCGACTTTGATCTTATTCTGACAGGGTCATAGTCAAAGTGGAAGTTCTCTCCTCCCTTCAGAGAAAGGTACCTCCTTCTTTGATGGCCCCGTTCTTTCCACTGGGATCTCACTCGCAGATATCTTCCATTTAGGTCTTCTTTTTTTTTTTTTTTTTTTTCCCCCAGGGTGTCTTGGTTTTCCATGCCTAAAATACTCTCATGGGCTCTTCAGCCAGATCCAAATGCCTTAAGGGCTGATTCTGAGGCCAGAGTGCTATTTAGGACATCTGCCATTCTATGAGTCTGCTGTGTATCTCACTTCCCATAATGGATCGTTCTCTCCTTTTTTGATTCTATCAGCTAGTATGAGCAGACACTGGTCTTGTTTGTGTGATCCCTTTGACTCTTAGACCTATCAGTGTGATCAATTGTGAACTGAAATTGATCACTTGGACTAGTGAGATGGCATTGGTACATGCCACCTTGATGGGATTGTATTGGAATCCCCTGGCATGTTTCTAACTCCACCATGTAGGGCAAGTCCGATTGAGCATGTCCCAAATTGTATATTTCCTCCCTCTCTTATTCCCACTTTTATATTTAACGGGGATCACTTTTCAGTTAAAATTTAAACACCTAAGAATAACTGTGTGTTAATTACAGAGTTCAACCAATAGTACTAGAACAAAACAAAGAGAAAATACTAAAATGGATAAAGTATTACATTGTACATCAACAGTCAGGACAAGAGCTGATCAAGTCACTATTTCTCATAGTGTCCATTTCACTTCAACAGGTTTCCCCTTTGGTGCTCAGTTAGTTGTCGCCGATCAGGGAGAACATATGATATTTGTCCCTTTGGGACTGGCTTAATTCACTCAGCACAATGTTTTCCAGATTCCTCCATCTTGTTGCAAATGACCAGATTTCGTTGTTTTTGACTGCTGTATAGTATTGGATTTCCACGTGCAGAACCATGAAGCAAGACCTTTCACCTTACACAAAAATTCACTCAACATGGATTAAAGACTTAAATCTATGACCCAACATCATCAAATTATTAGAGAGCATTGGAGAAACCCTGCAAGATATAGGTATTGGCAAAGACTTCTTGGAAAATGCCCTAGAAGCACAGGCAGTCAAAGCCAAAATTAACATTTGGGATTGCATCAAATTGAGAAGTTTCTGTACTGCAAAAGAAACAGTCAGGAGAGTGAAGAGGCAACCCACAGAATGGGAAAAAATATTTGCAAACTATGCAACAGATAAAGGGTTGATAACCAGAATCTACAAAGAAATCAAGAAAATCCAACATCAAAACAAACAACCCACTTAAGAGATGGGCCAAGGACCTCATTAGACATTTTTCAAAAGAGGAAATACAAATAGTCAACAGACACATGAAAAAATGTTCAAGATCACTAGCAATCAGGGAAATGCAAATCAAAACCATAATGAGGTTTCACCTCACCCCGTTTAGAATGGCTCACATTCAGAAATCTACCAACAATAGATGCTGGAGAGGATGTGGGGAAAAAGGGACACTAACCCACTGTTGGTGGGAATGCAAACTGGTTAAGCCACTATGGAAGTCAGTCTGGAGATGCCTTAGAAACCTGAATATAACCCTACCATTCAACCCAGCCATCCCACTCCTTGGAATTTACCCAAAGGAAATGAAATTGGCAAACAAACAAGCTGTCTGTACATTAATGTTTAATGCAGCTCAATTCACAATAGCTAAGACCTGGAACCAACCCAAATGCCCATCAACAGTAGACTGGATAAAGAAATTATGGGACATGTACTCTATAGAATACTATACAGTTCCCTTTTTTCTAATAGCTAGATGTATGACCTTAGGGCAAGCAGTTGAATTTTTCCTAAGAACTGCCTGAGGAGGACATAAGTAAATGATCCCTTGCTAGTAGCATCATTTTTCTAGCAGTAAAATGGAAGTAGCAGAGGAGAAAAGCAGGGGAAGGGTCATGAAGAATCACATGAACATGAATCTTGGGTTGCCTAAGTATCTGCCCATTTCCCTCACTGCTATACCCTGACCAAGGCATTCTGTAGGTGTGTTCCTGGATTGGTGTCTTAGGGCCTCATATAGGAACATCAGAAGTTCTATTCACTGATTACATACTAGATATAATTTGGAAGAAAATAGTTAGACTAAACTGTGAATATGTTTCAAAAGTCTGATGAAATTCTTATTGTTCTTATAATGGTACTTTAATTTCTCTGAAATGCCGAATTTTAAAAAGATATCTCTTTCCCTCTTAATTTTTACAGTCTATCTGGTTAATCCACTCTGTTGGTTCTGTAAGTATTCAAGTCTGCCTTCAGTAACCACACTCTAAGTGCAGGCAGTGGGGGCAAAGGGTAGGAGGGCCCAGGGCTAGCTCCTAGATACCCTCTACTTTAGATCAGCACAAGTAGAGGAACAAATGGAGAAGCATATGGCAGAATTATGCTCTGAAATGTACTAGGTTAATGGAAATCAGCAATGACTTGGAAGGCTGCATCTCTATGGTAAGAATAAATTCTGTGGTCTTAGGCCCAATTTATCACTGTGGTTTCTAGTCTATAAAAATTTTTGTTTCATTAAATCTACCATTAACAAAGTATTTGCAAAGAAAAATATATTAAGTATGAATGAATACCCTCCTATCTAAATATCTTTGAAACGATTTACTTCTTTGAAAGAGTAATACACACACATCCAGAAAGACAGCGAGAAATTGATTTTCTATCTGCTATTTCACTCCCCAAAGGGCTGCAACAGCTGAAGCCAGCAGCCTGGAACTGCATCTGGGTCTCACACATGGCAGGCAGGGACTAAAATACTTGGGCCATAATCTGCTGCTTCCCAGGCACAGTAGCAAGGAGCTGGATCAGAAGAATGGCTGGCATTCAGATATGGGATGCAAATGTTCCAAGTGGCAGCTTAACCTGCTGTGCTGTAAACCTTGCCCTTTCTACATTAATGTGAGTCTGTATATACACATAGACATACACATGCATTATCTTTAAAACTTTAAAGCTTTTTTTAGGTTTTATTTATTCATTTGAATTACAATGAATTACAGACAGAGTTACAGAGAGAGGGAGAGACAGAGAGAAAGGTCCTCTAACTGCTGGTTCACTCCCAGCTGGCCTCAGCTGGAGCTGAGCCAATCCAAAGCCAGGAGCCAGGAGCTTCTTCCGGGTCTCTGATGTGGGTGCAGATGGGCCATGCCCCACTGCTTTTCCAGGCACATTAGCAGGGAGCTTGACTGGAAGTAGAGTAGCCAGGACATGAAGCAGTGCTCATATGGGATGCCAGTGCTGCAGGCGGAGGCTTAGCCTACTACAACACAGCACCAGCCCCTGAAGTTTTATATTTCAAATTTACCAAGCACTTTCATATGTAATAGTAACACCAATTAGGTTGGCTAGGAAGGGACTTTTATCTCTATTTAGAGAGGAGGAAACTGAGACTCAGAATGAGTTAAGTGATTTTCCCAGTACCACACAGCTTGTTAGAATGCAGGTCTCCTGGTGTCTCATTCAGAGCACTTTCTGTGACTTCACTTCTCTTGAACCTACACCCTTATTGTGTTTCTCCATCTCACAATGTTCCTCCTTCCAAATAGTACAGTCAGTGTCAGGGATAGTCACGCATCTTCCTGGGTGTAGAGCAATAATTTTTTCACTTTCCAAATGAATTGAATAGGAAAAAGAGGTGGAGTTTAGTTCATTTAATTACCTGCCCATAGAGAAGAGCCTGATGAAAAGGAATGGTTATTTACCCCTAGCTTTGCTTTACCCTACAGTTTCATCACCTGTTTACATGCTGATTTTTCTCTTCAGACCTTAAACAAATTGAGGAGACTTTGCCTTGTCTCTATCCTTAGAATTAAGTAGTGTCTGGTATTTGGTAGACTCTTAAAAAATGAACAGTGAATGAGCATTTGCCTCCACAGACATCTGCACTGTAAGTTTGTACCTGCAAAACTGATTTGTCTGTAAATCATCAGTGAACTGCTGGTGCTTCAAAACAATGAAATTAGAATTAAGACAAACCTGATATACAACATTCTGCCAGAGATTATCTATTACCTCGAAAATGGAGCCTAAACCTTAGACTAACTGGTTATTTTTAAAACTCTTGTTACCAAGTTTTAAATAGAGAAATTTCAGAAGAGTTCATGTAGGACTATGAAAACAGAGAGATGAACTCAAAGTACTAAGTAACTTGTAAGTGCTGAGGTTGTCTTGCTTTGCTAGAATGTCTCTGGAATTTCCGGTGGAGATGTTTAGAAAAGATTCTTTTTCATCTGGATAGAAGTGGTATGTGGGGTGAGTTGAAAAGCTGGATTTAAGACTGGTTTGCTAATTTCTTCAGTGGCAAGATTTCAAATGATGGGTTGCTGTCTTAGTGTCTGCTTTACAGGAAATTGGCATAAACTGAGTTTTTATTAAGGCTAAATGAATCCAGAAACAAATTACAAATTTTCCTGGAAACTTAGACTCCAATCCACATGTTTTTTAAACAAAATATCTCAGTTTGGACCCTGTCATCTCTCTCCCTCTTTTATAAAAGAGTACTTTATTTGAAAGTAATGTTACAGAGAGAGCGCACGCTTGAGAGAGATCTTCCATCCAATGGTTAACTCCCCAAATGGTCATGATGACAGGGACTAAGGCAGGCTGAAACCAGGAGCCAGGAGCTTCTTCCAGATCTCCCACGTGGGTGCAGGGGCCTAAACACTTGGGCCATCTGCTGCTGCTTTTCCCAGGGCATTAGCAGGGAGCTGGATCAGAAGTGGAGCAGCAGAGACACGAATTGGTGCCCATATGGGATGCCTGTATTGCATGCGACGGCTTTACCAGCTATACCACAGCCTCCAGCCCCTGTCATCTTTTGGTCAGTCTACAGCCTTAATCTCTTAATATATCTCCCAAATTCCAGTCCTTCTCCATAAAATTCATTCATTCATTCACATTTATAAAACAGTTAACTATACACCCAGTAGATGTTAGGCCTTGTGTTACGAACTAGAAACAGTATGATGAATAAAACTTTCTTTTCTCACCTATTTATGGGAAGGAGATGTATAAACTTGGAAAGGAAGGCAAAATATACGAGGGGCCCATTACTTGTGAGTCATTTTACATATACTGTTTGTTTTCAACCCTAAAATATCACAATAGGGTTTTATTTTCACCAAATAGGGAAACCAAGATGTGAACTGGATATGTAATTTGTCCATGGGATATACCTAATAAGGGAGTGAATAGCACTTAGGTCTGTCTGATTCTAAAGCAAATCTTCTTTCCACTTAAACCAATGGTTCTCAAATTTGATGATACATAAAAATCACTAATTACACAGGAATTTGTGAAAATACAGACTCTCTGGACCACCAGCAGAGATTCTGATTTAGCAAATCTAGCATAGAAAACCAGAAAGCTTAGACATGTGTACTCAGTGGAACACACTTTGAAAAGTACTGAATTTCAAAATGCATACAAAATAAAAATTATAACAAAATAGTACCATGATAAAGATATGAACAAAGTGAGTGAGCAAATGCCAGAGACATCAGTATTAAAACTTCCTAAATCACAAATCTAATTATGTGAGTTTCTACTTTAGAGAAGTAATGAATGAATACTCATTGCCCATAGTTTAAGGCTTCTTTTTTTTAATTAAAAAAAAAGATTTATTTTATTTATTTGAAAGCCAAAGTATATATAGAGAGAATCTTCCATCTGCTGGTTCACTCCCCAAATGGCCACAGGCCAGGGGTGGGCTGGACAGAAGCCAGGAGCTCGGAGCTTCTTCTGGGTCTCCCACATGGGTGCAGGCCATAGCAGAGAGCTGGATCGAAAGTGGAGCAGCTGGGACTCAACTGGCACTCTTATGGGATGCTGGCGTCACAGGTAGTGGCATTACCCACTATGCCACAACACCGGCCCCAGTTTAAGGCTTTCTATAGAAGAATGTAAATATATCTTCAAGGAAAAGGTGCCTTAATACAGAGTTTCGAGCTCCTCATTCTTTTTTTCTATGAACAAGTCCCTCTTACTGCATTATTTCTCCCACATGTTCCAAGCTCCATTACATTTCCAAATTGTTAAAATGCCCTTCTTCCTCAACCTAAGTGATTACCTCCTATTCATTCTTCCAAATTCAGTTCATAGTATTATTACTTCAGAAAATACTTCCTGAGTATTTATTAGATGTCAAGCATCGGTCCAAGCATTAACACTTGATTTAATCTTTACACGTGTCTTATTAAGTGGCTACTAATAGAAGGAATTGAGTTAAATAAAGATTAAGTGATTTTTTTTTAAGCTAAAAGAGCTGCTCAGTGGCAAGTTAGGATTCTAATTCAGTCAATATTGTACTCAAGCTCTTGACCACTGATCTATAGCTGTCTCTGAGACAGTGAGTAACTCCTGGAACAAAGAGACTCTTCCACCTACCCAGGGCTAATTCAAACCAACTCTTCCTTTAGATTCCTCTGGCCCACTCACATGTCTTCTTCTTCTCAACTTCCTTCCACTCCACTTGCACATGTGAACTTAATTTTTCTCTAATGACTTCAGATACTGAGGTTTTCGTATTAGAGATAAGTGGGAAGCTCGCTGAGGGTAGAAACTGTGCTACCCTGTACAGCTTGGCCTGTGCTTGTCACATAGCAGGCAGTGAAAGAATTTTTCAGGGCAATACAGGGTAAGTATTTTACTGGATTAATTGTGTTCAGTAGTTAAAGAGAAAGCACATGAATGGGTAAGGAGTAGTCTCTTGAAACTTGAAGAGTGAGGGAAGAGTGGCTACATATATGTTAGTTTCTTCACAGAAGACTGTCATTTTGAGAAGTAAATATAAAAGGGCTCTCAAGCATACAAAGGTTTGTTCTCCACGGTTGGTTGGTCTGGACTGTCAACATAAAATCCTGTAGTTCCATTTCCTAGTAAATAAAAACTAGATACCTACAGGTATACATTCAAATTGATCTTTGGAGCAAAAAACTATGGAGGTTTCAACTTCTTCCCAGGTAAAATACATGCACAAACACTTCGGGTAGGCTGCAAAGCTGAATCTTTCTATTGCTTTGCAAGAATAAACAAGTTCAAGATGTTCTTTGTCTCAGTTACACCTGGTATATTTGCAATGAACAGATGCAACAGCTTGTATTCTTTGTGGTTTACATATAATTATTCTATCCTCTACAACTTCTAAAGTAGAATTAAATATATCACATATGTGTATAATATAAAACTTATGAAACAAGGTTTAAAGAAATACTTTATAGCAAAGGCATAATTTTTAAAGCAAAAATGTTATTTAAAAACAAAATAACCCCTTCACCAACTTGCTGAAATTCAAAATCATTTGAAAACTTCCTCCCAACCCCCTCAACTTACTTGATGTCCCATAACTAAAAAAAACTTAAAAAAACACTAAAGGGAAGAAAAATAACAATAAAAAACTAGACCCTTTATATATGTATAAAATCTTATTTAATCCTCAAATCATGCATAACAGCTAGGTAATTATTATCTCCATTTCACTTAAGAGGAAACTGGACTCACTCAACAGATCAGAGGCTTAGGAATATATTTTATTTTATTTATTTAATATATTTTTAAAAATTATAATAAGAGCTCAAGAGAATGAGAGAGAGAGAGAGAGAGAGAGAGAGAGAGAGAGAGAGATATCAGGTGCTCTCATCTGCTGGTTCACTCCCCAAATGCTTGGGAGCCAGGAACTCAATCCAAGTCTCCCATGTGAGTAGCAGGGACTCAACTACTTGAGCCATCACCATTGCCTCTCAGGGAGTGCAATAGCATCAAGTTAGAATGGGAGCAGAGATAGGACTTGAACCCAGGCACTCTGATGCAGGCATTTCAAATAGTGTCTTAAACACTGCATAAATGTCTGCCCCAGGAATGCAGTATATATTTATATGATTGTACAATCTTAACTGTTGTCTTTAAAATCAGATTTTTCCAAATGGCACATTACCCGTGAAAATCATTAAATGTTCTGTGCCTCAGCTTCCTCTTCCATAAAGTAACTGTTTTAACACTTGTCTTTCAAATTTGCATTTGGCCTGGTTTTATGCCTACTATGATAGGCATGCAAAAAGGTTAATAAAACATATTAAAAATACAATTTTGATGAAATCCATTTTAAAGTCCATTCTAAGGACTATTTTCCTTGTTCTTAATTTTATTTTCAAATGAATATACAGTAAAATGGATCCTTTTGGGTGTACAGCTCTATGAATTCCAACACAAGTATTAATTTATGTAACCTTCACCACAGTCAGAATATAGTTTCATCATCCCAAAAAACCTCACTTGGTAACCCTTTCCAGTCATACTCTCTCCTGAATCCTCGAAATTTTTCATCAGCTCTCATTCCCTATAGTTTTAATCTCTTCAAAAATATCATGTAATGGGATTCTATAGTATGGAAAGTTCAGAAACTGGTTTCTTTCACTAAATACAATTCCCTTGTGATACACTGAAGCTGTTGTATGTTTCAATAGTTTGCACCTAATTTATTAGTTTTCATTTTATTTGAAACGCAGAGAGCAAGTGAGAGAAAGAGCCAGAGAGTGAGTGAGAGCCAGAAAGAGAGAGAACAGTTGATTCACTGGTTCACTCCCCAAATACCCACTCTAGGCAGGGTTGGGCCAGGCAGAAGTCAGGATCTTCCACATGGGTGGCAGGGACCCATGTACCTGAGCCACCACCTGCTCTGCTGCCTTCTAGGATATGCAATAGCAGGAAGCTGAATAGAATGCAGAGGAGTCAGGGCTTGACCCAGGCACTCTTATATGGGATGCTGAGTGTTTCAAGCAGTATCTTAGCCACTGTGCCAAATGTTTGACCAAGTTGTTCCTTTTTATTGTTGAGCGGAATTGTCATTAACGTAACAGTCTCTCCATTCACCCACTGAAGTTAAATTGAAGTCCACAAATTTGGGTTGTTCTGTTTCAATAATTATGAATAGAGCTTTGAAGAACATCCATGTACAAGTTTTTGTATGAACAAAAGACATAGTTTTCAAGAATAATACCTAGGACTCAGTTCCTGGGTTATGTGTCAAATATATGTTTAACCTACTGGCAAACTGTCAGAACTATTTTTCAGAGTGGAAGAACCATTCTTTATTTCTATGAGTTTCAACTGTTCTCTGTTAGGCATCTTATCACTCAAGGAAAATAAACATCTTTAGTTCAAGGCCTTAAAGCTATGAAAAGCTATGATAAGTATTTTAGCACAAAAGTGGTAAATTGCTTTAATAAAACAACAATGAGCAGCTAAAAATTCGTAAAGCAATTCTATTAAAATAGTTTTCTCTAGTCTGCTAGAATTTCATATAGGGATGTTTTCTGTTTCTGGATATTTAAAAAATAAGACCTAAACTTTCAACAACAAAAAGAAGTGTGGAATGAGGAGAACCATTTCTTCTTTGCTTTGACTAACTCTGATGCACTTTATGCTAAAAATGGTCTGCAACAATGAGTATAATAAGAAATGGGAGGTATATATAATATATACGGTTATTGTTGATGTAAAATATCTAATCTGAAATCAGAATCATTCTGCCCAACCAAGTGGCTCTCACTTTATTATGATGGGTGTCTCTTTTGGCTGATAGTGTATTTTAATCTAGTAATCTACTGAAAAGTAACCTTTATTCTAGAAGAAAGTTCTCCACAAATCTACCTGCCTCAATGTTGCTAATCTTTTGAGTTTTAGCTTAAAAGAATTTTCCCCAGTGTGACCTTTTTAACTCAATGTGCTTCATATACCTCCATCAAGGCAATTATGTCATTATACTGGAATCCTATACTTGCATGTCAATGAAATTCTAAAGACCTGTGTCAGCCTTCTATCTACTGGCATTGAGCACAATGTAGGCATACAGCAGGTCCCTAAAAAAAAATGCAGAGTTTAGTGGCCAAAACAAATAAATTAATGGTAGATTACCTGTTGAACAATATATCATCTTTAGAGCTCAAATGTTTCCTCCTCTGTGAAGTCTTTTGTGTTATGTCTGTCTTTGCTTACTGTCATTGCTGTTTTCATACCAAATTACAAGTACTTGTTTCCTGGGATGACAGGTAATTCGATAGGGTAAGTGGAGTGAAGGCAAACTTCTAGCTAGAGGAAAGGTGTTAGAGAATTCTCAGTATCTCCCATTAGAGGCAAAAATATCAGAGAAAAGTAATTTGGTACAGCAAAAGTGACTCATTAAAAATGCTAAAGAAGGCTGGCGCCGCAGCTCACTAGGCTAATCCTCCACCTTGCAGTGCCGGCACACCGGGTTCTAGTCCTGGTCGGGGCGCCGGATTCTGTCCCGGTTGCCCCTCTTCCAGGCCAGCTCTCTGCTGTTGCCAGGGAGTGCAGTGGAGGATGGCCTAAGTGCTTGGGCCCTGCACCCCATGGGAGACCAGGAGAAGTACCTGGCTCCTGCCATCGGATCAGCGCGGTGCGCCGGCCAAAGCGTGCCGGCCGTGGCGGCCATTCGAGGGTGAACCAATGGCAAAGGAAGACCTTTCTGTCTGTCTCTCTCTCTCTCTCACTGTCCACTCTGCCTGTCAAAAAAAAAAAAAAAATGCTAAAGATGAGGCCCATGTGTGGCCCAGTGGATTGAACCACCATTTGTGACACGAGCATCCCATGCACGCATCTGTTTGAGTTCCAGCTGTTCTGCTTCTGATCCAGCTCCCTGATAATGCACCTAGGAAAGCAGAAGTGTCTGGCTCAAGTGTTTGGGCTCCTGCCACTCACACAAGTTACCCGGATGGAGTTCCAGGCTCTTGGCTTTGGCCTGCTCTAGCCCTGGATGTAGTGGCTATCTGGGAGTAAACCAGTGGATAGAAGATCATTCTGTCTCTCTCTATAACTCTGCCTTTCAAAAAAAATTAAATAAAATCTTTAAAAAATACTGAAGGAGTGAGTGGGCCTTTAATAGAGGTAATAAAATGCCTCCATCCCATATTGGAGTTTGATTTCTGACTCTGGCTCCTGACTTCAGTTTCCTGCTCATGTAGATCCTGGGAAGCACTAGTGATGACTGAAGTACATAAGGTTTTGCAACTCACATGGAGATCTGGCTCCCAACTCCTGGCTCTGGCTCTCACCATGTCCCATTCTAGCAGTTGCACACATTTGGGGACTGGACAGTGGATAGAAGACCTGTCTGTCTCTCATGAAAGGCAGAGTGACAGAGGGAGAAGACACGGGAAGGGAGATCTTCTGTTCCCTAGTACATTCCCCAAATAGCTGCAATAACCAGGGCTGGACCAGGCCAAAGTCAGGAGCCGGAAACTTTATTCGGATTTCCCATGTGGGTGGCAGGGGCCCAAGCACTTGGGACATCTTCAGCTGCTTTCTCAGGCCCATTAGCAGGAAGCTGGATGGAAGCAGAGTAGCTGGGACTTGAACCAGCACTCTGATATGGCATGGCAGTGTCAAAAGTGGAGGCTGTGCCACAATGCCTGCCTTGAGAAATCCTTTCTAACTATAAAGATGGATCCTTCTGCAGTCTTACACGTTGTATAATAAACTTGTTAGAGATATTTTCATAAGGATAGGCTTTGGCTCTCTAAATTTAGATAAGTTCCTTAAAGAATAGGATTAGCCCTCATACTATTTAAAAATGAATTTTTAGTCAAAAATTATATATATATTTATCATGCACAACATAATGTTTTGAAATATGTACATACAGTATGGCTAGTCAAACAAAATATCACATGCATATTCTCACATATTTGTGTGTGTGTGTGTGTGTGTGTGATGACATCTTATACTTTTTTTTTAGCCCTCTCATGAAACAACCAGTAAAAGTTCCTCAGTTTGGTAGCAAACAAATTCAAGGTGAAGGAATAATATCCATGGAAAAGTACTTTCAGCCCCCAAACACCTTCTCAAAAACATGACCAACTAAGTGAATGGTCCTGTAGGAAAGAAAAATTTCTGAGGGATACAACTGTCTCCCAAGATAGGGATTTAAGTCTGTGTAATACTTAGGACATGAACAATTTCTTCTAACTCATTTTAAAGGATTTCTGGAAAGGGAGAAAATGTTTCAGTTAATATTTTCTTTCAGTGCTTGTCAGGTTTATGTTATCAGGAACATCTAAATACCCACTTGAGAAGACTTTAGAAGGTTTACTTTTTTATGTGGAGAACGCTAATATAGCTACTTTTTAACACAATATTAAATAAAAGAAACTAAAATAACTAGATGTATTACCCCCAAGGCCAGCTAACATTTCATAACTAGAAAAGTAAACATACTTTGTTAGGCCTTACTGTTACTGAAAGCAAAAGTTGGACAGGTTGGGCCATCTATTTAACAATGAATGCTTTTACAGTAATAAGTGGTGACAGCCCAAATCAAAAAAGACTGCATTACTGAGATATCATCAATTGTGTTCTGTCATTACACAGCAGCTCCACCCAGTCTAAGCTTGTCAAAAAGTGTTACTGTAATCCATGAAGAAGTCTCCACCTCAGGCAAAAGACCCAAAAATGTGAAGGGGGGCTCTGAACAGGTGTGTTGAATTATAATGCCAATGATGAGTCACAGATCTCTTTACATTAGTTTCATATATGACAATAATTAACTTCAACTCTGAGGTGTCAGGAATGGATGAATTAATCTATTACCAGGCACTTTAAGAGCAATAAATGTAAATAAAGAGGGTGTGGCTCTATCTTTTTAACAGTGAGCACTGTGCCCTGCAAAAAAGTAGACAGTTATGACAAACTTTCTTATTCTACTCAAGTGAATATGGTATTTGGGAATCGAAGCATGTCTCATCTATTCTTTAGGTCAGCTCGATTTGATTCTACCTAATCTTGGTAAGAGCACTGATCCCATGCATCTTTAACATAATTACAGGGTATCATGATATATGAAAGGCATGTGAGTGTGTATTCTGGATTTTCCATAGTTTTGTGACATTGGGAAAATTGAATAACCTCTACAAGCCTCAGTTTCCTCCTTAATAAAATATGGTCAATAACTATCTCATGAAAACTGGAAGACATTTACACAGAATATTGATCATAATGCTTGGCACTAACAGACATTCAACATATGCTTAGTTCCTTCTTTAAGCTACTTCACCTATCATCCTTGCTTTCCTAAGAGATGAAAGTATGCGATTGAATGCACAGTAATAAACTGCTCATGATTAAAGCTCATAAAGGCAGAGCTTGAATCCTTTCTACTCTGTCAGTTCCTCGTAATCTTCAGCAAGTACTGAGCTCAACAATCAACAACTTCTTAAACTGCCAGTTAATAGTAATCTCCCACTTCTTTACACTCAAAAGAACTAAGCATTGTATGTATTCATGTACTTTGTGTTCTTTCTTTATTATGGTAAAAATATACATAAAATACAACATACTTTAAGTACATAATTTAATGGCATTAAATGCCTTCATAATGTTGTGCAACTGCCATGCCATCTATTTCTGCAGCATTTAAAAATCACCCGAAAAGGAACTCTGTACTCCTAAGCAATAATTTCTGTACCACTCCACTAATGCACTTATTGTCCCTATGGCTTTGCCTATTCAAGACTTCTTTTTGGCAAAAATTTGCCTATTCAAGAATCACTTAATATTTGTCACTTTGTGTCTGGCTTGTTTTTCACTTTAAGCATAATGTTTCCAAGTTTCATCCATGTTGTAGCATGTTATCAGTATTTCAATGCTTATTATGGCTGAGTAATATCTCATTATATGGCTATATCACATTTATTTATGCATTCACCAACTGATAGACATTTGCATTGCTTCCACCTTTTTGCTATCATGGAATGAACATTTGTGTACATATAATTATTTGAGTCCCTGTTTTCAATTCTTTTGGGTATACCCAGGAGTAGAATTACTGGCTTTTATGGCAATTATTTGTTTAACGTTTGAGGAACTGCTGAACTGTTTTCTACAGTGGCTGATGTTTTATCTTCACTGCAATGTACAAAAGTTCCAGATTTCTCTACATCCTTGCCAACACTTTTATTTTATTAATTAGTCATTCTAAGTGCTATTTCATTGTGCTTTTGATTCGTAGTTCCTTAGTTACTGATGATTTTGAATATTTTACATATGCTTGCTGACCATTTGTGCATATGTACATTTATTTTGAAGAAATATCTATCCAACTTCTTTGCTCATTTTTGAACTGATTTCTTTTTATTATTGTGTTAAAGGAGTTAGCTATATATTCTGGATATTAAACCTATCTGAGATGAGTTACAGTTTTTTTTTTTTCTTTCCTACGGGTTGTCTTTTCACTCTATTAACAGCAGCTTTTGATGCACAAAGTTTTAAATTTTGAGAAAATCCAGTCTATTCTTTCTTTTGTTAGCTGTGTTTTTGGTGTCACATTAAGAAACCATTGTTGAATTCAAGCTATTCCTTTATGTTTTCTCTTAAGCCTTTCATATATTTAGCAATTAAGTTTAGGTCGTTAGTATATTTTAAATTCATTTTTGTACATGGTATAAGGTAAGGGATCAATCCCACTCCTTTGCATCTAAATATCTAGTTTCCCTGGCATCATTTGTTGGATACTGTTGCTTTCCCCATACGTGTTCTTGGTATCCTTGTTGAAAATCAACTGACCACATATGTGAAGATTTATTTCTGGGCTTTATTCTATCTCTCTGGTTTGTATATCTGTCTTTATGCCAGTCCTGTACTCCTTCTATTACTGAGTCTCTGAAGTAAATTGTGAAATAAGGAAGTGGGAATCTTTCAACTTTGCCTGGTTGGGGGTCCCTAGAGATTTTATATAAATTTTAGGATGAGTTTCTTATTTCCATCGAAAAAAGTCTTTGAAAGTTTGATAGGGAGTCCACCAAATTTGTAGATTGCTTTGAATTTGCTTATTGTTAAACATTATGCTTTTCAATCTATGAAGAGGGTGTGTTTTTCTACTTATTTAGGTCTCCTTAATTTCTTTCAGAAGTAGCTTGTAGTTTGCAGTGGACAGCTTGAGCTTCCTTGGTTAAATTTCTCTCCAAGTATTTTACTATTTCAAAAAAGATTTTGTAAATACAACTGTTTTCTTAATTTCCAGTTCAGATTTCTTACTGCTACTATACAGAAATGCAACAGATTTTTATATGCTTATATCATCTGCAATTTTGCTGAGTAATTTACCAGTTCCAACACTATCTTTGGTACACTATCTTTATTTTATATTATATTTTACAAATATATATATATATATATATACACACACACACACATATATGATCATGTCATCAGTGAATACAGATGACGTTAGGTCTTCCTTACTAGTCTGGATGTATTTTATTTCTTGCCTATTTGTTCTGACTAGAAGTCCCAGTACTGTTGAATAGCAGTAGTCAAAGGAGGTACCCTTGTCTTTTTCTTGATGTTGGCAGACAAGCTTGCAGGGTTTCATTACTGAGCATGTCAGCTGTGGTTTTTGACTATATGGTTTTTATCATGTTGGGGAAGCTCCCTTCATTCCTGGTTTATGTTTTTAAAATGTAAGAGTGTTGGATTTTGCCAATTATTTTCCGTATAAATTGCATCTCATTAGATTTACAGAATATGTTGTATAATAATGTGAATATAAAAAATTGTGTGCATAGTCCTAGCCAATTCATTCATGTTAACTTGTATTCCCCATAATTAATTTATAATAAAATTGACTTTAATTCCTTTGATATTGAATACATGATACTGGCCCATGTGCAAACTGCCAACTTTGTGAAAACTGCTAAGATTATAACTTTTAGATTAAAAAATAATTAATACTAGTAATAGTTTTTAAAATCAGTTAGAAGGTAACTGATACATTTGTAATATTTTACCAACATTATTTATATAGTTTGTTGGATCCCACTTTCAGCAGAAGTCATCTTATTTTCTTTTTTTCCTATCATTTGAAAATCCCAACTTGAGATTAGTAGAAATGAAAGGAGATGCTTGTCAGTTTTTTTTTTTTTAAAGATTTAATTTATATATTTGAAAGACAGAATTACAGAGAGAGGTAGAGCCAGAGAGAGAGAAAGGTCTTCCATCTGCTGGTTCACTCCCCCAATGACTGCCAATGGCAGGAGCTGAGCGAATCCGAAGCCAAGAGCCAGGAGCTTCTTCCGGGTCTCCCACGTGGATGCAGGGGCCCAAGGAGTTGGGCTATCTTCTTCCACTTTTCCAGGCCGTTAACAGAGAGCTGGATCGGAAGCGGAGCAGCCAGGACTCAAGCCAGTGCACATATGGGATGCCGGCATTGCAGGCTGGGGCTTTAACCCACTGTGCCACAGCTCTAGTCCCTGTCAGCTCTTTCATTTGTGTCTGAATATTTTGATCAGATGAGGACCCAAGAGGCTGATGTTGTGGTGCAGTGGGTGACGGTGGCATCTCATATGAGCACCAGTTTGATCCTGGCTGCTCCACTTACAATCCTGCTCCTTGTTAATGCACCTGGTAAGGCAGCAGAAGATGGCTCAAGTGCTTGGGAGACCCATGTGGGGGGATCCATATGGAGTTCCAGGCACCTGGCTTCAGCCTGGCCCTGCTCTGGCCATTGTGACCTTTTGGAGAGTGAATTAGAGGATGGAATAGAAGATCTCTCTCTCAATGACTCTCCCTTTCTGTATCTCTGACTTCCAAATAAATAAAATATAGCTTTTAAAAAAGGATCCAAGTGGACATATTTCTTTTTTTTTAACTTTTATTTAATGAATATAAATTTCCAAAGTACGATTTATGGATTACAATGGCTTCCCCCACATACCGTCCCTCCCACCCACTACCCTCCCCTTTCCCACTCCCTCTCCCCTTCCATTCACATCAAGATTCATTTTCGATTATCTTAATATACAGAAGATCAGCTTAGTATACATTAAGTAAGGATTTCAACAGTTTGCTCTCACACAGAAACATAAAGTGAAAAATAATAGATTTTTTTTTTTAAATGATGCTGAAATCAGATCAGACCTATTGTCATGTTTAATCCCAGTGAGAGTCAAGTTGGGAGTTGATAATTTCTTTTTTTCTTTTTTTCTTTTTTTTTTACAGAGGATCAGTTTAGTATACATTAAGTAAAGATTTCAACAGTTTGCACCCCCATAAAAACACAAAGTGAAATATATTGTTTGAGTACTCGTTATAGCATTAAATCTCAATACACAGCACATTAAGGACAGAGATCCTACATGAGGAGTAAGTGCACAGTGACTCCTGTTGTTGACTTTACCAATTGACACTCCTGTCTATGGCATCAGTAGTCTCCCTATGCTCCGGTCATGAGTTTCCAAGGCTATGGAAGCCCTCTGAGTTCTAAAACCAATTCCTGGAGCAAGGACAGTCTATTCAATAAATGCTGCTGGGAAAACTGGATTTCCACGTGCAGAAGCATGAAGCAAGACCCCTACCTTACACCTTACACAAAAATCCACTCAACATGGATTAAAGACCTCAATCTACGACCTGACACCATCAAGTTACTAGAGAACATTGGAGAAACCCTTCAAGATATTGGCACAGGCAAAGAATTTCTGGAAAAGACCCGGGAGGCACAGGCAGTCAAAGCCAAAATTAACTATTGGGATTGCATCAAATTGAGAAGTTTCTGTACTGCAAAAGAAACAGTCAGGAGACTGAAGAGACAACCGACAGAATGGGAAAAAATATTTGCAAACTATGCAACAGATAAAGGGTTAATAACCAGAATCTACAAAGAGATCAAGAAACTCCACAAAAACAAAACCAACAACCCAATTAAGAGATGGGCCAAGGACCTCAATAGACATTTTTCAAAAGAGGAAATCCAAATGGCCAACAGGCACATGAAAAAATGTTCAAGGTCATTAGCAATCAGGGAAATGCAAATCAAAACCACAATGAGGTTTCACCTCACCCCAGTTAGAATGGCTCACATGCAGAAATCTACCAACAACAGATGCTGGAGAGGATGTGGGGAAAAAGGGACACTAACCCACTGTTGGTGGGAATGCAAACTGGTCAAGCCACTATGGAAGTCAGTCTGGAGATTCCTCAGATACCTGAAGATAACCCTACCATTCGACCCAGCCATCCCACTCCTTGGAATTTACCCAAAGGAATTTAAATTGGCAAACAAAAAAGCGGTCTGCAGCCTAATGTTTACTGCAGCTCAATTCACAATAGCTAAGACCTGGAACCGACCTAAATGCCCATCAACGGTAGACTGGATAAAGAAATTATGGGATATGTACTCTTTAGAATACTATACCGCAGTAAGAAACAATGAAATCCAGTCATTTGCAACAAAACGGAGGAATCTGGAACACATCATGCTGAGTGAAATAAGCCAGTCCCAAAGGGACAAATACCATATGTTCTCCCTGATCGGTGACAACTGACTGAACACCAAAAAGGAAACCTCCTGAAGTGAAACGGACACTATGGGAAACGGTGACTTGATCTTTTTTTTTTTTTTTTAAAGATTTTATTTATTTATTTGACAGGTAGAGTTACAGACAGTGAGAGGAAGAGAGAGAGACAAAGGTCTTCCTTCCGTTGGTTCAATCCTCAAGTGGCCACAACAGCTGGAGCTGTGCTGATCTGAAGCCAGGAGCCAGATGCTTCTTCCCGGTCTCCCATGACGGTGCAGGGGCCCAAACACTTGGGCCATCCTTTACTGCTTTCCCAGGCCACAGCAGAGAGCTGGGTTGAAAGAGGAGCGGCTGGGACTGGAACCAGCGCCCATACGGGATGCCAGCACCACAGGTGGAGGATTAACCTGCTGCGCCATGGCACCAGCCACCAAGTGGACATATTTCTAATAAAATATGTGTAATAAAAACTCAGACTTTTAAGTCAATGAGGTTAAACAAAACCAAAATATGAAAAGCTGACCGCTTAACCTTGGGAGATTACTAGTTTGTTTTTTGGTTGCTCTTACTCTAAAAAAATGTTTTTCAGTGTTCTGTTGTAGCGTTCTGTGGTAGCTTTGAGGACTTAAAATATTATCTATTATGTATCTTTGATTTCTCACATTAAAGAATAACAAAAAGTTTCAAGTTTTTGAAAAGATCAAACTCTTGATAATGAAAGTTCATTTTTTTCTTAAGAATAGTTTCTTACATATTATTCTAAAAATTTGAAACTATGTATTTTTAGCACTAATAGATCTCAGAAACACAAACTCTATATTGCTAAGATATAAATTTGGATGAGTTCTGTGGATTTTTACCATATAGAATTTGTGCCATGAAATGTTTTATACTTCATGCTTCATTACAGAAGCTTATGCTCACACTTTTCTCTCAAATTAGAGGATCTCAAACTTCAATGTGCATCAGAGTTCCTTGGAAGAATTGTTAAAACAAAGATTCTGGGTCCCACCCTTGTAATTCTGATTCAAGAAATTTGGAGTAAAGCCCAAGAACCTGTATTTCTTACAGAATCCAGGTCATACTTAGAAACCACTGCCTTCAATAATCAGTACACTTGAGGAAACAGACTCCCTTTCTATTATTTTAAAGTCTATTTGAATAATTTCCACTAAACCTGCCAAAGGTATTAGCTATTTTTACTATTTTCTTCAATGTTATATCAAGATTTGAAGGGCACACTATTAACTACTATTCATTTTATTAAAGCTGAATGTAGACTGACATTCAAGTGCAATCATTTTTTATTTGAGTAGCCATGATCTTCCTTCAGCAACCTTACTGAACTAAGTTTAAAAAAAAGATTTATGGGGGCCGGCGCTGTGGCGCAGTGGGTTAAAGCCCTGGCCTGAAGCACCAGCATCCCATATGGGTGCCAGTTCTAATCCCAGCTGATCCTCTTCTGCTCAATCTCTCTGCTATGGCCTGGGAAAGCAGTGGAGGATGGCCCAAGTCCTTGG
Organism: Oryctolagus cuniculus; assembly: GCF_964237555.1. Classification (NCBI taxonomy): domain Eukaryota; kingdom Metazoa; phylum Chordata; class Mammalia; order Lagomorpha; family Leporidae; genus Oryctolagus; species Oryctolagus cuniculus. The sequence continues at coordinate 122,320,448 of NC_091438.1, read as the reverse complement.
GCCCCTGCACCTGCGTGGGAGACCCTGGCTCCTGGCTTTGGATGGGCACAACCCTGGCCGTTGTGTGAAACAGCGGATGGAAGACCTCTCTCTCTGTCTGTACCTTTCTCTGTAACTCTTTCAAATAAATAAAATAAATCTTTTTTTTTAATATTATGTAAATCACATAGCATACAATTAATCCATTTAAAGTGAAAAATTCAATGCTTTTTTATTTTTTAAAAAAGACTTATTTTATTTACTTGAAGGGCAGAGTGATTGAGAAAGAATGACAGAGAAAGAGATCTTTCATCTGTTCTCCAAATGGCTGCAACTAGTAGGGCTGGGCCAAGGTGAACTCCATCTGGGTCTCCCACATGGGTGGCAGAGGGTCAAGGATTTGGGCCATCTAGTGCTGCTTTCCCAGGAGTATTATCAGGGAGCTGGATGGGAAGTAGAGCAGCCATGATTCAAACCAGCACTCCAACAGGGGATGTCAGTGTCACAAACTGTGGCTTAACCTGTTGTACCACAACATTGGCCCCAATAATACAATGGAATCACTGAAGTGACAGGCGGAATATACCAATGTTAAGTTTAAATAAATTCAGCCCTAGGAAGCCATCACCCAAACCTGTTCACTAATTTCATTTTAATTGCAGGATTAAGATCATGTTTTATTTGTAATTTAAAAAAATCCTTGCAATGCACAATTAAAAGGCCAACGTTTCTTGCCACATATTCAGCATATAACAAATCATTATGATCTAAGCAAAGTCTAAAGAAGTCTTTAAACTTAGAAAAGCTTTTGCACAGGAGCACCAGTTATGAAACCTGGTAACTTTCATGACACTCTAAAAACAAAGAGAAATCTTTACCTCTTACAGTTAAATTTCAATAAAAATTCAATTATATGGAGCCTTGGATTTTTCTGTAACCCTCATATTAAATTTTGTGCTCAGTATTAAAGGAATTAAAGTCAATTTCTTTAGCAATGAATTATGGGGAACACAAATTAAGATGAGAGAATGTACTGGGAATATGCATGCAAATATTGTGCATTCATATTATTATACAGCATAATCTGTAAATCTGATACTAATGAGACTCAAGATTTAAATGGCTGAAGAATGTATTTAGTGAATTATTGTCAATCAATGCCTCTGTTCTAGGATAAATGTAATCTTGAATGGCAACACACCTATTATTACAAATTCCTAACTAAGTACAGTACTTCATTATTTCAAAATGTCACTGTCAATTTTTAGAGTAACAGATAAACATCTTTCCATCATATACTTGATTGCCTTTCTTTCAAAGTAAATGAAACACTATCAAGAAAACTCAAAAATTTTACAGCAATAAATAAACCTAATGAATATTAAAACCAAACCATAAATAGCACACAAAATTTTCATATTTGTTATTATAATCAGGGATTATACCACTGTGAGAAAAGAGTTTCTTTAGTGTCTTATTTCATGTAAAATTAATTTATTCAATATTTAACAAATATTTGAGTGCTAACTTTGTCCTAGGCATACTGTTAAGATGCCTAGGACTGTTAAGAGATAGATTTACAAACACAAATTTGTTATGAATCTTGCTCTTAACAAACTCACAGGCTGTTGGAAGACAGCAGTAAGTAAAATATAATAGTACAAGGTTACGTTAAAATTGTCTACATGTTTCACATTTGCAGTAACTACATGGTACTTCTATTAACAACACTCATATTTTATCATTACACAGAAATCACACTCACCCTTATTTGCTCTATGTAAATCTTTTTTTTTTAAAGTAAAAGCAGAAAAATTAAAAGGATAATTTTACAAATATCTGTGAATTTAGCATCTCAAATGAGAAATGCTAGTATTTGTTTCATTCAATTCCAGAAATTTCTCTTGAGTATTTAATGGTTACTTGAAAATATTAGAGCCCCTACTGGCTATATGATTTTGGCCAGTTTTCCCTACTTTGAATCTCAGTTTTCTAGTCTGAAACATGGAGATAACAGTACAATCTATGTTAGTTTCTCTCTCATGTGTCTCTCAGGATCCACGCTCTACATAGCTTTTTCTTAAGGAGGTCGTCACACCTTTCAGCCACTGACTGGGTTAGGTAAACAGGAGGTACTGGAATAGACCGTGATAAGAAAGGAAGACATGATGATATATGTTAAATTTTCAGCACAGTGCTTAGCACATTATAGCTACTTAGTAAGTGTTGAATACTATTATCATTATCAGTGTACTGCAGTTATTTTATTTAAAGTTCTATGCTCATGTTATCTATAACATCTGAGTATGGAACAATAAAAAATTCAGAATTCTAGAGACTTTTTACTGATTCTCACAATACTTAAAAATACTAGAAATGTGCCAGGGGATTTCAACTCAACCTTACCAAGGAGGCAGGTACCAATGCCAGCATACTTGGTAAAGTGATAAGTATAAATACACAACCGATCCAAAAGATAGGGTAAGTGTCGAAGAGATTACACAAATAAGACCAGTGTAAGCAAATAATGAAGGACAGAATCAAAAGGGAGAGAATGATCCTGCGGGGGGGAAGCAGGACACACAGCAGACTCATAGAATGGCAAATGCCCAGAACAGCACTCCTGCCTCAGAATCAACCCTTGGGACATTCGGATCCGACTAAAAGGTCCATGAGAGTCTCACAGGTATGGAAAGCCATGACACGGTAGCAAAAAACAATCTAAATGAAAGATCCTGGTGAACAAGACCCCAGCAGAAGGAACAGGCCATCAAGGAGAGAGGCGCCTTTCTCTGAAGGGAGGAAGGAACCTCCACTGTGATACGGCCTTGACTAAACAAGTTCAGTCGGTGAACTCAAGGGTCTTCCATAGCCTATACAGCTCATAGCAAGAGTCTCGGGTGATTGCTGACATCATAAATAAGAGTGCCAATTGTTAAATCAACAACGGGAGTCACTGGGTTCATGCTCTCCACGTAGGATCTCTGTCTTTAATGTGTTTAACAATGAAACTCAAAAACAACACTACTAGTCGAACCTATACCTGATTCGGTTGTGTGAGTGCAGCCTGTTGAAATCCCTGCTTAGTATATACTAAGTTGATCTTCAGTATATGAAGGTAATTGAAAATGAAACGTGATGAAGGGCGGGATGGGAGAGGGAGTGGGAGAGGGGAGGGCCACGGGAGGGAGGGAGGTTGGGGGGGGAAGCCACAACAATACAGAAGTTGCATTATATATATATATATACATATATATATATTTTTATATTGGATGAACTCTGTAATTAATACACAATTACTCTTAGGTGTTTAATTAATGCTATAACTAGCACTCAAATAGTATTTTACACTTTGTGTTTCTGTGTGGGAGCAAAATGTGGAAATCTTAATATACACTAAATTGATCTTCTGTATATAAAGATAATTGAAAATTAATCTTGATGTGAAGGGAAGGGGAGAGGGAGTGGGAGAGGGGAGCGTTGTGGGTGGGAGGGAAGTTATGGGGGGAGGAAGCTACTGCAATCCATAAGCTGTACTTTGGAAATTTATGCTCATTAAATATATATATATATCCAAATATAAAATGTGTTCATTGTTAATCAATCTCAATAGTTAAAAAGTGTCAGGCAATCTTACAAGTGAGTGATAAAATCTATATAGTAGGCCGGCGCCATGGCTCACTATGCTAATCCTCCGCCTGCGGCACTGGCACCCTGGGTCATAGTCCCGGTCGGGGCGCCGGATTCTGTCCCGGTTGCTCCTCTTCCAGTCCAACTCTGTGCTGTGGCCTGGGAGTGCAGTGGAGGATGGCCCAAGTGCTTGGGCCCTGCACCCGCATGGGAGACCAGGAGAAGCACCTGGCTCCTGGCTTCAGATCAGTGCAGTGTGCCGGCCGCAGCGCACCAGCTACAGCAGCCATTGAGGGGTGAACCAATGGAAAAGGAAGACCTTTCTCTCTGTCTCTCTTTCTTTCTCACTGTCCACTCTGCTTGTCAAAAAAAAAAAAAAAAAAAAAAAAAAAAAAAAAAAAAAAAACAACCCTATATAGTAGCCATCATTTCCTGGAAAGTAGTATCTTCTGTAAACATGCCTGTGAACTCCTTTCTCTGAAACTGATCTCCTGTCACTACCCCAAATCTAGAAAAGTGTAAAAAGCCTGTAAATTTAAACAAATTATTGAGCCTTGGGGTGATGAAAAGAATAGACAGAATGGTAAACCCAACTGTATAACCTCAGATGCTATATCACGTGACAAATTAACTCATCAAAATCCTGTGAAAGGTCTGCTTAGCCTTGTCCTTACCTCATCCTTTATGTCTTCCTGTTGCTGGGCTGTGAAGATCTCCATTGCAGCCATGAGTCTCATCATTAACTCATCCACTGTTGTGTTACCTAACAATACATAAAGATGGCCAAACCTTATTTTAGACAAAGTTTTTATATGCAAATTCAACTGATTAAGTTATTTAAAAGTAGAGTCATTCTAGAAGTAATCTGAAAGGACTAACTATAGTCTAAAAATTATGGACTAGTATGTTAATGTCTAGTTAAAATACTTTCATGTAAATTATTTTTATGTTCAATGAAAAAGTAAAGTAGTATACCAGCAGTTAAAGAGTTAGATTTGAAGGATTCTTCAAACTAGAAAGATGAATGTCTAAGTCATGAGGTTTAAAAGTTCTTTAAAATTATGAAAAGGTATCAGGGGCCAGCGCTGTGGTGTAGCAGGTAAAACAGCTGCCTGTGATACTGGCATCCCATATGGGTGCCAATTCGAGTTCAGGCTGTTTCACTTCCTATCTTGCTCCCTACTAGTGGCCTGAAAAAAGTAGTGGAAGATGGCCCAAGTCCTTAGGCCCTTGTCACCCATGTAGGAGACCTAGATGAAGCTTCTGGCTCCCGGCTTTGGCCTGGCCCAGCCCAGGACACTATGGCCATCAGGGTAGTAAACCAGCAGATGCAAGATCAATTTCTCTATCCCCCCTTCTTCTCTTCATAATGGACTTTCAAATAAATAAAAATAAAAAAGATTTATCCATCTAGCTCTTTCTAAAAGAAATCTAGTTAATAAGTAACAACAACTAACAGATGTTTTATATGTCATTGATCAGGCTACATACATACATATACTCTATATTATTTAACCTGTACAAAAATTCTACAAAGAGGGTTCTATAATTTGGATTTTAAGGAGATGGAAAATGAGCCTTAGAAAGCTCAAGTAGTATACCTAACCAAGGTAAAGCTGCTTAAGTGATGGGGCCAGAATTAAACCAGATGAGTCTGACTCAAAAGCCTGCCCTCCTGGTGCTGTGGTGCAGTAGGTTATCCTCCGCCTGTGGCGCCAGCATCCCATATGAGCACTGGTTCCACTCCTGGCTGCTCCTCTTCTGATCCAGCTCTCTCCTATGGCCTGGGAAAGCAGTAGAAGATGGCCCAAGTCCTTGCGTCCCTGCACCCATGTGGGAAATTCAGAAGAAGCTCCTGGCTCCTGACTTTGGATCGGTGCAGCTCCAGCCGTTGTGGCCATTTGGGGAGTGAACCAATGGAAGGAAGACCTTTCTCTCTGTCTCTCACTGTCTGTAACGCTACCTCTCAAAACAAAGAAAAAAAAGCCTGCCCTCCCTGCCAGTACAGTGCACAGCCTTTACTTAGATTTATTTCCTGGGGCTGGCATTGTGGCACAGCAGGTAATACTGCCATCTGCAGTGTTGGCATCATCATACGGCTGCCGGTTCAAGACTCTGCTGCTCCACTACCAATCCAGCTCTCTGTTATGGCCTGAGAAAGCAGTAGAAGATGGCTCAAGTCCTTGGACCCCCGCACCTATGTGGGAGATCCAGAAGAAGCTCCTGTCTCCTGGCTTCAGATCAGCTCAGCTTTGGCTGTTGTGAAAGACCTCTCTCTCTCTCTGTAACTCTTTCAAATAAATAAATAAATAAATAAATCTTAAAAAGTTAATTTACTACCACTAAAAATTCTGTTGTCAAACAGTAATTTCAAAAAAATTTATTTCTTCTTTGTTGAATTGATATTTCCCCCTTTCACCTGCTTTCAAATGAACATAACTTTATGAACATATTAAAAATGTTCAAGTTTCCTTAATATTATTTTATTTCATATCCAAGTCAATCACAAACATATAGCGCACACATGTCATTTACTGTATGCATTAAGTCCTTGTTACTTGCTTGGGATACACCTACAAGAAAAATACTCATGAGGCTATATTAAGATATGGCAATTACTTCCTCTCAAGCCTATAGGCATAAACAGTTAAGTTTTTCTTTAGGGCCTGAGAAGAGGTCTCTTGCTCTAGTAAATAAATGAATAGGACAATGAAAAGCAAGCATCCTTGCTAGTGCTTTTCCAAAGTAGGGCTTGACAAACACCATCTTCCAATGGCCCTTTCCCTATTTTTCCTTATGATCACTGGCAACATGAGATTACGGAGCATCTGTGGTCCTTAATAAATGATTCAATGCATTCACATCAGCATTACTCTTTCAATAAATAAAATAAAGGACAAATGTTATCTCTACACTAAGAAACAACAATTGGTTTTAGAATCAGAGCCCCAAGTGTAGCTCTGCTACTTATAAGCTATATAACCCAGTACCTAGAAATTGTCTAGCTCATGACAAGGGCTTAATAAATATTTGTTTAATAAGCAGATGATGAGTAAGAGAACAAGTAGATTGGCACTAAGGACCAGTTTCCTTATTATCAAAATGAAGATAATAATGAAGATAATACTTCTCTGTAAGGTTCTTAGAAGGATCAGAGATAATGTAAAACAATCAATGATAGTTATTAATATATATGACAGATGGCACAAGAGGTGCAAGAGCACCTTCAATGTAGATTTTGTTACTGGACAAGTCTCTGGACCTCCTTTTCTCATTTGCAAACTGTAGTGACTACAACTTACAGCATAGGAAATGAATACTTTATGGAGTATGCTAGAATAATCAATGGGAAAATACTATAGTTATTATAGTAGACCACATACCAGCCATTAATTTTCAGGCTTAAGCCACTGCTCATCAGTTATGCATCAGCTCTAACTAGGATCCACTGTCAAATTGGACTCATAGGTAATTTACACTTAAGTCTTTAACGATCCAAGACAGGGAAAAGGAACCAGTTAATGCAGTTCAGGGAAAATTTACTCATTATAGATTTTTATAGCGTTCTCAAAAATTTCTACTCAAAAAACTTTTGTTGATGTGGGTTTTAGCTACCAATAGTTACTATGCTGGAAATTAAAACTTAAGTATTTAAAGCATTTATCATTCATTTACAAGTAATGATAACAAACCCACTACATATTAATATAAATATTACATTTTTAAGAAAAATATTTTTAAAGAAAGTTTTATGAGAAGAGTGGCACTGTTAATAGTTTTGCAAATCTTTGTAATGTCTGCCTTAACAGAAAAAAACTTTATTTTCGTATCTCCTTCTATATTACACCAGGTATGCTCTGCTGGTTGCAATTTGTGAAAAAAAAAAATTTTGCCCTTCATGGATATGCAACTGGAAAAGGTAGAAGTATTTTAATAAATAATTGGGGTTATTCTTGGTTGATACTACACTGAAATTAACATCAGAATTTTCTTTTTTTCCTTTCTTCTTTTTTTTTTTTTTTTTTTTAAGATTTATTTACTTGAACAGCACAGTTACAGAGAGAGAGAGAGAGAGAGAGAGAAAGAGGTCTTCCATCCACTGGTTCACTCCCCAAATGGTCACAACAGCAGAAGCTGGGCTGGTCTAAAACCAGGAGCCAGGAGCTTCTTCTGGGTCTTGTGGGTACAGGGACCCAAGCAGTTGGATCATCATTTGCTACTTTCCCAGGCGCATCAGAGGGAGCTGGAACAGAATTGGAGCAGCCAGAACATGAACTAGAGCCTATGTGGGATGCTGACACCACAGGCGGTGGCTTTACCCATTATGCCCTAGTGCTGGCCTTGCAGAAGTTTCTTCAAATTAGATACATCTGGCATCTGAAATCCTATCAGTGAGCTTTCTATATGTTGGCATATATATATATATATATATATATATATATATATATATATATATATTAAAGCTTTATTTTATATCCACTGGCTCAATCCCCAGATGGCCACAATAGCCGGAGCTGTGCCGATCTGAAGCCAAGAGCCAGGAGATTCTTCCAGCTCTCCCAAGTAGGTGCAGGGGCCCAAGCACTTGGCCCATCCTCCACTGCTATCCCAGGCCATAGCAGAGACCTGGAGTGGAAGAGGAGCAGCCGGGACTAGAACCAGCGTCCATATGGGATGCTAGCGCCTCAGGCCAGGGCTTTAATCCACTGCACCACAGAGCCGGCCCCTGTATGTTGGTATATTAAAATCAATAGTTTTTCAAGTGGATCTTCTACTCATGTGTAATTTTATATCACCAATCAGTCATTTGGAAAATCTTCATTCATAGATTTATGTATTTCTTCTGAAATTAACAAACTTCATTACATGACATCGAAAACTTATATTGCTAATACCACCACTGATGTCATCAGAAAAACATTTCAGCTGTCTATTTATGTCAGAGGATACAAATTTTTGCTTGAAAACTCAAATTTTATCATTGGTGACAAATATAATCAATTCTTTTAATCAGAAGCAACAGATTAACTTTGTTCATTTTGGAGAAAATGTCTGCCTAATACCAAATTTGCCTATCATATATTTTTAAAATTACTTTTACTTTCTTTATTTGGAAGGTAGACATACAGATAGGAGATATTCTATCCTCTGGTTCATTCCACAAAGACCCACAACAGCTGGGATTGAGCCAGACCAAAGTCTGGAGCCTGGAACTCAATCTGGGTCTCCCAAATGGGTGGCAGGGATCTAAGCACTTCAATCATCAAAGCTGCCTCCCAGGTGTACATTAGCAGGAAGCTGGAATTGGAAGCAGAGCTGGGAATCAAAACCAGGCAATGATAAGGGATGTGCACATTTCAGTTGGTGAGTTAACTGCTATACCAAATGCCTGCCCCAGTCACATTTTCAAGTAAAAATTATTTCTGTAAAAACAAACAAACAAACAAATAGTTCAGCTCAAATAAAACACAGTACTTTATCCATATCTCCCACTGTGTCACACAAACTAAAGGATTAACATTTAATAAAAGTAATAATTTTTATTGCTTCACTAAGGATAATTCTTAAATGACTTTCCTTTCCTTTTGTTCTTCTTCCCCTTTTTACCTGCATGTATGTGGCAGTGAAAAATATGATATTAGTATAATTTTGTGCCATGGTCTGATTTGTGCTAACGTATCAAAAGTTTTATGAATCACTGCTTTTAAGTGACTAGTGTAAATGTCAAGGCAATAAAGATTTCTTTTTTCTTTTTAAGATTTATTTTATTTATTTGAAAGACAGAGTTACAGAGAGAGGTAGAGACAGAGAGAGAGGTCTTCCATTCGCTGATTCACTACCCAAATGGCCGCAACGGCCGGAGCTGTGCCGATCTGAAGCCAGGAGCCAGGAGATTCCTCCTGGTCTCCCATGGGTGCAGGGGCCCATGCACTTGGGCCATCCTCCACTGCTATCCCAGGCCACAGCAGAGAGCTGGAGCAGAAGAGGAGCAGCCGGGACTAGAACTGGTGCCCATATGGGATGCCAGCGCTTCAGGCCAGGGCTTTAACCCATTGTGCTACAGCACCGGCCCCAGCAATAAAGATTTCTAAAAACAGTATTATATTTGGAGAATAATTTTGACCTTGGAGATCCCTGAAAGGTTTAGGCTATCTTTGGAGTCTATAAACCACACTTTGAGAATCCCTAGCTATTGTAATACTGTGTCTGACAGTGAAAGCAGGAATAAAACGCTATGCTATCTTCCTTATCCATTTATCCCATGCGAATCAATTACATCAGCAAGTCTTTTTTTTTTTTTTTTAAAGATTTATTTTGAAAGTCAGAGTTATAGAGAGAGAGGAAGAAAGAGAGAGGGTGACAGATCTTCCATCCACTGGTTCACTCCTCAAATGGCTACAATGGCCAGTTCTGGGCCAGGTCGAGGCCAGAAGTTTCTTCTGGGTCTTTCACATGGGAATCAGGGGCCCAGGTAATTAGGCCATCTTCCACTGTTTTCCCAGGACTTTTGCAGGAAGCTGGATTGGAAGCGGAGCAGCCAGGACTCATATCAGAGCCCATGTGGGATGCTGGTATCACATGTGGCAGCTTTAAACACTACACCACAATGCTGGCATCAGCAGGTCTTTTCTAACACTGCTTATGAACTGAACGCTTTAGTTACTGAGAAACATAAAGTACCACAAGTCTGTTTTGTTTGGGTTTTAAAAGCACTGGAATTTAGATTACCCTTTCTGTATTAGACTTAAATGAGGACAGTATCCCAAACATAAGAAATCTTTTTCTTGATAGCATAAAGTTACACTGTTTTCACTTTATGTATTGCCACAAACAAGGTAATTTTATACCATTTCCCAGAGTGCGTTAGTAACAGCAAAAAATAAAAACTGTATTCATTTTTTTTTTTGGTCAAGAAAGGATACTATTGTTAAATTCACAGGCAGCTGATAGCTTCATGCCTCAGGGTTGTATCCTAAACATGGAATCACACAAATAAGGAGAAACAATTGCCACTGTGGACAATTCCATTTCCAGCTATGGTTACTGGGTTTTCCAAATAACTAAACAGAAGCATTTCTTTCAATTAATACACACTACTATCATAAATCAATATAAATAAGAAACATTATATTTGGTAACTGATTATGACCTAGTTGCTAGTTTGGAGAATTTTCCAATTCTGAACATTTGAGTTGAAAATTTCATGTCATAGGGACTGTACAATTATATTAATATGGTTCTCTTGAATTTTTATGCAGCATATCTTATTTTCTATGGCACTTTTGGAAGACATTCTTATTCAAGAGGTTTTATCTTTTAAAACACAACGATATTTACCAATACAAAGACATACTGTCAGCTTTGATGTTAAAAATCATAAGGTTACAATAATACTCAAGATTCTACTTCTCTTGTGACATGTACCTTACCTTGGATCACATTTAACACTTCGTTAGATGACCGCTTTCCCATAATAATTAGGAAAAGTGGAAACTGGTCTGTTTTCTGGGTCCGAATGGTTTGTGCAACAACACTACCAAAATGTCTGTTACACATCGTCAGAAATCTAAAACAGGAAACAATTCAAAATTTTATTTCACTCTAAAAAAACCAACAAGAAACTGATTTACTAGTTACGTAAAAATTAGACAGCTTACCGATATTAATTTATACAATCTTGATATATTGAGTTCTCAACTAAATCTTAAATGATATAGAAATGATTAACATATTGAAAAGCAGAAGACAATTTAAATGATGTCTGGGGCTGACAGCATAGGATTCTTAGTCTGAACCATGCAAGCTGAACTATCCTAAATTATAAGAACAAAACATGAATTCTGAGATGAGAGAATTTCTTAAATAGGACCAATAGGATAGTGTGGTACAAAGATAATTTGATAAGACTTATCCCAAGAAATCGAATTTAGAAATCTTTTCTCAAGTCTCCAAATGAAGAACTGCACTTCAGAACTGTTTTCTCCAGTAGTAGAGGTCTTCTAGTTTCATACTTAGTATGGGATAAAAATAATAATTCTAAGCTTTTAACCAAAAAAAGCACAGAGATATTAGCATACCAGAGTCTAGCATTAGTATTCTTAACACGATCTGGAATAAATGAAAAAACTGATAAAGCTTTTCTCTTCTATTAGAGGACTGTTTGAAATTAGCATTTCTTTCAAGAGAAAAGGGTAGCTTATGATATGTTTTCAGATCTGATGGTAAAAAGTAAATGTCATAATAATAATGAATTATGAAAGACCAAATGCAAATATAGAATGCTTTAATAAGATCCAATTTAATAAAGTCTGTAAAAATAATGGACTTTTAATAACACAGGTCACAAAAGGCAAAACAGTGGAAATTCTGGGGACTAGCCACTGGTACTGGCTTATTAATTCTTAATTATGTTCATGAAAGGCAACTTAAATCGTGTGTTTTCTTATGCCTTATGATAATATTTTAGGTAACAACTCCTCTGAAATGTATGTTCTAGCTGATGAGCAAAGTTCTGTCGTCACATGCATTAGAAGGTAAATCTATTTGAAAAGACAAGCAGCATTAAAATGTCATGTTCTCAGATTCATTTGATAACCAAATTCAAAACAGAATCAAACCTCTTAATTTTTAAAGACAATATATTTTCTGTCTATAGAAATTCATCTCTGAAATTTAGGCTGAATTACCTATAAAACCTGTGCTGTGACAGTAGAAGTTAAGGGGCACTAGGGCTGTCAGCAAGAATGTCAAGACAAGTTAGCACCATGCAGTAAGTTCACTGGGAGGCAGGTTCATATACACAGTTAGATCAGCAATAACCAGACCTTATGACAATTTGAAATGACAAGGCCTTAAGAAATCCATCGTCAGCCATGAAACATCAGTGCCCCCATGAAAATTCAAATCTCCACATTCCACAACTATTATGGGATAAAAGGTGCTCAAGCAGCCTAAGCCTCCATACCAAATTTCACACCCATATAGCTTTAACTCAACAATGGAGATGTTTAGGTCAGGGGACTTGGAAAGTTAGGATCTCATTTTTCTTTCTGCTTCTTAGCAAACTATTTTAAATCAGTCTTGACTCTGATCTGATCACTGTCAACCTCTAAAATTAAAGATATCAAAAACAGTTGGAATGCCATCTCCCACAAAAAGGAGAAAATAAGTCCTTGTTGCTTTCATACCAATGAATTAAATGGATATCACACTTTAGAAGCCCATCACAGCAATAGCCTTACAACTGAGAGTAAATACTATCTAAACAGTATGCCCTCCTGCCATAAAAGGAAGGAAGAAAGCAAGAAAGGAAGGAAGAAAAGAAGGAAGGAAGGAAAGGAAGGAGGAGCAAGGAGGCTTAGTGGTATTAAGAGTTTCATTTCATATGATCAGAGTCGGTGAACTCAAAAGGCTTCCATAGCTTTGGCAACTCATGACAAGAGCCTAGGGTGATTACTGATGCCATAAACAAGAGTGTCAATTTGTTAAGTCAACAACAGGAGTCACTGTGCACTTAACTCCTCATGTAGGATCTCTGTCCTTAATGTGCTATACATTGTGATTTAATGCTATAACTAGTACTCAAACAGTATTTTTCACTTTGTGTTTCTATGTGGGTGCAAACTGTTGAAATCTTTACTTAATATATGCTAAACTGATCTTCTGTATATAAAGATAATTGAAAATGAATCTTCATGTGAATGGAAGGGGAGAGGGAGAGGGAAAGGGGAGGGTTGCGGGTGGGAGGGAAGTTATGGGGGTGGGGGGAAGCCATTGTAATCCATAAGCTGTACTTTGGAAATTTATATTCATTAAATAAAAGTAAAAAAAAAAAAAGAGTTCCATTTCAAGGCACTTTTGGCGAGAAACTGTATAGTTCCCAAATTCTCTCTTTGTGAAAATGAGTAAGTCAAAATAATTATGAAAATGTAGGTATCTGATGGGCTTTAAGTAACATGACACAAATTTCACAACTATTCAACACACTTTCAAGGGATGTATAGTCTTCAAAGGCACATAGCCATTCACTTTAATATAAAAAAAAAAAAAAAAACAAAGATATCAGTTTTTTTCTAAGTATCGGTAAATCGTTCCAAACTTTTGGAACTAGTTGCGAAATATACAGGGATCACACACTGAGGCCTACTTTCTCTAGTAGCGTTAATTCTAATCAAACAGAGACTGTTAATATTTTAATTAATCTGGGCAGCATAGTAGTACTATATTTAAGCTACTGCTTGGGACACCTACATCCCATATCAGAGTGCCTGGGTTTGAGTCCCATCTCTACTTCACATCCAGTTTTCTACTATTGCCTACCCTAGGAGACAGCAGATGATGGCTCAAGTGCTTGAGTCCCTGCCACCCCTGTGGAAGATCCAGATGGAGTTCCTGGCTCCTGGCTTTTACCTGGCCCAACCCCAGCTGTTGAAGGCAACTTGGGAGTAAACCAATGGATAGAGGATCCAGTGTTTTCTCTCTCTCTCTCTCTCTCTCTCTCTTGCTCTGCCTTTCAAATAAATACAACCTTAAACATTTTTAATTACTCTGATTCATCTTCCTAAATTCTGATTCATGTCTGAGATTTTCAAACTGCAATCACTGAGAGTCTGTACAGTCAATGCTCATTACCAAATTACAAAATTCCTACTGTCCAGTTCTTCCAATATAATTAAGAAGTACTTGAGGTAGCACTTCACAGCACTGACATTCAATCTTTCTCAAAGCTAGGAGGCTCTGCTTCTCCTTCTCAATTTTATTTACAGCACAAAGTTATCTACAACACACTACCTACAGAAAAAAATTCAGCTCAGAACATTAGAAGAAAAACAAAGATGGGAAAAACAAGTCATTTTAAGAGAAAAAGTATGGTTCTTATAATTTTATTTTCTTCTTTTTGGGCAGATAAATATGTGCTGATGTGTCTAGTAGCAGGGCCAGAATTGTTAACCCAGCTGCACACTGTGTTTATTAGAGTCAGATATCACGAAGGAACAAATGGTTTCTACCATACATGGATTCCTGCGATCTTAAACCCAACGGGAGAAACAATGATGACCATTCTGTGGCAAAAGGAAATGGCTCTGTTTTTGGAGAGGAAAACACAATCTGATGGCTAGCCTATATAAGTCATTCATTAATAAAATTTTCAGACTCTGAGGCAGGGATCTATTATTACTAATAAATCAGATATGGGGAAAAGTAAATATTTTAATAAAAAAAGGATACAGTTTAGTATCTTTCAATCAAAGGCATAATTTTGTAAGTCACTGGCTTTTACTAAATTGTACTCAAATATAAAGTAAATTCCACAATTATTGCACAGGTACTATAAAAGGAGGTTAATTTAATATAAAATGGAGGGGCTGACACTGTGGTGCAGTGGGTTAAAGCCCCGGCCTGAAGCACTGGCATTAACATATGGGCGCGGTTCAAGATCTGGCTGCTCCTCTTCCGATCCAGCTCTCTGCTATGGCCTGGGAAAGCAGTGGAAGATGGCCCAAGTGCTTGGGCCCCTGCACTCATGTGGGAGACCCGGAAGAAGCTCCTGGCTCCTGGCTTCAGATCGGCACAGCTCCGGCCATTGCGGCCATCTGGGGAGTGAACCAGAGGATGGAAGACCTCTCTCTCTGTCTGTACCTCTCTCTGTAACTCTTCCAAATAAATAAAATAAATCTTTAAAATATATAAAAAATGGAGATCATAAACACTGATTATTTAAGAATACAGCAGGTCCTTAAAAATCAAAAGCTATTTTACTATAATTCCATGCATAATGGCATTTGACATTTTTATCATCATTACTTTCAGGATTAAAGTAATAGTTTATACCTAACAGGCTAACACTGAGTTTTGTTGCACAGTAAGATATAGCATCAGAGCTGGCGCCACGGCTCACTAGGCTAATCCTCTACCTTGCGGCGCCGGCACACCGGGTTCTAGTCCCGGTCAGGGCGCCGGATTCTGTCCCGGTTACCCCTCTTCCAGGCCAGCTCTCTGCTGTGGCCCGGGAGTGCAGTGGAGGATGGCCCAAGTCCTTGGGCCCTGTACCCCATGGGAAACCAGGATAAGTACCTGGCTCCTGCCATCGGATCAGCGCAGTGTGCCGGCTGCAGCGCGCTGGCCACTGCAGCCATTGGAGGGTGAACCAACGGCAAAGGAAGACCTTTCTCTCTGTCTCTCTCTCTCTCACTGTCCACTCTGCCTGTCCAAAAAAAAAAAAAAAGATAATAGCATCAAGGAATTGCTGACTAAAAAAATAAATCACGGGTTTTATTTTCACTTAGAAATGAAAGGGCAGGTATTAATACTTGGAAAATAAGGAAATACAATTACAGATGCTACAGTTATGCAATATTACACAATTTTAAACATTTAAATGTGGATATAACATTGAAGTCATTTTTGATACATTTATGGTAATTAATTTTTTATAAGGTGAGCAGGAAAGCAAGGTCTAATTAGAGACAAAGGGAAAGTACATACTAAGGAGGGAGTACAGGCAACCTCATGAGATAATGATGCCAATAATGTTAACATCATTTATTTGGGAGGCAAGAAGACAGAATGAGAGTGAGAGTGAGAGAGAGAAAGCTCCCATTGATGGCTTACTCCCCAAATGTCTATATCTATATCAGAGTGTCTGGGCTCAAGTCTTAACCTCTAGGTCAAATGCCAGCTCCTAACAATGTTAATTTAAAATTAAGAATTGTTATTAAAATTTCTGACTCTTTCCCCCTGAACCACAACTTTCTGATAATGTATGAATCACTTCTCCAAAATGAGAGATTACTGTGCAGAAAAAAAGAAATGTTTAACCATACAAAGGATTTCTCTAATATTGCTCAGCTAAGCATTTCCTTAGCTGCAACTGCTTACATTCCATTACTTCTTTTGAAGCCATGTCTGTTTAAGCGTGTAAAACAGGCCAAACAAGGAGTTTCTGCTATAGTAATAAGCCTCATCATTTACACATTCATGTGTTCAGGGTGTGTTCAGTGAAATTTATGTAAATCGATAGAAAAATAAGAATGTTAAGACAGAAAAAGAACCTTACATCAAATATATACCCAGCTAAAATGGAATTCTCCTTTCCCTTTAATAGGAAAATAAAATCAAAGCCCTTTAACACATGAAGTAACACTTATCAAGTCACTAGCTCTGTCAAGTATACCACAATCATGCCAGTCAAAGAGTGCTGTTTTGAAAGGTAGAGTTACAGACAGTGAGAGGAAGAGACAGAGAGAAAGGTCTTCCTTCCATTGGTTCACTCCCCAATTGGCCGATCTGAAGCCAGGAGCCAGGAGCCAGGAGCCAGGAGCCAGGAGCCAGAAGCTTCTTCTGGGTCTCCCATGCGGGTGCTGAGGCCCAAGGACTTGGGCCATCCTCCACTGCTTTCCCAGGCCACAGCAGAGAGCTGGATTGGAAGAGGAGCAGCTGGATCTCGAATCGCGCCCATATGGGATACTGGGGCTGCAAGTAGAGGATTAACCGGCCCCTTTTGTCATTTGAGGATGGCTTTGATTGCTAGAAGTAGTTTGATTTCTTTGGTTCAAACTGAGTTAGAGAAACAGGGCAAATGAGTAAGCTGGGGGAGTCTGACTAAAAGGGCAGTGATCCTCAATCTTTGGTGACCTACGAATCACCTAGAAAGTTTCATTAAAAGGCAAATTCTAGGGCTGGTGCTGGAGCACAGAGGGCTAAAGCCACGGCCTGCAGCTCCCGCCATAAGGGCACCAGTGGATGGAAGATCTCTCCTGTCACTCCTCTCTCTTTCTACCTCTGCCTTTCTAATAAATAGATAAATCTTAAAGAAAAGAAAAGGCAAGTTCCTTAGCCCCATCCTAAGATTCTGATTCAGTAGATCTGGAGTGAGGCCCATATCTTGTTTGTTTGTTTGTTTTTTAATTGTTGTGTTTTTTTTTTTTTTTAAGATTTATTTATGGGGCCAGTGCTGTGGCACAGTGGGTTAAGCCATGGCCTGCAGCACCATCATCCCATATGGTCAACGGCTGGAGTCTTGACTACTCTACTTCCAATATTGCTCCTTGCTAATGCATAAGATGGGAAAGCAGCATAAGATGGCCTAAGTCCATGGGTACCTGCCACCCACATGAGACCTGGAAGAAGCTCCTGGCTTCTGGTTTTGGCTTGGTCCAGCTTCAGTCATTTGTGGCCATCTGGGGAGTGAACCAGGAGATAGAAGATCTCTCTCTCTGACTCTGCTTTTTTCTCTATAACTCCTTCAAAGGTAGATGATTTTGACTTTTTCTACTTAATAAAAAAGTATCATAACCTGGCCAAAAGATAAATGACAAATGGATAAAAATTTTGAATTTCAAGTCACATATAAAAAGGCTAATTTCCTAAACATAAAGAACTCTTATAAACCAAAAATTAAACATCAATAAATAAGACAAAAAGCTCCCAGAAAAAGAAACAGTAATGACTCATAGGTATATGAAAGGTTACTGAAAATAACTCATAATGAGCTAATACCCAATTAAAGCTATATTAAGAAAGCATTCTTTACTTGTTAGATTAGTAAAGATAATTGCACACATTCTTTCCCCTCAGCAATTCTATATCCAGGTTTTAATTTATTTTCATGTGAAAATCAACTATGTACACAGTTAATTACTGCAGGTTTGTAATGACAAAATATTAGACCTAATCCAAATGTCCATCAGTAGAGCCTATTTGAATAAAATAATACTACTTTAATGAAATTTAAAGAGAACTATGTAGCCATAAAATAGAGAGCTCTTTATAAACTGATAATGGATTATCTTTAAAATCTAGCATGAGTAGAAAAAGAAAGGGGATAAATAATCTGTACCATCAAACTGAGAAAACATGGATAAATAAGAAACTCAAAATATTGTCTGTGGGAATGATAACTTAGAGTAAGGGTAATAAGGAGACTTTTCACTATATACCTTTTTATGCCTTTTGGATTCCGGTTAACGTGAAGTTACTAGTCAATCATGAAATAAAGATAAGTAAAACAGCTCACATAAAGAAAAACTGTATGTAATCTCAAACTTCTAATATAATGTTAATCACATTTCTTATTAGTGTTTTCTTCAAATTTATTTTGTTATCTTGTGGTAATCATTAGCTGGGTAGACATACTTTTTTTTTTTTTTAGATTTTTGAGTAATAGTAATAAGCTAGTAATTGAAATAGTTAAAGGGGTCTGCACTGTGGCTTACAGGTAAAGCTGCCACCTGCAGTGCTGGCATCCCACATGGATACCAGTTTGAGTCCTGGCTGCTCCACTGCTAACTCCCTGCTAACGGGTTTAGAAAAGCAGCAAAAGATGGCCCAGGTCTTTGGGCTCTTGTACCTGCATGGGAGACCTGCAAGAAGCTCTAGGCTCTTGGCTTTGGATCAGTCCAGCTCCAGCTGATCATTTGGGGAGTGAAGTAGCAGATGGAAGGCCTCTCTCTCCCTGCCTCTGCCTCTGTAACTCTGCCTCTCTGTAAATATGCCTATAAATCATATCTATTTTTTCTATAAGTTAGAATTTTCTTTCTAGCTTATAAATATTATTAGGACAAATATCTTAGAGTAAATTCTTAGAAAAAAATTCTGTGTATTAGGTAAAAGTGCAGAAACTCTTAACGACTACTGATTCATAGTATCAAACTGTTTCCTAACAGGATGGTATAATGCTTCTGCATGCAAATACAAGTATGATATGTATATTATACAACACAAGCAAACAAAAGGCAATTTTAAGACAACACAGGATGAGGGGCTGGTATTGTGGCATAGTAGGTAAAGATGCTGCCTGCAATGCCAGAATCCCATACGGGCACTGGTTCGTGTCCTAGATGTTCCACTTCTGATCCAGCTCCCTGTTAATGGCCTGCAAAAAGCAGTGGAAGATGGCCCAAGTGTTTGGGCCTCTGCCACCCACACTGGAGACCTGGATGAAACTCCTGGTGCCTGGCTTCAGCCTGGCTCAGCTGTGACCATTACAGCCATCTGGGACTGAATCAGTAGATAAATGGAAGAGCTCTCTCTGCATGTTACTCTTTCAAATAAATCAATCTTAAAAGAAAAAGAAAACACAAGATGAAACTTTGGGAAGAGTTAATCTAAAAGGCATCTCCTCCATCCGAGGCTTAGACTTTCCAGTAATAGTAATAGTAATAGTAAATTTTAAATTATTTTAATAGAGTTTAAAAAAACAAAATGCAATTTCTTAATCTTTTTTATCATCTATAAATCAATCAAGTGAAAAAGGCTTTTGAGGCTCTGACAGTTTAATGATAGAGGTGTAGCTAATCTATGGGAGACTAACTTGGAGAGGGTCAATAATTATAAATAGATAATTGTTTTTTTTTTCTCACACTAGTGAGAACATAAACATTTTAAATACACAAAAAAATTTTCTCATATAAGGGTAAATTTTTTTCTTAAATCTAGATGATAGAATACTAGTACGGAGGGTTAATAGAGAACACCTAATCTAATCTCTTATCGAATGCATAAATTCCTTCTCTAGCAATATAAAGAGAAGACTGGTTTTACAGCGACTGTATAAGAGCAAATTTATGTTAAACGTCATAACATACTACTTCAGTTTTGTCTCTTATCACAGTAAATATTTATGAAGACCTACTAAATATATGACAAGATAAAACATTTTGTCCCTAAGATACTAAGAATATTTTGGCTGTGATAAAACAAAGCCTCAGCCAGCGCCACGGCTCACTAGGCTAATCCTCCACCTTGCGGCACCGCACACCGGGTTCTAGTCCCGGTCAGGGCGCCGGATTCTGTCCTGGTTGCCCCTCTTCCAGGCCAGCTCTCTGCTGTGGCCCGGGAGTGCAGTGGAGGATGGCCCAAGTCCTTGGGCCCTGCATCCACATGGGAGACCAGGAGAAGCACCTGGCTTCCTGGCTTCGGATCAGCACGGTGCGCCGGCCGCAGTGGCCATTGGAGGGTGAACCAACGGTAAAAGGAAGACCTTTCTCTCTCTCTCCTACTGTCCACTCTGCCTGTCAAAAGTAAAAAAAATTAAAAAATAAAAACAAACAAACAAAAAACAAAGCTTCCAAACAGCAAATGTAATTTGGTTTGTTACTATGGCCTAGATTTACTGGGTCATAGGAGGAGGAAAACAGAGAAGGGAAAGGGGGCTCAGAAGTCAGGGAGAACTTTGTATTCCAAGGTGGTTCGACTGGACAGCTTTTAGAACTGTTGGGACCAGTGCTGTGGTGTAGTGGGTAAAGTCACCTCTTCCAGTGCCAGCATCCCATATGGGTGCTGTTCGAGTCCTGGCTGTGCCACTTCCAATCCGGCTCCTTGCTAATGCGCCTGGGAAAGCAGCTCCCTACTAATGCGCCTGTGGTAGTCGAGGAAAGCAGCAGAGGATGGCCCAGGTCCTTGGGCCCTTGCACCTGTGTGGAAGACCTAGAAGAAGCTCCTGGCTCCAGACTTCTCATTGACCCAGCTCCGGGTATTGTGGCCATTTGAAGAGCAGATCAAAGACCTCTCTTTCTCTCTGATTTAAAGATTTATTTATTTACTTGAAAGAGTTACCAAGAGGCAGAGGCAGAGAGAAAAAGAGAGGTCTTCCAAGTGCTGGTTCATTCCCCAAATGGCCGGTCCTAAGTCAGGAGCCAGGAGCTTCTTCCAGGTCTCCCACATGGGTGCAGGGGTCCAAGGACCTGGGCCATCCTCTACTGCTTTCCTCAGCTACCACGGAGAGCTGGATCAGAAGTAGAACAGCCGGGATTCAAACCGGTGCCCATATGGGATGTGGGAACTGCCGGCAGCTGTTATACCTGCTATGACACAGCATCGGCTCCAACAGAT
Organism: Oryctolagus cuniculus; assembly: GCF_964237555.1. Lineage (NCBI taxonomy): Eukaryota > Metazoa > Chordata > Mammalia > Lagomorpha > Leporidae > Oryctolagus > Oryctolagus cuniculus. The sequence continues at coordinate 122,299,007 of NC_091438.1, read as the reverse complement.
AAATCTTTTTGTAAAAAAGATTTTATTTATTTATTTGAGAGGTAGAGTTACAGACAGTGAGAGGGAGAGACAGAGAGAAAGGTCTTCCTTCCGTTGGATCACTCCCCAAATGGCCGCAACGGCAGGAGCTGCACCAATCTGAAGCCAGGTGCCAGGTGCTTCTCCCATGCAGGTGCAGGGGCCCAAGCACTTGGGCCATCTTCTTTGCTTTCCCAGGCCATAGCAGAGAGCTGAATTGGAAGAGGAGCAGCCAGGACTAGAACCAGTGCCATATGGGATGCCGGCGCCACAGGCCAGGGCTTTAACTTACTGTACCACATTGCCAGCCCCTCCAATAAATAAATCTTAAAAAACAAAAATTACTATGTCTTCCCCACCTCTGTATTGCCTAAGGTATGTTTATTACACAAACAGGCCAATTCATCCTTCAGTAACCTTTATTTTCACCATCACAATGCTGACCATGCAACTTTCCTTCTTCCCTTCCAACTATTTCTGAAATAAGTTTAATTAGAAGATAGCAGGCATGAACTATCATTGTCTCCAGGGCTCCTTTCACTGACTTTTCACTTCCACAGGTAATATGGCCTCTCAAACTAAGCAGGGGTTGGTTCCCAGGTTCATGATCCTGATTTTTAGCAATGTGTAGTTTTTATAATTTTATTCTATGAAAACCTGATTGAGAAAAGTGGTAAAATATCCAAATACTAACATATTAGACAAAGTATTGTGGGGAGCAACCCGGACTGGACTGAGTTACTGGAATTAAGACTTATTCTATGCATCTGCTCTCCCACAATATGGCGCTGAGAAGGGAGAAACAGCTTCTACACAGCTGCCTCCAGTTCAGCCAATAAACTGCAGGACCTGCTCCTGATTGGAGGAGAGCAGCATACTCGGCGTGTGGGTAGCAGAGCACGGATTGGTGGAAAAGGACTATAAAGGAGGAGAGAGACAATATGCACCAGGAACATCTAAGGGGAACATCTAAGGGGAACACCTGTGCAGCCCCCGAGAGAGCCGGCTGGCGGTATGCCGCTCCCCCGCGGAAGTGGGGAATGTGGCAGGGGGAACCGCCCTTCCACGGAGGTGGAAGGGATGGTAGCCAACCCGGGAAGAACCAGCAGCAAACCCGGGAAGGGCCGAGCAGACAAAAGAACAGCGCAGGGTCCTGTGTCGTTCCTCCACAAAGACGGGGAGCGACAAGTATGAGTTAGTAGAAATAGCATATCATTATGGGATGAACAAAGACTTTGGAGTTGAACTTGATCTTGTTAGTTGTTTCTTATTATTACTTATTAGTTGTTTCTTTGGATTAACTAAATCTGAGCCTTTTTTAAAATTTTATTTAAGACATACAAATTTCATGTATTCATATATATACATTTAGGAACATATAAAACTTCCAACCCTACTCTCTCTCCCACCCATGCTCCCACCCTTCTTCCTCCTCTGTCTCCTATTCCCACTCTTAATTTTTACAAAAATATATTTTCAGTTTACTTTATACTCATAAGATTAATCCTACACTAAGTAGAGTTCAACAAATAGTATGAAGAAAAAAACATCGTTCCTCAACAGTAGACGCATGGGCTGTAAACCATCATAAAATGTCAATTTCACTCTTATACATTACATTTTAGGTACCTATATTAGTTACCACAGATTAGGGGAAACATATGGTAACTGTCTTTTTGGGACTGGCTTATTTCACTAAGTTTAATGATTTCCAGTTGCATCCATTTTGTTGCAAGATACAGGATTTCATTTATTTTTTAATTGTTGAGTAGTATTCCAAAGTGTACATACTCCATAATTTCTTTATCCAGTTATCACTTGATGGACATCTGAGTTGATTCCATATCTTAGCTTTTGTGAATTGAGCTGCAGTGAACATGAGAGTACAGATAATTCTCTCATATGCTGATTTCATTTTGTTTAAGTAAATTCCCCGGAGTGGGATTGCTGGGCCATTTGGTAGATCTGTTTTCAGATTTCTGAGGTATCTCCATACTGTCTTTCATAATAGCTACACCAACATTCTTCAGTTTTTTTTTTTTTAAAGATTGATTTATTTATTTGAAAGTCAGAGTTATACAAAGAGAGGAGAGGTAGAGAGAGAGGTCTTCCATCTGATGGTTCATTCCCCAATCGGCGACAACGGCCAGAGCTGTGCGGATCCAAAGCCAGGAACCAGGAGCTTATTCCAGGTCTCCCACATGGGTGCAGGAGCTCAAGGACTTGGACCATCTTCTACTGGGTTCCCAGGCCACAGCAGAGAGCTGGATCATAAGTGGAGCAACTAGGACTCGAACTTGAGCCGGCGTTTCAGGCCAGGGTATTAACCCACTGTGCCACACTGCCCGGACCCTGCACCAACATTCTTTGCATTCCCACTAACAGTGGATTAGGGTACCTTTTTCCCCACATTCTTGCCAGCATTTATTGATTGTTGATTTCTGCCTGAGAGCCATTCTAACTGGGGTGAGGTGAAACTTCATTGTGGTTTTGATTTGCATTTCCCTGATGGCTAGTGATCATGAGCATTTTTTCAACTGTTGGCCATTTGAATTTACTCTTTTGAGGGGTGGGCACTATAGCATAGCAGGTAAAACCACTGCCTGCAGCACCAACATCCCATATGGATGCTGGTTCAAGTCCTGGCTGCTTAACCCCTGATCCATATCCCTGATAATGTGCCTGGGAGGGCATCAGAAGATGGCATAAGCCCTTGGGCCCCTGCCACCCAAAGAAGCTCTGGCTTCAGCCTGGCCCAGCTCTGCGGGTTGCAGCCATTTTTGGAGTGAACCAGTGCATGGAAGATCTCTCTCTCTCTCTCTGTAACTCTTTCAGATAAGTAAATCTAAAAAAAAAAAAAAAAAAAGGCCAGTTCAAGTCCTTTGCCCTGATCCTGTTTTTTTTTTCTTTTTTTGCAGATGACACAATTTTATTATAAGTATAGAAAAACCCACAGATTCCCACAAAAAATAAAATAAAAACCTGTTAAGTGAATTTATTAAGATTACAGGATACAAAATCAACATATAAAACTCACTATTTTTTTTAAAGATTTATTTATTTATTCGAAAGTCAGTTACACAGAGAAGGAGAGGCAGAGACAGAGATAGAGAGAGAGTGGGCCCATCCACTGGCCCACTCCCCAAACGGCCGCAATGGCTGGAGATGTGCCTATCTGAAGCCAGGAGCCTAGACTACCCCCCTGCCCCCAAGTCTCCCAAGGACCTGGGCCATTCTCCACTGCTCTCCCAGGCCATAGCAGAGAGCTGGATCGGAAATGGAGCCCCCAGGACCCAAACCAGCACCCATATGGGACACTGGCACCACAGGAAGCAGCCTTACCCGCTATACCACAGCGCCGGCCCCAAAACTCATTATTTTTATACACAAATAATGAAATTGCTCTTTGCAATAGAGAAATTGGGAAAGCAATCTCATTCATACTAGCCGGGCAAAAAAAAAATTCTGAATAAATTTAATCAACAAAATAAATGATTTACACAATAAAGATTGCAAAACATTGGTAAAGAAATTGAAGGGGCTGACTCTGTGGCATAGTTGGCGAAGCCTCTGCCTGCAGTGCTGGCATCCCAAATGGGCACCGGCTCCAGTCCCAGCCACTCCTCTTCCAATCCAGGTCACCACTAGATCTCTATCTGGGAAAGCATGGCCCAAGCCCCAGGGTCCCCGCACCAGCATGGGAGACCAGGAAGAAGCTCCTGGCTCCCGGCTTTGGACTGGCCCAGCCTCAGCCATTGTGGCCATCTGGGTAGTGAACCATCGGATGGAAGACCCCCCTGTCTCTCTGCCCCTGCCTCTCTGTAACTCTGCCTTTGAAATAAACAAACAAATCTCTTTTAAAAACAAATCTGGCCGGCGCCACTGCTCAATAGGCTAATCCTCCACCTTGCGGCGCCGGCATACCAGGTTCTAGTCCCGGTCAGGGCGCCGGATTCTGTCCCAGTTGCCCCTCTTCCAGGCCAGCCCTCTGCTATGGCCCGGGAGTGCAGTGGAGGATGGCCCAAGTGCTTGGGCCCTGCACCCCATGGGAGACCAGGAGAAGCACCTGGCTCCTGGCTTCGGACCAGCGCGATGTGCCGGCCGCAGCGCGCTGGCCGCGGCAGCCATTGGAGGGTGAACCAACGGCAAAAGGAAGACCTTTCTCTCTGTCTCTCTCTCTCTCACTGTCCACCCTACCTGTCAAAAAAAAAAAAAAAAATCTTTAAAAAAGAAATTGACGAGAACATAAAAAAATGAAGACATCCCATGTTCATAAATTAGAATTCATATTGGTAATCTACAGATCTACTGCAATTCTTATTATAACACCAATGAAATTCTTCGCAGAAGTAGAAAAACACTCCTAAAATTTGTATGAACAAACTTACAAAAGACTTCAAATAGCCAAAGCCATCTTGAGCAAAAATAAGAAAGCTGGAGGCAAAAACCATACAAAGCTATAGTAAGAAAAACATCACAGTTATCAGCACATAAACAGACACTAGCCTAATGGAAATGAATATAGAACTCAGAAATTAATCTATGTACACACAAGCAACTGATTTTTTTTTTTTTTTACAAAGGTACCAAGAACATTAGAGAAAGGAAATCCTATTCAATAAATGACACTGGGCAAAGTGAATAGCTCTATGTATAAACTGCATATCTGTAATGCCTCAAAATATACACCTTTTTTAATAGAAAACTTTTGATGCAACGGGAAGTCAAACATCACTGGTCATGTGAGTCTAATCACAGGGAAGCAATAGGTCCTGATGACACTAATTGTCTCTCTACAGTCATTAAGTAACCTTAATACTCAGATGTACTCTCTTCCCCATTTCTAATAAGCATATCTTTACAAAATAAATTATGCTTCACCATTAAGACAATTTGTCTACTCCTAATATACTCCCATTATGAAGTGAGCCTTGTTTGGGTAGTAGTTTCTTGAGCATATCTATATGTAAAAATCACAGAGCTATGCACTTAAGATGTGTGTATCTTTTAAAGAAGTGGAGCAAGCCAGATCTCGAACCAGAGCCCATTTGGGATGCCAGTACTGCAGGTGGCAGGTTTACCCACTATGCCACAGCACTGGCCCCTTAGAATCTTCAAACCTAAATGTTGTTACACATGTGTTTATTCTGTATCTAATTAGCTAGTTGGTTTTTTTGTAATATTTGTAATATATACATAGTTCTATATAACCCCAATAATTATCATAATCAAGAACTTTGTAAAACATTAATTTGAGGGGAGCCGGTGCTGTGGCACAGCAGGTTAAAGCCCTGGCCTGAAGCACCGCATCCCATATGAGCACCAGTTCAAGTCCCAGCTGCTCCTCTTCCGATTGAGCTCTCTGCTATGGCCTGGGAAAGCACTAGAAGATGACCCAAGTCCTTGGGCCCCTGCACCTGCGTGAGAGACCTGGAAGAAGCTCCTGGCTCCTGGCTTTGGATCGTCGCAGCTCCAGCTGTTGCAACCATCTGGGGAATGAACCAGCAGATGGAAGACCTCTCTCTCTTTGTCTCTACCTCTTTCTGTAACTCTGTCTTTCAAATAACTAAAATAAATCTTAATAAAAAAAATAGAAAACTTTTATTTAATAAGTACAAATTTCAAAAGTACAAATTTTGGACTATAGTTGTTCTTCCCCCCATACCCACCCTCCCACCACCAAACCATCCCATCTCCTACTAGCTCCCCATCACATTCTTCATTAAGATTCATTTTTAATTATCTTTATATACAGAAGATCAACTCTATACCGAGTAAAGATTTCAACAGTTTGCACCCACACAAACACACAAAGTATAAAGTACTGTTTGAAGATTAGTTTTACCATTAATCCTTATAGTACAACACATTAAGGACAGAGTTCCTACATGCACAGTGACTCCTGTTGTTGACTTAACAATTGATACTCTTATTTATGACAAAAGTAATCACCCAAGGCTCTTGTCATGAGCTGCCAAGGCTGTGGAAGCCTCTTAAGTTCACAAACTCCAACCTTATTTAGACAAGGCCACAAAGTGGAAGTTCTTTTTTCCCTTCAGAGAAAGGCACTTCCTTCTTTGATGGCCCATTCTTTCCACCAGGATCTCACTCACAGAGATCTTTCATGTAGGTCATTTTTTGCCACAGTGTCTCTCATGGGCTTTTTAACCAGATTCGAATGCCTTAAGGGGCTGATTCTGAGGCCAGAGTGCTGTTTAGGGCATTTGTCATTCTACAAATCTGCTGTGGATCCTGCTTCCAATGTTGGATCATTCACTCCTTTTTAATTCTATCAATTATTATTAGCAGATACTGGTCTTATTTATGTGATCCCTTTGACACTTAATCCTATCTTTATGATCAGTTATGAATTTAAACTGATCACTTTAACTAGTAAGATGGCATTGATACCTGCCAACCTAAATGGGATTTGGAGTCCCATGGCAAATTTTTCACTTTACCCTTAGGGGTAAGTCCGAGGGAACGTGTGCCGAACTTTACATCTCCTCCCTTTCTTATTCCGACATTTATTTCTAACAGGGATCAATTTTCAATTGGATTTAAACACCTAAGAATAATTCTGTGTTAAGTAAGAGTTCAACCAAGTTCATAACTGATCATAAAGACAGAATTAAGTGAGCCTGTTTTATTATTATATAAAATAAAAATAATACATGCTTTTGGAATTAGTTGTTGGATTAATAAATACTACTACTTTTTCCTTCATTTTTTATGCTTCAGAGTAAAATTAATTTGCACTTTCCCAAATTAAATATTTCATAGAATGTTCCTTAAAATAACTTAGAGCAGTAATCTCAGACTCATATACATACAGAAAAGTTAATTTTATATCATGCTTGTCATTATATTATATTGCTATATAACTTTGATTATAAATTATGAGATAATGCCCTATTCTATCACAGAGACATTTGAAGACATACTTTTTTGTTATCATGTTCTTGAATTTTTTCTAGCTGCCATATTTGGAGATTTTGTGACTATTATTACATAAAAGATTTTCAACGTCATCTATTTCAGGGTTGGTTGGTTTTTATGGGAACCTTGGCATTTATATATAATTTCCTTAGTTCCTGAAAAGAATTATCACTCTAATAGATTTTAAAAAAATGTGAGAGTGCGTTAGTAGGAGTCCCATGCATAGAAGGGAAGTCTTTAAAAAAACAAATGGACAACAGCACTCATCAAACCATCTGAGCAAGAATTGACTGCAACTCAGCACTTGATAACGGCTCATTTGAGACAGCTGATGGTTGACAAATGAGATGAGAATATGTTGACTCTGTATGCTTTCCCTCCATACTTCATACGTTATGAGTTGAATCATCAAAAAGGAATATTTAAGGACCAATTATTTATGCTCTCTAAAGAACTGTCATTATTAAAAAAAAGATTTAACACAACTACACAAGCGATTAATATTGAAAACATCTATTTAAAATAATACCTTCTGTAAAACAACAGGAGATAACTATTGCTTTTCCCAATGGCTCTCAAATAGAAAAATCATGCAGCAAAATTCACCATTGAGTCTGATGCTAGGAAATCTTAAGATTTCCTACAAATATATTTCCTGTATATCCTATATTTCCATTTCTCAGACAATGATAACTATAAATGGCAAACTGAAAGTTTATGGTATCATATCTGGCACAAAGAGAAGCATACTTAACATCTACCAAATGGACAAATGAAAAAGTATATAACTATGACATCATCTTTTTCTGTTGGATGCCTGAATTACAGAGCTGAATTCAGTGTTTAGGTATAATGTTTAAGTCAATCCAAGAGCTTATTTTTTTTTAATATTTATTTATTTGAAAGAGAGTTACAGAAAGGCAGAGGCAGAGAGAGAGAAGTCTTCCATCTATTGGTTCACTCCCCAAATGGCCACAATGGCTGGAGCTGTGCCAATCCAAAGCCAGGAGACAGGAGCTTCTTCTGGGTCTCCCATATGGGTGCAGGGGCCCAAGGACTTGGACCATCTTCTACTGCTTTCCCAGGCCATAGCAGAGAGATGGATAGGAAGTGGAGCAGCTATGACTTTAACCGGCACCCATATGGGATGGTGGCAATGCAGGCAGCTGCTTTACCTGCTATGCCACAGTGCTGGTTCCCCCAAGAGTTAATTAATACTCCTCTATTTCCCACTTACATTTTATTTTCCTGTTTAATATCCCATTTATTCTTTCTTTTAAAAAGATTTTTTTTATTTGAAAGTCAGAGTTACACAGAGAGAGGAGAGTCAGAAAGAGAGAGAGAGGTCTTCCATCCGATGGTTCACTCCCCAATTGGCCGTAATGGCCAGAGCTGTGCTGACCCAAAGCCAGGAGCCAGGAACCTTTTCTCGGTCTTCTACGTGGGTGCAGGGGCCCAAGGACTTGGGCCATCTTCCACTGTTTTCCCAGGCCATAGCAGAGAGCTGGATGTGAAGTGGAGCAGCCGGGTCTCAAATCTGCACCCATATGGGATGTTGGTGCTTCAGGCCAGGGCGTTAACCTGCTGTGCCACAGTGCCTGTCCCATATCCTATTTATTCTTGTACAGAAATTCAATCAATTTTTGACAAAGATTTAATTATTCGAAAGGCGGGGTTACAAAGAGGGAGAGGCAGAGTGAGAGAAGTCTTCCATCTGCTGGTTTTACTCCCAAATGGTCACAATGGCCCGAGCTGGGCAGACTAAAGCCAGGAGCCATGAACTTCATCCAGGTCTCCCATGTGGATGCAGAAGCCCAAGCACTTGGGCCAGCCTCTGCTGCCTTCCCAGGCTCATTAACAGGGAGCTGGATTAGAAGTAGAGCAGCCAGGATTCCAACTGACACCCATACAGGATGCCAGTGTTGCTGGAGGTGGCTTCACCCACCACACCACAGCGCAAGCCCTCCAATCAATTTTTTAAAGTAGTCAAATTGTAAATGTTAAAATGGAAAAAACAGATATATGAAGGTTCTTTAACAGGTATGTAGAAAAATGGGAATTAAAGATAAGTTTATTTTGCTACAAGATTTCTTTGAAATCTATACATTGTTTCTTCATAATATGCAGTTCCATGAACTTTTGGTTTTTAAAGATTTGTTTATTCTATTTGAAAGGTAAAGTGTCAGAGAAAGAGAGAGAGAGTTATCTTCCATATGCAGGTTCATTCCCCAAATTGCTGCAATAGCCAGGCTGGGAAGCTAGAAACTACATCCAGGTCTCCCATGTAGGTAGCAGGAATTCAACCAATGATGGTTCATATGGGTCCTTGCCACCCATGTGGGAGGGCAACTGAGTTCTGGGATCCTGGCTTCAGCCTGCCCAGCCCTGGCTGTTGAGGGTATTTGAAGACACAGCCAGCAGATGGAAGATCTGTCTCTGTCACTCTGCCTTTGAAATAAATAAAAATATTTTTTTTAAAAAGAACTCCTTTTAAAAAAAAGTTCAGAGAAGTAAGCTTTTTTTCTCAGTCTGCTACAAAATCTAGAAAAGCCACTTAGACAAATGCTTTATGAATACTCAGAATATAGTATGATAACTAGAAGGCAGCATAGGCCATTAAGAATGCCCATGCCCAACTAACCATGAGTTTCCTAGACTAAGAACTCACAAGCATTTTATAAGCTTTAACTATTTGGGCTTCAGTAAGGCCTATAATGAGATATTTCACAGAATCCTTCCAGATAAGATTTAGAAATACAGGCAAGGTTAGTAAGTTCATTTTTCACTAGGAAATTGACTCAACAGAGTACCACCAAACTGAAAGTGGTTTCAGTTGACCACTTGGCTTTTCTCTACCAATGTCTGAGACAAAGAAATCATCGACAGACAGATGCAATGAGTATTTTGGGTCAGACTTTTACATCAATTCCACCATTAATTCTAATAACAACTCTATGAGGAATATGGTTTCATCTCCATTTTACCACACGAAAACTGCAATATAAGAGGTTTAAGCAACTTGCCTAAGGGCACTATGATGACCTACTGGCTTAGTAGCATAGCAAGAATTCAAATTTTGGAATGATGAAATCCAAAGCTCATTTGAATTATTATCCAATATCCTGTCTTGCACACCTACAATATCCAACAAACAATTATTAAACATTATTAGAAACAAAAGTGAAAAAATTGATACAACTCTTGTTCTTATAAAGCTCACAGTCTAGTGGAAGAATAACAAATACATTTTTTAAAAAAGCAAAAGTAATAGCTTATGGAAAGTTTTGGGAGTGTATTACAAAAGATAATGATGGTAAGAAGCTTTTTTTAGAAATGATCACTGAGAGAGAGAGAGAGAGAGAAACCTTCCATCTACTGGTTCACTTCCCAAATGCCTGCAAGTCAGGAGCCAGGAGCTTCTTCTGGGTCTCCCATGTGGGTGCAGGGGCCCAAGCATTTGGGCCATTTTCCACTGCTTTCCCAGGCCATAGCAGAGAGCTGGATTGGAAGTGGAGCAGCTGGGACTAGAACTGGCACCCATATGGGGTACAGGCACTGCAGGTGGCAGCTTTACCCGCTATGCCACAGCCCCGGCCCCACAGATCTTAATCAAATAGGTTAATCCCCCTATTTTCAGACTAAAATAAAGATCTGGAAATATAATACCACTTGCATACTATCATCTTGTTCTTCCTAACTTCCAAACTGACTGAGACTCACTTCTTAATTGCTCTCTATTTTATAATTTATGAAATTAGTTTTTGAATGATTGACTATTTATAAAGATTTTATTTTAAGAGATAATAGATTGTGCCAGCACTGTGAGGTAGTGGGTAAAGCCACTGCCTGCAGCACCAGCATTCCATAAGAGCACTGGTTTTGAGTCTCGGCTGCTCCACTTTTGATCCAGCCTCTTGCTATTGTGCCTGGGAAAGCAGAAGAGGGCGCAAGCCCCTGGGCTGCTAGGAGACACGTGGGAAACATGGATGAGACTCCTGGATCCTGCCTTTGGCCTGGCCCAGCCCTGACAGCTTTGGCCATTTGGGAAGTGAACCAGCAAATGTGAAATCAACTTTCTCTGTCTGTCTGTCTGTCTGTCTCTCTCTCTCTCTCTCACACTCACTGCCTTTGCTTATCTGTAACTCTTTCCAATAAAAAATATTTTTTTAAAAAAGAACTAATAGGTTAATATTATATAGCTTTCATAATAGCCACAGTATCCATTTTTGCTGCTAACACTGTGTGATTTCTTTGGGAACTCCTCAGAGAGTCTAACACCTCATTTATACTGGGAATGGGCAACATAATTTCTCAGACTGAGGCATAGCAAAGCTTCTTTATTTTTCATGTAAACTTGCCTCATTCCTTTCTTAATTGAGGTGTATAGAAAAGTATATGCTAAAGAAGACTTTTTGAGCGCTGATTAAGTATTGAGAAAAAGGGTTCATGAACAGACTGTTTTGGATTCCTAAAACTGTTGCTGCAGCTACAGGCTGAGTTAGCCAACAGTAGATAAAATGATAGGTGGCTTTTTAAAAAATCCTGACACGTGGGGTGGGTATTGTGGCACAGAACGTTAGGCAGCTGTTTATAATGCCGGAACTGTGTATCAGAGTGCCTGTTTGAGTCCTGCTTCCTACCTGGCTTCCTGCTGATGCACCTGGGAAGCAGGTGGAGGACAGCCCAGGTGCTTGGAGCCCTGCCACTCATGGGGGAGACCATGATGGAGTTCCTGGCTCCTGGTTTGGGCCTGGCCCAGCCCTTACTAGTTGTGGCTATCTGGGAAGCATAGGGAAGATATTCCTTGATCTCTTTCCCCTTTCTCTGTTGCTCCTCCTTTCAGATAAACAAACAAACAAATAATCTTTAGTCCCTACAGTTAACCCTTTATTTGTGAACAATAAAAACATATTACCCTTTTCAATTACCCTAATGCTATTATATTCATAGACACAAAAATATGCTTGAGGCAAGGACATCAAATCTATTCCCTAAAAATTACCTGCACACAGAAGACACAGCCTTCCATGTTATACCCAAATTTCAGACTGAAATTTTCGGGATTTTTGGTAGTGTATCTGGCAAATTAAATCACTACAACTGTTGGGCACTGCAACCTCTTTGAGACTGACAGGCAAATATTGAAAAAAGAAAAAAGTCAGTTTCCATATATATTTTTATGATGAAATAACATGTTTCTTTTATAATTCTCTGTTTTACTACCAATACTTATGAAAGAGGAACAATATGCAATAATAAAATGGTATAAGCAACATGCTAGTAAAAGTTGTGCATAAATAATCATGCATATAAAAGTTATTAATAATGGCAGAGTATATAAAAAAAAACAAATTGAGGGGACAGCATCGTGGTATAGCATGTTGAGCGGCCACCTGTGATGCTGGCGTTCCATATGGCCACCAGTTCAAGTCCTGCTGCTTCATTTCCAATTCAGCTTCCCGCTAATAGCCTGGGAAAAGCAGAAATGGCCCAAGTGCTTGGGCCCCTGCCATCCTCATGAGAGATCTGGAAGAAGCTCCTGGCTCCTGGCTTTGGCCTGGCCCAGCACAGCCATTGTGGTCACCTGGGAGTGAATCAGTGGATGGAAGATCTCGCTCTGTCTCTCCCGCTTTCTGTGTAACTGACTTTCAGACAAATAAATCTTAAAAACAAAAACAAATTGGAAAGCGTTTCAACTTCAGGCAAGAAGAAAAGCAAAAGACATGATGGGGTATAAATATTTAAAAAAATTTTTTTTAAAGATTTATTTATTGATTTGAAAGGTGGAGTTACAGAGAGGGAGAGGCAAGAGGCAGAGAGAAATGTTCCATCCGCTAGTTCACCCTGCAATGGCCTGGGATGGGCCAGACTGAAGCCAGAAGCCGGAGCCAGGAGCCAGGAGCCAGAAGCTTCATCTGAGTTTTTCACATGGGGACAGGGGCCCGAGTGCTTTGGCCATCTTCCGTAGCTTTCCTAGGCACATTAGCAGAGAGCTAGTTAGGCGTGCAGCAGCCAGAATTCAAACCAGCACCCATATCGGATGCAATGGCTTAACTTGCTACATTACAGCTCTGGCCACCGTTAAGGTTTTATAAACATCTTACATTTTAGAAGTTACTTTTTAGCAACTTACTTTTCAGATGTGCTTCACTAGATGACTCATTAGAAAATTAATGCTTTGTGGCCGGTGCCACGGCTCACTAGGCTAATCCTCCACCTTGTGGCACCGGCACACCGGGTTCTAGTCCCGGTCAGGGTGCCAGATTCTGTCCCGGTTGCCCCTCTTCCAGGCCAGCTCTCTGCTGTGGCCCGGGAGTGCAGTGGAGGATGGCCCAAGTCCTTGGGCCCTGCACCCCATGGGAGACCAGGAGAAGCACCTGGCTCCTGCCATCGGATCAGCACGGTGCACCGGCTGCAGTACACCAGCCGCGGCGGCCATTGGAGGGTGAACCAATGGCAAAGGAAGACCTTTCTGTCTGTCTGTCTCTTTCTCTCTCACTGTCCACTCTGCCTGTCAAATAAATAAATAAAAGAAAAAGAAAATTAATGCTTTGTATCATCAGATAACTCATGATTTTTCAGCCATATTTACTTGAACCTGTATACTCTAAAATACTAGTATAGGGGCAATGTTGAAGCAGAGTGGGTTAAACTGTCGCTTGTGATGCTGGCATCCCACATGGTAGCACTGGTTGGAATCCTGATTGCTCGACTTCCAATCTAGTTTTCTGCTAATGTGCCTGCAAATGCAGCAAAAGATGGCTCAAGTACTTTGGCCCCTGCTATCCATGTTCTGGCTTTGGCATGGCCCAGTCCTGACCAAAGTGGTCATTTGGGAAACCAGCAGAAAGATTTCTTTTTCTGTCACTCTTTGAAATAAATAAAATAAATCTTTAAAAAAATATTAGAATAACTAATTAGCTTTGGGGATTTAATGTACATGAGTATACCATAAGGGTTCAAAGAAAAGGAAAGAATTCAGCAGCAGATCACAAAAAGGACCAAAGGCTTGCATATTAATTTTAATTCAATATATCTCAAGATAAGACATTCTTTTAACTCTGTGACTCTCATAATTAATATATTTAGAATATTCAAAGCACAGAGTGTGTAGGAGAAAGACCAAGGAGAACATTAACAGAATAACAGGACAGATACAGTGCCAGAGAAAAAACTGGATTAATAAAAATTTACAATGTTGTCCTTTGGACTGGCTTGTTGATAGCATCATATTTGCATTGTTCTGTTCTTTTTTTTTTTTTTTTTGGATTTTTTTTTTTTGACAGGTAGAGTGGATAGTGAGAGAGAAAGAGACAGACAGACAGAAAGGTCTTCCTTTGCCGTTGGTTCACCCTCCAATGGCTGCCGCGGCCAGCGCACCGCGCTGATCTGATGGCAGGAGCCAGGTACTTATCCTGGTCTCCCATGGGGTATAGGGCCCAAGCACTTGGGTCATCCTCCACTGCACTCCCGGGCCACAGCAGAGAGCTGCCTGGAAGAGGGGCAACTGGGACAGAATCCGGCGCCCCGACCGGGACTAGAACCCGGTGTGCCGGCGCCGCAAGGCGGAGGATTAGCCTAGTGAGCCGCGGCGCCGGCCTGCATTGTTCTTTTCTAACAACAGCTTTCATATAGGCAAAATTTACAACTATACCTAACTGCATACTTCTTGAACAGCACTAATTAGATTAATGTAGAGGGAAAACAGGCTTTTAGTTTTTCAACATAAGTGTGCTTTGATTCAGATACAATGCATACACCACCAGGCAGTAATAATTATAGTACTAGACCACTAGTAGTGTGCCAAGTATCCAAATCAGAGTTAAAAGTGTTTGAAACTGGGTGATTTTAAATCATTTTGAAAAACATTTTTAAAAAGAAAATCTATTTTAAAAACAATAAAGAATATATTATAAACAGTTTAGCCATCATCTAAATAGAGACTGGCTTGTTCAGAGGCCATCACCTTTTATCCATCCCCCCTTGCTTTCAGTACTATTAGGAAACTATTCACAAGTGCACCCCTGGACAATGCTGAGCAGTAATTATGACTTGCTGACAAAAAGATATGAACAATTACTGAGCCCATTTTGAAACCTTACACTAATAAAGTCATTAGATGCTGCCCTTGCCATGATCCTTCTAAAAGCTTCTGAAGTTACAAGAACACACGGCATTGTTTGCAGGGACAATTGCTGCTGGCAGAACGCAAACCTTGAGTTAAACCATGCTGCAAATTGATCTTGACATTCTGTTAAGACCGCCACTAAAAATCAAAAGCAGAGGAGAAAAGGAGAAAATGAGTGGGTAGGATGTAATCATGGAACAGGAGGGGTTCCTCCTCACCTTCTCTCCTCCCTCTTCACAAAACAAACCAGGGAGAAAATGACAAACTCTCCTGGTGTTTTGGAACCTTTATTTTAAAGCATTAATTAAGCCCTTGACCTGGGATGTTTAGGATAGCAATACACTTCCTTTAAAAGTACTGGAAGGAAAATGTTGCACAAAGGCAAGAAAGAAGTTTGGGGGAAATTTTATGGAAATCTGCTATAAAGGCTCTCCGGAAATCCCTGTAGCTTGATTATATCCTGTTTATGTATTTTATCGCCACCTCTGCAGAATTCATATCTGCTCCCAGTGGAGCAGACAAACACTAACACTTCTTGTGTCTTCCATGCAGACCCCACACTTGGGCAGCATTTGCTGGATCAAATGGAAGTGCAGGGTTAGAGTAACATGGTCAGCTAGGCTTCAGCCAAGCATGAATCACTGAGTAGTCTGGAATTAAGGGTAAGCCACTGTGAATATGGCTAATTACTGGGATGGAAAGTAAGGTGAAGACAGTCTACTGATAATAAGCACTTTAAGTCAATTAACTCTTACCAAAGAGTAAGAAATGTGGGAAACTATCACTTGAATATTAAGGCTAACAAGTACCTGTCAGCACAGCAGCGGAAGTTTGCAGTGACCCGAAATGTTGCACCCAAGGGCATTAGGTTCAAAAGCTAATATTGATAGGCAATAGAATTCTGTCTGTGAACACTGGTACTGTGTATACAGAATATAACACAATGCTATGTATACGGGCAACTCACGTAACCCAGGCACTATCAATTTATAGGGAACTATTTGTAGCTACCCTGAACACTGCTTAGAAATAGTGTGCAATGCCTGATTTAACACTTTGTAGTACGCACACTGATGTGTGAAACATATTCACCTCAGGAAGTTAGATAGATATAAGCAACCCATTCTTTAGCACTCATAGCTGGCTGACTAACCAGCTGGCACTGTCTAGTGAAATTCAATGTTTCATTCATGTTTTCTAGAATCAAATGGTCTAAACCAGCACCTGTGCTTTTCTGTGAGCTCCCCAGGTCATAACTCAAGATATTCACTAAACTACATAATACTGGTGGTTAACTGTTAACATAGGTTATGTGACTTTCCTTGATGAAGCAACTTCAACCAAGAATTCACAGCTCAGCATGAAGGGCATACTCATGTGCCAGTGCTCCCATGCACCCAGTATTGAACCAATTAACTTTTGGTGCACTACTTAAGATACTGCCTGGGATGGTCAGATACCATATTAGAGTGCCCGAGTTCCAATTCTGAATATGTCCCCTGGGAAGAAGTGGGAGGCAGCACAGGTATTTGGGTCCTTACTCCCTATGAGGGAAACCCAGATAGAGTTTTGGGTTCCTGGCTTAAGCCTGGCCTAGTCATGACTGTTGCAAGGCACTTGAAAATGAACCAGTAGATGGAAGATCTTTCTGTTTCTTTCTCAAATAATATCAAATAATTAAAATGTATTTTAAAATTTTCATTTATTTTCACTTTATTTGAAAGGCAGTGAGCCACATGGAGACAGACATATGGTGGCAGGGACTTAAGTACTTGAGCCATCATTTGCTGCCTCCCAGGTTATGCATTAGCAGGAAGCTGGATTAAAAATGGAAAAGCTAGGGCTTGCACCAGGCATTCCAAGTCACATCTTAATCACAGCACTAAACACCTGCCCCTAAAAAGCTACAATAGAGGGGCCAGCACTGTAGCACAGTGGGTTAAAGCCCTGGCCTGAAGTGCCGGCAACCCATATGGGTGCCAGCTCTAGTCCCAGCAGCTCCTCTTCTGATCCAGCTCTTTGCTATGGCCTGGGAAAGCAGTAGAAGATGGCCCTTGGGACCCTGCACCCACGGGGGAGACCCGGAAGAAGTTCCTGGCTCCTGGCTTTGGATCGGCACAGCTCCGGTCATTGCGGCCATCTGAGGAGTGATCCAGAGGATGGAAGACCACTCTCTCTGTCTCTACCTCTCTCCGTAACTCTTTCAAATAAATAAAATAAATCTTTAAAAAAAAAAAAGCTATAATAGAGAGAAGCAAATGAACACTTACTGTATTGGTGTTTTGATGGTGACCAATTGGAATGTGCCTGACTTCTTGGTATATCTTAAGATGTAACCAGTCTAGCACTCATGTATCATGTACATATTTACTTTAATCAATGGTACCACCACTGCAGAAGGTTCAGTGGTACAAAATGGCTCAATTTGGAGAGCCAATTGCTTCTGGGGTGTTACAGAGACCTGGTGAAGTCTGAGGAAAAACTCTGGAACTACTGAAAAAAACTCATCTGGTTTGGAATGCAAGCCTCTTTCCAGATGTGCAGAGGGAATCCAGACACATGAGCACAGGCCACAATATTCTGGGGCCCTATAGGGCAAACAGATGATGAGGTACTCAGTTTAGATATTTTTAATTCATACTATAATTTTTTAAAATTATGTATTTGAAAGTTAGAGAGAGAGAGAGAAAGACAAAGATTTTCCATCTACTGCTTCACTTCCCAAATGCCTGCAACACCTGGGGTGGGGCAGGGCTGAAGCAAGGAGCCTGGAACTCAATCTGGGAAAGTTTCCTGCTGCCTCCCAAGGTGCACATTGGCAGGAAAACTGGAACTGGAAGTAGAGTTGGAACTTGAACCCACACACTCTGATATGCAGGTGCTCTAAGCAGCATCTTAACCACCTGAATAAATGAAATGATCGCACTTTAGTTTTATTAGTCCTATTAGTAGCTACAGGGAAAGATCACACATTTAGAAAAGGTAGCAGCATTTCTGATGCTCTTGCCATTATTCAAGGTGGTTCTCTCTTATCCACTGTTTTTCATTTAACCTATTAACATTTATTTATTATTAAGGCCGGCGCCGCGGCTCACTAGGCTAATCCTCCGCCTTGTGGCACCGGCACACCGGGTTCTAGTCCCGGTCGGGGCGCCAGATTCTGTCCCGGTTGCCCCTCTTCCAGGCCAGCTCTCTGCTGTGGCTAGGGAGTGCAGTGGAGGATGGCCCAAGTCCTTGGGCCCTGCACCCCATGGGAGACCAGGAGAAGCACCTGGCTCCTGCCATCGGATCAACGTGGTGCGCCGGCTGCAGTGCACCAGCCGCGGCGGCCATTGGAGGGTGAACCAATGGCAAAAGGAAGACCTTTCTCTCTGTCTCTCTCTCTCTCACTGTCCACTCTGCCTGTCAAAAACAAAAACAAAACAAAACAAAAAAACATTTATTTATTATCAAAATAGCACTTCAGTTTTTGTCATTTATATGTTACATTCCAGAAGGGTTTAAATGTATTTTGACTGACATGTAATAATTGTTCATCTTTACAGGGTATAGTGTGTACTCATCAAATCATGGTTATTACCATTTCTTTTAATTTGGAGGCTTTGAGTGCCTCTCTTTTAGTTCTTCATAAAATATAAAACAGGTTTTAGTGAACTATTATTACCTTACTGGGTTGGAACACTAGAACACATTCTTCTAACTAACTGCTTTGGGAACAATTTCCTTTTATTTCCCTTCCCCACTCCCAGGCTCTAGTAATCACCATTCTGCATTCAGATAAAAATAAACTTTCTAATTCAAAACTTTCTAATTCCTCATATACCACATTTTCTTTATTCATTTGTGAGTGAGTTCCTAATTTGATTCTTTATCTTGGCTAATGTGAATACAGCACAGGCACTTTGCTAAAGCAATGACATTACAGATATACCTCCCTTAGGGAGTGGACAACCTTAATACATAATAATCATAATAGTACAAGTTAGTATAGAGATTTTATGGGAGCATATAGAAAATACATTTTAACTCATACGGAGGCAGGGGAAGGATGAGGAGTGGCAAAGCTTCTTGGAAGTGATATTTGTTCTGGATTTTAAGAAATTATTCCTTCATGATAAGCACTCAATTACTATGAATATACTGTACACAGAAATATTATTAGACCATGATGTCTATTTATGTTATACATATAATTTAATATATGATCAGCATTTCACTATCTGCCTGTAAGCATAAGCCAATATTAGGATGAATCATTAACAAAAGGATGTCTTTCGATCTGTCCATCCTGACTTTAACTCTCTTCTGTTTCAGATCATACAAGATTACAAGACCAGCTCCCTCTAATCTTTCTCTCCTCCATAATTATCTCAACCACTGACCATTCATTCCAGATATCTAATTATGAGGCTTATTATTAACCTTTTTGTAAAGAATAGCAAAATCTGTAACCCGAAAAATTAGGAGTATTAATATAAAATTTCTCTTTTAAAACTATTTATTTATTTGGAAGGCAGAAGACAGAGAGAGAGAGAGAGAGAGAGAGAGAGAGAAAGAGATCTCCCATCTGTTGGTTGATTCTCCAAATGCCTGTAACATCAGGGGCTGGGACAGGTTGAAGCCAGGAACCTGGAACTCAATTCAATCTCCCATTGAACTACTTCAACTACTTCAGCTATCATGGCTGCCTCCTAAGGTCTGTATTAGCAGAAAGCTGCGATCAGGAGCTAGAGCCAGAAATAAACCCAGGTCCTCTGATGTGGAACCTGGTATCTTCTTCTTTGTCTTTTTTTTTTTTTTTTTAAGTAAGATTTATTTATTTCCAAAGTCAGAGTTACAGAGACACACATACACAGAAAATAGAGAGAGAGAGGAGAGAGAATCTACCATCTACTGGTTCACTTCCCAGATTGCCCCAACAGCCAACACTAGGCCAGACCAAAACCAGGAGCTGGAGGCTTCATCTGGGTCACCAACATGGGTGGCAAGGTCCCATGTACTTGACAGTCAGTCTCCCATTGTTCTCCTAAGCACATCAGCAGGGTGCTACATCAGAAGTAGAGCACCTGGGACTTGAACCAGCACCCATATGGGATGCCGGCATCACAAGTGGCAGCTTAACTCTATGCTCAATGCCAGCTCCAAGAGACCTGGCATCTAACTGGCTTTGCTAAACTCCTGTCCCATCCACACTCTTAAAGTATATTATATAAAACTCATATATCTTGCCTTTTAGACTATGAATGTTTGCAGAGTTAGGTTTGTATCTTACTCAACTTTTCATCCTCAGTGCACAGCACCATTCTTGGTTCATATTAAATATTCAGTGTTTACTCAATGAATAAAAATGAAGGAATATACACCTTTCTTAAGATATTTTTAGTTACTTTTAGAAGTGATTTTGCAGGATCTACTTGCTTACAGTTATCTATTTTTTTAACTCTTTCATTTATAGGTATATCCTACATTTCTATCAGGATCACTGGTCAAATAGATATTTAAGAAATTATACTTTCTAGCACATCTCTTAAGACTAGCAAGTACTTTCTGCCTACTGCTTCAAGAATGGCTCTGAAATCTAATCAGAAATGATAGTTAACAAGACTACACAATCACCCAAGCAAGAAAGTTCCATTTAAATATGCCATCTGGAAATTATAAGCAACATTCTAGGACAGAGTAAGATACATACAGTTATTTGTTAAATGCTTATTGAATTTCTTTCTCCCATAATTTTTAAAGTACCTTGTTTTTAATAAGACAAATAAAATGAATAAGCCCTTCTTATTTAAAAATTTAGTAAGAGAGAAGAGAGATGGTAATCACTAACTGGTAAAGTCTAGTGTTTTGGTCTATAATTGGAATGGTTCAAAATCAATTAGAAGTTATTCTAATACATGTTATACAGACATAAGTTGTTCAATCTAAGTATTCAATTTAGAGAAAAAGTTACTAAAATAATTTTAGAGGCTGAAAAATACAAATCATAAACATATTCTGCAGAAAAGTTTCTTTTTTTATTCCAGTTTGTTAGAAAAATCAGAAAATTATAATAGCAAGTGACACTCATATTAGGGTCACTTCACCAAAGTGTTCCCTTAGCCTAATATCCTTCACTTATCTGCTATACACACAAGAGATTAAAAGTAAATTTCGATTGGAGGACTAATGCTTCTATAGGCTTAATCACAGTACTCCTTTAGCAAAAGTGTATGACATTAATGTCCCCAGCCATACTCAGGGGGTGCTCCAAGAAAACCACTATGGAAACATCCAGACTAAGGAACTCACAAGCCTGAATTTCTCTATAGTTTTATATGGTAGCCTGAGCCGGGATAGCAAATTAAGACCAGAGACTATCCACTAGGAATTTATTTCCAAACTGTTCGATCTGTCATAATCACAGTTACAAGGAACTTCACAGTCTAGAAAACTCTTCCATATTTCCATATATTAATATGTCCCATTTAGTAATATGTGACTGTCTCTGTGGTAATGTACAAATAACAGTATAACTACTTATTTTTAAAAATATTTATTTATTTGTAAGAGCCATGGGGGGGGGAGAGAGAGAGAGAGAGAGAGAGAAAGAGAGAGAGGGAGGGAGAGAGAGAGAGAGAGATATCGAGATCGATCTTCCATCTACTAGTTTATTTCCCAAATGGCTGCAAGTCAGGTGCCAGGAGCTTCTTCTGGGTCTCCCATATGGGTACAAGGGCCCAAGCACTTGGGCCATATCCTGCTGCTTTACCAGGCATATTAGCAGGAAGCAGGATAGGAAGTAGAACAGCTGGGTCTGGAATCAGTGCCCACATGGGATGCTGGTGTCACAAGCAGCAGCTTTATCTGCTATACCACAATACTAGCCCCAGTATAACAACCTTTGATATGCAGCCTACTGATCATTAAATATTAGTATAAGCAGTCTTTCACTGAATTGAGTGAAAATTTCAGGTTTTGTTATTCAAAGTTGAAAGCATCAAATGAATGATTCAATCAATTTTACTGATAAGTATCTTTGCATAAATGTAATGTTAAAATCCAAGAAAGACTATAAAGCAGGAAACCTAATGAGATAACTTTATTTATCTATGATAGGTGCTAAGCAAATTATCGCCAAGTGAAACCTTTTTTATGGGCAATAAATCAGCCTAACCAATTCTCTTACAGTTTCATATATCAAAAGAAATCAACTTTATTTTGGAATATGCCATTTTAATGAAATTTTATCTTGTGTGTGTAAAATCTGTAGTTTCCATCCGGCGCCGCAGCTAAATAGGCTAATCCTCTGCCTGCGGCGCCGGCACACCAGGTTCTAGTCCCGGTCGGGGCGCCGGATTCTGTCCTGGTTGCCCCTCTTCCAGGCCAGCTCTCTGCTGTGGCCCGGGAAGGCAGTGGAGGATGGCCCAAGTGCTTGGGCCCTGCACCCACATGGGAGACCAGGAGAAGCACCTGGCTCCTGGTTTTGGATCAGCGCAATGCGCCGCCACAGCGCGCTGGCCGCAGTGGTCATTGGAGGGTGAACCAACGGTAAAGGAAGACCTTTCTCTCTGTCTCTCTCTCTCTCACTGTTCATTCTGCCTGTCAAAAAAAAAAAAAAAAAAAAAAATCTGTACTTTCTCATTTGCCTTATAGTTCCATCACTGGTACTATTACATTAAAAGTGGCAATGTAATTTTGTTACTTTAATATAGAGGAACATCATACCTTAAAGGAATTTAAAATTTTTAATATGGACAGAATTAGATTTTGAATAACGATGCTACCTTAAATTTGAGAAATCATTCCATTCTCTTTCACTGCATTGCCTCATTTGTGGTTCCTTTAATTGTTTATTAAATTGAATTCCTAGGTGTTTCTATTTTTAGTTTTTAACATTATTTGTTTTATTTTGATGACAGTTACTTAATAACGGATGCTACACTTTAAAAATGAAGACTGAAATATTCTATCATACTTCATAGTCGGTCCTGCAATTCATTGAGAAATAGCTCTAAAGCCTTAAACAGGGCCTTTATTTAGTGTTTTTAAAAGAGTGTCATAAGGAGTTAATAGGACACAGCTGTACTGGCTCTTTCTAATAAGCAGCTTCTGTCGCTTTGGTCACCACAGGTGTCTCTGTAACCTGCAAACTCTTATTACTAGTGTATCAAAGTTGTGCTACTTAACAGACTTCTTTAGTAAAACATAACAAAGCAATTACATGGCTGTTGATTGCAAGTCATAAAAAAACCCTCAAACACTGTTTTTCAAAAGAAACTACACTGCAATTTTTTGTCATTGTAAAATAAAAGGAACTAAGGAATTAAATGGAAGATAGAACAAAATAACAGCAGGTAGCCTGCTGAACTTAGCCACTACAGATGGTTTAGAAATAGTGTTTCCTTCTCTATCAAGTTTTGGATAAAAGGAAAGGAGGAGATTCCTTACTGCCAGTGAATGGGGAAAGATTTAGCCAAGTCTCTAGTCTACGTATTTTACTTCATGAAAGACCTTCGATGCTGCATTTTTATCTGTTTTTGGCACTGCTTTTCATCACCTTTAACTGAGTGTGAATAATAACCTAATTTAATTTAAACAAATACAGGTGCTAAAGGTTCTTTATTTATGTATAACAGGGAATATTTCCAAGGCAGAAAGGAGTCATCCTGGAAATTTCCTAACCATTTGCTTAAAGAAATGAAGTATTAGATGAAGAAATTGCTTCAACATTGTTTTGCCTCACATTTAAGGGAAGAACCATCTTTCTTTTCAGATTCAGATTACATATAACAAAATCTGAGTGATGACCAAAAAAAAGCCAGTGAGCCGTACAATAAAAAGACAAAACAGATGATTTCTAATTGTTGTATAATTGCTTAAATTAGGTAGCTATAATAGGCTTGTGTTGAAATGAATTAATTTAATCTTCTTGTTCATGAGCCATCAGCCTTTGATTATGATTATGTTAACACACCCATAGTAGCATCATGGGATGTTACGGACATATGTGAAATTAAACATGATTAAATATATTTGAGATGGGAAGCTCAAATAGGCAAAATATGAAGAATTATTCATCACTTACAGATATTATGATTAACAAACTAAGTAAACTTATCCTGACAGTTAGGAAAGGGATTTTTTTTTCCTATTGAGAATATGGATGTATTGCTGGCTCTGTGCAAAAGAATGTGTGCAATAAAGCGATGACATCAATTAGCATATGCTAGAGTTAAGCTATTTCCAATTCCACTGGACTGGTTCAGAATGTCCTGCCTTTTTCACTGAAGTTATTAAAAAATAAACTTACCAGTAGGATTGTGTATTAGATTTGCTTTGTCTTTTCTGGACATCATTAAAAACATTTTCTTTAAATGTTCAATAACATTTTAGAAATGCAGTATACCTGTTTTATTGCAAAAGTAGAGGACAGACATGTATTTTTGTTCTTATTCTTGAATTTAAGAAGAATGTTTTATAAGTTTAGGTATTAGTTTCATAATTTTAAATAACTACTCATGTCAGCCAAAACAAATAGCTTTTATATATTGAAATGTAATGGTAGTGAACTGAGTGCTAAGGATGAAAAACGCTTACGATGAAAAACTAAACACAATGATATCTTTAAAAAAAATAGCAGCCCAACTTAACTTGTGAACAATAGTATTACCTTGCTCTGTTGGCGTCCTTTGTCAGATCCCAAGCCCAGGTTATAAAATTTTGACTCAGATAAGAAACAATAGATTCAGCACAAAGCATTTGTGAGCAGAACACATTGGTTAGTACACTTTCATCATGGTGGAGGTAGATAGCAAGAAGCTTTCTCTGAAAAGAAAAGAAAAGATTGATCAATGATAACATCCACCAATGTTAATATTTCTTGAATTTCAGAGAGGCATTGAAGCATTATCAATCTATAGGAACAATAAAAACAAAAATTAAATGCTATTTTCTAGAAGAGTATCTTACATTTCCTACATTTGGAGTTCCTAAAGCATCTACTAACATGAATAAATTTTGCTTCCCTACATGCTAAAGAAGCTCCAGTAACTACAATTAACATTAAACACTGCCATTGCATAGTTCTGCTTACATGTATAAGCCCATTTTCAAGCAGATATCCTATAAAACTGAATTTTCCTTAAATAAAATGGGTTTATTATTCTTCACAATTATGTATTTAACATGTAAAAAGAAATATTAACTTTGAACTACCCAACCAAACAGAAAAAATATTGATTGAATGGTAAGATCCCTTTTACATACTTTTTTCACTATGAACAAAGAAAAATCTCTTCTACTTGAAAGGGAAAAGTCTGAAATGAAGTTTTAATTCCATGGGTAATTACAAATTCCTTACTGTGTTCCTATAAGTCCTGAGAGCATGTAACATCTTTATCATTTTAAAAAGATAAAAAAAAATTTAGTTTACATGTATTGTTTCCTCCTTATTTTAGAAAATGTTCCATGTGGTTTCTAATATGGAAAATTATAATAACAGTTTGCTCTCTTAAAAGTGTCCCGTTACAGACATTCAATAAAATAATTAAAACTAAAAACTGAAATCGAACAACATAGCTCACAACAAATCAGCTTTAACCACAATGAAATTATGAAAAAAACAAAACTGTTGTTGATTTAACTTCTTAGTGCCACTTTACAGAAAAGCTGAGTGTGAAAATAGTTAAAATGATCAGACAAAAAGGAAAGATAGAATTTGATGGTAAAAACAACCTACAAACCAATCTGTGTAATTCTACCCAAGGAAAATTTCAAAGAAGCTTAGGCTCTTTCCCCTCATATGAAATAACAGTGTGATAAGTCAGTATATGAAAATTTGCTTGTGTGGGATTCTAATCAAAAGAAAGACACTTAAAGAAAAATATAAGGGTCATACTGATGAAAGACTACTCAAGTCTGATGCTTGGAATTATTCCGATAGAGAATGCAAATAATAATAAAGTTCTTAATAAAATATTGTCTGTAAGGGAAAATTTTGTACTAGATGAGGACAGCCAGAGGTAGACAAGCACATTAAGATTCTAAAAGCATGTACTATAATAGGATACCCTATTAGTCACTCTCACAACCATTACGGACTTTAATCTCCAGAATAACCCTGTAAATAGGTACTCTTCACTTCACTAGTACATGAGGAAACAGAGGTTTAGAAAACTGATCTGTACCAAATTTCCACAGCTAGTTGGCAAGAAATATACTGGGAACTGGAACCCAGATCAACTGACCCATGTCTAGTGTTCCTTCTCTGAGACTACTGAGGCAGCAAGAAAATCAGCACTTAAGGCTTGTGGGAGTGCTCATGTAATATGAAGATGCCAGATTGCATATAACATCAGTGCTTCTGGGCTTCTGGAACAGCAAGTAATGGGACTAAGGACAGCACTTCTGGGTATAAGTAGCTCCTCTGAACTAAGCTTGCTTTTACGTGTTAATTCACTTATTCAATCATTCAACAAGCAGTTGTTGAAATACTCTTTGTCAGGCCCAGCAGGAAGCACAGGCAATAAAATGGTGAACAAGAAAGACTCAGGGTTTCTTCATCTATGTTGGTATCTGCAGATAACAGTTGCAGGGTTTCTAGGAAGTTTGTTAATCTGATACATTGTTGGAGAGATACTTATCTAGTAAATTCCTACTCAACCTTTAAGGATCAAAACAAATGCCTCTATGGAACTTTCCCTGCTCTCTCTTTTCATTAGTATTACAATTGTTTACCAGTTTCCCCTCTAGACTAAGTCTCTCAAAGGTGAGGAGGACTGGATCTCCTTGAGTCTTCTTTGCACCCTAAACTAGCATGGGTCACAGCCAGTTTAAGGAAAGAAACATGAATGCTGATATCAACCACAGTCTGCTGGCATAATAGACACCAAATGGCAGCAGCAATGCTAAATCAGTTTTAGTAAACCAAGCAATCTGCTGCTTTAGGGAAAAGAACATGAACCCATCAGCACTAACAAATTCAGAGCTCCTCTTCTTAGGAGCTCTCTTGCTGAATAGACAGAGGGATGTTAACCTCTAATTCGGCTTGATCGTATCTCAGCAACTACATTTAATGAGACACTGGGAACAAGGGAGCTGTCCACTTTTAAATCAGCATATTTCTAACCAAACAATAGCAATGGCTAAATCTTTAAAATGCCTATCTCTCTCAAGAACATTGAAACTGAACATTTAGACTTTGAGAAAGAGATTAGTGATCTACATTGCTATCTCACTGATTTAATTTAAGTGCTCTTCCAAACCAAACACACATGTGCCAAAAAGACTACCAAGAAACCCAACATGCAGAGTTCCCTATAAGTGCAGCCGACAGTGTTGACTGAAACTAAACTTGGAAATCCAGGGGCACTAATGCACAATATCAAGCAATAAAAAAGCATCTCTTTGGCAATATTTAATTTAAAAAAGAAAAAAGAGGCAGGCGAAGATCAGGCACTGTCTGTTTTGGAAGATCAACCATTCTGCATTTCAAAGCATTGGTCCCTGCAATATCCAGGTTACTGTGCTAGAATCTCCACTATTATATCGCAGTTGTGAGAGGGAGGGCAAAGATGTGTTTACTCAGTGATTAGGCCCTTAGAATAAGCCTCTAGCTCCTAGAGAGACAGCTCACCACTTATTCATTTGGGCCAATTCACAAAGCCTAGGAAGATTAAACATCCATGCTGAGAAGACAAGCGAATGCAGACGGCGAAAAAGAAATAAAAATTCTTTAAAAACTCTGAGATGACTTCATTATTTTTCCACAAGGAAACTTTAGGAAAGTGTTTAGTTAGAGAAAAACCCATATTGACCTCTCTCTAAACCCTTAATCTTTCCTTTGTGGTGGCACTGCTTTGTGGTAAGCGACTGGCTCGCCTCGCCCCTCTTTTCACTGGAAGCTGAGAGAAAAAAGGCTCTGGAGAAACAGTTTTCGTTCCAGGGACACAAACCCCTGACACTGTTAAACATGAGATGCCAGCAAAATACACTTAAAAAAATTCCCACTTTAAGCTCTAAACTGAATGTGAGAAAAGAGATGATAAAGAGTATCAGAAGAGAATCTTCAGGATGGGGGTACTCGTCTAACAGCTTTGAAAGGGAAAACTGAATACTCTTAAAATAATCTTTTCTTTCTAATATGCTTCCAATAAAAAATTTTCTCCTGCTTTTGTGACATAAGCAAGTAAAAAAATAAAGACTTAATAAAATGCAAAGATACTAAATCTGGGCAACAGAAAACTCTGATTAAATTATAGGCACGGCTAAATGAGCTCTAGACTCAGATTTCTGATTATCTTATTGAGCTCAATTAAGCACAGGCCACAACAGTGAAAACTGGGTTCAACATATCAACCAATCTGGGAGAAGCTGAAATGGCAAAGAAACTGAAAAACCGCTTTTGTGAAGAAAGAGCAACTAGTACATAGAAAAAGCATAAGAAAATGTTGTCTTCCATTACTATAACCAGTTTTCCTTTTAGCCCATTAATAATTTAGTTCAATAACATTTACAGAGTGTCATGTGGTAGGCACTGTGAATATATAGATGAATTAAAACAAAGTTCCCTTGCTATCAAGAATTGAGCGTGTGGTGGGTGGTGGTGGTGGCAGGGAAAACATTTAATTGTGGCACCATATAACCAGTGGTAATACTGGAGCATTAAAAAGCATGTATTTTATTTGTCCTTTCTAATTTGCAAGAAAGGGTTCTACGCCTGGTAGACCACAAAGGCAAGCAACTCTGCTATACCATGCACAGACCCAGTGTTTGTTATAGTTTTGGTAACACAACATAAAGGAAAGTCTCCAGGTTTTAAGGTAATAGAAAGCTCTATTCTCAAACCAGTTTTGCTACTTACCAGCTATGTGTCCACGAGGTACAATGAATTGTTAATAAAGATTGGGAATAAAGTACATTAAGTACTTTTTTATGATTCCTGGCCCATCACAGTTGCTGAATGAAAGTTAGCTATTAAGATATTTGTGGACTGTCTATGCAAAATAAAGCATATTGAAAGCAATTTCAAGAGAAATGATAGCTATGAAAATGAATTAAAGATTAAGTAGATCCTTCACCTTTCCTTCTGGCAGGAATGTCTGGGATGCTTACTGTGTCCCTGCCTGTAGTGCCTCACTAATCACATTCAGATCCAGGAGCTAAGTCATTAATTGATGCCTAGGAAACATCTAGAAACTAATGTGACTTGGCCTTGAGCTACAGATGCTATTGTATTTAGATATGTAGTATCACACAGAACATTACAGCTGGAAGGATTGAACTATATCTCAAAATAAGCCACTTAGCAGACACTCAGGAACTATTTGCTGATGGAATAAAAAGGAAGTTTCTTTTTTAGTACAAGAACATCTATAATCTATATGCTTAATGATTTTAAAGCTTATTTGACAAATAATTTTTATCAATTTTATTTAAGGTTTTTTGAGTCTAAGAATTAAAGTATAAAATAATTACCTTTGTGTACACTAGGACCTGATTTCATTTCTCTTCTTACTCTTTCTGCTATTTTTCCATTATAATTATCATTACCATAATAATCTGAATAATTATCATGATGATTCTTTTGTTTTTGTTTTAAATTTGGAATGGTTTAGAGAAACAAACAACTGACACACTGGTACATAAACATTCATTTATCCTTTATCTAGATTTACTAATTGCTAACCTCTTGCCATATGTTTTCATCATTCTGTTTTAAAATTCTTTCCCTAAAACATTTGAAAATTGCAGACATTATGACACTTCCACTCTAAATACTCTAGTATTTGTCTCCTGAGTACAATATGCTCCCTTACATAACCATCACATCTTTATCATACCCAGGATACTTAATGGTTACATAGTATCATCTAATAGAGGGTCCATATTTAAAATTTCCCAAGTGCGCCAGTGTCCTCTGTAGTTATTTATTGTTTTAAATTCAGGATCTAATTTGGATCATTCTAGTATACGGCTTACTGCCAAAATCCTTGAATATAGATGTCCACAGGTCCTACCCAGCATCTAACCATGACTCGGGTAAGTGCATGTGAGAACTGAGGCAGGCAGGGGTGAAGCCACATTGTCCAAGTTAAAATTCCCATTTTGCCACCTGTTAGCCACATAACCTTGGGAAAGTTACTTCCCTTTTCTATGCTTGGGTATGATATAATTCCAGAGTTGTAAAATCCAATGCTCTGTCTGGATGGGAGTGGTGAGTTAGTAAAGCTAACGAATCAGTGATCATGAGTGCTGTAGTAATAAAGGTGGTTTCAGGGTCTAGGCATGAAAATCAGACTGGCTGTTTCTTTGTGAAAGTGAAATGTGATCTGACATTTATTTATTTTTAAAATTTTATTTAAGTTATACAAGTTTCATGTATTTCATTTATACAGATTTAGAAACATTGTTACTTCCCATCTCACCCTCCCTCCCACCCACACTCCAACCCTTCTTTCTCCTCCCTCTTCCATTCCCACTTTTAATCTTTGCAAAGATCTATTTTCAGTTTACTTAATACTCATAAGGTTAATCCTACACTAAGAGTTCAACAAATAGTATGAAGAAAAAAAATCACTGTTCCTCAACGGAAGACAGAAGGGCTGTAAACAATCATCGAATCTCAAAATGTCCATCTCACTCCAATAAATTACATTTTAGGTCCTCTACTTCTTTGTGATGCTGACAAAATTTTACTGTACTTGTTTTAAAGATGTTTGTTTCATTTGTTTGAAAGCCAGAGTGATAGAGAGATAAACAAATATGGAGAGGGAAAGAAATCTTCCATCCACTGGTTTACTCCTCTTATAACCTCAACAGTTGGGGCTGATCCAAGTCAAAGCCAGGAGCCCTGAACTCTATCTGGGTCTCCCATGTGGGTTGCAGGGGCCTGAGCACTTGTGCCATCCTCTGTTGTGTTATTCCAGGTGTATCAGCAGAAGCTGGATGGGAAGCAAAGCAGCCAGGACTGGAACCCACACTCCAATCTGAAATGTTAGCATCACAGGTAGCAATTTATCCACAATGCTTGATGTTAAATTCATAATTTTTTAAAGATATATACTCATTTACTGATTTGAAAGTTAAAATTACAGAGAGAAAAGGAAAGAGAGATGTTTCATCTGCTGGCTTACTCCCCAGATGGCACAATAGTGAATGCTAAGCCAGACCAGAGCCAGGAGCCATGAGCTTCCTCCAGGTCTCCCAAGTGGGTGGCAGGGGCCCAAGCACCTGGGCTATCTTCTGCTATTTTTCCCAGGCCATGAGCAGAAAGCTGGATTGTTACTGGAGCAACAAGTTCAGGAACCGGCACCTGTATGGGATGCTGGTGTTGCAGGCGGTGGCTTTACTTGCTACGCAACAACACTGGCCCCCAGACCCTATTCTTCAAATACTTTAAAAAAATTTTTTTAAAGATTTTATTTATTAAAAAAAAAGATTTTATTTATTTATTTTAAAGTCAAAGATCCACAGAGGATTGGCAGGGGTAGGGGTCTTCCATTCACTGGTTCACTCCCCAATTGGCCCCAACGGCTGGAACTGTGCTGATCCGAAGCCAGGAGCCAGAAGCTTCCTTGGGGTCTCCCACGCCGGTGAAGGCGCCCAAGGATTTGGGCCATCTTCTACTGCTTTCCCAGGCCATAGCAGAGAGCTGGATGGGAAGTGGAGCAGCTGGGTCTTGAACTGGCGCCCATATGGGATGCCAGCGCTTCAGGCCAGAGCATTAATCCGATTTATTTTTTTGAAAGGCAGAGTTACAGAGAGGGGGAGAGAGAGAGAGAGAGAGAGAGAGAGAGATTGATCTTCCATCTGCTGGCTTACTTCCCAGATGGATAAAGCGGCTAATGCTAAGCCAAGCCAAAGCCAGGAGCCAGGAGCTTCTTCTGGGTCTCCCAGATGGGTGTAGGGGCCCAAGCACCTGGGCCATCTTCCACTGCTTTCCCAGGCACATTAGCAAGCAGCTGGAATGGAAATGGAGCAGCTGGAACATGAACTGGCAGCCATATGGGATGCCAGCATTGCAGGTATCAGCTTTACTTGCTACACAATGCTGGCCCTGTGAACTCTAAATTTTAAATTTAGATGATAGAAAAATAAGCATGAAAAACAGAAAAAATAAAAAGAAAACTTTTGGAGAGTTCCAGTGGGGCCTGTGTAACAAAGAATTCCAGTGGGGCCAAAGAACTCCAAGCTAGAATGTCAGTGTAGGTTGTATTGACATGAATCATTAACAGTTTGTCTTGTTTGTCTGCAAAGATGATTTCAGAGATCAACAGGCAGCAACCAATGTGGAGAAGTTCCAAAAGGGTCTAGCCAGTTATTGAAGATGAGGTGATGCCAGGGTGATGCCTTTTTCATCCTACTTCCTGCAGCAGAAGTAGGGATAGCATACTCTGAAGGATGCAGATATCTCTTGAGTCCCACATAGAAGCAACTGTCATATGGAAATCAGAGGATTTTGAAAGAAGCTTAATGTAAAATCCAACTCTCATAAAACAAGCTTTAAAAAAATACACTGGATAGATTTTTACATTTTCATTGCTAACACACTGCAATATTTAGACTATAAAAAAAAAACTAGGAAAATCAACATGTGACTAAAGTTTTTATGAATAAAGAAATTAGAAGCTCAATTGACTGGATGCTCTTTGGAGAAGCTAGGATCCTAGAGGGAGTTTGGAGGCATGGGAGGGTAGCAGCAATGTTCAAGCTAGACAAAGATTTTCCAGGAGAATACTCAGAAGCAGTACTAAGACTAGAAAATGATCCTCTTAACGGTTTTGGTCTTCTACTATTCTTTTTTTTTTTTTTTAAGGTATTTTAATTGAAAGCATTATACAGAGAGAAAAGGAGAGGCAGAGAGAGAGATCGATCTTCCATCGGTTGGTTCACTTCCCAATTGAATACAGCGGCCGGAAGCCCAGAGCTTCTTCCAGGTCTCCTATGTGGGTGCAAGGGCCCAAGGACTTGGGCCATCTTCCACTACTTTCCCAGGCCATAGCAGAAAGCTGGATAGGAAGTGGAGCAGCGGGGACTCAAACTGGTGCCCATATGGGATGCTGGCAGTACAGTCTACTGTTCTGAGAGGAACAATACCACACTGAGTCCATCATAGCCAGAACAGCATGAGTGTGAATATGAAGTGCATATTTTTGTAAAAAAAATTATTTATTTATTTATTTGAAACTTGGAGTTACAAAGAGAGAGAAGGAGTGGCAGAGAGGCAGAGAGAGAGAGAGAAAGAGAGAGAAAGGTTTTTCATCTGTTGTTTCACTCCCCAACTGGCTGCAACGGCAGGAGCTGTGCCTATCTGAAGCCAGAAGCCAGGAGCTTCCTCTGGGTTCTCCCAGGCAGGTCTTCCACACTGGTGTAGGGGCCTAAGGACTTGGGCCATCTTCTACTGCTTTCCCAGGCCATAGCAGAGAGCAGGATCAGAAGTGAAGCAGCCAGTCCTCGAACAGGCACCCATATGGGATGCCAGCACTGCAGCCAGTGGTTTTATCCCCTACACCACAGTGTCGGCTCTGAAGTACAAATTTTCAAGGGCAGAAATGAAAAGAACTCCTTTTCCTACTTTTAGGCCACTGAGAAAGAGAAAAAGAACTGACAGACTATTTCTCTTTTCTATTGACACATTCCAAGGGTGTAAGAACCACAAAACAGAGAATTAAAGATGAATTAAAAAGAATTTTTCTTTACAAAAGTTTTGATAATACTGCATTCTTACAGAAAATCACAGGAATTAGAATAATTTGTGGGTGTATATGTTCATTGCTTTTTAATACCATCAGGTATTGTCTGGCAGACAGATTTCAAAGCAGAATATTGTAAATTATAAAAAGCTGAGTTTAAACACAAAGCCATGGTAATTATTAATCACTCATTTAATAGGAGTGGCAGAGACATTATAATTGCTGCTGGCCTGGTGCTGCGGCTCACTTGGCTAGTCCTCTGCCTGTGGCGCTGGCATCCCAGGTTCTAGTCCCGGTTGGGGCGCCAGATTTTGTCCCGGTTGCTCCTCTTCCAGTCTAGCTCTCTGCTAGAGGACGGCTTAAGTGCTTGGGTCTTACACCCGCATGGGAGACCAGGAGGAAGCACCTGGCTCCTGGCTTCAGATCGGCGCAGCACGCTGGCCATAGTGGCCATTTGGGGGGGTGAACCAATGGAAGGAAGACCTTTCTCTCTGTCTCTCTCTCTCACTGTCTAGCTCTGCCTGTCAAAAAAAAAAAAAAAAAAAAAAATTACTGCTGGCCTGAGGGAAATGACCTAAAAATCATTTAGAAAACAATCTTTGTAGCTCTGGCTAGTGAGAAGAGAGAACAATTCTTGGGAGGTCAAATAAGAACCATGATCAGATGAAAGGAAAATAAGGTATGGAAGTTGCTGCTTGGGGTTAATCTAGTCTGGATTGCATGCAATAGGGCAGGGAGAACTTCACTGCTAATATGTGGTCCAGTCTTTCTAACAGAGAACGCCTATTGGGATTTGGAGTAACAGTGCAGTATACATCTGCATGTCCCAGAAATGCCAGATTACATAGATTTGAGGTCCAATACGTGGTTGAAGTAATAGCAAATGATTAGCCTGGTCTGGGTAGCTTTTACTTATCTAACTAGCTATCTATCCATCTAGCTACACACAAATGTAATTTTTATAACATAATAGCTAATATACTATATATGCTCCTATGCATTTCATTTTTTTACTTATGTCTTGAAGATCATCCCACATCAATATATGTGAAGTGGTTCATTTTTTAAAAAAGATTTATTTTATTTACTTCAAAGAGTTACAGAGAGAGGTAGTGACAGAGAGAAGTCTTCTATCCAGTGGTTCACTCCCCAAATGGCTGCAACAGCTGGAGCTGAGCAAATCCAAAGCCAGGAGCCAAGAGCTTCTTCCAAGTCTCCCAGGTGAGTTCAGTGGCCCAAGGACTTGGGCCATCCTCCACTGCTTTCCCAGGCACATTAGCAGGGAGCTGGATCAGAAGTGGAGCAGCCAGGAGTTGAACCGGCATCCTTAGGGATGCTCGCACTGCAAGCCAGGGCTTAACCTGCTGGGCCTCAGCGCCAGCCCCTAAGTGGCTTCATTTTTTTTCATGGTTACATGGCATTCAATTGTATGAATGTACCGGCGCCACGGCTCACTAGGCTAATCCTCTGCCTTGCGGCGCTGGCACACTGGGTTCTAGTCCTGGTCGGGGCGCCGGATTCTGTCCCGGTTGCCCCTCTTCCAGGCCAGCTCTCTGCTGTGGCCCGGGAGTGCAGTGGAGGATGGCCCAAGTCCTTGGGCCCTGCACCCCATGGGAGACCAGGAGAAGCACCTGGCTCCTGCCATCGGATCAGCGCGGTGTGCCGGCAGCAGTGGCCATTGGAGGGTGAACCAACGGCAAAGGAAGACCTTTCTCTCTCTCTCTCCACTCTGCCTGTCAAAAAAAAAAAAAAAGGAGATAAAAGCAAACAGGTTGTGAAATTTTGAGCCAAAATGTAAATTACATTGTGCTATTACTATAGTATGATCTTCTCATCATTGCTTGACAGTCCATAGGTACACAAACATATATAGATCAGTCTCACTGTTATTCATTTATTCCTTCAAGTCCATCTTTGCTACATATTAATTTTTCCATGTTGCAGTTCAGACACTGTCACTCTGCTATTCAAAAACATTCAAAAGCTAATCCATGGGGCTTAGCAGGTAAAGCCGTTGCCTGCAGTGCTGACATGCCATATGGGTGCTGGTTCGAGTTCTGGCTGCTCCACTTCTGTTCCAGCTCTGCTATGGCCTGCGAAAGCAGCACAATTCCTTGGAACCCTGTCCCCGTGTGGGAGACCCAGAAGCTCCTGGCTCCTGGCTTTAGATTGGAGCATCTCCAGTCGTTGTAGCCAACTGGGGAGTGAACCACTGGATGGAAGAACTTCTCTCTCTCTCTCTCTGCCTCTTCTTCTCTCTGTGTGTAACTCTGACTTTCAAATAAATAAATAAATTTTTTTTAAAAAAAGCTAATCCCTGTCCAACACAAAAACATGTCTTTATCTGGCATTCAGGGATTTCTAGGATTAGACACCTCCAGACTTCCACCTTCCAGCCCTATCTCCCACTGCTTTCTTACACAC
Source organism: Oryctolagus cuniculus (assembly GCF_964237555.1). Lineage (NCBI taxonomy): Eukaryota > Metazoa > Chordata > Mammalia > Lagomorpha > Leporidae > Oryctolagus > Oryctolagus cuniculus. The sequence continues at coordinate 122,262,824 of NC_091438.1, read as the reverse complement.
ACTTCAGACCAACTAAACTGGACTATTCATCTTTTCTTTTTTTTTTTTTTTTTTTTTTTTTGACTGGCAGAGTGGACAGTGAGAGAGAGAGAGAGAGAGAGAGAAAGGTCTTCCTTTGCTGTTGGTTCACCCTCCAATGGCCGCCGCATCTGGCGCGCTGCAGCCAGCTCACCGCGCTGATCCGATGGCAGGAGCCAGGCGCTTCTCCTGGTTTCCCATGGGGTGCAGGGCCCAAGCACTTGGGCCATCCTCCACTGCACTCCCTGGCCACAGCAGAGAGCTGGCCTGGAAGAGGGGCAACCGGGACAGAATCTGGCGCCCCGACCGGGACTAGAACCTGGTGTGCTGGCGCCGCTAGGCGGAGGATTAGCCTAGTGAGCCGCGGCGCCGGCCCGACTATTCATCTTTTCTAACATGTATATATGAATAATTCAGCTATGATTAAGGTAAGACTTCATTATTCAAATGTAGGTTCATTGTCAAGATGTTTTTACCTCCAGCTCAGAGAAAACAGAAGTTTATATATGTAGTCAGTATCAAGGTCTAGTCTTTAGATCCAAATGTACCTAATTCAGTCCATTTCTATGAGCAAACATCTCCATAATATTTGTTATAGGTTTCAAAGATGTTTTACATATATAATTAAGTTTAGGTTAGACAATCTTTTAAGGTACATACTATAATCCAAAGTTTCAAATGCTGAAAAAAATAGATCCTCAGAGAACTTGAATACACTGGTTTTTTTTGTTTGTTTGTTTGTTTGTTTGTTTTTTATTTGACAGGCAGAGTTAGACAGTGAGAGAGAATGAGACAGAGAGAAAGGTCTTCCTTCCGTTGGTTCACCCCCCAAGTGGCTGCTCCGGCCAGCGCACTGCACCAATCAGAAGCCAGGAGCCACGTGCTTCCTCCTGGTCTCCCATGCAGGTGCAGGGCCCAAGCACTTGAGCCATCCTCCACTGCCTTCCCGGGCCACAGCAGAAAGCTAGACTGGAAGAGGAGCAACCGGACAGAACCGGCACCCCGACCAGGACTAGAACCCAGAGTGCCAGTGCTGCAGGCGGAGGATTAGCCTAGTGAGCTGCGGCACCGGCAGAATATACTGGTTATTAGTTAGGAAATAGGAAGCCAGAATACAAACCTGAATACTCTGATTAGTACTCTTTCTACCAGATCATGCTTTTTAAGTACTATGGTTAGATATGAAACACTTATTGAACTGACATGTGAAATACTTGGAGACCCAATTTAGCTTTTTATTGTTTTAACATAAGTAATACGAATAAAAAATATTGTTTAGAATCAGGGAGGGCCTTTTGGAAGAAATAATACAGAAATAGGTAAAGTCTATAAGCGGAACTCAGTCTTACTTTTGATATTTTAATAAATTTTACTAATATTTGTTTTCCAAGTATGGTTTAAAAAACGGTGAACAGCAGTAAATTGGGAAGAAAGTTGTACGTGGTAGAGTATCTTGAAGCTAACTTAATAAATTGATTAACTAATTTAAAAAATACTTCTGGGGCAGGCATTGTGGCACAGCTGGCTAAGCTCTGCTTGGGATACAGAAACCCATGTCAGAGCGCCAGCTCACACACCACCTACTCCACTTCTAATCCAGTTTCCTGTTAATGTATCCTGAGAGGAAGCAAAAGATGGCTCAAGTACCTGTGCTCCTGTCACCTATGTCAGGGACCTGGTTGGAGTGTCAAGCTCCAGGCTTAGGACTAGTCCAGCACTGGCTGTTGTGGGCATCTGGAAGAGTGAAACAGCAGATGGAAGATCGCTCTCTCTGTCTCTGTCTCTCTCTGTGTGTATGTGTGTGTTGCTTTGCCTTTCAAGTACGTGAAAATAAGTAAATAAACATTTTAAAGTATTTTTAATATGGGCACTGAAGACTTTTATAATTTTAGACTGATGTGATAACTAAGTTGGAGAATTAAAGGAAATTCTAAATGGTGCTAACAATATCCTGTTTAGTAGAAATATCAGCATATCTGGTGTGTGGTATTTATACAATATATATCAGCTTAAAAAGTATAGATTTAGGGGCTGAGGCTGCGGTGTAGAAGGTTAAGCCTCCACCTGCAGCATTGGCATCTGACATGGGCACCAGTTTAAGTCCCACTTGTTTCACTTCTGATCCAGCTCCCTGCTTATGGTCCTGGGAAAGCAGAAGACAGACCAGGTGTTGGGGTCCCTGTCACCCACGTGGGAGACCCAGAAGAAGCTCCTGGCTCCTGGGTTTGGCCTGGCCCACCCTTGGCTGCTGTGGCTATTTGGGGAGTGAACCAGCAGATGGAAGATCTCGCTCTCTCTCTCGCTCTTTCAAAAAAACAAACAAACAAACAAACAAAAAGTATGGGTTTATTAATTCACTTGAGAGGCAGGGAGACAGAGACTGAGAGAAAGTTCCCATACCAAGGTTCATACGGGATGTGGGTAGCCTAACCATTAGGTTAAATGCTCTCCCATATCAGCTTTTTGACTAATATTCAGGCTTATTTTTTTAAAGAGCAAATGTATTTAATAGTGGTGATTTTCAGGTTTGGAATTATGTGGTAACTCTCACTTTCTACTTAAAAATATCTCTGTATTATTTTTATTTTTTACATTTATATAATAAAAACATTTTCCTAAAAATGTTATATTAGCATTTTAAGTCTTATCTCACACATGTTGAGGATGTTGTTCTAGCTGTCATATGAAATTACTCTAAAAGATATTGCCCTGCCTTTAAGGAATTTCAATTGAAAAAATAACACAGACAAGATGAGCAGACTGGGCATATTTTCCAAAGCACAAAGAAATTTGTTTGCCCGGTTTACTGGATGATGGGCTGCTAGAAACTCACCAGCTACAGCTGTGATTTTAGATTTGTATAGATATTATTTTTCTTAAAAGACATTAATTAATGATGGCATTAAGTTTGTTGCAACCCAAGGTATTAGAAATAGCATTACTTTAAAATGGGCTGATTTTTAAAAGTAAATATAATAAAACATGATAACAAGCACTGTTAGAGTGAAACATTAATTTTAGTGATAGAAATGCTCATGGGGTTCTTAAAATTCCTTTCTGTAACTTTCCTTAGAGCTAGTTTGTAAACTGAATGAGAAAATTTAGTTCTGTTATTAAATTTTTTAAAATCCATTTATTTGACAGGTAGAATTATAGACAGTGCGAGAGAGAAAGAGACAGAGAAATCTATTTAACTGACAGGAAGAATTTTGACAGTGAGAAAGAGAGAAAGGTCTTCCCTCCGTTGGTTCACTTACCAAATGGAAGCAACAGACGGAGCTGCGCCGATCCAAAGCCAGGAGCCAGGTGCCTCTTCCAGGTCTCCCATGCAGGTGCAGGGGCCCAAGCACCCGGGCCATCCTCCACTGCTTTCCCAGGCCACAGCAGAGAGCTGGACCGGAGGAGGAGCAACCAGGAGTAGAACCGGCGCCCATATGGGATGCAGGCACCGCAGGCGGATGATTAACCTAGTGCGCCACGGCACCAGCCCCATGATTAAATTTTTTTCAAATTTGTCCAAAACTGTAATAGCACCTCCTATTTTAGCCTCAATGTTGGGTATTTTTTTTTTTTTGCCAGTATTCCACTTAACCCTTAGAATAACCAGATCAAGTGGATATTATAGTCATTATTTCCTTGCGTTTCTTTTTTCAGATTAGGAACAACCTATTACTTGTTTGAGGTCACAGTACTATTGAATGGGAAATAAGGAATTGAGCACTTGTTTCCTTAATTTACATATACAATATTTAGAAGAAACACTGAGTCTAAGGACAGCAGATAGAAGAGCTCCCTCATAGATACAGGGCTATAACAGGACTACTGATATCAAAGCCCAGTCTCCCAAAGGGATGCTTAGGAAAGGAACAATCCTGGGGCCAGTGTTGTGGCTGTGACATAGAAGTTTAAGTTGCCTCCTGTAGTGCTTGCATCCCAAAGCACCAGCTCAAGTCTCAGCTGCTCCACTTCCAATCCAGCTCCCTGCTTATGCACCTGAGAAAGCAGCAGAGGATGGTCAAATACATGGCCTATTGCACTCACATGAGACAGAAAGAAGCTCCTGCTCCTGGCCCAATCCTGGCTATTGCAGCTATTTGGGGAGTGAACCAGTAAATGGAAGATATCTCTTTTTCTGTCAATACCTGTCGTTCAAATAAATAAATAAATAAATAATGTTTAATGGCATTATTATCACAGAGATGAAATACATTTTTTTCAAAGATTTATTTTATTTATTTGAAAGAGAGTTACAAAGAGAGGTAGAGACAGAGAGAGTCTTCCATCCGCTGGCTCAATCCCCAGGTAGCTGGAACAGCTGGAGCTGCGCCAATCCGAAGCTGGGAGCCAGGAGCTTCCTCTGGGTCTCCCAGGCAGGTGCAGGGGCCCAAAGACTTGGGCCACCTTCACTGCTGCTACCCCAGCCCATAGCAGAGAGCTGGATCACAAGAGGAGTAGCCACGACTAGATCCGGCACCCACATGAGATGCCGACACTTCAGGCCAGGGCGTTAACCTGCTGCACCACAGCGCCAGCCCCAAAATACACATTTTTTTAAAAAAGGAACAATCCTTTACAAGGGAGATAAGCTTTGGCATTGGGATTTTTATCATTGTTGAATTTTAGGTACTACAAATATCTAACCATTCTCTAGGGTATATTTGATTGTGTAGAAGAGAGTTTCAGAGGCATAGGCATGAGAGGTGGTGAGGCCATTAGGAGAAAGAGAATCTTAAGTAAGTCCCAGGGAATGATGGTATGATCAGTGGAAACTCTCTTGCAAACTTAAGGAGGTAAACATTGGCTTTACTTATCTAATGATAAAACACAAATTTTATTCAAGAAGTGTCTTTTAAATGCCTGCCAATGCCAGGGAATCACAGCTCCCACATTGTCTCACACACAGCTCCCAGGCTCATGTCTTACAAAGCAACTCTCTGCTCTGTTTTTTCTTTTGCTCTAGTAACACTAAACTGGTTTTAGTTCCCTCATTTGAGTCTCACATTGCCCTTATTTTTGACCTGTCTTTGGTTTAGAATTCCATTATTTGGCCAAGTATTTTTACCTTTTCAGATTCAGGTTAGCGGTATCTCCTCTAGAAATCTCACTCCTAAGGCTGCTGAGGGAGCTATTCTCTTTGCTTCGATAGCATCATTATATTATATAGATCTATTTGTATTGTCTTATCTTTCAGAACCTCTAGAGTGAGTTTATCAAGGGCAGGAAACTTCTATATCCTAGATACTTAGTAGGTTTAAGAAAAATATTTAAAGCCCTTATTTGGATAAGCACTCTTCATAGTTGAAGGAAAAAGAAGGCAGTCATACCACTGATTGATAATGTTATTATAAGTCAAAACTCTGCCATGATATTTTTAACAAAAAAAAGAAACACACTGAATTTAAAATACGTGCTTTACTGCAGCTTGAGCTCTGCATTGACAGTAATGTAAATTCCTCAAGAAATAAGCAGAAAGAACTAAGAGCACTCTCACACCATCAAGTGCTCTCAAATGAAATCAGTTTGAAGCAGTTTTCATTAAGATGGATTGAATGTGGCATCGTGAGAAACACTTTATCAAATGTAGTGTTTTACTTAGTGATTAACTATATACCAGTTGATGAAGCTCCCCAAATCCTTTGTAATCCCACCACTCCAATAAACATTTAATGAGTATATAAGTTCAAAAAGCCTAGCAGAGGATTTAAACCTTCAATCTTGTTTTTATTTACTCTTGGAACTCAATTTCTCACTTCAAGTAAAGAATGTTGGTGCTTGAGGCTCATCTGTTGCCCTGGTAAAATTAATGTGCCTCCCACAGTTTAAATTAAACATGTGATATTTAAGATGAAAAAAATTTAGTAAGAGTGCGACAGTGTTGGTCACACTCACTTTTAAATGTCTGAGCATAAGCAAGTTTCTTAAGTATAACTTACTCAGAAACTTTAAAAAATAATATTAAATAAGATTTATTTTAACTCACGTGAAATCTGAAAAGAAGAGATAAAGTTTAATAATTGAATTTTGCACTACAGAAGGTAACACTGAAAAATGAAGTGTGGAGGTATTTTGGAAACCATAACTTACATGTATTAGAACAAGTAAGCTGTTATTTGGTCTCTACTACTTAATATTGATGTGTCTTTGGGCAAGTTATGAAGTTTTTCTGAGCTTTCTCATATTTAAAATGATACTGTATGTCCCGATCTCACTAGTTTGTTGTGGGGTTCAAATGGGATAGGTAAAGGATACCATAAGGCACAGAGCATCTTATAAATCTGAAGTAGTACTACAATTACTGTTTTGTACACAGAGTTAAAAGAATATTTATACTCCCCTCTGCTTGAACACTGCAATAAATGTACCTATTTAGCTTTAATTTTGAGTAATTATTCTGTCATGAGGTTAAATTTTACTTTAGAGAAATGTAGTAAACTGCATAAATGGTTGATTTAAACTTTGAAATGAAAACAACTCTGGACCAAGGGGAGAAAGATAAAGACATTTTAGCAGTCCAGGGAAATCAATGAATTTTGGTACAAATCTCATATGAAGCAAAATATTTAATTACATGAACCAATGATGTTCACCTGCTAAAATATTTAGATACTAATCAAAGGCAAACAATCAATTGTTTCACTGGAAATATCTAGGATTTAATAAACAGGAGCTTATCTTCCTCAAGGGATTATCAGTGTGAATAAATTCAAATACAAATTTATGACACAAGACAGTAAAATGTGTCTATAATATGTTGTTATTTAAATATCTGCATTTAGAGCTTTACCGTATGAGGTATGCATTCTCATGGTATATCTTATAGATGCTTTTGAAATGGGATTTTAAAAATATCTTTGCCTATTTTGGGAGCTATAATTTAAGGTGCAAAATGCCCCAATATTACCAGTTACCTCAACTGCTATCTTGCAGAGAAACAGAAACAGATATATCCCAAACATATTCTTATTGCAGAATGACTTGATAAATGGATGAAGTAGAAGCTATAATCAGATATTCTTTGGAACATATTTACATCCAGTAAAAAGTGACTGTTTACATATAATAGCAAGGCTACACAATGAAAGATTTCATAATGGCTAAAAATTGTGTTAAAACAGTATTATTTACCAGGCTTTCTTGCAAAAAGTTTTTCACTTGAACTCAACAAAGCTTTATACTTAATTCTAGTATTCAATTATAATTTTTCATCTTTGAATTGATTGTGATTCCAAAAAGAAAAAAAAAGGTTACCTATAAAGATATTCTGGGGACAACTGGTGAAGTCTGAATGCATACTGGATATTAGATTATATAAAGAAATTTTCAATTTTGTTACATGTAATAAAGGTATTATGACTCAGAGAATATAATTAATAATGGAAAATACATAATGAAATTTTTACGGGTCAAGTATAATGTTTATAATTTACATTGAAATGGTTTAGCAAATAATAACTATAAAGGGTATTCTAAATGTTTTGAAGAGTTTAAGTTTTATTAACTTCAAAAGCTTAACAGCTATGAACATAAAAAATTAAAAACTTTATTACTTTATTTTATATTTGTTTTATTAATTGTATTTTTTTTCTGTTCCAGCAACATTCCTATTTTCAGCCAGAGAGGAACTGAAACAAAAATTATAAAAATTTATTCATCAGAATTACAAATCCAAGAAAGTTTATAAGATGTAAGCAACTGTTTCACATATTGCTATTTTGTCAGTTTGTAGTGGCTAAACTTCTGAAGCTACTAAGTCATAACACTCTATTAAGACTTTAGGAAGCCTGAATATGGAAAAAAGTAAAACTTCTGAAATAAAACATTATTTTTTAAGTGTGTATTTGTTTGAGAGGGCAGGGAGACAGAGGGAGTGATAGAGCTCTCATCTGCTGAGTCATTTCACAAATATCTACAATAGCTGGGGTTAGGTCAGGCTGAACCCAGGAGCCAGGAATCAATTCAGGTCTTCAAGTAAAGGCCAGGGCTTCAACTACTTGAGTCATCACCTGCTGCCTCGCAGGGTGTACATTACCAGGAAGCTGGAATTGGTAGTAAAGGTAGAGATTGCATCTAGGCACTCTCATACGGGTAGTGGATACTCCAATGTTGGCTTAACTACTAGGCTAAATATCTGCTCTTCATAATTACTGAATATAAGGTCTAGGGGAATTTGGTGTTTATTATACTATTCTATTTTTTGTATTAGAAACTTTTTATAATAAATGTTAAGGCCGGCGCCGCAACTCAATAGGCTAATCCTCCGCCTTGCGGCGCCTGCACACCAGGTTCTAGTCCTGGTTGGGGCGCCGGATTCTGTCCCGGTTGCCCCTCTTCCAGGCCAGCTCTCTGCTGTAGCCAGGGAGTGCAGTGGAGGATGGTCCAAGTGCCTGGGCCCTGCACCCCATGGGAGACCAGGAGAAGTACCTGGCTCCTGCCTTCTGATCAGCGTGATGTGCCGGCAGCAGCGCGCCAGCCGTGGCGGCCATTGGAGGGTGAACCAACGGCAAAAGGAAGACCTTTCTCTCTGTCTCTCTCTCTCACTATCCACTCTGCCTGTCCAAAAAAAAAGTTAAAATACTATGAAAGAATATATAGTTAAGAAAATGACCACATACTATCAAAAGTTGAAAAAGGTAGAATTATAACAGGATCCAATTTATATATATTCATAAATACTCATCTAAACATACTATAAAACATGGAAAAATATATATCATAAAGTTAATAGTTAATCTGTACTAGAATACTTTCTCTTTGCTTTCCAGCATTTCCCATTAACTTGTATTTATGGAATCCATTAAATATATTATAATAAACATGCATTTCTTTCAAAATAAAAGTCATTTCATACAGATTTAGTAGTTCAAAAGTAAATGCTGGGGGCTGGCGCCGTGGCTAACGTGGTTAATCAATCCTCCGCCTGCGGCACCGGCATCCCATATGGGTGCTGGGTTCTAGTCCCAGTTGCTCCTCTTCCAGTCCAGCTCTCTGCTGTGGCCCAGGGAAGGCAGTGGAGGATGGCCCAAGTGTTTGGGCCCCTGCGCCTTCATGGGAGACCAGGAGGAAGCACCTGGTTCCTGGCTTCAGATCGGCACAGCCTGCCGGCTGTAGCAGCCATTTGGGGAGTGAACCAATGGAAGGAAGATGTTTTTCTCTGTCTCTCTCTCTCTCTCTCACTGTCTATAACTCTACCTGTCAAATAAATTTTTAAAAATGCTTAAAACAGCCTTTAAAAAGGGTTATTCTATTATTCTTAGAGTAAGGAACAGTTTGTTTCTCCATCTACTTTATTTAATTGGTAATGATAGCTCCAAGTTTGCTAATTATCATATTAGAATTCAATTTTAAAATCTATACACTATCGCCAGTGCCGTGGCTCAATAGGCTAATCCTCCGCCTTGCGGCACCGGCACACCGGGTTCTAGTCCCGGTCGGGGCGCCGGATTCTGTCCCGGTTGCCCCTCTTCCAGGCCAGCTCTCTGCTGTGGCCCGGGAGTGCAGTGGAGGATGGCCCAAGTCCTTGGGCCCTGCACCCCATGGGAGACCAGGAGAAGTACCTGGCTCCTGCCATCGGATCAGCGCGGTGCACCGGCTGCAGCGCGCTGGCCGCGGTGGCCACTGGAGGATGAACCAACAGCAAAGGAAGACCTTTCTCTCTGTCTCTCTCTCTCTCTCTCTCTCTCTCTCACTGTCCACTCTGCCTGTGGGGGGAAAAAAAAACAGTAAAATCAATACACTATTACTTCCTCCCTCTCTTTTTCTGTTCATGCATTAAAAATTTATTATCTACCATGTGAGTGACATAAGGGACACAGTTCCTGTCCCCCCCTCCCCCAAATCCAATCTCCTTGGAAGATGTGTGTGTGTATAATATATATATATATATATATATATATATATAGAAAGAATGGGTAGTTATAAACAATGTTAAGTGTAACAATAAGATAAGGGTGGCTATGGCCAGTGTCAGAGAAGTAGAAGAACCAGAAAAGGTGAAGTATCAAAGGAAGAACAGGAGTCATCCAGGTAAGATCATGGTGAAAGCATACCTGGCAGTGGGGAAACATGAAAGAAGAATAAGATTATAGGGAAGCATAAATGATATACTACTGCCAGGTTTGTTAAATACAAGGGAGTGCCCTAGCTCATTTTCTGCTGCTATAACAGAATACCTGAGAATGGGTATATTAAATCTAAGTTTATTTGGCTCATGGTTCCAGCAATCGAAGTTCAACTCTGAGGTGCCATGTCTGGTGAGAGCCTTTTGCTGTATCATTACACGGTGGAAAGCATCAAGGAGGTGGGGGATTGTGGGTTAAGGGATTTGGCACAAAGTCCTGAGACAATTAACCCATTTCTACCATAAGGTCCTTAATCCATTCTGGAGGACAGTGCTCCAGGAAGTAAACATTTTCAAAGATACCACCTCTGGGGCCGGCACTGTGGCGCAGTGGGTCAATGCCCTGGCCTGAAGCGCTGGCATCCCATACGGGCGCCAGTTCGAGACCCGGCTGCTCCACTTCCAATCCAGTTCTCTGCTATGGCCTGGAAAAACAGTAGAAGATGGCCTAATTCCTTGGGCCCTTGCACCCATACAGGAGACCCAGAAGAAGCTCCTGGCTCCCAGTTTCAGACTGGTGCAGCTCTGGCCGTTGTGGCCAATTAGGGGGTGAACCATTAGATGGAAGACCCCTGTCTCTCTCTGTCTCTGCCTCTCCTCTCTCTGTGCAACTTTGACTCTCAAATAAATAAATAAATAAATCTTTAAAAAAAATAAAGATACTACCTCTGAACACTGTTAGCAATGGTATTTAATTTTTTTTTCTTTTCTTTTCTTTTTTTTTTTTTTTTTTTTTTGACAGGCAGAGTGGACAGTGAGAGAGAAAGAGACAGAGAGAAAGGTCTTCCTTTGCCATTGGTTCACCCTCCAATGGCTGCCACGGCCGGCGCACCGCGCTGATCCGATGGCAGGAGCCAGGTGCTTCTCCCGGTCTCCCATGGGGTGCAGGGCCCAAGCACTCCCTGGCCACAGCAGAGAGCTGGCCTGGAAGAGGGGCAACTGGGACAGAATCCGGCGCCCCGACCGGGACTAGAACACAGTGTGCAGGCGCCACAAGGTGGAGGATTAGCCTAGTGAGCCGCAGTGCCGGCCAATGGTATTTAAATTTTAACATGAATTTCTGGAGAAGACATTCAAGCCATAGCAAGGAAGTGCTGAAGCTGCTGTTAGGCAAGACACATTACTGAGTCTTGCCTGCTGTGTCAGCATACAAATAGAGTGATGAGAACTTTCTTGCTCAGAATGTATGTTCTGAATTTTTGCTATAAACTTTAATATAATTGATTTTGAGATTATAAAGCCTGTTTCTATGTTTAAAAAACATTTTTTTTTCTAAAAGTGACTAAATACTGTCATTATTAGATAACTACAGTAGCTCCCCTTATCCTCAGTTTTTCTTTTGAGGGTTTCAATTATCTGTGATCAACTGTGATCTGAAAACATGAAATAGACAAATCTAGAAACTAAAAATTCCAAAGTTTCAAATTGCATACCAATCTGAGTAGTCTGATAAAAATCTCATACTATTCTGCTGTCTCACCTTATATATTACTATACATGCTATTTTATTTGAGTATCAGAGTAGTCACTTCACTTACTTGATTGACTCTTGTGGTATCACAGTGCCCTCTTATTCAAGTAATTCTTATTCCACCTATGGTCCCCAAAATGCAAGAGTACTGATTGTGGCAATTTGGCTATCCCAAAGTGAAAAGGTGAAAATAAAATAGAAACAGACAGAAATGGGGGGCAGGGGAGATGACCATAATAATGTAACTTTTATTTCATTATATTATTATAATTGCCCTATTATATTGTTGCTAATGTCATACTGACTGTGCCTAACTTAAAAACTAGACATCATAGCTGTATATGTACAGGAAAACAACAAAATAAGAAATTTATTTTGCAATATTTAGGAGCAGAAGATTCTGTAGTTCTTCAGATCTAAAAGATATTTTATTTATTAATTTTTATGTTATTTGAAAGGCAGAGAGACAAAGTGAACACGCTTTCATCTGTTGGTTCATTCCCAAATGCCTGTAAATGCCAGGGCTGGGCCAGGACAAAGCCAGTAACCTGAATTTAATCCAGGTCTCCCATATGGGTGGCTGAGATCCAACTACTTGAGTAATTACATGCTACCTCCCAGGTTGTACATTATCAAGAACCACACATGGTGCTGGGACTTGAACCAGACCCTCTAATATGGGATAAGGGTGTCATAAACGGTATTTTAATCACTGAGTCAAATACCTGTACCATAAGTTTAAAAAAAGCTTTTCAAGTTTTAAAATCTCTTATATCCATTGGTTCATTCCCCAGATACCCTCTGCCAGGGCTGTGCCAGGCTGAAGGCAGCAGCGTGGTGGTCAATCTGGGCCTGCAATATGGATGGCAACAACACAAGGACTTGACTTATTGTCTTCCAAGATGGAATCAGAAGTGGAGACTTGAATTCATGGGATAAGCATGTCCTAAATGGTGCTTTAACTACTGTACCAAATGCCTGAAAAACTAAGAACACCTTAACCTATAATCTGAAACTCTGAATACACAGTGTTCAAAAAGTTTCAAATTTCAGGTTCCAAATATACAGAGTTTGGCACTGGGGATCTTGGAATCTTATCCCCAGGGATAAAAGGGGCGCACTGGACTATTACATGAAATAATCACTTTGGGAAAAAGAATGAAAGACAAATTCTCTATCAAGAATATGTCATTTTTGTAACTGAAAAGAATACAAATATATAGCATGGCTCCTTTTAAGCATGTCCATCTTTGGCTCACCCACCCCAAAAAAAAAAAAAAATCCCTAATTCCAAATTTACAAGGCTTTCTGGAAGAGTCAGCAGTACCCTACTACGCTAATGCTCCTCTGAAACAGGCATTTTGGTGAAGATTTGGTTGGTAGATGAACAAGAAACAAAATCAAGTCTTCAAACTTAAAACACAAAACATTAATCATTGCCTCAGTGGTATACCATGCACTTTTTTTTTTTTTTTTAGGATGCACTTTTAAATCAGTAAAGGTGGAAGAGTGCACTTACATCTCGGGCTTTCACAAAGAAGGCCTCTTGAAAAGCAGCTTCTAATGAGCCAATAAAAAATACAGGATGGCAGTCACCATATCTATAGGAAAAATTGAATCTATTAATGAAGATACATTTTAAATTCATTTCAAGGATTCACAAATCTAAACAATGACTTTTAAGTTAGTGCAGACCAAACAGTACAACATTTCTTTAAAAGCTTGGAAATGAGTTCCATTATTTTTTAGAATTCTTCTTGGCCTATACTGATATTTGAAACACTGAAATTTCAAGTAAATTTAAGTAAAATAAAGTAAATAGATTTAACAAGTACAATGAAATTATGCTATTATAAAGAGTAATTCTTGATTAATGAGTTTCATAAGATTTTTCTGGTCTACATCAGCCTTAAATTCCTTTGTTACTTCATTTATTTAGGAATTATAACAGAGACAGTGAATTATTTTTTTGCAGTTTCCAAATCACATTACATCAGAAAAGAGCACTAAATTAAATATTATTTATATACCAAAGTTGAGGATTAAATATTTATCCTCTTTAAATTTATTTCATCAGACTTTCAAATAATATAAAATGTTTTATATTAGACTATTAAAGAAAATGCTAAACAATTCTAAAATAAAAATGGAAAGAAAATTCATTTATATTTATAATTTTAAAATTATCTTTTTACTTAATATTATTCTATCTGTTCTAGTATTCTGTATTTTCGTTCTCTTAGGTATATAATTCAGATATTAAGCCAGTGATTCATTTATTGAACTTCTATAAAAATATAGCAATAAGCTGAATAGATCTTTGAAGCAGCATAAATGGCTTAGTTGTTATATTACATTAAATGGTATGTGTTTCCCTATCTGGATAGTATAAATTAATAAGTCTATCCTTTGAATACTTTAAGGAGAAATTTTGAATAATCTATGATTAAAATTGCCCCAGAAAAATCACAGTTGCATACAAGAACATCAATTTTATATAGTTAATATCCTAACCCTACCTTGAAGAAAACTCTGCTGTAAATTGTAATAAGGCATCTCCTTCATTTTCTGCGTTTTCTGGCACTAAAAAACAAACAAAAGAAAAAACAAAAACAAAAAAAAACCAAAACAAATAGACACAAAAAACAAACCACATAACATCTAATCCCACATATAAGAAATATATGTAATCAATAAAGAGGAAATAAAATTAAATCTTAGCTTTTGTGATATATCTGAAGGGACATTTTAATTCAACATACATTAGGAGATTTCATCAAGTTAGAATGAAAAAGAACCTTCAAAAAACTACCAGCTCACAAATTTTGAAAACTGACACAATCCTACTAAGCATTTAAAATATATGCCAGTCATCAAATAGGATTTCAGTGTTTTCTTGAAATAAATACCTTGTGATTATATTATATAAAAAGGGTCTTGAAATTATTTTAAAAGCCTTACAAATTGGGAAAGTAATAAATTTTATGTAAATATCACATCTGTTTCGGCCCACAGGAGTTCCTTAATTTCAGAGTAAGTGAGTAATTTAAGGACATATGTTAGCAGTCACTTTGCATATAGTACTGCTTACTGTTCTACAGCATGCATCTCATAAGTGCAAGTGAGAGAGATGGCATATATATATTTTTTCCAAAGATGGCTACTATTGAATTGAAAAGTAGAATTACTATTCTTAAAAGTGATTCTGTGATAGTATGATAGGAAACAAGTACAATCACAGAAAGTACAGCTGTTTGTTGAGCAACCTCTAGGTTTAAAGGAAAGCAAATCTTACCCCATTGTATATGTGAAACCAAAGTAACATTCCCTTCCATTTTTTATAAATTTTACTAATATGCTGGGAATTTGATGGCTTAATAAAATAAAAACAGAAAAGGCTCTTGTTCTAATAAAGACTGTCCACTCACTATATTTCATCTTTTCAAACCTAGAGTTCATAAAGAGATTTTTAACTCACTGTTCATGAAAGTTGTGTACTAGAAGAGAGAATTATAATATTGAACGCAAAGAGTTATCAATACTCACTCATTGGAGATTTTCTCAGGGCAGATGATGCCATGCCGAATACTTCTCCATCATCCACCCCAAATTCTGTAGCATCTTCAAAGTCATCTCCATCACTATCACTAACCATATGAACATCGGTGCTTTGCTATTCAAGGAAATTTCTGATTAGTTTCATAGTGATTTTATCATATCAAATTTAATGCTATATAATCCTAACAGGACACAGTATTGTAAGTTTTATCAATACATCATTTAATAGAATAAAGCTAAGGCTTACATATATCTCTAAATTTGATGTGATGCCTATAGGCCAAAGGTTGGAGGGAAAATGAAGGATGATTACAAACTTAATAAAACAGATTATCTTCAGCTACAGGATATAGTTAAGCACTTTTTAAGTGAGGAAATGGGTACAAATGCACAGAAGGAAAAGTAAGCTATGAATGTCTCAAAAAGCTCACACTAATCTATTGAAGACAGAACCAATGCTAGCATTATCAAAGTTGGAATTTTCTTACTGCAGTGGTTTTTAAATTTCTCTTTAGTGAAATGAGATAAATATGGTAGACTATCCTTATTGTGTTATTGGAAGATAGTATGAACTACACTACTCTTTGTAAACTTACAGCTATTAAATATGAAACGTAATAATATTTTAATTCAAAAAATGTTTATTGAAAATTTACAACATGCTAGGCACTGAAAAACATGCTCTACTTCTTTTGTTCTGTTTTCAGTAACATCAGTTAAGCTTAAGGTATTAAAAACATCAGCATTGGTAAGTAGACATTCAGCTGCCTGGGCCCAAATTCTGGTTCCAGTTCCTGATTCCAGCTTCTTCCCACTGCAGACCCAGGGAAGCAGACGGTGACAGTTCAAGTAGTTAAGTCCCTGCTACCCACACAGGAAACCTGAATGCAGTTCCTGACTCATGGTTTTAACCAGGCCCAGTCCTGGTCACTGTGGGCATTTGGGGGAGTGACCTTCGTGCCCTTCCCTTCCCTCCCCTCTTGTACCCTCTTCCCTTTCTCCTTCCCACTCCTCTTGGTTTCTCTCTCAAGTAAATTAAAACAAACAAAAAATCAACTTCAAAATATGAACCAGGCTGCTGTTCTTTAGTTTAGAATAGGATTCCATGATCATGACATTTAAAACATTTGAATCAATTTGTAAATATTGTCAAAAATACTCATGCTTCAGTAGAGAAGAGGTACAAGCAAGCTATCTGTTTAAATGCCTGTCTGTACTCTATTCAATAATTAAAGTCTACAAGGGCTATTTAGTAAATAAGATTTCTCTCTCTCTCTTTTTTTTTTTTTTCCAGGCAGAGTGGACAGTGAGAGAGAAAGAGAGAAAGGTCTTCCTTTTTTTTTCTGTCAGTTCACCCTCCAATGGCCACCACGGCTGGCGCACTGCGGCCGGCACACCGCGCTGATCCGAAGCCAGGAGCCAGGTGCTTCTCTTGGTCTCCCATGCAGGTGCTGGGCCCAAGCACTTGGGCCATCCTCCACTGCCTTCCCGGGCCACAGCAGAGAGCTGGACTGGAAGAGGAGCAACCGGGATAGAATCCGGCGCTCCGACCGGGACTAGAACCTGGGGTGCCGGAGCCGCAGGTGGAGGTTAGCCTACTGAGCTGTGGTGCCGGCCAAGATTTCTCTTTTAAAATATAGCTCTTTGTACTTAAGGTATAAAAATGGGAAAATAATTCCATCTTTGAGTCTACGCAGAAGAGCCTGCTTTAGAAATAAATATCTGCCAGAAAAGCATTAAGAAAAACACAATCAAAGACTCTTATTTAGCTACAGGGAATGTCAGAAATCAGCCAGTTACTGAATCACAGATTTTAAAGCTGGAAGAGATCTTAGAGATCTCTCAGCAGTAGTTTTCTACCTTATTTCACAGGGTTACCCCTGCCCCGCATGCTCCACGTGCCTAAATAAAGCATGTATAATGACAATGCATAATGTATTATGCATATTGCAATAGACAGAAGTAGAACTGCTCTGCTTGATGTTAGAGGGCTACAGCCATGGGTGTTTTAATGCTCTTGGATTTGGCATTTTCTTCCTCCCACCCATTTGACAGGTAAGGTATCTCTGAAGAATCTCAGGATTCTGTGGAACACTTTTTAAAACCATTGGTTTAGTGGGTCTTGTTGTTTCAAATGTGGAGCTAAGATATTTACTCCATTTGACTCAGTATGTTCAGCATTTTCTGCTCGGGCATATCCAAACATTATTGCCAACAATTACATTTTCACTCTCATTTCAGTCTTTCTAATGCTTTGTATAGACAGGTAACAAAGATATACTTTTTGGATGAATAAATGAATTGTCTGTGCTATAAGCCATTTACTTCCTCTTCTGATTCTACCTCTATTTTGCACAAAATTTGTTGCTAAATGAAATCCTAATCCTTTCCATATTTTTTTCTGCAAAACCAAAATCTTCCAGTTTCAGCTATTCAATAGCCTAAAAATTCAAAACTCTTTCTTATTTCAAAGCCATCAGAGAGCCTCCTCTACAAAATAACATATTTACTAGGACAATTGTGTTTGAATTTCCTGTTTCATGCAATCAAATGTCTGCAGTGTGAAGTTCACTTTAACACTAAGACTTAGTCTTAGATAAAGAATCAAGACCTACTGTATGTTACTTTTTAGTGCTGGGTCAGGTTCTCAACCAAGTGGAAAGAAAGGAAGGCCCAGGGAAGGGTGACAAAACTTCTCACAGCCTCTCTTAGCTGAGCTATCCTCTTAGTCTTCACTTAGTCTTGCCTAGTATACAGGCTTCTCTTTGAGAGGCACTAGTTTAAGAATAGTGGTTGGGGGACACATGGAAGAAAAAAGGGAGATGTTCTATAAACACTTCTTTCTTCTTTCATCTTTTATTTCACTGTGCTACATCTATCCCCTTTATCAAAATTCAGCTTCCAATCAAATAACAGCCCTTTTCAATACAATAACACTTTATTCCATACTGATAGTGATTTCAATTTATCCATGTGTCTACCTAAATCATTATTTGTCTTCAGAAAGTACAGAGTCCTCCAATCTCTTAAAATCCCTGAAAACAAAATCCTACAACCAAAACATCTTCAAAGGCAGGTATCTAAAAAGCCAATTTTGTTGAAAAAAGTATATTTCAAATATGAATTATTGAAGTAACTGCAAGAATGAGCTACTTAATTATGTATAAGGAACTCCCAATCTCTTCACATTTTCTTATCAGTCATCTAACAGGTTAGGGAAAGCTTTTTCTAAAAAATGAGATAAACAATCTTTTTTCATTAATGTTTGCTGATGAGAATAGACAATCTCTTGCTATCTGTTATGGCTGTCCTAAAATTGTTTGAATCCAAAGAAGCTATTGATTCAGAATTTAAAAAACAGCTCAAAATTCTGTGATTCTATTTTGGCTTTATTTTATTCATTTATTCCTTTCATCATTCAACAAAATTTTATGAATCCCTACTTAGTGCCAAACTGTCTGAAGCTGTTTGAAAGACACAGCCCATGTTCTCTCAAGGAGCATTATCTATGATATATAGATAATTATAATACTGAGTGATAAGTGTCATGACACATAAATTCAAAGGAGAGCAACAAACTCACTGGGAGTGGGAGCAACAAGAAGAAATTCTAAAGGAAATGCTGACAGACAAAAATTCATAACTGTTATTAAAACAAGCTTATAAATGAAGCATGTTTCATTCCGAAAACGAACTACCTGTTATGTTCAGGGACTAGGTTAAAAGGTAGGGATATAGAAATAAAACAAGGCTCCAGGCTTCAAGAAATTCCCATTCAATAAGATACTTCTTTAGAATGTGGTATATACGTGTGTATTTATAAGAAATACAATAAAGCTATAAACAAATGATATTGGAGAATAAAGGGGACAGTGATAAGTGATTTTAGAACTAGTAAGGAAGAGTGCAAGGTCTTACACAAGTGCTAAAACTTAACTCACACTTTGAAGAAAGGTATCAAGGTTCATGCGAAGACAGGGGCAGAAAGACTTGTAAACTAGGTAAAGAAAAAATTCAAGGAAGTAAGTGTATATTTTAAAAATCAATAAAAAATTCAGAAAGACAAAGTGAATCACCAGCCCTGTATGTAAGAGGAAAGTGTGGATTGGTAGCAAGGGAAAATGTTTGATGGAGGGCCAGCACTGTGGCCTAGCAGGTAAAAAGCTGCAGCCTGTAGTTCCGGCATCCCATATGGGCACCAGCTCAAGTCCCAGCTGCTCCACTTCCAATTCAGATCTCTACTATGGCCTGGGAAAACAGTAGAAGATGGCCCAAGTTCTTGGGCTTCTGGAAGACCCAGAAGCAGCTCCAGGCTCCTGGCTTCCGAGCGGCCATTTGGAGAGTGAACCAGAGGATAGAAGACTGGTATATCTCTCTTTCTCTCTCTCTCTTTCTCTCTCTCTCGCTCTGCATCTGTAACTCTGCTTTTCAAATAAATAAATAAATATCTAGAAAAAATGTTTGATGGAAATTCAATTGTGGCAGTCCTTAAACAGATGTGCTAAGATATTTGGATTTAACCCTGATAGCAAAAGGGAAATCACTAATGGTATTCAGGCAAAGGAATGTTCAAGGAAATAATTCTGATGGCTGTGTGTGTGCCTAAGAGGGAGAGAGAGATAGACAGACAGACAGACAGAGACAGTGATGGCATATGGCAGATTAGACATGAGGATATGAGAAGGGAGACCTATTTCACAATTTGAAGTATTAGAAGTTAACAGCCTACACTAGAGCAACAGAAACTGACTAAAGGCGACAAACCAAAAATATAGTACAATAGAACTGATAGGAGAATTGTTGACCAATGATCTCTGGGGAAGAACAAAATGGAAAAGGCAAAACAACATCAAGATTTCTACAGAAGGACAAATCTGGTGAGAGACAACACGGAGGCTGGTTCTCATAAGAATAAACTTGAGGGGCCGGCACTGTGGCGTACTTGGTTAATCCTCCGCCTTTGGCGCCTGCATCCCATATGAGTGCCGGGTTCTAGTCCTGGTGGCTCCTCTTCCAGTCCAGCTCTCTGTTGTTGCCTGGGAAAGCAGTGGAGGATGGCCCAAGTGCTTGTGCCCCTGCACCCGCATTGGAGATCAGGAGGAAGCACCTGGCTCCTGGCTTCAGATCGGCACAGCTCTGGCTGTTGAGGCCACTTGGGGAGTGAAGCAACTGAAGGAAGATCTTTCTCTCTGTCTTTCTCACACTGTCTATAACTCTGCCTGTCAAATAAATAAATAAAAATCTTAAAAAAAAAAAAAAAACAAAACCTTGAAGTAGCCTTAGGGCATCCAGGTGAAATATTTAATATGTAGACAACAAGGACAAAAAAACTTTCCAGGAGCTCAGGAATAAGATCAAGAACAGACTTAGATTTGGAAGTAATCAGCATATATTTATAAATAAAAATATTAGCTACAGAAAGGAATAAGACCATTGTTGGAAAAATAGAGCGGAAAAAAAAGAAAAAATAGAGGAAGAGTGATAAGGATAAGAATTTATAATACCTCCATATATGGTACATATTTCTGTAACTTTACTTGTATCTGTATCATTTTTTAAGTGGTAAAGGAAGAGAAACCAGTAAAACACTAAGGAAGATGGCTATAAAAGATAAGCAAATTAATTCAGAGAAAGTCAAAGAAGGTCAGAAAATTCCTAGAATGGGAGGGAAGACAAAAACAAAGTAAATTTAGTAGGATTGGGGCCGGCGCTATGCCATAGCGGGTAAAGCACCACCTGCAGTGCTGGCATCCCACATGGACAACGGATCGAGATCCAGCTGCTCCACTTCTGATCCAGCTCTCTGCTGCGGCCTGGGATAGCAGTGGAAGATGGCCCAAGTCCTTGGGGCCCTGCACCTGCGTGGGAGACCTGGAACAAGCTCCTTGTTCCCGGCTTCAGATTGGCACAGCTCTAGCCATTGCAGCCATCTGGGGAGTGAACCAGCAGATGGAAGACCTCTCTCTCTCTTTCTCCCTCTTTCTGCTTCTCTTCTCTCTCTGTGTAACACTGACTTTCAAGTAAATAAATAAAAGTTTAATAGGATTAAGATTAAGGAAGACAGACTGGTGCTGTTACTTAGCAGGTAAAGGTGCCAACTTCAAGTCCCAGCTGCTCCACTTCTGATCCAGCTCTCTGCTAATAAGCCTGGAAAAGCAGTGGAAGATGCTCCAAGACCTTGCACCACCTGTGAGACCCGGAAGAAGCTCCTGGTTCTTGGCTTTGAATAGGCCAGGCCCTGGCCCTGGCAGCCATTTGGGGGAGTGAACCAGCAGATAGAAGATATCTCTCTCTCTCTCACTCTCTTTCTGCCTCTCTGCCTTTTGAATAAATAAATAAATCTTAAAAAGATTAAGGAATAAATAGCTATGGTACATAACAAGAAAAATAACAATATCAAAGACAACTAATTTAAATTCAGAAGAGGTGGAGTTCAAGAATCTACTGTGCTCTGAAGAACTCCTGGCAAATGTCTTCATACTGCAAGAGTAGAGTATGAGCAATGCTGACCCACGAAGTGTTGTGAACATTTAAAGATATGACATAGTATGGTATCTGACAAAAGCTATAAACTGAATTTAATAGTTAGATTCAATTTTAGTCAGATAAGAAGCCAATTAGAATGACTTAAGTGAATAGAAGATGAAGGAGAATCATCTGGTGTAGATCATTCAAAGAAGCTTGGCTGTGTGTGTGCGTGGTGGGGGTGGTGATGGAGTTGTAGCTTGAGGGGGAGCCAGGTTTGAAGGAGTATTTTTCATGATGATAAGATCTGAACATGTTTTTAGGATGAAGAGGAACTAGATTAGGAACTAGGAGGGGATAAAAATGCAAGACTGTATTTATCAGTTCACTATTGTGACAAAGGCAAGTAGCAGTGGAATCAAGATAATGAATTGGCAGAAGATAAACTCTTAACAGCAAAAAAAAAAAAAAAAAAAAAAAGAAAAGAAAAGAAAAGAAAAAAAAACAAAGAACTTCTCAACTAACAAATTAGGGCAACAAATTTAACATGAATATAAAAATAATGTTGTGAATATTTAAACAGGCAAACTTCATAAAAATCTCAATGTATCAGATCAACTGGTACGGTTTCAAAGAAGCATTAAACCAACGAATGAAATAAATAAATATATATATTTTTGGGGGGTTGGTTCAATGATGAGCATTAACATGAGGAAGGAGATGGATATTGGGAAGAATATATTAAGTTCAGTTTTGCAAAGAGTAAACCTGAGTGGTCATTTCAACAGAGCTGTTTAGAAGGCATTCAGCTTGCTACATTAATGGCATCCTCTTGCCTCTTCCTTACCAACCTACAACAGTCTCGACAAATTTCAAAAGCAAAATACAGATTTTGGCGATTACCTGCATTTGATTTCCTTTTTTTTGTTTGTTTAATTATAAGTTTCTTTATGGTAAGAATTTGCTTTGTTCACAGCAATATTCCCAGCATTTAGACCTGAACATGGCATACAGCATGTAATCAAAATTTACTGGGGCCACATTCTACTGCTTTCCCAGGCCATAGTAGAGAGCTGGATCGGAAGTGGGGTAGCTGAGTCTCAAACCAGTGCCCATATAGGATGCCGGCACTTCAGGCCAAGGCATTAACCCCTGAGCCACAGCGCCGACTCCTGACTAAAGGTTTTTATTGCTATAAACTTGGCTACTTAAAGTGCTTTTGTTGTACCAAGTTTTTTAATTTGCTGTTTATATTTTCATTTACCTCAAGATATTTTAAAATTTTAATTTCTTCTTTGATCTACTAGTTTGTTTGTTTGTTTATTTTGTTTGTTTTTTTTGTTTGTTTTTTTTTACAGGCAGAGTGGACAGTGAGAGAGAGAAAGGTCTTCCTTTGCCGTTGGCTCATCCTCCAATGGCCGCCGCGGCTGGCACGCTGCGGCCGGCACACCGCGCTGATCCGATGGCAGGAGCCAGGTACTTCTCCTGGTCTCCCATGCGGGTGCAGGGCCCAAGGACTTGGGCCATCCTCCACTGCACTCCCGGGCCACAGCAGAGAGCTGGCCTGGAAAAGAGGCAACCGGGACAGAATCCGGTGCCACGACCGGGACTAGAACCCGGTGTGCCAGCGCTGGAATGGTGGAGAATTAGCCTAGTGAGCCGCGGCGCCGGCCTGATCTACGTTTTTCAGGAGCACAGTGATTTGCAATTTTACTTCTGTTATTGACTTTTAGTTTCATATCCATGGTTAGAAAAAATGCTTGATATGATTTCAATTTTCTCAGCCATTTTATGACTTTTTTGTGGCCTAACATATAACCTATTCTGGGAAGCATTCTGTACACATATACTTCAGAAGAATGTGTATTTTGCTGCTGATGTGTTAAATGTTCTCCAAATATATTTTAAGTTTACTGGGTCTACAATGGAACAGAATTGAAACACCAGAAATCAACCGAAACATCTACAGCCAACTTACATTTGATCAAGGATCTAAAACCAATTCCTGGAGCAAGGACAGTCTATTCAATAAATGGTGCTGGGAAAACTGGATTTCCACGTGCAGAAGCATGAAGCAAGACCCCTACCTTACACCTTACACAAAAATCCACTCAACATGGATTAAAGACCTAAATCTACGACCTGACACCATCAAGTTACTAGAGAACATTGGAGAAACCCTTCAAGATATTGGCACAGGCAAAGAGTTTCTGGAAAAGACCCGGGAGGCACAGGCAGTCAAAGCCAAAATCAACTATTGGGATTGCATCAAATTGAGAAGTTTCTGTACTGCAAAAGAAACAGGAGAGTGAAGAGACAACCGACAGAATGGGAAAAAATATTTGCAAACTATGCAACAGATAAAGGGTTAATAACCAGAATCTACAAAGAGATCAAGAAACTCCACAAAAACAAAACAACCCAATTAAGAGATGGGCCAAGGACCTCAATAGACATTTTACAAAAGAGGAAATCCAAAGGGCCAACAGACATATGAAAAAATGTTCAAGGTCATTAGCAATCAGGGAAATGCAAATCAAAACCACAATGAGGTTTCACCTCACCCTGGTTAGAATGGCTCACATACAGAAATCTACCAACAACAGATGCTGGAGAGGATGTGGGGAAAAAGGGACACTAACCCACTGTTGGTGGGAATGCAAACTGGTCAAGCCACTATGGAAGTCAGTCTGGAGATTCCTCAGATACCTGAAGATAACCCTACCATTCGACCCAGCCATCCCACTCCTTGGAATTTACCCAAAGGAATTTAAATTGGCAAACAAAAAAGCGGTCTGCAGCCTAATGTTTATTGCAGCACAATTCACAATAGCCAAGACCTGGAACCAACCTAAATGCCCATCAACGGTAGACTGGATAAAGAAACTATGGGATATGTACTCTTTAGAATACTATACTGCAGTAAGAAACAACGAAATCCAGTCATTTGCAACAAAATGGAGGAATCTGGAACACATCATGCTGAGTGAAATAAGCCAGTTCCAAAGGGACAAATATCATATGTTCTCTCTGATCGGTGAAAACTGACTGAACACCAAAAAGGAAACCTGTTGAAGTGAAATGGACACTAGGAGAAATGGTGACTTGATCAGCATAGCCCTGACTGTTAATGAACAACTTAATACATTATCCCTCTTAGTATTTTTTTTTTGTCTGTTCTACTTAATATGACTGGTTTAATTCTGTAATTAATACACAGTTATTTCTTAAGTGTTGAAATTTAACTGAAATGTGATCCCTGTTAAACATAAGAGTGGGAATAAGAGAGGGAAGAGATGTATAATTTGGGACATGCTCAAGCTGATTTGCCCCAAATGGTAGAGTTAGAAACATACCAGGGGATTCCAATTCAATCCCATCAAGGTGGCATGTACCAATGCCATCTCACTAGTCCAAGTGATCAATTTCAGTTCACAATAGATCATAATGAAAGGACTAAGAGTCAAAGGGAGCACATAAACAAGTCTAGTACCTGCTAACACTAACCGATAGAATAAATAAAGGGGAGAGTGATCCAACATGGGAAGCGAGATACACAGCAGACTCATAGAATGGCAGATGTCCTAAATAGCACTCTCGTCTCAGAATCAGCCCTAAAGGCATGCGGATCTGGCTGAAAAGCCCATGAGAGTATTTCAGGCATGGAAAGCCAGGACACTCTGGCAAAAAAACAAAACAAAACAAAACAAAACCAACCTAAATGAAAGATCTCTGTGAGTGAGATCCCAGTGGAAAGAACAGGTCTTCAAGAAGGAGGTACCTTTCTCTGAAGGGAGGAGAGAACTTCCACTTTGACTATGACCTTGTCTAAATAAGAGTCGGAGAACTCAAAAGGCTTCCATAGCCTTGGAAACTAATGACTGGAGCATAGGGAGATTACTGATGCCATAAACAGGAGTGTCAATTTGTAAAGTCAACAACAGGAGTCACTGTGCACTTACTCTTCATGTAGGATCTTTGTCCTTAATGTGCTGTACATTGAGATTTAATGCTATAATGAGTACTCAAACAGTATATTTCACTTTGTGTTTCTATGTGGGTGCAATCTGTTGAAATCTTTACTTAATGTATACTAAACTGATCTTCTGTATATATAGAAAATTGAAAATGAATCGATATGAATGGAAGGGGAGAGAGAGCGGGAAAGGGGAGGGTTGCGGTTGGGAGGGAAGTCATGGGGGGGAGGGGGAAGCCAATGTAGTCCATAAGCTGTACTTTGGAAATCTATATTCATTAAATAAAAGTTAAAAAAAAAAAGAGCTATTAGTCCAACAACAACAAAAAAGTTTACTGGGTCTAGAACAGTTCAAATTCAATGTTTCTTTATTGATTCTCTGCCAGGTTTATCTATTCATTGCTATAAGTAGCATATTATACATATATTTATGTATTTAGGTATTTGGATGTTGGGTACATATATATATTTACAATTATTATATCCTCTAGATGAACCAACCCGTATTATTATATAATGTTTACCTTTGTCTCCTTCTACAGTTTTTGACTTAAAGTCTATTTCCTCTTCTACATGCCCAGCTATCCCTACTTTCTTTTGATTTCCATGCATGTAGAATTTTTTTTTTCATCCCTTCACTTTCAGCCTAGGAGTGTCCTTAACGAAGTCAGTCTCCTGTAGGCAGCATGTATTTGGAACTCTCTTTGAAAAATGCATTCACAAGCACTGTATATCTTTATTACTTCATTTATATGGAAGGTAATAATTGATAGGAAAGGACATTCCATTTTGAATTTTATTTATTTATTTATTTTTTGGACAGGCAGAGTGGATAGTGAGAGAGAGAGACAGAGAGAAAGGTCTTCCTTTTTGCCGTTGGTTCACCCTCCAATGGCCGCTGTGGCTGGCGCGCTGTGGCCGGCGCATCACATTGATCCGAAGCCAGGAGCCAGGTGCTTCTCCTGGTCTCCCATGTGGGTGCAGGGTCCTAGGACCTGGGCCATCCTCGACTGCACTCCCGGGCTACAGCAGAGAGCTGGGCTGGAAGAGGGGCAACTGGGACAGAATCCGGCACCCCGACCGGGACTAGAACCAGGTGTCCTGGCGCCACAGGCGGAGGATTAGCCAACTGAGCTGTGGTGCCAGCCTCCATTATGAATTGTTTTGTACAGTCTTTGTTCCTTTATTCATCTCTTCCTGTTTTATTTTATGATTTGATGATTTTCTGCAGTAGCCTGCTTTAGTTCCTTTGTTTTTATCTCCTGTGTTATCTAGGACAGGTTTGTTTTTGTGGTTATCATGAGTCTTACATAAAACATCTTATACTTAAGACAGGTTATTTTAGGTTGATAATTTAATTTTGACTGCATACAAAAAGTTGACATTTTAATCCTGTCTCCATATTTTATGTTGTTGAAGTCATAACTCATGAAATTTCATGTTGAATATTTATAAACAAATTACTGGAGTTATAATTGTTTTTCACAGTTTTGCCTTTTAATTCCCATATGGGAAGTATAACTAATTTCTATACCACCATTACAATGTTAACAGTATTCAGAATTTGGCCGGTGCCACAGTTCAATAGGCTAATCCTCTGCCTGTGGCGCCGGCACCCCAGGTTCTAGTCCCGGTCGGGGTGCCGGATTCTGTCCTGGTTGCTCCTCTTCCAGTCCAGCTCTCTGCTGTGGTCCGGGAGTGCAGTGGAGGATGGCCCAGGTCCTTGTGCCCTGCACCCGCATAGGAGACCAGGAGGAAGCACCTGGCTCCTGGCTTTGGATCAGCGCGCCAGCCGCAGCCGCCATTTGGGGGTGAACCAACGGAAAAAGGAAGACCTTTCTCTCTCTCTCTCTCTCACTGTCCACTCTGCCTGTCAAAAAAAATAAATAAATAAAAAGTATTCAGAATTTGATTGGGTAGTTACTTGTACTAGAGTTTTACACTTTTTTATGTTTTAATGTTACTAAGTAGCATAATGATCCATAGCAGTAGAGGAACCCTCTTCTGCTTTTCCTGTGAGGTAGATCTAGTGCTTATGAACATCCTCAGCTTTTGTTTATCTGGGAAAGTTTATCTTTCTCATTTCAAAGGACAGCTTTGATGGGTCTCAAGTATTCTTGGTTGACTACTTTTTTTCCTTCTTTCAGTTCTTTGAACATATCATTCCGATCTCTGCTGGTCTGCAAGGTTTCTGCTGAGAAATCAACCAGTAACAATAGTAAGACTTCCTTATAAATGATATGCTTCTTTTCTCTTGCTGTTTTCAGAATGCTTTCTTTTTTTGGAAATATGGTTATAATGTGTTTTGGTGAACTCTTCTTTGGGTTGAAATCTCTGAGCTTCCTAAACTTGGATGTTCATATCTTTGCGCAGATTCGGAAAAAGTTTTCAAAGATTATTTCTTCAAGTAAGCCGTCTGTCCCTTTCTATTCTCATTCTCGACATCCTACTCTGCAAATATTGCCCCCATAATGGAGTTCCACAAATCTTGAAGACTTTCTTCAATAATTTCATTCTCTTTATTTTTCTCCTCAATGACTAAATGATTTCAAGTCACTGAAATCATTGACTTATTCAATTATTCATTTACGCTTTCTCCTGCCACATCTAGTCTTTAGATGAATCCCTCTATTCCATGTTTTAGCTCAGTAATTCTATTCTTAAGATCCAAAATTTTTGTTTTCCAATTTCATTTTCATTGCTTAGCTTCTTGTACATTGTGTTCCTGATTTTCTTAAAATTTTTATGTGTGTTGCCTTATAACTGCTAACATTCATTAAGACAGTTATTTTGAACTCTATCAGTAATTTGTGTAATTTCAATTTTTCGGAGTCAATTATTACAAGTTTGTGTTTCTGCATCGGTGTCATTATTTCTCTGATTCTCCATGATCCTGGTATTCCAAGAATGATGTTCGGGCATTTAAAGAGTGTTCCAGACTTTATAGACTGACTTGAGAAAGATCTTCACTTGTGGGAGAAGTCGGGGGTAGGAAGGAAGGGAAGCATGTTGTCGCATTCTGTGGTTCTGAGTCTAAAGTTGTGAGGCACTAAGTGTGATGGTAAATGGTGGCTGCAGATCTGTAGAGGGAGACCACTGAATCTCTTTGTCTCCAGAAGCTGGAGTCCGTGATACTGGTATTGACATGGTTCTTGTTGGCAAGAGTTGTGAAAAATCTAGAGGCTGTAAGTGCTACTGCAGTCCTCAGCCTGTGCTTGTGTGTCCAACAGCTAATGGCCAGAGCTGACAGTGATGGAGGCCAGAACCAGTGGTGTGTACATGCTCCACAGCAGAGGTGGGCTGCAGGCATCTTCACACATAGGTGTGAGGGCTGGGAATTCAGGCAGGGAGTGGGGCTGAGTGCAGGAATACATAGGACAGAGGGGGCTGGAAGCTGTTGCAATTATGGTGGTGATGGCAGGAACTGGAAGGCAGGGAGAACTGTTTATTCATGAACAACTGTGGGAGCCAGGGCTTGCAGTATGCAATAGCCCAGCTGCAGGTGTCAGTCCTGGTCATATGTGATAGTGGGTAAAAGTATGTGATGGGGACTATCTGTGAGCACACATACAACAGTTGTACTGTGACCTTCAGCCAAAGCATCTGTGGAGGTAGCAAAAAGGGTAGCTCTGGGCAGGATGGATTCTGGCTGAGTCACACAGAGAATGTGAAGCCTGCTTGATTGGGATCCTGACCTCAGGCAAGACCTGCTCACTTGGCTCTGGGGCTAAGAGAGAACTGGTGGGTCAAACACCCAGAGCCAAGTATGCTAGGCTGGGAGTTCTAGGACAGGGCAGAACACTTTGTCTATTTTTTATTTGGTTGCCTTTGCCTTTGGCATCATACATAGTCCAGAAATCGCTGCCAAATTCAATGTTATAAAACTTTTCCCTATGTTTTCGTCTAACAATTGTATTGTTTTGTGTCTTACATTTAGGTCTTTGATCCAGTTTGCTTTCTTTTATAGGTTAGGTAAGGATTCAACTTCATTTTTTTGCATATGGATATCCAGTGTTCCAGCATCATTTGTTGAAAAGATGGTCCTTTTTCCTTTGCATCATTGTCAAAAGTCATTTTATCATATAACCAGAGTTCATTTCTGGGTTCTCTATTCTATTCAATTTGGTCTATATGTCTATTCATGCCTGTGTTATGCCATTATCACATAATTTTAATTGTTGTGACTTGGTAATAGGTTTTGAAAAGAGGAGGTATCAGTCCTGCTATTCTCTTCTTTTTCAGAAGTGCTTTGGCTATTTGAGGTCCCTTGAGATTTCATATGAATCACAAAAAGTTTTTTCACTTGGGGCTGGTGCTGCGGTGCAGCAAGTTAAAGCTACAGCCTGAAGGGTAGGCATCCCATATAGGCAATGCTTTGCGTTGTGGCTACTATGCTTCCAATCCAGCTCCCTGTTAATGTACTTGTGGAAGACAACGTAGGATAGTCGAAGTCCTTGGGCCCTTGTACCATGTGGGAGACCTAGAAGTAGCTCCTGGTTCCTGACTGTGGCTATTAGGGAGTGAACTAGTAGATGGAAGATTGATCTCTCTCTGTCTCTCCTTCTCTCTCTCTGTTAACTCTACCTTTCAAATAAATAAATAAATCTTAAAAAATTTTTTTCAGTTGTGCAAAAGACACTGGGATTTTGACAGGGATTGCCATGAATCTGTAGATTGCTTTGGGCAGTATGGACATTTTAAGATAAATCTCTTCACCCATGAATATGGAATGTATTTCTATTTATTTGTCTTCTTTAACTTCTTTCAGCTATGTTTTATAGTTTTCATTGTATAAGCCTTTCATTTCTTTGGCTAACTTAGCTACTAAGTATTTTATTCTATTTGATGCTATTATAAATGGAATTATTCAGATTGAATGGAGTTATTCATCAACAGCAATGTATAGAAATGGAATGATTTTTGTTTGTTGACTTTTATCTGGTGATTTTGCTAAATTCATTTTTTTAATTCTAAATAATTTACTCCTGGAATTTTTAGGGTTTTCTATACACAAAAGCATATCATCTGTGAGCACAGATAATTTCACTTCTTCCTTTCCAATTTGGATACTTTTTATTTGTTTTTCTAGTGTTACTGCCCTGACTAGAACTTCCAGTACTATGTTGAATAGAAGTGGTGAAAGCAAACATCTCTGCCTTGTTCCTACTCTAAGAGGTAAAATCTTCAGTCTTTCACCACTGAACATGATAGCCACTGTGGGTAATTCATAACTATATTGAAGTAGTTCCCTAATATTCCTAGTTTGTTGACTGTTTTTATCATGAACATATTGTTCAAATGCCTTTTCTGCACCATTTGAGATGTTCTTACATTGTTTTTCCTTCATTCTGTTAATGTGGTATATTACATTATGATCTCTTGCTTGTTATTAGTACAACAGACTCCCACCTGATTTCTCTGTCATCAGATTTCTTTAAAATCTAGTTTCTGGGCCGGTGCCATGGTTCACTAGGCTAATCCTCCACCTGCGGCGCCAGCACACTGGGTTCTAGTCCCAACTGGGATGCCAGATTCTGTCCCTGTTGCTCCTCTTTCAGTCCAGCTCTCTGCTGTGGCCCAGGAGTGCAGTAGAGGATGGCCCAGGTCCTTGGGCCCTGCACCCGTGTGGGAGACCAGGAGGAAGCACCTGGCTCCTGGCTTCGGATCAGCACAGCGCACCGGCCGCAATGTGCCGGCCGTAGTGGACCCTTGGGAGGTGAACCAATGGAAAAAGGAAGACCTTTCTCTCTGTGTCTGTCTGTCTGTCTGTCTGTCTCTCTCTCTCTCTCTCTCATTTCTGCATAGCAATTAGAACACTATTCTCTAAAATGTGTATGAGGGGGGAGATCATTCTCCACTTAAAAGTCTATGGATCGGGACCAACACTGTGGTATAGTGGGTAAAGCCACAGCCTGCAGTGCTGGCATCCCATATGGGCACTGGATGGAGTTCCAGCTGCTCCACTTCTGATCCAGCTCTCTGCTATGGCCTGAGAAGCAGTAGAAAATGGCCCAAGTCCTTGGGCCCTTGAACTCTTGTGGGAGACCCAGAAGAAGCTTCTGGCTCCTGGCTTCAGATCAGCACAGCTCTGGCCACTGCAGCCATCAGGGGAGTGAACCAGCAGATAGAAGACCTCTCTTTCTCTCTGCCTCTCTGTAGCTCTGCCTTTCAAATAAATCTTAAAAAAAAAAAAAAAAGGGTTTATGGATCCCCAAAGTACAAGTTCTCAAAAACCTGTTCTCTTAACATATCTTTCACTCCTTTGTCTCCCATTTTATTCTGCACCAATATCAAACTGCATTTATCTCCTTCCATACACAACATCCAGATCATACTATTTGTTCTGAATGGAATATGATTCCTGGGATTCTTTATTTGGCTGACAGTGACTCATTCTTCACAATTCAATTTGGACTTCAACATCTCTAGTCTTTTTAAAATACACTTATTCACAAATATTTATTCTATGTCTGGTACACATCGCACATTATGCTAGGCATTAGGGCTATGCAGGCAGATAATGCAAAAAGGTTCTTCAATGAAAATGTTTTTGAAATTTACCCCTACCCCATCTGTTCCCCTAACATCTCATGTTTACCTCAATTTTTTTCTCATTAATCATATATATGAAAATATAAATTAATCTTACCATCACATACTGAGCATTTAATAAATGTTTCTATAACCAAATCTATAAACTAATCTTCTAACATTAACTACATTTTGGGTTTGAGGGGGGGAAGAGTTATATGTTCCGATTGCCCTTTGGCTTCCTTCTCCTTCTCCTGCACTGTCACTCCTGCATTGTCAACTGAGCTTTGGACCAAAGGCCAGGGTCTACTGGGCCCCTGC
Source organism: Oryctolagus cuniculus (assembly GCF_964237555.1). Classification (NCBI taxonomy): domain Eukaryota; kingdom Metazoa; phylum Chordata; class Mammalia; order Lagomorpha; family Leporidae; genus Oryctolagus; species Oryctolagus cuniculus. Next base: position 122,230,367 of record NC_091438.1, on the reverse strand, counting down.
ACAGTCTCACTCAAGCAACTGAGAAAAGGAGGCAGAGGTACTCCATAGAATCAGAACTGTTGGGTGGGAGTTGGCATTGTGGCATCGTGGGTAGAGCTGCTGCCTGCAACCCCAGCATCCCATATGGGCGCCAGTTCAGTTGTTTCCAAGCTGTTCAACTTCCAATTCAGCTCTCTGCTAATGTGCCTGGGACAGCACTGGAGTGTGGCCAAGTGCTTGGGCCCCTACACATGTGTGTCAGACCGAGAAGAAGCTCCTGGTTCTTTCTTTCTTTCTTTCTTCTTCTTCTTTTTTTTTTTTTAGGAAAACTTTTATTTAATTAATATAAATTTCAAAAGCACAACTTTAGGATTATACCAGTCCCCCCCCCCATAATCACCCTCCCACCCGCAAACCATCCCACTTCCTACTCCCTCTCCCATACCATTCTTCATTAAGATTCATTTTTAATTATCTTTATATACAGAAGATCAACTTAGTATATACTAAGTAAAGATTTCAACAGTTTTCACTGTGTCACACTGACATACCAAGTATAAAGTACTGCTTGAAGCCTATTTTTACCGTTAATTCTCATAGTACAACACATTAAGGACAGAGATCCTACATGGGGAGTAAGTGCACAGTGACTCCTGTTGTTGATTTAACAAGTGACACTCTTATTTATGACATCAGTAATCAACCAAGGCTGTTGTCATAAGCTGCCAAGGCTATGGAAGCCTCTTGAGTTCACAAACTCCGACCTTATTTAGACAAGGCCATAATCAAAGTGGAAGTTCTTTCCTCCCTTCAGAGAAAGGTACCTCCTTTTTGGATGGCCTGTCCTTTCCACTGGGATCTCACTCACAGAGATCTTTCAATTAGGACATTTTTTTTGTCACAGTGTCTTAGCATTCCATGCCTGAGAAACTCTCATGGGCTTTTTAGAAGCTCCTAGTTCTGGCCTAGCCCAGTCTAAGCTACTGTGGCCATTTGGGGAGTGAACCACCAGATTGAAGACCTCTCCTTCTGTTTCTCCCTCTTTTTCTGTACCTCTGTCTTTCAAATAAATAAATCTTAAAAAAAAAAAAAAAAAAGGAACCACTGGGTAGTAGCTAGAAGGACATAAATTTCAGCTTAAGCCATTCAACAATGGAACTTGTTGCCTACAGTGGGCAGAACCATATCACTGGAGAGAAAACATCAGCATATTTTGGGGGCATTCTGGTGCTAATATTTGATATCTACCATAAGATCAAATAGATGTTTAATTGAATACAAGATGGAGGTGAGTATAAATATAAGTTGGGCCAAAAGATCTCAAAAATCCCTTCCAGCTTTGTAATTCTTTGATAACATAAAAACTAAGTCACAGCTTCTCTCTCTGTCTTACCAACCACCTGGAGGGACTCATTTTAGAATTAGAGAAAGAAAGAATATTAATAGATTCATCTCAGATAACCAGATGTTAGGATACTATTGAAGCTGTGACTGTTGCAGCTTGGCAAAGCCTCCTTACCCCACTCTAAACACAAAAACTGCTTCCCACTTTATGGCATTTACTTCTCTCTGTTAAAGGGACTGCTGAAATAACACATAAAATAGTGAGGAAGAGGAATAAATAAATGAAGTAAAGCAGTTACCTGTCACCTCTCAGGGCACAGAGTAATTAAGTTTTGGTTAGAGCAAGTTGGCTACATTTTAACATTACTGGAATTATCCATAAAAAGTTGAGGTAGTAGACTTACATACATTGCCATTATAAATACACTCAAGCATTACAAAGAAATGTCTCATTAGACTATTTCTGGCAATTTCTGCTAAGCAGTGAAACTCAATATTATTTTCACAAAGATTAGTGAGATACAGTGTTGGAAAAACAGTGTGAGCTTTAAAGGAAATTAATTTTTGGAGACTAAGTATAGCACAGTACAGTAATACAATAATACTTCAAATGGTTCATGGAAAATGGAATTAAAAACATTTGTTTTAATGCAAAAAATTTTGAATTTTGAAGGCCATGCATTGTACTTTCATAATACAGTACTTTCCGTGAACTTTTTGAAAATCTCACATATTTGCAGCTGGGAAAAAAGACTGCTTCTCTGAGATTTCTAGAAAATGTAAAAAATTAAAGCGGCAAATTCTCATTTTCATAGATGATCACAGAATGGAACTTCACTTAGACAGCTCTGTATCTCTTTCACATATTTAAGTGATAGAAATATTTTGAGGATGCCCTGTGGCACTTCATTAATGAGTATCCAAACATATTAGTTTAAATAAAAATAAGCAATTACATTTTAGATAGAATGCAAGTGGAAAAAAGTTTTATTAGACTAGCACAAACTTTTGAATACTTCAATTACACTCTCTTCTACAAAACTCAGGTGTAAATGATGTTTTTCTGTGGTATATAGTATGACCTTTGTTGGATACACTTTTAAAGATGTAGTGATGGCTAGAACATACGAAGAACCCAAATACACACTTGTTAGATGAGCAAGTTGTAAAAGTCCATGTTCTCTTTCACATTTTCTTATAGTCAAGGTCAGAGGCAGGCATGAAATACTACTGGCAGCCATGGAACAGAATTATGTTACTGCTTTTTAACATCCTTCAGGTCCACATACCCACAGCATATACACAAACACGTTCAATCTCATTAGCTCCCCACTCTTTGTTTCTACAGCATCTTGTGCACATTACTGTCACTGTGTCTTTCCATTATACCATCATCAGCTTACTGAACTATCACCCTTGACTCTGAGCATCTTGGTATGGCTTCAGTGTGTTACTAATCTTTGTTTTCTAATAACAAGCACAAGACCTAGTTCATAGAAGTGTTCCGAACAAATATGTTAAAGAACTTCCAGGATCAATCCTAATAAATGTACTCATCTACAGTCAGCAGATACAAAAAACCTTGTGTTGATGTGCCAGTTCTAAGGAAAAATCATTTCAAAGAATCTACCTGAATCTTTTCTGTTGAAATACAGAACTAGTACATTACCAATAACATTGCACAAATAATTTCTCCCTTCAAGAATTTAACAAGATTTTATTCACGCTACATCAACTTTATCAATTAAATGCTGTGATAGATAAAAAAGAATAGAAGTAGGCAGGTGGGTGGAGGATAGTCAGTGTGTTCAGTGAAAAGCTGGAAAATGGGCTTACCTCTTCGGAATGTTCCCGGGTCTGTGACGGTGAAGATCTTCTTCCTACTGTAAGTCGATGGCAGGGATAAGACAGCCCTGATTCTGCAAGACACATCTGTAAAAAGCAGAATCCACAATTTGTAAATAAAAAATGTATCCATGCTTTACAACATTATTTTGCCTTTCTGGTATTCTCTATTATTTTTATTTTTAGTTTTTTGACAGCCAGAGTGGACAGTGAGAGAGAGAGACAGAGAGAAAGGTCTTCCTTTGCCGTTGGTTCACCCTCCAATGGCCGCCGCAGCCGGCGCGCTGCGGCCAGCGCACCGCGCTGATCCAATGGCAGGAGCCAGGTACTTATCCTAGTCTCCCATGTGGGTGTAGGGCCCAAGGACTTGGGTCATCCTCCACTGCACTCCTGGGCCACAGCAGAGAGCTGGCCTGGAAGAGGGGCAACCAGGACAGAATCCGGCGCCCCGACCGGGACTAGAACCCGGTGTGCCGGCACCGCAAGGCGGAGGATCACTAGAGCCGCGGTGCCGGCCATTCTCTATTATTTTTAAAGCTAGATTAGAATGTTAACACTAGGGGCATTATATTATCAGAAAGTGTATTGCAACATATAGGATGTTACGAGAGCCAAGATCAATTTTCACATTAAATGATAGACAGGGGCTCCAGGAAATTGTAAAGCACTGAAAATAAACAAAACATAAACATTTTTGAGCCAATGTGTGACTGATACTTTTCTGATTAGTAGAACGAATACCTCAGTTCCTTAACTCCTAAAGCATTAAGGGTATCTGGAAAAGGTGGCTTTTCCGTGCTTAAGTTTCAGCATAAAATAAGGATTTTTTAAAAATTATTTATTTCATTGAAAGAGAGAATTCTTCCATCTGCTGGTTCACTCTCCAAATGCCCGCAATAGCCGAGGATGGACCCTATTTCATCTGGGCCTTCCATGTCAGTGCAGAGGCCCAAGCATTTGGACCTTCTTCCACTACCTTCCCAGACGTATTAGCAGGGAGCTGGACTGGAAGTGAAGCAGCCATGACCTGAATCAAACAGACTTCCATTTCCAACATCCAACAAAATGAAGAGTAAGAAATCTTCTTAGAACAAAACAAATAGATTTCTGAATAAAATATTTTGGAATGCAGGGTTGTGTTGATAAGAAACTAGGGGAAATCTACAGCTATCAAAAATGAATGAAAGTGAATCTGATGCCAGCTGCTGCGGGGGGAGAGGCACCTATTGATCCTTGAAATATTAGTTTCCTGGGGCTGCCATAACAAAATACCACAAATTCAGTGCCGTAAACAATAGCAATGCTCGTGTCTCACAGTTCTGGAGGCGCCAAGTCTGAATCAAGGTGTCTATAGAGTTAGTTCCTTCTGAGGGCTGTAAAGGGACTCTGTTCCTTTCCTGTTTCCTACTTCTGATAACCCCAGGCATTCAGGGTCTTGAGGGTGGTATTCCCTCTGTGTTTTCAGGTACTCTTTCTTCTATGTGCCTCTGTCTCTGTCCAAATTTCCCTTTGGATAAGGACATCAGTCCTATTGGATTAGGGCCCACATTAACACCCTCTTCTTAACTATATAAAAGCAAAAACCCTCTTTCCAAATAGTCACATTCACATGTACTAGGGATTACAACTTCAACATCAACTCATAATGTCTGCTGAACTATAGTTTTAATTTTTAAGGGACTCAGAGGGATAAAAGCCAAAGTTTAGGGCCATTACAAGGCAGGAAGACTGACAGAAGCCTAAAGGGGAATTCTAAAGGAAACAAGTGAATTTAAATATTCAAATATTGGGCCAGCATAGTGGGTAAAGCCACCACCTGCAGTGCCAGCATCCCATGAGGGCTCCCTTAATCATTATATAGTGCCCTTCTATGTCTCTTTTAACAGTTTTTGTGTTAAAGTCTATTTTGTCTGATATTAAGATGGCTATGCCAGCTCCTTTTTGGGTTCTGTTAGCATGGAATATCTTTTTCCAAACTTTCACTTTCAGTCTGCATGCACCTTTGTTGGAAATGTGTTTCTTGTAAGCATCAAATAGATGGGTTTTGTTTTTTAATCCATTCAGCCAGTCTGTTTTTTTTTTTTTTTTTTTTTTTTTTTTTTTTTTTTTTTTTTTTAACAGGCAGAGTGGACAGTGAGAGAGAAAGAGACAGAGAGAAAAGCTCTTCCTTTTTTTGCCGTTGGTTCACCCTCCAATGGCCACGGTGGCCAGCGCTCTGCGGCCGGTGCATCGCGCTGATCCGAAGCCAGTGGCCAGGTGCTTCTCCTGGTCTCCCATGTGGGTGCAGGGCCCAAGCACTTGGGCCATCCTCCACTGCACTCCCGGGCCACAGCAGAGAGCTAGCCTGGAAGAGGGGCAACCAGGACAGAATCCGGCGCCCTGACCGGGACTAGAACCCAGTGTGCCAGTGCCGTAAGGCGGAGGATTAGCCTAGTGAGCCACGGCGCCGGCCAGTCTGTGCCTTTTAACTGGAGAGTTGAGGCCATTTATATTCAATGTGACTACTGATAAGTAGTGACTTCATCCTGCCATTTTCCAAAGATATTTATAATTTATATTTTGAACTTCCTTTGATCTTTTACTGAGAGATTTTCTTTCTGTACCCTCTTTCATATTGATGACCATGTTTCTATGTTTTTGTGTGTAACACATCCTTAAGCATGTTTTGCAGAGATGGACGAGTGGCGACAAATTCTTTCAATTTCTGTTTGTTATGAAAGTTCTTTATTTGACCTTCATTCAAATGAGAGCTTTGCAGGGATTTTTTTCTGGGATCTTCTGGGATGACAGTTTTTTTCTCTTATGACTTGGGCTATTTCTTGCCATTCTCTCCTAGCCTTCAGGTTTTCTGATCAGAAGACTGCAGTGAGTCTAATTGGAGATCCTCTGAAAATAATCTGGTCTTTCTCTGTTGCACATTTTAGAATCTCCTCTTTATGTTTCACTGTGGTAAGATTGATTACAATGTGTTTTGGCGAGGATCTTTTCTGATAATGTCTATTGGGAGTTCTGTGTGCTTCCTGTACTTGGAGGTCTTTTTCTTTTTCCAAACTGGGGAAGTTTTCTGCTAGTATTTCACTAAAAAGGCCTTCTAATCCTTTTTCTCTTTCCATGCCTTCAAGAACTCCTAGAACTCGAATGTTGTGTTGTTTTTTTTTTAAAATAGTTTCATGTAGATTTCGAATTAGATTTCTAATTTCCTATTCTTGTCTTTGGATTCCCTGTATACTTTCCTGTGCTCTGTCTTCTAAGTCTGATATTCTATCTTCTGAATGATTCTGTTTTTAAGACTCTCAACTGCAATTTTATTTGTTCTATTGAATTCCTCATTTCATTTTAATTGCTCTTTAATACCTCAATTTCATGTTCTATTGAATTCTTCATTTCATTTTGATTCCTCCTTAAAATTTCAATTTCAGGAGATTTTATTTCATGTACTGAATGGATTTCAGTAGTTCAAGCATTTGCTTTTATTACTTCTATGTAATCCAGCTCATCGTCTACATAATCTAGTATTGATGAGTCGTGTTCTTTTGGGAGTGTCATGTTTCTTCCTTATTCTTGTTTCTTGGATTGTTGTGTTTGTGATTCTGCATTTGTGGAGATGCCTGTTGGTTTCTTCTACTATGACTCTGTAGATAAGTGGACTGTCTGCTTACAGTGAATCTCTAGAGGCTTGTAGTGGGTGTGGCCAGCGAGCTTTGTTCAGTTCTCCAGGGTTAAAGGCATGCCTAAGGTGACACACCCAGGTTTGGCATGGTGAATCTTCTCTCTCTTTTTTTTAATCTGAAGGGAGGTATATTCTGCTCAGTTGACTCTTCTCAATGGAGACCAGTGCCTGAGCACTAGCCCCAATGGGTGTAATATTCGTCTGCTCTCAACTTTTATTTCTTGAAAGTACATTTAAAAATTTTATATGTTCATTATGATCTCATGGAGATTAAGTGTTTAATGGTGGCTACCAAAGACTGCTTGATTAATGTGGAATAAGTTATATTTAAATAAACGTTCTGAAGTTTTACTGCACAGTAGGCTAACTACAGATAAGAATGTATTGCAAATTTCCCTATAGAAAAAAATCATGGGGTGAATATTTGGTTTAGATGCCAACTGGGATACAAATATCTGATATGGGAGAGTGAGTCTGGGGTCAACTCCTGACTTTCTATCTTTTTTATTGTTTTTCTTTTTATTTATTATTTATTTGAAAAGGCAGAGTTACACAGATAGAGGCAGAGAGAAAGCATGATTCTCCATCAGCTGGTTCACTTCCCAAATGGCTGCAAGAGCTGTGACTGGGCCAAGAGAAAGCCAGGAACCTAGAACTACATCCTAGTCTCCTACATGGGTGGCAGAGACCCAAGTACTTTGGATCATCACCTCCTGCCTTCTTGGGAGCATTAGCAGGGAGCTGGATAGGAAGCAGAACACCCGGGACTTGAACCAGAGTTCTAATGGGATGCTGATGGTGCAGGTGGTGGTTTAATCCACTGGGTCCCAATGCCAGTCCTCTGGCTCCATTTCTGATTCTAGCTTCCTATTAATACAGATACTCGGAGGCAGCACGTGATGGTTAAAATACTTGGATCCTGGCCACCCTGGACTGATCTTCTGTATATAAAGATAACTGAAAATTAATCTTGATGTGAATCGAATGGGAGAGGGAGCAGGAGATGGGAGGGAAGTTATGGGGGGGAAAAGCCACTGTAATCCAAAAGCTGTACTTTGGAAATTTATATTTATTAAATAAAAGTTAAAAAAAAATAAGCGTTTAAACACTAAGATAGGAGCGTGTATGTTTTTACCATAAGGACATGTAAAACGTTTGAGGAAATAAATACCTTTAACATAATTGGACATTATACAATGTATATATGTATTGGAACATCACATACTACCCCAAAGAAAAAACACTGTATCACCATTAATGATAACTTTAGGGAATACCTGTATTACAGTGCATATTATGCAAAGTACTTTAAGTAGTAAATGGAGAAATGAAAATAGAAGGTGGGCTTATTTTGGTGTAAAAGATTTTTATATCCATTTTTTTCATAATCTGTATTTTCCACAAACTTTCTGAAGACCCCTTGTATATAGTACATTCTGTACTAGGCTTTTTATTCCAACATTATTTTAACAATTAGTATATTTGCATGATGTTTGTAATGATGTCATGCGTCTAAACAGAAGAATTAAAACAATTATCAAATATCAAAAGGGGCCAGGTGGCACAGCACTTAAGATGCCAACTGAGATAGTCCAGTCCTGGCTATGCTTCTCATTCCAGCTTCTAGTTAATGCATACCTTGGGAGGCTGTTGGTATTGGCTCAAATACATGGGTTCCTACACAGATGTGGGAGACATGCATTGAGTTTGAGGTTCCTAGTTTTGGCCAAACCCAGGTCTGACTTTTGTTGGCATTTGGGCAGTGAACTTGCAGATGGATCTCTTTTTCTCTGATTTTCAAATACAAAAATAAATAAATACTTAATAAGAAATTTTAAAATAGCTTAATCCACTGTGCCCCAATGTCAGCCCATTTTTACTCGATCATATTCAGCATTACAGCTATCACAGCAAGCTCAATTTATTTCATTTCAGTATAAATAAACAATATTAAGTTATATAAGAATCACAGGATAAACTTTGAGCCATGCTACTGTCATAATATTTTTCATTTGAAAAAACTCCTTATCCCCTACTCTGAAATCCTCTGCTAGTAAAATAGTAAATGTCATGGACAATCAGAGGCAAAGCAGTATAATGAAAAGAGATCTGTATAGAAGCCAAAAACTTCAACTCAAGTGCTACTTCACCTCACATCTTGGAAAATAATTTTACATTTCCAGTCCAGAGTTTCCTAATTTATAAACTGATGTTAATAATTCTGCTTTGACCACCTTACTGAAAAAGGAACACTTAAAGACAGTTACATTGAAACAATCCAGTGTCTGTGTGTCTGAAGATCCCCTGGAAGGAACAATTACTCAGAAAGAAATTTCAAGAAGTTAGGGCATGGGTCAGCATTGTGGTATAGTGGTTAAGTCGTGGCCCGCAAGGCAAGCATCCCGCATGAGTGCTGGTTCAAGTCCAAGCTGCTCCACTTCAAATCCAGCTCCTGGCTAATGTGCCAGAAGATGGCCCAAGTTCCTGGGGTGTGTCTGTCTGTCTGTCTGTCTCTCTCCATTTCGCTAACTCTGTCCTTCAAATAAATAAAACATAAAAAAGAAAAAAAAGTTAAGGCTCAAGTATTTTGCTTGGGACTCATTACTTAAATGTACACAAAGGATAAAAAATAGAGTTGAGATTCCAACCTGGCTAAATTATTCAAGTGCCCAATGATTATGTACAAAGTCACTTAGAAATTCTGCACTTTGTGTACTGTAGTCTTCCCTCCCTCCTTCCCTTCCTTTGTTTAGCAGGGAGCTAGATCAAAACCAGAGCAGTGCTCTCTCCTCCACATGGACACAGGACAAGCAGAGCAGAACTACTGAAAGTAAATAATTAGAAGACGGAAGCTTCACAGAAACTGAAGAAAAGAAAGAACAAAATTAGCCTTCACTTATCATACTTATGGGCATTTCCAAAACACAGAGACCCCAGAAGGGATGAAACAATTGGCTCATGTTCCTTTTCCTTTGAGAAAGACTGAGTCAAAGAAAGGGGCAACAATCACGACAAAACCATCCCTGCATGGAAACCTTAAGCCAGAGGGGGGCCCCAAGATGGTGATATAGCAACAAGTTAATGCAAGTCACATAGAGTAAAATAAATAGTTAAAAAGGAGAGAAGATACATGCTGGAGATAGAGCAGAGGCTGGTAGCAGACCCCAGCAGACCAGTTTTGATAGGAAATTGCCATTCTACAGAGCTGCAAATAGCAGCATGAGGGGGAGCTTGGCAAACTGCTTGTGAGGTTCCACACAGGACAAAACAGAAGGTATGGAGGAACAGAGAGGTTGGGCACCCCCCCACCCCGCCCATCTCCATTTCTCCCCACCCCCCAACCAGACCTGCAACCTACCGAATTAAGCCATGAAGACAGAAATCCTAAACAGACTCATTACCAACATGGAAATTAAACCAGTAATAAAAACCCTCCCAACAAAGAAAAGCCCAGAACCAGATGGCTTCACTGCTTAATTCTGCAAGATATTTAAAGAAGAATTAACTCCAATTCTTCTCACATTATTCAAAATAATTGAAAGGGAGGAACCCTCCCAAATTTTTTCTATGAAGCCAGCATCATCGTAATTCCTAAACCCAGAAAAGATGCAACAGAGAAAGAGAACTACAGACTAATTTTCCTGATGAATATAAACACAAAAATTCTCAAGAAAATTCTGGGCAATCTAATTCAACAATACATCAGAAAAGTCATTCACCCAGACCAAGTGGGAATTATCCTGGGTATGTGGGTATGGTTCAACATTCAAATCAATCAAAAAAAAATCAACAATCAATCAATCAATCAATAAATCAAGCAATGTGATACACCACATTAACAAACTTTAGAAGAAAAACCATATGATTATTTCAATAGATTCAGAGAAAGGATTTGATAAAATACAACACCCTTTCATGATGAAAACTCTAAGCAAATTGGGTTTAGAAGGAATATTCCTCGACAAAATCAAGGCAATTTATGACAAAACCACAGTCAGTGTCATATTGAATAGGGAAAAGTTGGAAGCATTCCCACTGAGATTCAGAACCAGACAAGGATGCCCACTTTCACAGATCTAGAAAAAATGATACTGAAATTCATCTGGAAACACAAGGGACCTCAAAAAGCTAAAGCAATGTTATATAACAAAAGCCGGAGGCATCACAATACCATATGTCAAGACATATATACAATGGCCGGCGCCGCAGCTCACTTGGCTAATCCTCTGCCTGCGGCGCCAGCACCCAGGGTTCTAGTCCCGGTTGGGGCGCCGGATTCTGTCCCGGTTGCTTCTCTTCCAGGCCAGCTCTCTGCTGTGGCCCGGGAGTGCAGTGGAGGATGGTCCAAGTGCTTGGGCCCTGCACCCGCATGGGAGACCAGGAGGAAGTGTCTGGCTCCTGGCATCGGATCAGCGTAGCACCAGCCACAGTGGCCACTTGGGGGGTGAACCAACAGAAAAAGGAAGACCTGTCTCTCTGTCTCTCTCTCTCTCTCACTGACTAACTCTGCCTGTTTTTTTTTTTTTTTTAAAGACACATATACAAGGCAGATATAATCAAAACAGGCTGGTAATTTTACAAAAACAGATAGATAGACGAATGTAACAGAACAGAACCGCTAGAAGTCAACCCAACCATCTACAACCAACTTAGATTTGACCAAGGAGCTAAAACAAATCCCTAGAGCAAGGGCAGTCTGTTCAACAAATGGTGCTGGGAAAATTGGAAATCCACATGCTGAAGCTGAAGCAGGACCTTTACCTTACATCTTACACAAATGACCTGAGAGCTTAGAGAGCTTTGGACCTTAGAGAGTTTTGGAGAAACTCTGTAAGACACTGGCACAGGCCGGCACTGCGGCTCACTAGGCTAATCCTTCGGCTGCCGCGTCGGCACCCCGGGTTCAATTGCTTGGGCCCTGCACCCGCATGGGAGACCAGGAGGAAGCACCTGGCTCCTAGCTTCAGATCGGTGCAGCGTGCCAGCCGCAGCACATCAGCCGTAGCGGCCATTTGTGGGGAGAACCAAAGGAAGGAAGACCTTTCTCTCTGTCTCACTCTCTCACTCTGCCTGTTAAAAAAAAAAAAAAAAAAAAAAAAGACACTGGCACAGGCAAAGAGTTCCTGGAAAAGATCACAAAGGCACAGGCAATAAAATCCAAAATTAACAAATGGGATTATATCACATTGAGAAGCTACTGTACTGTAAAAGAACCACTCAGGAAAGTAAAGTAGCAACTGACAGAATGGGACATATTATTTGCAAACAATTAACACTCTTACGTTTGACGTCAATGATTACATATGAGCCTGCCTCAATCCTGGCCATTGAGATCATTTGGGGATTTAACTCGTGTATAGAAGATCTCTGTCTCTCTCTGCCTCTCTGTAATTTTGCCTTTTAAATAAATAATAAACCTAAAAGAGAGACAGAAAGAGAGAGAATGAAACTTCTAATCCAGTTTCTTGTGAATGGCCTAGTGAAAGTAGTAGAAGATAGCTCAAGTACTTTGGCCCCTGTAACCCATGTGGGAGACCTGGATGAATCTCCAGGCTCCTGGCTTTGGTGGCCATTTGGAGAGTGAACCAATGGTTGGAATATGTCACTCTCTGTCTTTCCCTCTCTGAGTAACTCTTTCAAATAAACCTTTTTTCCTTTAAAAAAGAAAACTGTCATGGAATATGATGAATATACATCTATAGAGCAAAAAAGAAAAAGAAAAAAAAGAAACAAATTAAAAAAAAAACCTGTTCTAATGATTAAGTATTAGATTAATGCTGTCCACACAAGGTAGGGATAAGGATAAGCGACCACGGGTAAAGCAATAATAAAATGCTGAGCAGACAACAGATGCTCAAGATTTTCTTATTATTCTATTAATGAGTACTTACCCTTAGGTCCAGTAAGAACATGTTATGCTGATTTAAAAGGTGCTGAGGAGCTGACATGATTGCATAATGCGTTAAGCTGCTGCTTGCCATGCTGACATTACATATGTGCAACATTTCATGTAGTGGCTGGTCCACTTCCCATCCAGCTCTCTGCTGATGTGCCTAAGAAAGCAGCAGACGAAGGCCCAAGTACTTGGGCCCCTGAACTCACATGGAAGACCCAGTTGATGCTTGCTTCACCCTGGCCCAGTTCTGACCATTGTGGACATCTCAGGAGTGAACCTGCAGATGGAAGCTCTCTCTGTCTCTCCCTCTCTCTAGCTCTTTCAAATAAAATAAACAAGCCTTAAAAAAAAAATTGGGAGCACACAGGGTCAGCTTTGTGGTGGCTCCATTTCCAATCCAGATCCCTGTTAAGGTGCCTGGGAAATCAGCAGAAGGTAACATATGTGCTTGGGCCCCTGCCACCAAGTGGGAGATCTGGATGGAGTTCCGGGCTCCTGGCTTCAGTCTGGCCCAGCCTCAGTTCTTATAGCCATTGGGGAGTGAATCAGAGCATGGAAGATATCTGTCTCTCTCACTCTTTTTCCCTGTAACTCTGCCATTCAAGTAAATAAATTAAATTTTTAAAAAAGATGAAGAACATATTTTATCAATAATTCTGAAAGTATTACCTATAGACATAGGCCTCTTAAGATTTTTTCAAGGGTTCTCTAACATCAAAATTTCATAATAATATGTTGATAACATTTGACGTTTTCACTGTATTTTATACAGATTTTTTATAAGTATTTTTTTTTATGACAGGCAGAGTTAGAGAGATAGAGAGAGACAAAGAGAAAGGTCTTCCTTTTTCTGTTGGTTCACCCCCAAAATGGCCAGGAGCCAGGTGCTTCCTCCTGGTCTCCCATGCGGGTGCAGAGCCCAAGGACTTGGGCCATCCTCCACTGCACTCCCGGGCCACAGCAGAGAGCTGGCCTGGAAGAGAAGCAACCGGGACAGAATCCGGCGCCCCAACCGGGACTAGAACCCCGGGTGCTGGCGCTGCAGGCGGAGGATTAGCCAAGTGAGCTGCAGCGCCGGCCCAAGTATTTTTTTAAAAAAAGATTTATTTATTTATTTATTTTAAAGAGTTTCATAGAGAACAGGAGATAGACTGGTTCACTCCCCAAATGGCCCACAAGGGCCAGAGCCACGCCAGGCAAAGCCAGGAACTTCATCCAGGTCTCCCACGTGGGTGGCAGGAACACAAGTACGTGGGTCATCCTCCATTATTTCATAGGCCATTAGCAGACAGCTAGACTGGAAGCAGAGCAGCTAGGACTCGAACTGGTGCCAAAATTGACGCCAACATCATACACAACAACATTACCTGCTATACCACAATGCTCGACTCTACACTGATTTCAAAAAATCAACAGTGGGCAAATATGCTGGACCTTATCAGGTATCAGATAATGGCATCAAACTGTGCTAAAATTTTCAGTGTTATGTACTCATTGTAAAATGCCAGTTTTGGAGCCAGTGTGGTGGCACTGTGGTTTAAACCACTGCCTGCAATGCAGTCATCTCACATTGGCATGCTAGTATCAGTCCCAGTAGTTCCATTTCCAATTCACCTCGGTTATAAAGCACCTAAGAAGGGCAAACTATGGCCCAAATACTTTGACCCCTGCCACCTATATGGGAGAATTGAATGGAGTTCTTGGGTCCTGGCTTTGGGTAGGCCTGCCTCTAACTGTCACAGCCCTTTGAAGAATGAACCAACAGATACAAGATATTTCTCTCTGTCTCTCCCTCTCTGTCACTCTGCCTTTCACATAAATAAAATATTTTGAAAATATAAGTTTCACTTAGGAATATCCCTCCTGGATTATAAAAATTCTTACTTTCAATTAAATCTTGGCTGTTGAAAACATGTTCGTATAACATTCTATATGACAAACTGGAAGTATGCAAAGGACTCCTGCTGCCTACCAAAATACGATGGTTTTGTTAAGGAAGGACTTATGCAACAGTATGAGTTGTGTATTGAACCAGCCACTGTTGTTCATGGAACACCATTGCTAATTAAACAAATGAGAGGTCAGAACACTGTGACTATTTGAATTTGCATGTTTTGTGGGTTTTTTTCCTCCAAAATTAAGTGAACCTATTACTTAAAGGAACAGGTCTGAAAGTACTAATTGCCAATGACAAAATTTAAGTTTTTAAGTAAAAATTAAAAATTTAGGACATTATCTGACATCATGAATTTGAAAATTTTTCAGAACTCCAAGACTTCTGATGAGATAGGTGGTAATATTAACAGATGCAATTTTTTGATAACATGAGATGTGTCAACATTTATACAATATGTATAGCTCAGAGAACCAATATTCTTCAAATGGATAATGAACGCAAATGTTTTAAAATTAAACGAGTAACACATCTATGCAAAGTAAGACACCAGTGGTTCTTTTTTACTTAAAAATATTTGTTCATTTATTTACAAAGCACAGTGACAGAGAAAAGAAAGAATATGTGAGAGAGAGGTCTTCTATCTGCTGGTTCACTCCCCAGATGTCTGCAATAACTAGGGCTGGATCAAGTGGAAGCCAGGAGCCTGGCACTCTATCTGGGTCTCCCACATGGGTAGCAAGAGTCATGCAATCAGGCCACCTTCTGCTGTTATCTCCAGGCAAATGACCAGGGAGATGGATGGTAGTGGAGCCACTGGAACTCAAATTGGTGATCATAAAAGATGCATCACAGACTCCTGTGTCACAATGCCAGCCCAGATCAATGTACAAAAAGTATACCGATACAGTTTCGATTTCATTACAGAAATGAATATTTAGGAAGTTACTAATTGTCAAATTTCAGTGTAATATCAAAGAAGAATATACACAATCATCTGAAAAGCCTATTTAAATAATTTACAGAGCTACAGATCTATGTATATTTTTTCCATATACCTCAACTAAAACAATGATACAATTAGTTAAATGCTAAGAAAAGAACTAGGAGAATACAATTGCCTTCTATTAAGTCAGATATTAAAGGGATGTGCAAAAGCATAAAAACAAAGTTATTCACTCACTGACTTTTCAGGAAATACAACTGTCTTTCATAAACATACTGTTCCTGGCACTGGCTTCAGGTCCAGCTCCTAATTCCAATTAATGCAAACCTGAGAGGCAGCAGTGATGGCTCAAGTGGGTTCCTGTCACCCATGTGGGAGACCTAAATTGAGTTCCTAATTCCTAGCTTTTGCTGCTTCTCTGCCCTAGCTGGTAGGGGCATTTGGACAGTGGACCAGGAAATGGTAGCTCTATCTTTCTCTCCGCCTCTCAATAAGATGAGAGAGGAAGAAAGGAAGAAAGGATGAATGGGAAGGAGAGAGGAGGGAGGGAGGAAAGAAAAAGTGCAAAGTGATCCCAAGGCGACAAAGTTATGAGCTAATGAATGTATACAGATGCGACTAATTTCTTTGAATAATAATTATTATTTGAAATAACAGAGAAGCCTAAAGAGTATTTTCATTGTGAGATTTTAGAAATGTTCCAAAATTTTTCCTTTTAAGCAATTATGAAAGCCTAAATTGTCTTTATTAATGTATTAAAATGAGATATTAAGACATATGTAAAACAGCATGATTGATCATTGTCTATCTCTGACAAGTTGCTATTTTTTTAAAAAAGATTTATTCATTTATTTGAAAAGCAGAGTGAGAGAGAGTGACAGAAATATCTTCTAACCACTAGCTCATGCCCCAAATAGCCACAAGAGTGGGGGCTAGCCAGGCCAAAACCAGAAGCCCAGAACTCCACTGGGGTCGCCCATGTGGGTAGCAGGGTCCCAAGCACTTGGAACATCCTCTGCTGCCTTCCAAAGAGCGTTAGCAGGGTGCTGGGTTGGAAGCAGAGAAACCAGGACTTGAATCAGCAGTCTGATATGGGATGCTAGTGTCACACCAGCTTAACCCACTGTGTCACAAAGCCAGCCCCTCCAACAAATCGTTAACAAAACACATGGTTATTATTTTAAAGCTTAGCTTTCAGAGTGTTTAAGGCTCTTCTTAATACTGTTTTTTTTTTTTATTTGAAGTAGCTCTTGAAAGTATTTTTTGCTTCACTGACAAATTTTAGCCTTTTCCCAAGTAATATGCTTCAATAAGTCTCTCAATTACTGATAGCACTTAACACATTTTTTTTGAGTTTTGTTAAAAAAAATTCTGACAAATCCAGAATTGAGGTTTAGGAGTGGTGGTGATGCAAAAGAGGGAAGCTTCAGGTGAGGGGTGGGGGCTGTGAGGGGCAGGCAGCAATAGTGTCTCCTTCACCCCCACGCCTGCAATCCTCTCCAGAAGACAAAGATGATCGTGCTCCAGAATGGACAAATCTTCTATCATGCCTGCTGAATGTAGGAAGAGATGTCTGTCTCATCAGGCAGTTCACTAATATTGAACTCAAAGTGGTCCTGTGCGTCACTGAGGATCTTGGAATCATTTTCATCTGACACAAAGGTGATGGCCAAACCCTTGGTGCCGAACTGTCCCACTCGGACCACCTGATGCAAGTAGGTGTCAGACTCCTCCGGCATGTCATAGTAAAAGAAACGAACACATTTTAAGAGGTTCAGACTAGAAGTTAGAAGACTTGAGTTCTAGGATGTTGGCTCAGTCACCAGCAGCCTTAACATCTCCTTTTCTAAAATATGGGACTGATCTGCCAAATGACTTCACAGGTATCTTCCATGTCTGTTGGACTGTGATTATAATACAACACTGAAAGGGTCTGGTTAAGTTACCTGCAAGTTCCTTAACCTGTAGGTGACAAACTCACTAAACACAACAAAACCAATCTGACATTACAGATTTCCTCTTTGTATTTTTTAAAAATCAGTTTGTAAAACATGATTCCCTCCTGTTTTTAAAAGAACATTAACAGGATTAAAAAAAAAAAAAAACCATATCTAGAGTCTGTCATCATAACAAGGCACCAGCATAATTAATTCTATCCAAATTTGGGAATGCTATTGGGTACTAGCTTTAAATAGAATATTGCAATACCAGGAAGATATAAGTGTATATATAAATAGTACTGAGTATTGCTTTATTGAGTATAACTGATAATAAACTCTATTTTGAAGTGTATAATTTAACACATTTTGTCATATGTATACATACACCAATGAAACCAATGAGTATTTTAAAAATATTTGAATAATAACTGCAATTATTCAGAGTTTAATATATATTGGTATTACATAATGTGCTTTATCTGCATGACCCCATTTAATTTTCACAATAGTCCTGCTGGGTAGGTATTATTATAATCCTCATTTTAAAGATGTTACTAAACCTTACACAGATTAAGAAGCTTACTCGACATCAGAGATATTGAATGGTATGCCAAAATTAACACTCAAGCATTTTCATCTTACAGCTAGTTAAAATTTATCTATTCAAATAACTATTAAGGCTTACTATATCTTGTCGTAAACTCTGACAATGTTTACTTTCTTTAGTTTAATTAAGATAGCTACTTCTGGACAGCATCAATTTTTCAAGTACAATATAATTAAGTTGCATACCGTAACATACAAGTATGTCTGCCATTCTTGACAACTCCACAAACTAAAGAGCATGATCACAGAACAGCTTCAGAGAGGTAGAGTAACTGGTATAAGACAAATCAGCTACTAAGCACAAATGAGATTTGAATTCCAAAGGCCATGGAGCTTTTTATCACATTTCTAACATTTCACATTCTTAGAGTTTTTATTTTTTATTTTATTTTATTTTTTTTTGACAGAGTGGACAGTGAGAGAGAGACAGAGAGAAAGGTCTTCCTTTTGCCGTTGGTTCACCCTCCAATGGCCGCTGTGGCCAGCGCTCTGCGGCCGGTGCACCGCGCTGATCCGATGGCAGGAGCCAGGTGCTTCTCCTGGTCTCCCATGGGGTGCAGGGCCCAAGGACTTGGGCCATCCTCCACTGCACTCCCTGGCCACAGCAGAGAGCTGGCCTGGAAGAGGGGCAACCGGGACAGAATCCGGCGCCCCGACCGGGACTAGAACCCGGTGTGCCGGCGCTGCAAGGCGGAGGATTAGCCTAGTGAGCCTCGGCGCCGGCTTAACATTTCACATTCTAACATTTCACAAATAAGGAACCCTGAAGATGACTGTTAGATCACCCCTTCAAAATTTTCAGATGCTCCTTGTTCAGCTGGACAGCTGAGTCATGAGGCTGTAATTTCATTCACTGCCAACCAGAGTGCAAATCAGAAAAGCTTATTTATTTTTATTCACAATCTAAGCTTTTTTAATGTCACTTAGGTGCTAGAAAAGTCACAGAGCTTTAATGTGTGGCAGGCTGAAGCAAGTTTATTAAAAATGCTAGTTACCAAGTGCATATCCACTTGTCTGGACTAGCCCATTGCCACATTCTTGTAGCAGGGTTAAATAGCAGTTTAGTCACCTCACAAAAAAGCACACTGTCAAAATGGAAGTGACAAATAATATTCTAAAACCAGTGGAATATTAAAGAGAGATGTGTAGGTCAAGATTAAGCATCTACAAGACTCTCGTGTAAATAAATAGCTCAAAAAACCATTCTTTGCCTGGTGTTGCTGTGTTATACTCCTCAAGTAATTTGGCAAGTTAGTGAGGTTTAATAAAATAAACACAAACATTAACAAATTCAGACTTTTTCCTGAGTACATAAACACAAATACACCATCATGGTAACAAGCATATTTGGAAGAAATAAGGATTGCTTTTATAAACAGCTTCATTTTTAGACTCTTAAGATACTAATGTTGAGAGACAGATAGGAATTTGGCACACTAGCTAAGCCATCTCTTGGGATTCCCATATTGGTGTACCTGGGTTTGAGCCCCACTGTGCCCCTGATTCCAGCTTAGTGCTTGTGGGCCACTATCTCAAACTTTCTTTTAAAACAAACTTTTAAAAAATATATATATTTGAAAGTCAGAGTTATATATAGAGAGGAGAGGCAGAGGAGAGAGAGAGAGAGAGAGAGAGAGAGAGAGAGAGAGAGAGAGAGAGAGAGGTCTTCCACCGCTGATTCACTCCGCAATTGGCCACATCGGCCAGAGCTGTGCCAATCTGAAGCTTGGAGCCAGGAGCTTCCTCTGGGTCTCCCACGCAGGTGCAGGGGCCCAAGGAATTGGGCCATCTTCTACTGCTTTCCCAGGCAATAGAAGAAAGCTGGATGGGAAGTGGAGCAGCCAGGACTTGAACCGGCATCCATATGGGATGCTGCCATTGCAGATAGTGGCTTTACCCGCTACACCACAGCACTGGTCCCAACAATTTTTTTTTTAAGAAATACACATGAACATAACTTATACTGCTCCTGACTTGTTTTTGTTGTGTTCTTTCTATTTTTTGAAGCAAGTGTGACTTTTGAAATCAAGAATCACCTGGTGCTATTTTTCTTTTTTTTTTTTTTTTTGACAGGCGGAGTGGACAGTGAGAGAGATAGACAGAGAGAAAGGTCTTCCTTTTGCCGTTGGTTCACCCTCCAATGGCCGCCGCGGCCGGCGCGCTGCGGCCGGCGCACCGCGCTGATCTGATGGCAGGAGCCAGGAGCCAGGTGCTTTTCCTGGTCTCCCATGGGGTGCAGGGCCCAAGCACCTGGGCCATCCTCCACTGCACTCCCTGGCCACAGCAGAGGGCTGGCCTGGAAGAGGGGCAACCGGGACAGAATCCGGCGCCCCGACCGGGACTAGAACCTGGTGTGCCGGCGCCGCTAGGCGGAGGATTAGCCTAGTGAGGCTATTTTTCTCAAATCACAAACTGCCAACCTCTATGTTTCTCCATACTGTTTCAAACTTATTTTGAGTGTTTCCTAAGAAAATAAGGTTACTAAACACAAAAATTTTTTGCTATCTGAAAAATATATATATTATAATATATATATGATATAATAAATATACATAAATATCTATTTTATTTTTTATATAATATTATATATTTTATATCTGCGAGTGAGATCCCAGTGGAAAGAACAGGGCCATCAAAGAAGGAGGTACCTTTCTCTAAAGGGAGGAGAGAACTTCCACTTTGACTGTGATCCTGTTGGAATAAGATCAAAGTCGGCAAACTCAAAAGGCTTCCATAGCCTTGGCAACTCATGACGAACTAGAGCCTAGGGAGATTACTGATGCCATAAACAAGAATGTCAAATTGTTAAGTCAACAACAGGAGTCACTGTGTACTTACTTCTCATGTGGGATCTGTCCTTAATGTGTTGTCCAATGTGAAGTAATGCTATACCTAGTACTGAAACAGTATTTTACACTTTGTGTTTCTGTGTGGGTGCAAACTGATGAAATCTTTACTTAACATATACTAAATTGATCTTCTGTATATAAAGATAATCGAAAATGAATCTTGATGTGAATGGAATGGGAGAGGGAGCAGGAGATGGGAGGAGTGCAAGTGGGAGGGAAATTATGGGGGGGGGAGTCATTGTAATCCATAAACTGTACTTTGGAAATTTATATTTACTAAAAAAGAAAAAACTTGTGCAAGGTATCCAAGTAAGAAGTGTCAGAGGGGTGGGCATTTGGCTAAGTGGTTAAAATGCCTACATGCCACACAGAGTGCCTATGTTTGAGCCCTGGCTGTGCTTCCAGTTCCAGAATCTGAAGGAGCCTAAAACTCCATCTGGTTGTCTCCCATGTGGGTGACAGCGGCCCAAGTACTTAGGCCATTTTCTGCTATTTTCCTAGGTGCATTAGCAGGGAGCTGGAACAGAAGTGGAGCAGCAGGGACTTAAACTGGCACTCATATGGGATGCTATTATTGCAGGCAGTGGCTTAATGTGCTGTGCCACAATGCCAGTACTATATTTTTCATTTCAGTTCAAGCTCTAAATTTATATCAGAAAGACTTGAAAATCTATATTCCTATGTCACATAATTTATTGAAGAAAAAGTGACTCATAAGCCTAAATAACTGCAAACATACATAAAAATTTTCCAATGACTGAGTCAAGTACCAAAGATAACGTTCTTTTAATATTTGTACCCATATTTTCAAATATGATTCCTTTATTTTAGGAGAATTGACTGAAGTAAAATTCCATAAGCTTCAAAATTGTATCCATTTAAGTAATTTTCTAACTTTTGTGTCAACTCATTATGAGTTGAGTATTCCTTATCTGCAATGCTTGGGACCAGAAGTGTTTTGGAGAACAGATGACTTTGGAATATTTGCATATACATAATGAGATTTATTGGAGATAGAACCCAAGTCTAAACATAATATTCATTTATGTTCCATATATACCTTATAATATAATCTTAAGGTAATTCATACAATATTTTACTGCAACTGTGTTTGACTATAATTAAAAGTCAGGTTTTTCTTTTTTTTTCCTGGCAACTGTAAATGGAAAGTATATGGATTAAACACAGCCCTGTGTTCTATCATGGCCACAGTATATTGTAACCTTTGTCTAGTCAGTGATTTGTGTCACTTCTGAAGTTTCATAGAAATGAATTTTATCATCTTATGAGTGAGATAATTATGGAATTGGTAAGAATCATGACTTGAATTCTTTGATTGTGTTGCACATACAGTACACTGCTCTGTATATTCTTCCCTTTCATGATGTGCTTTTTAACACTGCTGAAGTTCTTAGTTACATCCTAGGAAAAAGTTTACTTCCTAAAATAAACTAAGGTATCAGCTTCCCTTTATCCCTTCCCAGAAATATGCTGGGGGGAACTCCCTGCCCTAAGCTCCCTCATTGAAGATATTCCTGTACTCTGGAATTTGAGCAAAACCTTCAAGCTCCAGGCTTTCTAAAGCACAAAACAGAAATCAAAGCTGGGAAAGTAAACCAAAAGTCTTGAGATTGTTCATTTTTCCTCATGAACATCCCTCTTCATCTGCAACTCCCCAAGCGGTGAGCACAGAGCCTGCCGCTCAGTTCATTCCTCCTCTTCCTCTCAAAGGCCGAGGGCAGGGCCTTTCCAGGCCTCACAACCTGCCCTCTCCTAGTCCTTTCTGATCCCATGAGGGAGGCTCAGAGTCCCACCTTGTGGTGATGCACAGTGCTAGTTGTCACTGCCTGGCTTTACTTAAAGGAAACGCAGTAAGCTTCCTCTGTCGAGATCTTAAAAAGTTGCCTATGTAGAGGTCTTTGCTATCAGAGTACCATTCCAATCTCTTAACTTGGAGTTGTGTAGAAAACTGTTTTGTAATGAAAGATCCTCATTGGAGGATTGAGCAGCATTTAATAAAGGCTATGTTTGTAAAAAAAAAATACATACATATATATATTAAAGTATATACAAATATATATATATTTGTGTATATATACATATATATACATATATATACATACATATATATATATACAAATATATATATATATATATATAATATATATATATAAAGCAGCCCCTAAAACCAGATAATGCCATAAAGAGATTAAGAGATGCTGGGAGCCAGTGCCATGGCCGCCTTCGGCGCCAGCATATGGGTGCCAGGTTCTAGTCCCGGTTGCTCTTCTTCCAGTCCAGCTCTCCGCTGTGGTCCAGGAGGGCATTAGAGGATGGCCCAAGTGCTTGGGTCCCCTGCACCCGCAAGGGAGACCAGGAAGAAGCACCTGGCTTCCTGCCGGCCGTAGTGGCCATTTGGGGAGTGAACCAATGGAAGGAAGACATTTCTCTCTGTCTCTCTCCCTCTCACTGTCTATAACTCTGCCTGTCAAATAAAAAAAAAAGATTAAGAGATGCTTACTGATGCAGAATTAGCAAAATTACTAAATTGACATATTTTATTAAATATATAGATACCACAATATTTTTGTACTTAAACAATTTACTTATTCCATTGAGTATGTCAGATAAGTCATACAATAAGAAATATGGTCCTAATAGGCCAGCTTAATACCGTGTCGTGGCAGAGTTTCTCTCATACCTATTTAAAAAAATACTTAGGTTTACCTATCCTGGAACAGCATTGTGACACAAATTAAGCTACCTCCTGTGATGTCAGCATCCCATATCAGAACACTGGCTGGAGTCCTGGCTGCTTTCTTTCAGATCCAGCTCTCTACTAATGCATCTGGGAAAGCAGCAGATGGCCCCAATGCAAGATCCAGATGAAGTTCCAGGCTCTTGCCCTCTGAATGGCCCACTGCTGTACGCTATAACCATTCAAATAAATAAATTTAAAACAAAAGAACTAGACTCAGGCAGGTGGGAAACTTAAAACGAAAGAAGTCATTTCAGTAGAACCAAGAGTTCTATTTTAAAGTAATCTTGCACGGAAGCTAATTAAAATGGCCTTCATTTCTCTCTCTCTCTCTCTTTTAAAAAGATTTATTTTGAAAGTCAGAGTTAGAGAGAGAGAGAGAGAGAGAGAGATCTTTCATCTGCTAGTTCACTCCACAGATGTCCATCATGGCTAGCTCGGGGTCAGGCCTAAACCAGGAGACAGGAGACTTATCTGGGTCTCCCACATGGGTGACAGGGTCCCAGGTACTTGGGTCATCTTCTGCTGCTTTCCCAGGACATTAGCAGGGAGTTAGATCAGAAGTGGAACAAATACCAGATTTCAAGACAACCTATAGGGCAGATATAATCAAAACAGCCTGGTACTAGTACAAAAACCAATGGATAGACCATGGAACAGAATAGAAACATCAGAAATCAATCCAAACATTTATAACCATCTTATATTTGATCAAGGAGCTAGAAGCAATCCTGGAACAAGGACAATCTATTCAAAAAATGGTGTTGGGTAAGCTGGATTTCCACATGCAGAAGTATGGGATGGGAGGCAGAGTAGGAGGTAGGATGGTTTGGGGGTAGGAGGGCAGGTATGGGAGAAGAATAGCTATCATCCAAAAGTTGTACTTTTGAAATTTATATTTATTAAATAAAAAAAAAGTGGAACAGCTGGGACACAAATGCCCGCTATGCCACAACATCAGCACCCTAATCCTCAATGCTCAATTTCTGCCTCATTTTGCTTTACTTAACATAATTCCTTTTCAATGCACTCTGGTGCAGGGCACAAAAGGGAAAAAGAACATATCAAATATATTGTGTCTAATTAATAAGACTGATGAGGGGAAAAAGAGATATGGAGCATGTGTGGATTCTTTTTGACTCTGCGCTTCTTCCTCCTATTACTAGCAAACATGGATGTAGTTTTGAATAACTTATAATTTAGTCACTCAATAAACATTTATTATGTTCTTATTTTATGACAGGCACTTGGATTTATATATCCTGGCCATATATCTTAGCTTTGAACTTTAATGTTATTTCCTAGGAAAGTTGTTTGACCTCATGAGACCTCAAGATTCCTCTTCTAGAAAACAGAAATCATGTTTGGTGGTAGTAATAAAAATGATAAATGAAAATGTGCCTGTAATGCTGAACTTAATTTTGTGACTTTTAAAGAACAACAACATAATTCATCATTGCTCCATGACAAAAGAATTATCATATAGGTGTTTTCAGCTATAATGCCCAATAATTTCTTTCTCTAAGAGTCTAAACCTAGATAACAGTATTGGTATTGTTTAAGTCAGCTTATATCAACCACATTTAACTTCATTAGTTTGTGTTCTGAAACATACACAGAGCATCTAAAAATATTACTTATTTCTATGCCAAAGATGTTGATCCATACTTAGTAATATATATTTTTTTTCCTGAGTGAACAAGGTAATTTTCAATCATTTAAGGGTTTATGTTGTCACTTCCTGTAACATTCCTGTAAGTGCTACCCAGTGCAGACTACGCTTTTTAGATATTTGAGCTCTGGCTGCTTTTCTAAGAACCCATCTCTCTCTCTCTCTCTCTTTTTTTTTTTGGACAGGCAGAGTTAGACAGTGAGAGAGAGAGACAGAGACAAAGGTCTTCCTTTTCCATTGGTTCACCCCCCAAGTGGTTGCTACGGCTGGCATATTGCAGCCGGCGCGCTGTGCCGATCCAAAGCCAGGAGCCAGGTGCTTCCTCCTGGTCTCCCATGTGGGTGCAGGGCCCAAGGACCTGGGCCATCCTCCACTGCACTCCCGGGCCACAGCAGAGAGCTGGCCTGGAAGAGGGGCAACCAGGACAGAATCCGGCACCCCAGCCGGGACTAGAACCAGGGGTGCCGGCGCCGTAGGTGGAGGATTAGCCTAGAGAGCCACAGCGCCGGTGTTCCTCTCTGTTGTACTGACTCTGGGAGACCATTTAAGTCTACTGAGAACATTCACCTTAAATACCTTTAACTAACCTGTGAGCTACCTTTTTCTGTTAACACCATTAAAGCAATGCAAGCATGTTCTTATATGGCTGTAGCCTCCAAGGTGAACTTGTATGATTTTCTCCCATCAATGCTGCCTGTGGTATGATTCTATGTGTGTAAAAACACTAGTGGGCCAATACAATGGAAGAACACTGAACACAAAACAATGGTTCGAGATTAAGTTGCTAAATCTGTTTCATATTCATTGTGCGACCCTGTTAACTTTGTTCTGTTTCATTGCCTGTAAAACAAATTGGACTTAATGGTTTCTAAATTCTTTACTCTCACCCTGAGCAATATTTTCAACCTAATGTTCAAGGTCATAACCTGACCTATCTTCCCACTTACTAGCTTCCATTACTTTTGTAAACTGTTAACAGGTTGTTTGGTCATTTTCTTAAAAAAATGCCTATACTTTCTTATTCCTAAGCTTTTGTTTGTTCCATTACTCTTGTCTGGGTTTGCCATCAACATTCTCACTTGTCCACTTAACAAGGATGTGAATATTAAATGATAAAATGTAAGTAAAGGTACTTTCTCAAAACTCATATCTTCTATAACCTGTCCAACTTCAAAATTTTCTGTTCTATAAAGCACTTGGTGTCTTAAAGAAGTCAATCATACCTAATGACACTTAGACCAAACTTCCAGAAATAAAAACCTTTTTTTTTTTTTCCAGCTCCTTAAAGGCAGCCCATAAATCCAGGTAGGAGCTGAGTAGACTTGGGTAGTGAGGATGTCACACGGACAGGTTTTACATGAGCCGCAGAAACTGAACTTGACTGAGAAGAAGAAAATCAAATTTCCATAGAATATGATTCTGTCATTTGACATTTGTGTAAGTCCTCCAGGGCATAGTTCTGTATGACATTTCTGTCGCTGGGGAAAAGGTGGTCCTAAGAGAGATGGCAATATTGCTTCAGTAAGTGCAGAGGGCCAGGAAACCTGCTACTCTAGAAAAGACAGGGGAAGAGGAAATGCACCACTGAAGACGAAGTAATCTCATTCCAAAATGCATTCTCATGACTCCCAGTCATTTGCACCTCTGACAAGTTTATGGGAAAATGTGTATAAGGCAATTTCTTCAGTAAGTAGATATCTCTCTCCTTGGAGATGTAAAACACCAGAGTAACCATGAACTTGGACCCCAAAGCCACAGTGCCAAGGTCTGAAATCCTGGCTCTGCTGGCTAATCATTCTATGACTTTTGACAATTATTCCACCTTCTCAGCACTTCAATCTTATTTTTTGTAAGGTTTTTGGGGTCCTAGGAATGTTGTGAGGATTTGAATGTGTGTTTTGTGTCTGTCTGCCTAACTACCTGCCTACACAATGGTGGGGGAACAATTAGAAAAAGTAAACTGTTTTTAAACAGTATTACTCACTTTAGTTACTGAGCAACTACAATTTGCTATGAACTTAGCTGTGTCCTAGCGATAACAACCAACAGTAAATAGTTTCTGCCTTGATAAAGCTAATGGTTTTCTAGACTAAGGTGTTTTGTGGATTCATTTGAGAGGTACAGAAGAAAGAACAAAAGTTCCTATCCATTGTTTCACTCCCCAGACACCCATAATTGCTGGAGCTGGGCTGGGTCAAAGCTATCAACACAATCCAGGTCTCCCACATGGGTGGCAGAAACCCAATTACTTGATGCATCAATACTGCCTCACAGGGTCTTTATTAGTAGAAAGCTGGAGTCAGGAGCCATAACTTGGAACTGAACCCAGCTACTCCAGTGTGGAAAATGAGTGTCTTAAACAGTTGGCTAAAAATCCACTTGCATTCGTGAATGAAGTGTAGGCCAAGTAAATTCTATTTTATTCTGCTATACCTAATCTTTGTTATCCTCTCTTAGCAAGAATGAACCTTGCCACCTACAGATGAGAAAAATGAGGATCATATTTTTACCCAAGAACAAGGGGCTAATAAATAGCAGACTCAAAACTAAAATAAGCTGACTCCTAGTTTTTTAAAATGACATCTCCACTTGAAATATTAAACAACGTGGTTACTGTGTTATGTCCCTAATTGTTGGGCCACAGAAATATGACAAAATTAAATTAAGAAAAATTAAATTATGGAAAAATTTGATTCTCTAGATATTGTTAGATTATGCATATACAGAACAATATTTTAAGGCATATAAAAGTAATGGAGAAAATACAGAAAACTTACTTTGCAAAATATCACCTGGCTTTTGTTTTTTTTCGAAGTTGGCTTCTATACTCAGGGAATTTATAAAGAATAATCTCACTTATACTTTTCAGGTGAAGCAAGCATAGTCAGTAGAGTTATTTTGTAAACTAAATGCATACTTTAACAACACTGATGATAAGGAATGTGCTTAGAGAATAGACTGAAAAGTATTTATCAAATCTTCCTTACTCAAACACAGCAGCATTCATATGATGATGTGCAGGTCAGCTTATTAACATATGATCTTGTTTCATATGGACCAACTCTAGTACAATGAACACCCCTCAAAGTAAGTGGAAACCAAACATTCAAGCAGTTTTTCCAAATGTGAAAGTATCCCTTCCCAGAAGAGAATGTAATTTTCAAAAACTACTGAGACTTAACATCATAATGGCTCACCAAAACAAGATGCATGGAAAAGCTGTGTTATCAAAACGACTTACAACAAATAAATACCAAAAATAAATCATGTGTGTATAACAAATGCATGGCACCCAGCAATTTGTATTTAATGAAAATTGTTACACTGTTATTGCTTACTTAGGATCTATGGAAATATCTCTTAAAAGATATGCAGTTTAAGTTAAATGGGTGAAAAATCTATCTTGGAGGCAAAGTGTTCAGGTTATAAAAGCACCACTGCTTATTTTATCTCTTCACAAAGTGTTGCTGAGATAATTACTGCTGACAGCTTTATTCAAGGTTCATTTCACTTTTTCTGCTATTTTTCTCTGGTTAGAAGTTCAACAGAGCCCATGGGAAGCCACACCCCTCACACCTGTTAGGCTTCTTCATGTTTCTGAGGGCCAGTATGGACATGTCACTTCAAATTAGCATTGCACCAGGGTGCTAACTGTGACAATTACTTATCACAGGTTTAACTTAAAAAAAAAAAAAAGTTTCTAATTCAACCACAAAAACAGTGTCACAAAATGTAATTTTAACCTATAAGAGTAGGTTGCATAAAAAACACTCGGATAGGCACAGAATATATTTCCAGGGTTAAGCTCTTTGGGCAGTATCAGAATTATACAGGAATGTTATACAACTGAACATTTTCCTTAAGATAAAACTAAACAAAAAAGGTTAACAAAGCAGAGCAAATGAATATACTTTATATCAACCAGCGATGGTGATGAGTGCGTCTCTAAGTTTTGTTCATTTTGCTAGAATATTTGATTCATTTTGTTAATGTTTTTTTGTCAAGTGATTAATTCAATATAAAATTTCCAGTTAGAGAAAAGAAAAGATTATTTCTAATCTTACCAAAGGAAAGACATAGTTTTATACTAGGTAGGAAGGAATCTTCTCTTCTAATATTTTTTATTTTCCACTTGCTAATCAGCAAACTGTCACTACAGAGGGTATACATTAGCACAAAAAGAAAAAGGGAAAACCTCACACACTTAAATGTGTTTCGAGATAGTCATTATAAGCCTCTCTATTTCAAGCACAAAATAATCTCAGAAATATGCCACCTCTGAAAGACCTGGGATGGTTGGAGGTGGTTGATACAGACTGCTGTGAGGCTAATTGTGGATCTTGAGTTAATTACTTTCTGCTGATAGGGGATTTAAAAAATAAATAAAATGGTCTTTTATTCCATTTTTACCCAAGGAAACAGAATGAGGATGGCTCCTTCATTATTTGCTGCTGTTATTTAGATGAGGATCCAGAGAGTCTGGGAAATATGTTTACACCATCATCAGTGCTAATGTGCTCTAGCAAAACAGTCATGAACAGATTTGTACTTGCCACACTGCAATTTTATTTATAAATTCTCAAGTGTCCATTACCTGGTCAGAGTTAACAGGAATTCAGTGTTTTTACACATACACATGCACATGAAATTACTGGAGGACACAACAAGCCAGAGCTCACGGACACTGGCTTTGAAACAGAATCTGAAAGACCTGAGCTCTCACGAAAAGCAAAGAACCAAGTAATGAGGTGGAACAAGAAATACAACGAAAGAATTTACTTGCTTGTTTGTGAAAAGTTGGTGAATGAAATCAGTTTGATAGTGATCATGTTATGGTAACATAATTTCAGTATCTTGACAGTTTTAACTCATCGTACACGGGAATTTCAAAATTTTCCTCAGGATTTTTTTAATAACATTTAGAAAGTCACTTATTAACAAAAGCATAAAAAGTCAATATAGGAAATTGATTAAAAGAGTCCAAGATCTTATCAAAACAAACCTCTTGCCTTATTCTATAATCACAACATACTCACAGAGAATCAAGACCAATTGTTCAGTTACAAAGGTGCTTTAACCTAAGGCTGGTTCCTCATTTTAAGTTTGATAAAGAGGTTTTTCTGTTAGTGGGAAAACCTCATTATTTTACAGTGGTAACTGTAGCACATCAAAACCACAGAACCTTCATATATGCAATAATACATCTCAAGCCTGCTTTGTATGCATGAAGAGTACCAACCAGCCATTTGGCACATGTCTAGTCAAGAGTGGGATGCCATTTACCCCACAACACTGTGCAACTCTGGATAGCAAACATAAGAGCTCTGGCTGTGTTTCCAGCAGCATAAATCCTTGGCAAAACTCAGGCAGTTATGCTAACAACTTTGGTCTTGGCATATGGACATAGTGCTGCTACACATCTTGTCCTGGCTTTTTCTCCACAGAAACATAGAAGTCTGAATTAACCATATCAAGTTAGGTTCACAAGCACAAATGGGTACTATCTAGAAATGAGAAAAAAGAATTTCACTGGGCTAGCTAATCCTTGCTGGCCCACCCCACCGAAGTGATTTTTCTCCAGCTTAGTATCCATAATCTTTACTGTGAACTTCTAAACATTGAGGTTTAAAAGAAACATAACTTTCATTTTGTGTTTAGGTAATGTCCTATATAAAACTTGGGTTTTATATAATCAGTTTTTGTTACCAAAGTAGGTTGTTTTACATAGGCTAATGACACAACAAATGCATGTTACTTTAATTCAAATAGGTACTTTTCCAACTTTCCTTTCCGAGATAAAATATGACATGCTTTTAATTTTCTGGAAAAATATATAATCTACCTAATTCTATAACCTGGAACCACTCCTAAGGAACCACTCCTAAGTGAGATAAGTACTAAAAATTATCATCAGAGTTTAAGTAGCAATCTGATTGACCTGAGAGAAAAGTATAAGGCTCAGAATTATTCTGACACGAGATGGCTTGTTGAGTTTAATTCAGTAGTCACTGATGTCTTAACATAATCAACCAAAATAAGTGAAATATAAACACAACTCAAATTCAACAACATATTAACATGAATTTATATATTTTCATTATTGATGAAGGCACACTAGTTTTATTTCACATTTAATGTTTATATATAATTGTTTTTGCATACTAATATATTTTGTCCCTGCAGACTTCATGGAAATTAGAGTAATTCAAATGTCATTTCAACTCTAGTTTGTTAGCTATGATAGCTCTTAAATTTATAATGCTGTATAGGAAAGCTAATAGAAACATTTTCAGATTGATGTGGAAACAATCTAATAATGTGTATTTGACATAAACATACTCTAACACACTTTAAATTTCTCACAGAAGAACAAAATCCCTAGCATTATTTTATTATTAATTATAGTTTTTAAGATTCCCATTTAAGTAAATGTAAGAATTAGTAATGGGGCTGGCACCTTGGCATAGTGGGTAAAGCCACCACCTGCAGTGCCAGCATTCCATATGTGCACTGGTGTGAGTCCCGGCTGCTCCACTTCCAATCCAGTTCTCTGCTATGGCCTGGGAAAGCAGTGGAAGATGGCCCAGACACTTGGCCCCTGCATCCTCCCAAATGATGTCATATGAACTTTTTCCCAGTAAAATGACATTCAAACCTACATGACAAAACCAAAACATTACCCAAACTAGACCTTTTCAACCATCTAACACTAAAGTCTTTGTTCAGTATGTCCTGGAGTAGAGAGAACAGGGAAGGGAGAAACCATATTATAGCCATTGCTATACCATGAAATCTACTAGGGAAGGAGGATTAAGCATCCTCCTGCTTTGGTAACTCTAGGAGACACTGACCAAGGTTAATTTCTTGAGCTTTAAGAACCACTACGCTGCCATTGGGACATACAGAGGCAGTTTGGAGAAAGATGGCTACAGTAATATACCCTAATACAGGGAGACATCCCTGGGGTAGATTGTGTGTTGGGGGGTGGGATGGGATTGGGGAGTGCATTTGATTCCTCTGGGGAACCTTTGATAGTACAGCTGTGCTTACCTGGCAGCATGGTAGACACAACTGTTCACAAATAGATAGCAGCCTGGAGCTTTTTCTAGATTCTACTCTTTCCCCCCTGATCCTACTCTAGGATATGGTTCTCTCCTCCATCATCTAGAATTTGGTAATCTCACACTATACCCTGGTCTCTGTTTTCTAGGTCTCATCAATATCATCTTCTACAACATGTACCTATTCTCATCAGTTCCAAACTTTAGGGAGCCTTTACTATATTGAATCTACTTAATGCCTCAAGTATAAAGGTAAAAAATACTGGAGGACTTTGCTGGATTACATTCATTCATTAAAATAGTAACATTTGAAGGAAAATATTTAACTTTGAAACAGTTTGGGAATTTTCAGAAAATTTGGCTTCCATTAAATCTCTCAAGATCAAAGGACAAATGTAATGTGGAGGTATAGTAAACCAGGAAGGCCATGTAATTCCGTGGGAGTCACTTCTGAGGTTCCAGTCTAGATAAAACCATCCATGAGTTGTTATGATTCCAAAGTCATATCAAACAAACTTCTAGTTAGTCAGGTAATTCATTTCCATTACCTCATTTGATCTAAAAGCTGCTAATACATGCAGATGACAGATGAGAAAACCCAGCCTTAGCAAAATTAGCAAATCAGTCTAAAGATACTTTAAGATATTCCATTACATGATCACATGTATTTTTTCTAGTGTTCTTGCCAAAGTCATATATCTCTGAACCTCAGTTTCCTTATTTGTAAAGCAGTAACTTTTGTGCTTTATTAAATAGATTATGAAAGAAAAATGAGTTGATCTGTGTGAAAGAACTTTAAAACAGAAAAATAGGATTCGGTTCTCAATATATGAGAAACAAAACTGAAAAACAGATGATTGGTTTTATTCCTCCAACAATTACCAGGTTTATCCTAAGAACAAAGTAATACAACATTATCATTTATTTAGCTTTCCATATGTATTCATCACATGTGCAATAAAGTATAAGACCTTTAAGTAAAATCCAAGTGTCATATAGTAAGCAGACACATAATAAAAACACATCTGACTACTAAACTTAACCAGCCAAAGTGAAACACGGTTTAACTCTCCCTTTTATCCTGCCCGGAACCTGAAGCTGAATTAAGGCTTACCAACAACAGGGAAGAATCCACTATTAAAGCATGAATTTGACCTTACACAACTTTTCATATCTTATACTCTGCCATTCCTTGTTTGTTCTTGTTATTCTTCTCTAATCACTCTGTCAATAAATATTAAGTACCTGCTATGTGCTTAAAGAAAGAGAGATAAAAAGAGCATGTATCCCTGCTTTTAAAGGGTTCACAAACACATAATGAAATGAACTTATACACAACAAACGTAAATAACCAATTGTACCAATGTGCTGAGTTTCACAATAGATACCTTGGGAGTACAAGAAGAAAAAATGTCTAACCTCACCTTAAGACTTCACAAGAATTCCAGTATTTAGTGACTAGGTAAAGAAGGAAGAGTTTGCAAAAAAGATTTAAAAAGGGGGAGGGGCAAGGGAAAACCAGGACAATGTGGTGTTTAGGAAGCTAAAGAACACGTTACTGATTTTTTTCAATAGAACTGAATGTTGCTATAAGGTATTTCAAATAGTCTAGAAGTATAAACTACCTAAATGTCTGCCCACATCAACAACTGAACAAACACATAATGTGGAATTCCAATCAAGAGAATATTAAAAACAATGAGAATGAATGATCTGTAATGATATATTAGAATATGGATTCACTCCCGGGAATATATCTAATACAAGCAAAATTGGCATTTCCTTGTTTATAGCAGCCCAATTCATAATAGATACAGAATCAACCTAGATGTCCATCAATTATGATTGGATAAAGAAAACGTGGTGTGTTTGTCTGTGTGCATGTGTGTGTGAGAGAGAAGGAATATTACTCAGCCATAAAAAGAGAATGAAATCCTGATATTTGCAAGAAAATGAATGGGGCTGGAGATCATTATTCTAAGCACAATAAGCCAGACCCAGAAAGACAAATATCACATTTTCTCTTACTTGTGGAAGTTAATATATAGAGTATAAAAGTTTAAAAATAGATATAAGAACGAAAGACACTATTCTACTAAGGAGGAAGAAGCGGCATATGCAGGGGGAGGTATACTTTTCTGAAGTTTTGACATCAAATACCTAATAACCATTGATTACTAAAAATGGCATAATCCAGATTATTAATAAAGTCATCCAGTAAAGGTTACCTAGGAGATTACCCATGATCATCACATGCCTTGAGCCTATGCTAGATTCCCCTGAAGCTCAGATGGGTAGTTCCTCCAGATCTCAGTGTCCGTTTTCAATATACATTACTAATTTCTGTCCCAGTAACTTCTCCTACACTCGGAAGCCCTAAGATGTGGGGTTACTGCCCTTCAGGAGCAACATTAGCCAGAGAGGAGGGTAGAATGCTGATTACTATCTCACCTTTCCATCTGCCAGGTGACCAGTCCTAGGAGGCATTCTGAATGCTTCTCAGGAGGTTCTAGTGGGATCACTTCCACGTACAGCAGTGACTCTGATATGACCTTCCTCTATCAGCATCCCTCCTCCATGCTCCCTACTCCCTCCTTTCTACCCCTGGAATCACTTAATTTAAAAAAAAAAAAAAAAAAAAAAAAAACACTACCTGAACACCCCTAACCCAAACCCACAGTACAGAATATGGATCCATCTCACCAATAAAATGGAATAAAAAGAAAGGAAGGTAAGGATAGTCAGAAGGGGACAAATAGTACATACTATGCAATTGTATTCATATCATGTTCAAAACCAGGCAAAACTAACTTCTTGGATAAAGACAGAGAAGAGTTCAAGAATGCTGGAAATGTTCTCTTTCTTAATCTGGATGCTGGCTACACATAAACAGTTATTTTAAGAAAATTCATCAGGTTCTATCTTCAATATTTGCATATATTTCTCTGAATGAATACACTCAATAAAAAAAATTTTTAAACTGCTGCTAAGAAGTCAAAAACAGTGAGGATTGTATGATTTAGCAACATAGTAGTCACTGGCATCAGAAGAAATGTAATTGTGGTGGAAAAATGGATAAGCCCAAGTGGTATAATTGATATGTTGAAGAGGAAAAAAAAATGGAGACAGTGAACATAGATAACTCTTCTAATTTTGGCAGCAAGGAAGAAGACAGAAAGTAGTAGCTACAGTCAGAAGCATTTTTTTTTTCCTTTATGGTATATGCATGTAAATATGGGTTCTTTTAAAATGAGAGACTTTAAATAAGATGTTAATTATAATGAGAAAGAATTATTGAGATGGTTCCTAAAGAGATAGAAAGGAATGGGGTACAAAGCACAGGTGAAGAGATTTGATCTTACGCAAATTGGACAAGAAACTAGGTTTTTTGATTTCCAAGTCCACTGCTCTTTTTCTACACAGAGTTATTTTGATTTCAAAGTGTAGGATGTGGGACTGTTGCAATATCCTTATGTTCCATGTAAAAGGGTTTCCAAGGTTTAAAATAATCCATAGTATCTTTCATGTTTATGATGGGGATAACATTTAATATCATTTTTGGAATTTTTTTTTTTTCAAAAGGTAAATTTTATTTTGGTGCAGAAAATTTTTGAAATTCTTTTACTATAATATATATTTTTTACTATAGTTTCACCATAATATACATTTTCCATGACCTTTTTGAAGACCCATAGTATGCATGGATTTTGTACTAAACTTTTTTTTCACACAAATAATATGTAGTAAGAGAAGGAAAAAAAGAGATGGTGTAATTTAATTGATGTCTTCTTTTTAGCAAATTGCCTTAATATGTGGCTAGATTTTCAGTAACGGAATATTCTGAAATCTAAGGAATTATAGAAGAAAAACCAGAGTAATTTCAATTTTCATAAATGTTCCTACTGTTTACTTTGGATTTCCTTTGTACTTTTATTGGGAGATTTCTGCCTTTACCTTCTTTCATAGAGATGACTATGTTTCTGTGCATTCTTAAACATCTTTTGTAAGGCCAGACGAGTGGTGACAAATTCTTTCAAGTTCTGTTATGGAAGGTCTTTATTTCACCTTCATTCATAAATGAGAGCTTTGTAGGGTACAGTATTCTGGGTTGACAATTTTTTTTTTCTTAAGATTTAGAATATATCTCACCATTCTCTCCTAGCCTGTAGGGTTTCTGATAAGAAGTCTGCTGTGAGTCTAATTGGAGACCCTCTGAAAGTAATCTGGCATTTCTCTTTGTGCACATTTTAGAATCTTTTGTTTATGTTTTACTGTGGAGAATTTGATACAATATGTTGTGAAAATCTTTACTGCTCATGTCTATTAGTAGTTTTATGTGCTTCCTGTACTTGGATGTCCCTTTCTTTTTCCAAATTAGGGAAGTTTTCTGTTATTATTTCACTAAAAAGGCCTTCTAATCTTCTCTCTCTCTCTGCCTCTCCTTCTCTCCGTGTAACTCTTTCAAATAAATAAATAAATAAATAAATCTTTTAAAAGGAAAAGAAACGAAGAAGGCTAAAATGACAATACCTTCTTATCCTTAGATGTTAAAAGCTTACAAGTAATTAAGATTGTCATCTGTTTCTAGACCAATGAAACGAGAAAGGAAACGAACTGGCAGTTATGGTACACACAGTGGTCAAACTTCACAATTACAGAAACAGGATTTATCATTGCCATCTTACATTCCATATAAATGGAATTACAGTCATACTTAATGTAGCATACTTATCATCAACTTGCTCCACAATGAACATCATGGCATCTGAAAGCACAGGTGATAGAGAGGCTTTCACAGACATACTAACATTGATCTTCCTCTGCTACTATGAACGACATATAGTGTGGTAAGGTCATTTTGGGTCCAAATACTGCTGCTACTTATTAAGTATGTGGTTATATGAATGTGCTTCAATTTGCTCACCTATCAAATGGGGCAAGATACAATCTTCAGATCACAGGGTTATCAAGGAGACTGAGTGAGTTACTATATGTGTATTGCTAAGAGTAATGCTTTGTATATAGTAAGAATTTTTTAAGTGCTATCTACTATTATTGCTATTCCCAAAGAGAAATTCATCTTAAACTAAGATGAGTTTAAAGCAAAAGGACTAATCTTATGGCACCAGACAAATTGTTCAAGGAAACACAACAGGCAAAGTTGTAAAACATATTTTTGGATAGGGAAAGTAACAACTTGAGTTTTTAGGTGCTTAAGAACATCCTTTATGGTATAGTGGAAAGAGATATACTTCAGAGTCAAACCTGGGTCAGGATCTCCATTTCACTACTTCATATCTGTGTGTTGTTGAACAGAACAAGTTACCAAATCTTCCTAACCTTTCACATGGAAATATGGGGGTAATAACTTTTTTTTTTTTTTTTTTGACAGGCAGAGTGGACAGTGAGAAAGAGACAGAGAGAAAGGTCTGCTTTTACCGTTGGTCTACCCTCCAATGGCCATTGCGGCTGGCGCACTGTGCCGGGCACACTGCGCTGATCCGAAGCCAGGAGCCAGGTGCTTCTCCTGGTCTCACATGGGGTGCAGGGCCCAAGGACCTGGGCCATCCTCCACTGCACTCCTGGCCCACAGCAGAGAGCTGGACTGGAAGAGGGGCAACCAGGACAGAATCTGGTGCCCTACCAGGACTAGAACCTGGGGTGCCTGCACTGCAGGCGGAGGATTGGCCTATTGAGCCACAGTGCCGGCCTAATAACTTACTTTCTAGAAATGATTAATAGGAATATCAAAGACAAAACATTCAGCAATGTACTAAGAACAAAGGAGGGGTGCTGGCGCTGTGGGTCAATAGGCCAGTCCTCCGCCTTGCGGCGCCAGCACACAGGGTTCTAGTCCCGGTTGGGGTGCCGGATTCTGTCCTGGTTGCCCCTCTTCCAGTCCAGCTCTCTGCTATGGCCAGGGAGTGCAGAGGAGGATGGCCCAAGTGCTTGGGCCCTGCACCCGCATGGGAGACCAGGAGAAGCACCTGGCTCCTGCCTTCAGATCAATGCGGTGTGCCAGCCGCAGCGCGCCGGCCGTGGTGGCCATTGGAGGGTGAACCAATAGCAAAAGGAAGACCTTTCTCTCTGTCTCTCTCTCTCTCACTGACCACTCTGCCTGTCAAATATATATATATATATATATATATAAAAGAACAAAGGAGGACAAATGCTTATTTATTATTATTATTATTTAATTTTGAAAGAGTTACAGAAAGAGAGGAAGAGACAGAGAGACAGAGAGAGAGAGAGATCTTTCATTTGCTGTTTCACAACCTTTTTTTAATTTTTATTTTATTTTATTTAATGAACATAAATTTCCAAAATACAGCTTATGGATTACAATAGCTTCCCCCGCCCCATAACTTCCCTCCCCCCCACAACACTCCCCTCTCCCACTCCCTCTCCCCTTCCATTCACATCAAGATTAATTTTCAATTATCTTTATATACAGAAGATCAATTTAGCATATATTAACTAAAGATTTCAAGTTTGCACCCACACAGAAACACAAAGTGTAAAATACTATTTGAGTACTAGTTATAGCGTTAATTAAACACCTAAGAGTAATTGTGTATTAATTACAGAGTTCAACCAATAGTTTTAAGTAGAACATAAAAAATACTAAAAGGGTAAAGTATTAAGTTTTTTTTTTTGTTTTTTTGTTTTTTTGTTTTTTTTTTTGCTGTTTCACTCTCAAGAAGGCCACAAGGACCAGGGCTGGGGCAGAAAGAAGTGCGTAGTCAGGGCCGGCGCCACGGCTCACTAGGCTAATCCTCCACCTGTGGCGCTGGCACCCCAGGTTCTAGTTCCGGTTGGGGCTCCGGCTTCCGTCCCAGTTGCTCCTCTTCCAGTCCAGCTCTCTGCTGTGGCCTGGGAGTGCAGTGGAAGATGGCCCAAGTGCTTGGGCCCTGCACTACATGGGAGACCAGGAGGAGACAACTGGCTCCTGCCTTCGGATCGGTTCAGCGCGCTGGCCAAAACGGCCATTTGAGGGGTGAACCAACGGAAGGAAGACCTTTCTCTCTGTCTCTCTCTCACTGCCTAACTCTGCCTGTCAAAAACAAACAAACAAACAAGAAGTGCATAGTCAGGATCTTCATCCAGGTCTCCCACATGGGTGGCAGGGGCCCAAACACTTGGGCCATCTTCTGCTCGTTTCCCTAGCCATGAGAGGGAAGCTGGATCAAAGTGCAGTAGCTGGGACTTGAACCAGCACCTATATGGCCCACTACACCACAACATCAGCCCCCTTTACTATTATTAATAAATAACAAAACAATATCTGTAGATATAAAGGGAAATGATTAAACTTCATAAAGATCTTTGTTGCTGCTGTTCCCAGATTTCATTTAACTCCAATTTTTTACTAAAATAACAGAAATCTAAGTTTTAAAGTTATTTTTGAGCTTCTACATTCAGAGGAAAAGTTGTTATATGAGTAAAAAGAATCAATTTCCTGAATGTACCAACCACTTTCAAGTATGGAGTCTCTCTACATCTTTTGAGAGAATACATGCTCCTTTCCCCTATCCTATATATGTTGTGTTTTTTAGTTTGCTTTCTTGTTTGATTTTAGTAGCACTTATAAATTGATATTTTTCAATTCTAAAACACTATGGGAATGATACAGTCTTAAAAGACCATCTCAGTGAATGACAAAAATTTGAGAAAGTCTCCTAAATGGATAACCACAGCACTGCAAATCACTTCTTGTAATAATGCAATTCTTACAAATCTTGCTTCTTTCTTTGATTTAATATAACAAAGTAGACGATTAAGTTAACTAGCAAGGGGGTACCATGAGCACCATGGGGTAACACAGTGCTAATAAAGGTCTACTAAATATCATTTGAAAATGTCATATTTGTTTGTCACTAGTCTGAAGGTTAGCCTTTTTTTTTGTCTGAATCACAAATATTTGGACTTTCTGAGAGTTGCATTTACATCTGCTCTAAATGAGACTGAAAGGTTAGAAACAAGTAACACAAATCTGATTTCCAGCTTTTCAACTGCACACCTAATTTGAGATAAACTGATCTGTTTTTGTTAAGCCAAACTGCTCTTCTGAGCCTTCATTCATGTGCTATCCATATGCTTATTCATCCAACATGGTTTATAGCAATTAAGAAATTAGGAAACACA
Source organism: Oryctolagus cuniculus (assembly GCF_964237555.1). Taxonomy (NCBI): domain Eukaryota; kingdom Metazoa; phylum Chordata; class Mammalia; order Lagomorpha; family Leporidae; genus Oryctolagus; species Oryctolagus cuniculus. The sequence continues at coordinate 122,189,762 of NC_091438.1, read as the reverse complement.
TTTATCCTTTTCCTTCTCTTCAGATTCTCAAGTTACTTCTCTGTTCAGTTCATGCTGTTTAAACTGTGAATTACATTTAAAATTTAGGGGTCAGATATTTAAGTGCTTTATATCTTTCATCAGATCTGCACGATTCAATCTGTAGTATTCGTGCTTCTTCTTGGTGTGCATGTGTGTTTGTGTGTTTTCAGTGGGAGTGTAGGCTCTTTCATAGCAACATCAACTATACAGACAGTGGCTTCTGACTCTCAAGGTTTCAAGTACTTAGCCAGTACTACTGGAATTGTCCTGCAGAATTAACACTATTAATTCTTCTAGCAAGGAGTGTAAGGGAAAAACATAGGGGTGCTTCAGAAACATGGAAAATGGAATTAAAAGATAAATTTATTTTGGTACAAACAATTTTTGAAATCTATGCATAGGGGCCTGTGTTTTGGCACAGTGAGTTAAGCTGCCACATGCAATGCCGGCATCCCATATCAGAGTACCAGTTCAAGTCCAGGCTGCTCTGTGTCTGATCCAGCTCCCTGCTAAAGCACCTGGGAAGGCAGTGGGCAACAGCCCAATTGCTAGGCTCCTGCCACCCATGTGAGAGACCAGGATGGAGTTGCAGACTCCTGGCTTCAACCTAGCCCAGCTTTGTCTATTGCAGCCATTTAGGGAGTAAAACAGTAGAAGCATGATATCTTTCTCCATTTCTCCCTTTCTTTCTGTCAGTATGCTTCTTAAACAAATAAAATAAATCTTAACAAAATTCATGCATAGTCTTTTCATAATACATATTTTCCACGAACTTTTAGAAGACCCCTTGTAATGGCTTTTTATGATCTTGTGATCTTTCCAGGTAAGATTCTATTTTCTCTAGTTATTACTTGAACTGCTCCTCTTCCCCCTGTTCCCCATCACCACAGATGTTTTCTTCTGAATTTGAAGCACTTTATATGAGCTGCTGTTTATAAGCATCCATTTAAAATTATTTCATTGTTCAGAATACTGAAAAAACATTAAAAGAACTTTAAGTGTCCAAATAAAGCCACATGCCTCTAAATAATAAAATGCTAAAGCAATGGTTTAAAATGAGAAGATAATACATACAAAACAAAGATAACTTCTAAACTTTAGATGAAATAACTAGCAGTGGAATAGCAGCAATTAAGAAGCTGGGTACATACACTTATTAATCAAGTGGTTAACTATACCAACACTAATAGCTTAAAATGTGAATTAACTTGTTTCATGTGCTTGGGGAACATGTACTAAAGTTTTATTTGTAGTATCAGTCCTGTATTTTCTAACTTGTCATAATTAATTCAGTCCCCTTGCACTTTGAAATCTCCACAATAATAAGAACTTTATCAGGCTGGTGTTGGTATGAAGTGCCATAGCAAACTGAAATCCCACAGGGAGCAGTCCACAGACTTCTCTTCTAAGCAGCAAAAAGCTGTTATCATTTTCTGAATTACAGGAACTATAAAAGGACACTCTACTCAAGCTGCCGCTGAATGTCACCTGAAAAGCAATCACAAAAGGGCTCTGTCTTGGCTTATCTCTGAGCTCTGTCACTACGGCAACCAGCAGGGAATAAGTATCTGTGGGTCTATGAATTTCAGAATCCCATAAAAGCCAGGGCTAAAAAGGCATGTGCAGCCTCTCAGAGATTGACTGCATTAATACATTAGCAAATACTGTGAAACACTGGATAAATGTCAGCAATTATGGAAAAAGCGTCTAATAACGATATTCGTTGCCTGTCAAACCCCCATGAGGTTTGATATGTAACTGCCACTCAAAGCTGTCTGTAATTTTATCTCTTTTATACATCTGAATCCACAGCATTCAAATTTGTACTTGGAAAGTAATAAACTGTAAAGCAGTTCATTCCATGTTGATCACAACTGTCAACAAACATAGAATAAAAGAACAAAAAGATTTTCATTGGCTTTGGGAGCAATCAGTATAAGCAATCTTTTTTTTAAAGATATATATTCTATATTTAGAATATTAATGAATGTTATGATATGGAACAGCAATTAACTTGACTACTGATTAAATTAGCCTGAACTCAGGAATCTACTTACTATGCATGAATGCTCATTTTAAGCCTTCTTTTTGGGTTAGAAAATCTCTAAAGAATGTATAGCTAACTAAACACAACTATAAACATCCTATTTGTTTTATACATTAGAAAAATGCCAAGGAATTTCTGTTAGCTCTAAAACAGGGTATAATGATATTTTCACAAATACAAAATTATAGGCAATTGATTATATATAAATTCCAACGGTTTAAAAGTGCAACATAATAAGCTGAGACTACTGCTCTTCACGTTCATATTTCCGGTGCTGAAGAAAATGATTTATTAATAAATCTTATCACATATGTTACAGCTGTTCAAGTGTAATAACAGCATGTTAACTTGTAAACACAAATGCCGGAGATTAAGTATCACACATATGTATTATAAACAACCTTCCATTTCTCAGTTATAGAATAGGGTCAGACACAAGGATTCCAACAAGACTTTTTTCAGGAACAGACAGAAAAGCATGACTTCTTAAAATAGAGTAGTGTACCTCTAAAGAAAGTAGCCATATACTACTCTAGCAGTTAGTTATTGCAATTTGGAGCCAACCACTGACTTTTCGGTGCCACAATTATTATTAACTCAAGAAACATTACTATTATTTTGTGCCAGAGACCACACTAGGCTCTTTAGATACAAAGATGAATAACCTGCTTGCTGCCCTCAAGAAGCTCATATTCTCATAAAGAAAGTTATTAACAGTACTCATGTGCAAGCTAAAAGAAAAAGGTGTTTGAAGTAACTCTGAGGAAAATTTAGGATAATTTTGGCTGTATTCCATAGTATGCTAGTTCTACAAAAAGTTATATACTTACAATCTAATACTTGGCTAAAATAGGATCATCTATGCTTTACAACTATAAATAATCACACAAATGTCTCTTAATATTAAAACACCTACCACTGTGTTAAGTAACTTAGTATAAAAAGAGTACTGTTATACATTGTCTGCTACATCAATATGCCTACTGTTTGAGCACACAAACTCACCAAAGTACTGTGGTGAACACTTGAAAGTCACAAATACTTCTCACTTATGCCTTTAGTGAATAATAGTAAAGTTCAGCTTCAAGCTTATTGTAATCATATTAAGGCCCAAGTTTTCAATTCTGTATTTCAATGATATAAGAATTATTTCAAAATTACTACAAATGCTACATTATTTATTGCTCAATTTAAGCCTTTGTAAGTGTCCTATACATAGAATGATAGGATATAATATATTAAGACATAGAAAAATTCAGCCTAATTTATCTACTTTCCTTCAAGTTGAAACGCAAGTTTCTACATCATTTTTAGCATAATATCCGACTCCAGAATAATGTTGTTTTACAGATTCATCTTTTACATTGGGATAGGTCTAACACAGGAACATGTGAATGTAAGAAGACTACAGTTTAAAATCATTACAAAAATATTGGAATTACATCATATCAGTCTCTGAAATACTTCTAAAATGGCTGATTAGAAATTCAATTGCATATATGCCATTTGGTTCTCTTGTCTGGCCCGATTTACGCACATCAGATACCAAAAATAGGTACTATGGTTCACTATCTCTCATATTAACAATAAAGTCCTCTATCCTTCCAGCAGTGAAAGAGCATTTCCACACTTCGTTATACTTAATAAATTTGACATCTTTGACTTCTTGTTACTGGTATCTAATGTTCACTCCTCAACTCGTCTGAATATCTTATGAAATAATCTTTTTCAAACATCTCTTACACTCTATTCACATGGTTATCATCATTAAGCTGCATGTGAAGTAACTCCCACCACCACCAGCATCAGAAGTCCACAGTCTTCATCCCAATCCTACTTTAGAGCCCTCTTCGTTCAGTGAATTCAGCTGCCTAGCTCAATAGATTTGCTCATGATAAAATATGAGTACCTCAGTTTTCAAGAAGCAGGAGGGAAGAATACATTATTTTTTCAGCTCTCTGAAATATAAGTTTAACAATGTTTTTTTTTTTTTTTTTCTGTCAGTGCCTCCCTTCATACACAACTAAAAAAAACTCACTGGGGCTGGCATTGTGGTGTGATGGGTGAGGCCACTAGCTGCAATGCTGGCAATACCATATGGGCACAGGTTCAAGTCCCAACTGCTCCACTTCTTATCCAGCTCCCTGCTGACAACCTGGGAAATGTAGTAGAATATGGCCTAAATACTTGGCTGCCAACAACGTGGAGACCTGGATGAAGCTCTTGGCTCTTGGCTTTGGCCTGGCCTAACCCCAGCTGTTGCAGCCATCTGGGGAATAAAATTGGGGATGGAAATCAATCTCTCTCTCTCTCTCTCTCTCCAACTTTCAAAGATACAAAAACAAAGCCGGAGGCATCACAATACCAGATTTCAGGACATACTACAGGGCAGTTGTAATTAAAACAGCATGGTACTGGTACAGAAACAGATGGATAGACCAATGGAACAGAATTGAAACACCAGAAATCAACCCAAACATCTACAGCCAACTTATATTTGATCAAGGATCTAAAACTAATTCCTGGAGCAAGGACAGTCTATTCAATAAATGGTGCTGGGAAAATTGGATTTCCACGTGCAGAATCATGAAGCAAGACCCCTACCTTACACCTTACACAAAAATCCACTCAACATGGATTAAAGACCTAAATCTACGACCTGACACCATCAAGTTACTAGAGAACATTGGAGAAACCCTTCAAGATATTGGCACAGGCAAAGAGTTTCTGGAAAAGACCCGGGAGGCACAGGCAGTCAAAGCCAAAATCAACTATTGGGATTGCATCAAATTGAGAAGTTTCTGTACTGCAAAAGAAACAGTCAGGAGAGTGAAAAGACAACCGACAGAATGGGAAAAAATATTTGCAAACTATGCAACAGACAAAGGGTTAATAACCAGAATCTACAAAGAGATCAAGAAACTTCACAAAAACAAAACCAACAACCCACTTAAGAGATGGGCCAAGGACCTCAATAGACATTTTTCAAAAGAGGAAATCCAAATGGCCAACAGGCACATGAAAAAATGTTCAAGGTCATTAGCAATCAGGGAAATGCAAATCAAAACCACAATGAGGTTTCACCTCACCCTGGTTAGAATGGCTCACATACAGAAATCTACCAACAACAGATGCTGGAGAGGATGTGGGGAAAAAGGGACACTAACCCACTGTTGGTGGGAATGCAAACTGGTCAAGCCACTATGGAAGTCAGTCTGGAGATTCCTCAGAAACCTGAAGATAACCCTACCATTCGACCCAGCCATCCCACTCCTTGGAATTTACCCAAAGGAATTTAAATTGGCAAACAAAAAAGAGGTCTGCACCCTAATGTTTATTGCAGCTCAATTCACAATAGCTAAGACCTGGAACCAACCTAAATGCCCATCAACGGTAGACTGGATAAAGAAATTATGGGATATGTACCCTTTAGAATACTATACCGCAGTAAGAAACAACGAAATCCAGTCATTTGCAACAAAATGGAGGAATCTGGAACACATCATGCTGAGTGAAATAAGCCAGTCCCAAAGGGACAAATACCATATGTTCTCCCTGATCGGTGACGACTGACTGAACACCAAGAGGGAAACCTGTTGGAGTGAGGTGGACACTATGGGAAATGGTGGCTTAATCAGCATAGCCCTGACTGTTAATGAACAACTAAATACATTATCCCTCTTAGTAGTTTTTTTATCTGTTCTACTTAATATGACTGGTTTAGATCTGTAATTGATGCACAGTTATTCTTAAGTGTTGAAAATTAACTGAAATGTGATCCCTGTTGAACATGGTGGTGGGAATGGGAGAGGGAAGAGATGTATAATTTGGGACATGCTCAGGCTGACTTGCCCCAAGTGGTGGAGTTGGAAGCATACCAGGGGATTCCAATTCAATCCCATCAAGGTGGCATGTACCAATGCCATCTCACTGTTCCAGGTGATCAGTTTCAGTTCACAGTTGGTCATGGTGAAGGGACTGGGAGTCAAAGGGAGCACATAGACAAGTCTAGTACCTGCTAACACTAACTGATGGAGTAAATAAAGGGGAGAGTGATCCAACATGGGAAGTGAGATACTCAGCAGACTCATAGAATGGCAGATGTCCTAAATAGCACTCTCGTCTCAGAATCAGCCCTAAAGGCATTCGGAGCTGGCTGAAAAGCTCATGAGAGTATTTCAGGCATGGAAAGCCAAGACACTCTGGCAAAAGATCTCTGCGAGTGAGATCCCAGTGGAAAGAACAGGTCATCAAAGAAGGAGGTACCTTTCTCTGAAGGGAGGAGAGAACCTCCACTTTGACTACGACCTTGTCTAAACAAGATAAGAGTCGGAGAACTCAGAGGGCTTCCATAGCCTTGGAAACTCATGACTGGAGCATAGGGAGATTACTGATGCCATAGACAGGAGTGTCAATTGGTAAAGTCAACAACAGGAGTCACTGTGCACTTACTCCTCATGTAGGATCTCTATCCTTAATGTGCTGTACATTGAGATTTAATGCTATAACGAGTACTCAAACAATATATTTTACTTTGTGTTTCTATGGGGGTGCAAACTGTTGAAATCCTTACTTAATGCATACTAAACTGATCCTCTGTAAAAAAAAAAAAAAAAAAAAAGAAATTATCAATTCCCAACTTGACTCTCACTGGGATTAAACATGACAATAGGGCTGCTCTGATTTCATCATCATTTGAAAAAAATCATCTATTATTTTTCACTTTATGTTTCTGTGTGGGAGCAAACTGTTGAAATCCATACTTAATGTATACTAAGCTGATCTTCTGTATATTAAGATAATCGAAAATGAATCTTGATGTGAATGGAAGGGGAGAGGGAGTGGGAAAGGGGAGGGTTGTGGGTGGGAGGGACGGTATGGGGGGGAAACCATTGTAATCCATAAGTCGTACTTTGGAAATTTATATGCATTAAATAAAAGTTTAAAAAAAAAAAAAAAAGAAAAAGAAAGCAGAAAAAAAAAAAGTCATTTATAGACAGCCATAAGGAATGATCAATAACTACAGAATGAAAATTTGGTCCAAAATTATTAAGTACTTGAATACATACAGGAACTGCACTAAAGAATTATTAAAAAAAAAATACACCCTCCTGCTTACAATCTAATGGGTAAGAGAGAGATACAAGGAAAAATACAGTATCATAGAGAAAGCTGCATGGGCAGCATTATTAATATGAGAGGACAGAAGAAATATGGTACCTAAACCAGTCTACAGCATGAGGAAGGACCATTCAAAGCAAAGCAGATGCAATAAAGTTGTAAATAAGTTGAAAATATGAAGGTAAATATTAAACAAACTAATAACATTTCATTAAGAATGATGAATCTTTCGAAAGGTTAAATTTTCCTTAATGAACAAAACAGGCTTAAATGTTATCTTTTCAACCTCATTTCAGATATCAATCAGCAAATACAGTATGCATTCAAACTGATAATTTTATGTAGGGTAGTTTCATTCAAAAACCAGTTATTCAGCGTTAATCATAAGACCCTTTAGAGAGATGACAATTTATCAGGAAACTATTACTATCAATTGGAATTTTAAGATAATTGCAAATAGCTTTGCAGCTAATATGTTAAGGCTGACTGCTTCAGCTATGAAAGAATCTAACTCATTCAACAGTTTCCCAAACATTTATCGCTATCCAATACATCATGCCTTTAACCTGTTCATTATGGTCATTATCTGATTCCTTTCTCCATCTCCTGCTCCATGTGGGCAGGGATTTTAAATTTATTTGCTGCTATATTGACAGTGCATATATAGATGGTTAAGGAATGTCAGGCAGCCTTATTCCAAAACATTCAGCCATCATCAGATCAATGGTTACCTAAGTTCTTTGGCTATCTATGTGTAGATGTGCATGCATATATAATTAGTATCCTGATAACATGCAACAAATATAAAATGATTTTAATACAATTGTAATGCCATTTAGATTTAGGTCAGATACTGGGAAATAGACTTTACTGCTTCAGAAAGTCCATTCATGTTTATTGTTATTATAGCTCCCACACCTCAAAAAAAGGCATACAGTTTCACCAGTGTGAATGCACTAATGAGTAAAATTGGACTGGATATTTTAAAATCATAACTACTCTGAGAAACATGAGCACTTAAAAAATAGCATGGTACAGAGATAGAGCAGCAACATTAGGGAGGTGACAGAACTGGGGTTAAATATTGCTTCTGCATTTTGTCTTTTCATATACTAAAGTTTCAGATCAAGATATTCATCCCAACCTACCAAATAAAAATAAAATTTACTGAGATCTAGTTATCTGTAGTAAAATACACCTATTTTAAGTATGGTTTGAGATAATACACACACACACACACACACACACACACATATACACTCTTAAAACACCAGTATAATCAAAATACAAAAAATTTCAATCACCTCTCAAAATTCCCTCGTGTTCTCCTACTCAAATTGCAAACCTAACAAAAGTAAACATTACTAAACTAATTCATTTGATTTTAATGTTTAACTGTAAGATGTATTTATATAACATAGAAACAGACTCTTCCAAATATATGTTTTCAAAATACTTTCTCTTGATGTTTGACTTGTCCTTTCATTTTTTAATGGTATATTTTGGGATTCCAAGATGGCTGGATAGGGAAAACACATACTATTTTTGGGAGGGGAAAATAGCAGGAAAAAAGTGGAAAAGTTGCATTCCCAGGGGAAAGTTGTAGAGAAATCTGCAGCGAAAATTCTACAGAAGGAAAAGGTGTAGACATGCAGCAGCAAGCATGCATACAACACATGATCCCCACAGCCAAGAGCCTGAGGATACGACAGCTTCCGAGACTGAGGTGAGAGCAGCCTGAAGCAGCCAGTGCCACTGGTGATACTGCCAGAGGGAAAGCCACATGGACTACACTGTCTTTCAGTATGGCTTCAAGCCCTAATGGGGGCCAGGGCACCAGCCTAACCCAGAAGAAAAAAAGCATGTTCTTTCTCCTCATCCCTTGAAAATGGTGCCTGGCAACCAGTGGGGAGAAGGTGCCACTTTGACACCAGTAGCGGTGGTGGTGGATCTTGTGCATGTGTGTGATCAGTGGATTTTACCAGAGGGAAAACTCCGTGTTCCCCATTGACTTTAGTCTGACTAGGATGGCTGAGAGGGGGATGCCCACCTATGTAGGATTTTGTGGTGCCCCCATCCTTTCAGCCTATCATAGGCTCCAGGGTTCAAACCTCCAATGTAAAGCACCCACAGGTAGTGGGCTCTGGGAACATCTGTGTTCTCTCAATGAATGGGACAGGCTAGTGGGGGTGGCGCATATCCTCTGCACCTCATGACTGTGGGAGTAAGACTGTGTGTCTAAGACTGTGGGAACACTGTGACTGCACAATAGAGAGCAAGGTATAGCTGGGTCTCTGGACAATCACTGTGTTCCACACCAGAAGCTCAGAGCTCTCTGAATGCCTGAGGTGAGTCACTGCAGAAGTTTCCCTGCTCACACTGAGGACTGCACAGATCCTTTGTGCAGTTCATGTGGCAGTGCATATAAGTGTTGCATCCACTGTGGGCTAACCTAGGGAACTGACCACCTTGGAAAAGAGGAGGTGAATGTGTGATTATACCAACAGAGGCGATCATATCCCCCCACCACTGACAATACAGAAGATCTACCACATGCAACTTGGGTGTGACCCTGGAAATTCACTCCAACCTGTAGCACCGACTAGAGCTACCTGGCCACACCTATCACACACCTCCAGGTATTCACTGAAAGAAAAGATACCCCTCTAAGTCACAGAAGCATAGTTCAAATTTAAAAGCCATCAGGAAAGAAAAAAAAAAATAAGTATTTCCACAAAAGCCTAAAAATAAATGCAGAAATTCAAGAAACAAAAATAAGGAAGACAATATGACTACCCCCAAAGGAACAGAACTATTCAATAACAGAATGTGAAGATAAAGAGACTGATGAAATGCCTGAAAAGAAATTCAAAAGATTGATCATAGGATTACTCAGAAGTAATAAGAAACAAATTGACCATTAAAAAATCAATATGACATGGAAATAAAATTTTCCTATGAAATTGAGATTTAAGACAAATCAAACTGAAATATTAGAAATGATGAATAATATGCTGAATAAAAATATAGTGGAAAGCCTTAACAACAGACTTGGTGAGGAAGAAGAAAGAATATCTAAGCTAGAAGACAAACCTTTGGAAATATCATAGTCAGATAAGAAGAAGAGGAAGAGGAAGAAGCAAGACAAGGAAAAGAAGGAGGAGAAATAAATTAATTAAATACCTTGGAATACATTTAGCCAAGGAGGTGAAAGATCTCTACAATGAAAATGACAAAACATTAAAGAAAGAGATAGAAAAAGACACAAAATAAATGAAAAATCTTCTATATTTGTGGACCAGAATAATTAGTATCATCAAGATGTCCATACTACCCAAAGAAATTACAGATTCAATGCAATCTCAATCAAAATACCAATGCCACTCTTCTCAGATCTAGAAAAACAATGCTAAAATTCATATGGAAACAGGAGACTCCAAATAACTAAAGCAATATTAAACAAGAAAAACAAAATTGGAGGCAACAAAATACCAAAGTTTAAGGCATACTACCGGGAAGTTATATTTAAAACAGCCTTGGTACTGACACAAAAGGAGACATGTAGACCAATGGAAGACAGGTAGATAGGTAGATAGAGAGATAGATAATTTCTTTATACAGCCCTAAGTTGATGGACATCTGGGTTGGTTCCATATGTTAATATTTGTGAATTGAGCTGCGGTAAACATGGGGTACAGATAACTTTTCCATTTAATGATTGCATTTTGAGGAAATTCCTATAAGTGGGATTGCTGGGTTACATAGTATATCTATTTTCAGCTTTCTGAGGTATCCCCATATTGTCCTCCACAATATCTGTACTAGCTTACATTCCCACCAACAATGGATAGGACACCTTTTTCCCCATATCGTCACCAGCACTTATTGCTTGTTGATTTCTGTAGGACCGCCACTCTAACTGGGGTGAGGTGTTACCTCACTGTAGTTCTGATTTGCATTTCCCTCATGGCTAGTGATCCTGAGCATTTTTTCATATGTCTGTTGGCCATTTGAATTTTCTCTTTTGAAAAATGCCTGTTCAAGTTCTTTGCCCATTTCTTAACTGGATTGCTTGTTTTGTAGCTGTTGAGTTTCTTGACTTCCTTGTAGATTCTTGATATTAATCCTTTATCAGTTGTGTAGTTTACAAATGTTTTTCCTCATTCTGTCAGTTGCCTCTTCACTTTGCTGATAGTTTCCTTTGTAGTACAGAAGCTTCTCAGCTTAAATACTCTCATTTATCTATTTTTGCTTTGATTGCCTGTACTTCTGGGGTTTTTTCCAAGAAGTCTTTGCTTATGCCAGTGTCTTGCAGTTTCTCCAATGTTCTCTTCTAGTAATTTGATGGTATCCTGTGATACATTTAGATCTTTGAGTTGATTTTTGTATGAGGAATAAGGCAGGGGTCTTGTTTAATACTTCTGCATGTTGAGATACAAGTTTCCCAGAACCATTTGTTAAAGAGACTGTCCTTTTTCCTGGGATTGATTTTTAGCTCCTTTTGTCAAAGATCAATTGGTTGTGTGTGTGTATATGTGTTTGTGTGTGCGTGTAGAATATGGAATATATAGATATAAAAGAATGAAATCCTTTCACAACAAAATGGATGCAACTGGAAACCATTATACTTAGTGAAATAAGCCAGTTCCAAAAAAACAAATACCATATGATTTCCTTGATCTATGGTAAATGATATAGTACCAAAAATGTCATATATAGGAATGAAGTTGACATTTTGAGATTCAATTATTGTTTTACAGCCCTTGTCTCTACTGTTTAGAAACAGTGTTTTTGTTTGCTTTTTGTTTTATTTGTTAAACTCTTTACTTGGTGTAGTATTAATCTTATGGGTATAAAGTGAATTGAAAGTAGATCTTTGTAAAAATTAAGAGAGGAAGGAGAAGGAAAAGTGGGAGCCTGGGTCTGATGGTTTTTGTTTTACATATTTTGAAATCATTAAGTACATACTACATTGAGCATTGCTGTGTCTTCATGATGAGCTGACCTTTTTTTTTCCTTTTTTTTTTTAATGTATTTTATTTATTTGAAAGACAGAATGACAGAGATAGGTACAGAGGTAGAGACAGACAGAGAAAGAGAGAGGTCTTCTATTTGCTGGTTCACTTGCCAAATGCCTGCAATGGCCAGAGCTGAGCAGATCTGAAGCTAGGAGCCAGGAGATTCTTCCAGGTCTCCCATGTAGGTACAGGGGCCCAAGGATTGAGCTGACCTTTTAATCACTGTGAAATTCCTCCCTTTAGTTTTGATACTATTCCTTACCCTTTATCTTTTCTGATGTCATATAATAATTACAGCTTTCTTATGTTTAGTGTTTGCACAGTAAATTTTTTTTCACTTACTTACAGAAAAATGCTATCAGTGGGTTAATCTAATTTAATTTGTAATTTAAAGTGTTTTTCTTGTGGACAGCATACAATTGAATCTTGCTTTTAATATCAGTTTTCAAAATGTCTGTCTTTTAACATGTAAACAATCTATTATATATTTAAGTAATATTGCTACTTACTTTTTACTTATTCTATCATTATCTTGTCCTCTAGTTGTATACTGAGGGAGGGAAAAGTCCCAATTGTCCCCTCATGTACAGAAACAGCAGTCCATAGGTTTAGGATTTTAATAAACTGAAATCAAGATTCACAGCACAAGATCTCAGTGTTGGTAAGATTCTTATACAGGGCTGTCTTGCTTCTATGTGTTCTTACTCATATTTACTGAGTAAACACATTCCATGAAGGGCTCATCCACATTTCCAAGCACTCTCTGTTCAGGATGGAGTCCATTTCACAACTTTTCTTTCCTTTTAAACTCAAAACTTTCTTCTATGGCTTTCAAAGCTGTTCTTTCCCTCTGTTTAGTCACTATCTGTGTTATTTGTAGAAGACTTTATATATTGACAAGGGCAATGATCCTTCCCAAGCTACTGAGTCTCACCACCACTAGAAGCAACATTATCCATGACCTCACCAAATAAAGAAAAAGCCAGTGAAAATGTCCAAAGATTGCTTGAATCTGTCTGCTTCAGGACAAGTTAACAAAATAATTTAAATAGCATAAGATGACCCTGAAGCTATTCAAAGAATGCTTCCGATTCTGCATGTGTATGATATAAAGAAGGTGCTTTCTCAAGGGAAAAGGAGTTAATGTTTGTTGAATGCCTACAAAATGCCAGACATTACACCAGGGGTTGGCAAACTTTCTTTGTAAAAAGCCAGATAAGGATATTTTAGTCTTTGTAGCCATATGGTCTTTGTTGCAACTATACATCCCTGCTGTTAGAAGGTGAATACTCCTATACATACTATATAAACAAATTAGTGTAATGTGTTCCAATAAAACATTATTGACTAAAAACATATTGTAAATGGGATTTGGGCAGGCTATCATAACTGCCAATCCCTGTAGTACATTATGTTCTTTGATTATTAGGTAAAACCATATGAAATGGCTAATATGCAATAATTTTTGTCCTTAAAAAGGACAATTTCATATGGCTCAAGATGATATATTAACAGGCTTAATCTCCCCAACATATTTTTAAAAAAGGATGAATTTATTTATTTGAAAGAGTGACAGAGAAAGAGATCTTCCTACTGCTGGTTCACTATCCAAATGCTCATGACAGCCAGGACTGGGCCAATAAAAAGCCAGGAGCCAGGAACCCCATCTGGTTTCCCACATGAGTGGCAGGGACCGAAGCACTTGGACCCGCGTCTGCTGCCTCCCAGGCACAATGCCAGGAAGCTGGATGCGAAACAGGGCAGGCAGTTCATGAATTTGCACTCCAATATTGGATACAGAATTCCAATGCCCATTCCACAACAGATTTTTATGGTTGCTAACACTGTCCCCATTTTGCAAATTAAGAAGCCAAAACTCATAAATTAAATAATTTAACCAAACAATAGCAATGTCATATTTGTCTACTAACTCGTTTTCTCTTTTGGTGACACACACAGTGGTGGAACAGATCAGCTCACAATGTAGCACTCTCCTTTCCAAATCTATAATTCTACTTGGCAGTAAGGAAATGTTTAGTTTTGGTGATTTAATTTTATTATAAAAAAAATTAATCGGATTCTCAAAAAGTTATTGAGTTACTATAATCATAGAAACTAATCCTATAGTTGTTTTATGCCATAAATGTCAATTTAGTGGCATTCTGGACAATTCAAATAAATGACTACACAAAACACATTTGATCTTACACAGCATACAAAAGTATTTACAATGTTTAGAATTTATAAAAGGGAAAACATGCATACCAAAGTATATTTCCCACTACAGTCTACAATCCCTGAAGCAGAATCTTATCCTTGCAAATTTAAGAGGCAGCAATACTGGCCTATAAAAGCTACTCCACAAATGTTAACTGAGTAAATAGATGGATGAAAAAAAATTAATAACAGTCAAAGGTTAACCATATTAGACAGTTCAATGTTCAAAAGAAACCTAAGACTAACCATCCTTACAATTACCCACTCTTTTTTAAAAAAAGATTAACAGAAAATATATTATGATGCATGTTTCAACAACATATGAAGTAGAGAAATGAATAAACTTTAATAAGGTGTTTGCATAATTCTTTCCTTTTTCATTTTCATTTTTAATTAGTTTTAACAGATTCAATTTGTAGATATAATACTAACAATATGATGATATTCTCTTCCTCCCACCCTTCCCCTGTCCTCTTTCCTTCTCTTGTTGTTGTTTTTTTTTTTAGTTTTTCTGATAACATTTTAAAATTACAGTAAAAAGGCTTAATACTTCACTAAATAAGAAGTTTAACAAGTAAAATGCAAAAAGAACATATATTAGTGAGACTGTAGACAACAGCTAGAAACAATAACTGAATGGAAAAATGATCATTTCACTCATATACAATAAACTGTAAAGTAATCACAGATCATTAAAACTATAGTAGTATAACATTCATAACCAAATAAGCAGGACCCAGAAAGACAAATTATCAGATGTTCTTCCTTATATGCAGGGGCTAAAATTTAAAAACAAAAAAAGAAAGAAAAAAAGAGAAGAAATGTCTTTGTGTATCAATATTGCTGCAAATATAGTTTTGAACAACTACCAATAACCTCTGTTCTGTAGTTACAGAGACTTATGCCCAGGGAGTTTAATTATTTGTGATGACTCAGATACTAAGTGACAGAGCAAGGTAGAAGGAAGGAAGAGACAGAAATAAACAAAAAAATGAAAAGAGAAAGGGAAATAAGCATTAAGAAAAAGTGAAAAGAATTTAAATATAAGAACAGGACTATAATTTCTAAGAGGGTTGAACAAGGTAGCATGGGAAGAGAGAAATAGGCAGGATTTCTTAAAGATCTTAAAATAAGAATATTGCTGTTAAGTATTGTAAATAGTAAGAAGAGTACTACTAAATGACAGAGTGAAAGACAACAAGTAAATCTGAAGAACAAGATGAGTATTAAGCTAAACTGAGACATATATGGTACAATATTCAATCATTCATTCAACAAATATATACATATATTTCAAATATTTACTCTATGCTATATGGGAAAATAAACCTGGAAAGGAAGTTTCAGATAAAAGCATGGAGGATTTGGAACACAAGCATCAATCTATGTAGTGCCTTGAATTCAGAGGCTAGAGACAATCAGATCCTAGTCTTCCAGCCTCTCTCCCTTAGCTTCAAGTTTCCTTACCCTGGTTTTATGATTACAAATCAACCACTTATTAAAAATTAACTCACCAAATTAAGGGAGCTGTGCAGCCAACACTACAAGATTCTAATCATTGGACTCATGAGATCATTTATCTCCCCTAGAGATAACATCTTGATGTCTGGTCTTGTTCTGAGGGATTTTTTATCCAGGAACTCCAGGCCCAGAGTAAAAAGTAGCTACCCCTGCATATAGCCCACACATAGGCTAAAGTTCACTGTGTTATCCTCAAAATTCTCTACAAAACATCACCATCCAATAAAAGGAAGACCATGAGCACTGTTGACCAACCAGGGACCAACCATGCACGGGACACGTACTTCTCAACCCCAAATTCAATCTGTAAGAATCTTCACCCCTGCCTTCTGGGGAGCCTGGGAATTAAGGGACAGCTGCTGGGCTCCATACTCTGTGCTTTGCAGTTGACACTTCCTTTCTTTCACCACTCTGGTGACAACGACTGGCTAGGGTTTTTTTGGGGGTGTGGAAGGAAGCGATGGTTTTCTATAGCATCTTCTGCAACTAGTTTTGGGGGTGTTCTAATAAGCATAAAAATCTAGCCATTTATCAGCAGGTACTGAATTGCCATTGAAGATAAGTAAGCAAGGCTGAATCTGATTCACACTGCACTTTCGAAATAGGCAGCAATGGACAGAATGACCATAGTCCAGGCTTATAATTTCCTTAGTTAGTAACTACAATATTACAAGTATGTGATAACTCCAAGAGTCTGTATTTGGACAACAGCTCCTGTAAGGTGGGAGTAGAAGCAAAGTCAGGAGTATGTCGACAACTTGGCACTTGCTAAACACAAGGCATCAAAGAGAAATCAAAGAAAATGGTCCCGAACAGAAAGATTAAAGTGACATTCCCTCATGCACAGATTCTTTATTATCTAAAAAAGGAGGGGAAAGGGAAGAAATATACATGTTTTTTGCTTTGTGTTATCGTTGTGCAATGGTTTTGCCTACATGTAATCTCATATTCTCCATGTAAAAATATTTAGTAAGTAGCTATCGGATTCATAACACATGCCAAAAGACCTCTGATTCTAAAATTGAAATTTCTCAAATTTAACATTCCCTGGCTACTGACAGAACAGTGGCTGAATACCAATAATCTCCAAAGGGAAAAAAAAAATTATACAAAAAGTATTAAAACAGAAGGAGTTTTCTTCCTTTGTATAAGCATGATTAAACATTGTAATTTTTAAAAAAAACTACATATATTCAAATTGTCTACATTATAATAAGGTGTCTAGAAATAATTCACAGTGTTAATATTGTTTCTATTCTCTGGAAACCAAGTGCCTCCTTGTTGAAGTGTAAAATGAGATTTCACCTACTTGTAACTCCTTGTTCTCACAACTGAACTGTCACAGCATGAAAATATTCCCCTACTGGTAAAGCTTTAGATACCTATTTTCCTGATGAAAGAGTACAAAAGGAGCTGAAAGAATTATTGACAATTCTTACAGTATCCCATAACCTATTAGAGTGAAACTGCAAACAAAAAAAAATTTCAAATCTGAAGGGATATGAGTAACAATGTTTTAAATGCTTGCTGACTTCACTGAGTAGCTTGAAAATGTTAAAGACTAAAGTCTATCAGATTTGTAAGAGACTCAAGTTTTTATAAAAATCTAATTATTAGAAGTTTGTTTCTCTGTCTTGTTTGCTAAATCAAAGATTAATGAGAAGTATACTGAAGAAAACATCTCCTGTGTTCCTGCAAAAGTATTTATCAGGGAGTATGAACACATAAAGGAAAAAGTGTTTTAATCTGCTTCTTCATTAACTCTTCCATAACTTCAACGGGCAAGCATTTGGCCTAACAGTTAAGACACTGGTTGAGAAACCAGAGTTCCACACTGGAGTATATAGGTTAGAAAACCTTACTGGCTATCCAAACTAATAATAAGTTAGATACCTTACTGGCTAGTAAGAGGCAAACCAATGATGGCTCAAGTAGTTGGGTTTCCATCACCCACATGGGAGACCTGAATTGAGTTCCCAGACCAGAACTGAGTTCCCAGTTCCTAGCTTCCAGCCAGCCTGGCCCAAGATCCATGTGGGCATTTGGGGAGTGAACCAGTGGACAGGAGGATCTTTTCTTTCTCTCTCCCCATGTCAACCCCCAATAAACAATGCAATTCAATGATTTTTAGTAAATGGAGATATGTGCAATCTTTATAACAATCTCATTTTAGGACATTTCCATCATTCCAAATCCGTTATTTCTTGATCTATGATTTATCTATAAACTCATGGAAGCCAATGGTATCTAAAGTTACTGTATATTGAAAGCCACATAAATTCTTTAAGTAGCAGGAAAAGTGCAACTAACTTCACTTTTAATGACATTTGGTAACCAATTTCCTACTCTGGCACTGGGAAGCAAATGTTCAGGTGCTTCCCCTGAAAGTTAAACCATTCTAAGTATTAAGTTATGGCACACTATCTTGGAAAGAAATTAATTATATTTTTGTTGGTAACACATTTCAGGCTGTTTACACAGCTGACATTTCTCAGCTGTACCCAGTTCATGCCCAAAGCTGTGAGGACTATAATGTTTTGTAGCAGATGCCTCCACATGAGTGATTTCAGTAAGTATAAAAACATCACTGTTTGCAACAATACAGATTAAAAGTACCTGCTTTAGGAATGTTTATATTTCTCATGATACAGGTTCTATGACATTTATTTGGCTAAGATTTCCTTAGAAGACTGCTTTTATAAGCCATTTTTGCCTCAATTCTAGCACCTCAGATAGTGAATCTGCTGTGGCACCAGTTAAAAGCAGCTTGGTCCTAAACATCTTTGTTGTACCAAATCTCACAGCTCAGGCAACATCCTGCCAATGTGGCAACATTTGCTCCGGGGAAGCCTGAGCAGGCACCATTTCACAGGTTCTGGGACAAGGTGCAAATATAAATAATGAGGAAACAAGAATCAAGCCTTTTAATGGGGATTCCCTCTTGGCTTGCTGTGATTAGACACAGCATCAGGTAGCATTACAGTCCAGAATACAGCGTATGTTAGATGCCTTTATATTTTCCTATAGTAATGATAGTGTAGTACAAATATTTGGCAAAAAATAAAATGTTATAAAAATAAACGTAAAAACGAGTCTCACAAAAAGACTGAACTACAAATTCAATAAATACATAAACTGTATAAAACACTATGTTACCGAATTGATCATATTTCATTGAATGTGCCTATTACTCTTAGAATTGCAGTTGATGTGCCTGTTTCCAAAGTGTGTAGTCCAGGAGCAATTGACTTTCCCAACCCTGAGAAGTTCCACATTCCTAAATTTTCTCTATTTCCACATATCCCTATTTCCACATATCTCTATTTCCACATATTTTGGTTTTATACTTTCTATTTGGAAAGTTTCAAATAAACACAAAAATTGAGAGAAAAGTCAAATAAACCAAATATTTGCATCACTGAAATTCAGCAAGATTAACAGATAGCTAATCTGAATTACCTCTATATTCACAGACCCCCATAGATTATTATGAAGCAAATATAAGATACCATTTCATTCATTTAAGTCTCTCAATTCTTGCCTTTGATCCTTTTCTTGAGTTGAATTAAGACCAGTTACAATAATGATTCTGACTTGTTGATCACCTACTATGAGCCAGGTACTATAAACTAATTTTCTAAGGATGCTACAAATCAGTGAGGAAACTGAAACTCAGACTGATGTGTGCATGCCTTAATTATTCAATTAATGTTACTATTTCTTGTAACAGGTATTTAGACAATGCTAAGAACACTATTGCTTTCTTCATGTCCCCTTAGATATAAACAGTAGGCTACCATTTATGAACACTGTTATTTTATTTTTATGAAAATAAATTTATTTTTTATCAAGTTTCTCATGTCAATATTCCCATAATATACTAGAATATCAATGCTAAAATAAATTGTTCAGAAATAAATGCAAATGCCTTATACCTATTCAACTTTTTTATGGAAAGGTTTTTTTTTTTTCTTTAAACTTGTACTTCTTTGAAAGGTAGAGTGACATGGTGGAACAGACAGGGTGGAACAGACAGAGTGAAAACAGGAGAAAAAGAATGAGATCTACAATACACTGGTTCACTCCCCAAATGCCAGCAAAAGTCAGGGCTTACGCTAGGCTCAATGCAGGAACCAGGAACTCTATCCTGGTCTCCCACATAAATGGTACTTATGCCACCATCTGCTACCTATGAGGTACACTAGGAAGAAGCTGGATAAGAAGCTTAGTGTAATTGGGACTTGAACAAGACATTCCAAAATTGGGATGCAGGAAACCCAAATGACAGCTTAAACTGCTGCATCACAACACCTGCTCCCTAAGTTTTTTATTTTAAGTTTGCTATTTTCTGATTATTTTTGGAGTTTTGTAATATACAAAGCATTTTACAAAGGCACAGTTTAATTAAACTCATGTAGCATCTACGTACACAAATGTCTCAAAATTTCTTTTCCTCCACAAAGAATTATTTTTTATAAAGGGGGGCCAGTGCTGTGGCGCAGCAGGTTAAAGACCCAACCCACAGGCGCCAGCATCCCATATGGGTACTGGTCGAGTCCTAGCTGCTCCACATCTGATCCAGCTCCCTAAAAATGTGCCTGGGAAAGCAGTGGAGGATGGCCCAAGTGCTTGGCCTCTGCACCCACAAGGGAGACTCAGAAGAAGCTCTTGGCTCCTGGCTTCAGATCGGCTTAGCTCTGGCGTTGCGGCCATTTGGGGAGTAAATCTGAAGATGGGAGACTTCTCTTTCTCTCTCTGTCTCTACCTCTCTCTGTAACTCTTTCAAATAAATTAAAAAATCTGGAAAAAAGAAAGTGTATATGGTGGTGGTCCTGGAATAGTAATTATAACCTAGACATAAACATGGTACTGATAAAAAAAATGAAAAAGTAATTCAATGTCAGCCATATCATTACTTAATTATCATTAAAAATATTTATAAAGTCCCAATTTCTTTTTACTTATTGATTTTAAAAACAGAATTAATTTCAAAATTCTTGAAATAGTCTTCTCTTTCCTTTAAAAAATGGTTACCGGATTAGAACAAACAAGTATATGGGGAAAAGTGACCAAAAGTAATTTTAGTTGTCCTACTTGGATGATACAAATCTACTGTCTTAAAAAAAAACCTATTGTCTTGGAAAATAATGACTAGAAACAGGGCAAAGATAAGAAAGGTTTCAAATTTATAATAGAAAAGTCATTATAAATATACATAAAATAGATATAAATGACAGACTAAATCTTTCTTCTACTTTTTACGGAAGTGAAATGTAAGGGAATGTTTAAGATCAAAGTGTTAGTGACATTATCTGTAAAATTTAATTGTTCATTTACTTTAAAATTTCTACTTTCATTCTATTTGAAAGGCAAAGAGACAGAGACAGTCAGGGGCCAGAGAGACAAAGAGATCTTCCATCTGCTGGCTCAACCCCTAAATGTCCCACAACAACACGGACTGGACCAGGCCAACTCCAGGAGCCAAGAACTCAATCCAAGCACTTGAGCCATCTCACACTGCCTCCTAGGGTGTGCATAAATAGCTGGATCAGATGTGAACATGGGACTCAAACCTAGGTAATCCATATGAGATACAGACATTTTACACACTGCACAAAAATGCCTGCCCCAAACTCAAATTATTACAACTCCTCTTACTGTCAGTTTGGTTTATAAAATTCTTTCAATGGAATACTCAAAAAACTTGATTCTGTTGACTTATCAAAGTCACTGAGACTGCAAGTGGCAAAAAAGAGAGCTGGAAATAAAACTAAGAACTTGACTGTTACTTACTGAGTCATCTGTGGCTGAAGCTGGCCAGCCCTCCCATAATTGATGTCGAACAGGGATACTTGTAAGGTCATACACATTTCTCTTTACCTATAAAAAAAGAGAGCACAATTAAGATAGTCTTTCTACATGACTTAATGATAGTTTCATATTAATTTAAATATATGTCCTGCTTTCTTCTAATTCAAAATAAGAATTTTAAACCAGAAAAACACATGTCAAAAATATTGTAAAAAACAAAACACACACCCAATTTAAAAAACAGATTTTCAATGAAGACTAGATGAAATAATAGTTCAAGACATATCCCGATGCCCAACCTCCACCCCCAAGTCTTGGCTGACTTCAAGTTCATTTCCAATCAAGACACTTGAGGTATAAAGTATGCTTAGGACAAACTACAGCTGCAAATTTTTATATTTCATATTTTAACTGCATAATGATTCAAACAAAAACATATATTTCAGGCTTTTGTGTGTAAAAGAGGAGTAGTGGTTTTTCTCTGGGAGGGCATGGAGGTGGAGACCTGAAGCTGCTTCCGTTTTTTGGTATAAGTTGCAATGATATAAAGCCTTACTAGTAAAGCAGCACAGATTATTTTTTTTAAATCACCTCAATTTAAGAACTATTTTAGGTCGGCACCGCGGCTCAATAGGCTAATCCTCCACCTAGCGGCGCCGGCACACCGGGTTCTAGTCCCGGTCAGGGCGTCAGATTCTTTCCCGGTTGCCCCTCTTCCAGGCCAGCTCTCCCTTGTGGCCCGGGAAGGCAGTGGAGGATGGCCCAAGTGCTTGGGCCCTGCACCCCATGGGAGACCAGGAGAAGCACCTGGCTCCTGCCATCGGATCAGCGCGGTGCGCTGGCCGCAGCGCGCCAGCCGCGGCGGCCATTGGAGGGTGAACCAACGGCAAAGGAAGACCTTTCTCTCTGTCTCTCTCTCTCACTGTCCACTCTGCCTGTCAAAAAAAAAAAAAAGAACTATTTCAATGGAACACATGTATTTTACTATCATTAGAGCCATCACTAATATGCTTTTGAGATTATTTCTGAAAAGAACACAGTAAACGCTATTAAAGATAGTTTTTTCCTAACAGTAGCATTATTCTTTTTACTTTAGAGGACAAGAAGTAGGGGTGGGCATATGGCATGGTTTAGACACCTCTGGGGATTTCCATATCCAAGTGCCTGAGGAGGCAGGGACTGAGCTCTTGGCTCCTGACTTCAGCCTGGCCCAGATTGTGAGCATTTGAGGAATGAACAAGTGTAGAGGATGTCTCTGTCTCTCTCTTGGTCTTTCAAGTAAATAAAATAAATAAAAATAAAGAATAATAAAATGAGAGTAAGTAAGCAACTTAAACAGAGTAAGATGTTAGAAGGTTTAACTCTATGTTATGCAGTAATTAAGTCGTGTCTTTGGCTCTTTTTTTTCCTACATACATACAGAAGTTATATTGTATGCTTTATTTACAAGTAAAGTAAGTCAACAAATTGTAATTGTAATGGAGAGACCAACCATCTTAACTAGCTTTTAGGTTAGTTAGGGTATTATTACCCTACTCTAATAAATGAAATGAGTGTTGAAATGTTGCTCATAAGACTTCAGTATGGTTTTTCATACTTCAATAGGCAGTATTCATTCATGTTTTATAATCCAGAACCTAAAGTACTGTGCTGTCCAATTACAGCATTTTGTTATCACATTGCTCTTTATTATACAAAAACACATCTAAGTTACCCTTCCACTGAAATAGAGATATATGTTCACTAGGGAAAACAAAACACATAACTTAATCTACTTTTTATCTCCAGTGTACACCTGTGAAAAAAGACTTAGTAAATGAGATCTAAGGAGCTTGGGGCAAAGTTACATCTCCACTCAATTCAAACAAATAGCTTTTCTTCAGAGGTTCTTAGCAATGGACAACCTACTATGCAGTATTTTGTTTATACTCAGTCGCACAAAGTTAATAAATTTTCATTAATCATTATCAATCCGACAATTTAACTAACCAAATAAAATTGGGCTAACGTCTAATCATTTTCACTAGCTGTGACTATTATGTTTAAACATTAATGCTCTTAAGAAGAATGGTGCTCTATAAACCTAAACCATTATATTAATAAGAGAGAAAAGGACAGAGCTTGAAATATGAGTAGTCTTTAAAGATAAAAACATCCTTTCTAGAATTCTTTCTTTTTGGATTATGCTGTCTAGATATACCAAACTTCATTGGCTACTTCTGAAAAAAAGCAGGACAAATATTCTTATTTATTGGAAAGGTGGCAAAGCTGCCCCAATATTGGAGAAAATATACAACTAACTTTGGAGTGATATTCTTTAAATTCTACCTGAATTCCAAAATACAACACCACAGCATTATGAAATAAACAGTATTTTCTTCTTTCATCAAATAAACGGTAACTGCACTGAACTGAATAGCATTCCTTTGCAATTCTAACCCCCTGAAAAGCATGTTCTGGCTATAGTGTTATGTTGGTATAAAGCACAATGCCACACTGATGTGTTAAACAAAAGTGATCAAAGTTAGAGTACTGTTAGCCAATGCACAAGTATTTGGCTTCATTGTTCTCCCCTGAATGACATCTGTTAAGCAATTTGTCATCGAATAAACTGGTTAATACAGACAGAACTTGGCTGAGAAGGTACCATGCAAAGCATATTAGGCTAATGTTTGATTGTTCCAATGCAAAGGCTAAATTCAAAGTATTCCAAGATTAAGCCAAAAGAAACTTCTGTTAAACCACAATTACTAAATAGCAATTCAAGTGAAGACAGATTGGTTTTTCAAAAGTAATTCCATGCTAATCAATGCTGTAACCAAAGGTATGTTTCACTATTACATGAAAGCAGCACAAGTGCTACAATAGCAAAAACACCAAATGAGAGGTGCTTTTATAACAGGAGATATAAAAATTCCATTATCTTTACTGATGATTATATTTAATTAAAATTTCAGATCACAATCCTACAGGGAAACAAAAAATCCAAAATGTACACAAAGCAAGAGTAAAAATGACTCTAAGAAATTAGTATTCTAGGAAACCTGAATGATAAAACACAGCTGTGTATAAAATGATGTAGATGAATTTAAAGTCATCACAAATCAGATGAAAGACACACAATCCTCTCAGAGGGAGAATGAAAAGGGATAGAGAGAAAAGATAGGGAGAAGGGAAGAGAAAAAGAAAGGGCAGTAGAAGGAGAAGGAAAGGAAAAGCAAATTAATAGAGGGAGATAGATGGAGCCCGGAGAGAGGGAGAGAGAGACACGGATACAGAAAGGAGGGAAGAGAGTCAGAGAGGGAAGAGGAGAGTAATTGGAGATCTGAGAGTGCTTGACAGAGTCAAAGAATACACATACAGGCTGGGTTGCTGTGGCTGGCACATTCAGATGCCATTATTATTGTGCTGTCTCTGATGGAGTTTCAACACTGGAGACTGTGTTATATTCCAGTTAGGGACAAGTGGCACTTCACAGGGTAACATTTCCTAAGGGCCTTTTTGTCTTACACATTTTCTTTGATCAGCACTGGCTCAAGATCATGCTGAACCT
Source organism: Oryctolagus cuniculus (assembly GCF_964237555.1). Lineage (NCBI taxonomy): Eukaryota > Metazoa > Chordata > Mammalia > Lagomorpha > Leporidae > Oryctolagus > Oryctolagus cuniculus. The sequence continues at coordinate 122,164,453 of NC_091438.1, read as the reverse complement.
TCATAATCTTTTCGACACTTGTTTTGCTTTAAGCTCTAAATCTATGTGATTTCAGGCTGTTAAACCATGCAAATGGTTCAATTAGTTGTGAAGGAATTTAATAAATGCATTGATTACCAACTGAACATTAAAATTACATTCTAAACTAGACTGCTATTGGATCAAGAGTTCTAGATTAATAATAGATTTTCCAAAATGTGATTTCTAGATTTTTTTAAAAGGGATAATTTAAGTTCATCCTTGCTATTTCAGGTAAAATAGTTGTCTGTGAATGAGGAAAAAAATACAAATCAGATTACCTTAAAATAGTACAGATTTATTACAGTACTGATGTTTCCTTATTATCTAGATTTTCACTGTCAACAAACATCCATTTCAATTATAATTAGTGTAAAAAGCTAAGCAATAATTTCTACTTCAAGCATCTTATTTCTCCAATGGAGAAATTTTAATGCTAAACTCAGCACTGTAAAAGACCTTTTTATTATGATCTGCATATTAATATAAAATCATAAAGTATATTCACAAGATACTGATCCCCTGTAAATTTTCAGTTTTTTAAATTAAATTTCATCAGAATAACTGAAATATATAAAACTTACTAGATAACATCATCAGTCATAATAAAAATCATTCTTTGTGAGCCACATGCCAGTCAAACTATGAAAAGACATTTCAAGGAATTTCAAATGTCATTCAGATACTACCCAAGTGAAAATAGACCCTGGTTAAAATAAAATCACAAAGTCTGACATGTCTCCTAATGAGAAAAACACTAGATTTTTAATCCTAACTTTTCAGAGCTATTACTTTGAGCAAACTGGTGGAGCATTTCTGAAACCTAATTTACCCAATTTTAGAAAAAGAATAAACTATGATAACTTCGGATTTTCAAGGCTCTAAAATCCTATGGTTTTAATGAAAATACTCGAGTTAATCCTAAGTGCAGGAAAAAAAGCAAATCTATACGAGATAGGAAATAATGAAGGAAAATTAAAAAACTAAAGCAAGAAAATGAAAGAATAGAAGCATTAATAAATATATACAATGGAAAACTGCAAATATTTTAAGGTGAAAAATAATATTTTAAGAATTTTTTTGTGGATGAAGGAAAATCAGTCTCTTATTACACTTTTTAAAAATGCTAATAAAGCTCTCTCTGCCCCAAAGAGATCTCATTTAAAAATAAAGTCTGTCACACTGATTTCCCAAATAACTATCCTATCAACCAAATGTTAACAATGAAGTTATGGTTTTGGCAGAATACTACAAGATATGTAATAAAGTTTTAAAGCTTTATTGATTTACTTCAACATTTAAAAGCCTTTTGAAATTTGGCCCATCATTCTTTATATGTCCAATATTTTAATATAGCAAAAAAACATAAAAGTAAAATTTGTAATTTCCATGGGCTTAGAATAGCTATCAGTAGTCTGATGTCTAGATATTCTGCATTAAGATACTATGGCACGTTACAGTCCTTACAAAAAGTACCCTGAAACTATAGACATCCAACTCATTCTCTTATCATTCCCAGAAGAAAAAGTCCTCTGGTCATATTAGAAGTTGAGCTCACCCAAATTTTAAATACACTGAACTTTTGAGTTCCAAGTGCTTCATGCTATCAAAATATATTCTGCTTAAGAGTTTGCTAAATAATAACTGCACTGAACAAATAAGTATCTGTGTGCATGTGTTACATAAAAATAAGGCATACACAGCAAGCTTAATTCCAGTTTCCTAGCAATCATTGGTGCTTGGAAAGAAGTTAAGAAACCAATCACTTAATTCAGAGTGGGTTTTGAACATATACTTCAAGTCTAAGGACTAAGGACTAAGGATTTCTTTTCCTTTCTCTAGAATACTGTATACACATTGCAGTTGCACATGGATTTGTTTTATTAAGATGCAATTTAAACCCTCTTAAAAATCCTTCCTGAATAAAAAAAAAAAAAAATGTTTGAAACCGGATGGTGCAAGGGGAAAGGGAAGGTGGCATCAGTAATCAAATGTTAATTAGCAAGCTTTTTTTTCCTTCCCCCAGGGCTGGTCTGTGTTGGAGAATTCAAATCAGAAATCAATGGTCCAAGTGTTTAACTATTACTTCTTCTCATTAACTATTTAAAAGACTGAGCAATTCTCTTCTAAAAACAGTAACTCAAGACATTTCTTTTTTTCAAACACCATTTTCCAGAAAACAATGACGATGTTATTTCAGGAAAACTATAAAACTGAAGTTGCATTTAATCAGGCTTTAAACTGACTATATTCTGCATTTTTAAAGCATCTTTTGGCTCTAACTGAACTTTTCATTTTAACAACGATAACACAGTTTTGCTTCGTGTAAAACTTATTTCACTTCTTATTTGCCTAAGAAGAAATTCGACAACTGGCAGTTAAGATTACCAGGATGATGATAATAAAGTTAATCAAATATGGAAAGTAACTTAAATGCATGACTGGAAACAGATTTTGACCACCTTAAAAAACTACCAAAGATTAGATGTACCATTAGAAACATGGTAAAATTACAATTTCCTATACTCACAGTTTGGTATGAGTAAAAACAACAGCAAAGACAGAACTAATAACATGAATTTATTAAAATGAATCTGTAACTTTATTTAAAGGCTAAGTCTGGATTTCAAGAAATGGATCGTTTACTTTTCTACAATATTGGTTTTCAAAGTGCAATGGGTGGATCAGTCTTATCTGAGCCCCACTGCAGGCCTAGTAGATTGGACATTCTGGTGGCCCAGCAATCTGTTTTTTTTTTTTTTTTTTTTTTTTTTTGAACAGGCTCTCTAAATAATTCTTAACAATATCAAGTTTCAGAAGTATTGCTTTAGGGTTTGCAGATTATAGATAGGCTCTTCCCAAAAGTCATGCTTATCTAGTTTACTGATTATAAAATTCTTTAACTCTCTAACGATGGACTATTCTTTTTAATTTTTGTTTATGTGTGAGGCAGAGAGACAGAAACAGAGCAAGACAGCGCACAAGCACATGCTCCCGTCTGCTGGCACACTCCCCAAATGACTACATCAGCCAGGGCAGAACTGGCCTAGGCTGGAGCCAGGAGCCCAAATGCAATCCAGGTGTCCCAAGCAGGTGGCAAGAATGCATAATTTGAGCCATTACTGCTGTCTCCAGTCTGGCAGGAAGCTGGAGTTAGGAGCAAGAGCTGGGAACTGAATCCAGCTATTTTTGATATGGAATGCAGGCATCTTAACAGTGAGGCTAAACACCTGTTGTTTACAATTTCTTTCTGAGAATGAATATAATGAACAATGGTTTGTTACAGAACTTCTAGACATGCCATAATTTTGTTTCAGAGAAGTGCTACCTCTTCATTACAGACTTCATAGCGCCCTTAGCTTAATCCTAGTTTCTGCTAATTGAAAATCGGTACTAATACTCATTTTTCTTGCATCAAGCTTAAGTGTGATTGCTTTCTAGCTGTAACATATATTTAGAAATTGCAGTAAAATCACAAATTCACAATAAAAGATCTATTTAATATACTAAATAAACTAGGAAGAAATCTGTGCATGTTGACTGAGTTGACAAAATTTCCTCAAGCATATGTTTGAGCTAAATGAAAGACTGAACAGGTTTTTTTTTTTTTTTTTCATTTCTTTTTACCACTGATAGGCTAGCTGAAACAAGCTCCACAGGAAAAAGGTCAAGCTCATCAGTCAGTCAAATAATGGCCTCTAGGACAATATTTCTATTCTCTGCACTTTGTGGAAGCAGGGAAAGAACAAAGTTTTTCAACATTTAATGGCTTAATAACACTAAGAAAATAAATGTATTTTACTTCATGCAATGAATAAAATGGCAGTCATTCAATTAAAAAACACTAATTATCTCAGTGATGTCTGGAAAGAAAAAGTAAAAGGGAAGTGAGCATGCAAGCATCTTCTATAAAATAGCTACTAGATTTTAACATATCTTCATCATACCCTTTTACAAAAAAGGAAAACTAAGAGTCAAAGATAAAAAATAATTTGTTCAATAATTAAGTAAACAATAAGATCAAAATTTAATGTAGTTCTATGAAATTCTAAGTCTAGACTTTTTTTATTATAATGACATCTTTTATTCGTCTGAATTTATTCTTCTGTAAAAGGGAAGACTGTAATAAATTATTTTTAAAATCATTTTCTACCTGGTACTTTTATAATCGTAATGTGCAAGAATTTTCTATGAGACCATTTACTACTATTTTAAAGAGTCATCATTAAGTGATTACAAGTGAGTGGTCGACTGTGGGTGAAGCTTCCTTCTGTCATGAAAGCAAGGAGGCCTTTTCACCACTGTGGTGCTGCAACATTCAATGAGGAGCAGTTAAAGACTGTCAACTTCCTACACTTAAGTGCTGCAGAGGAAGGACAACTGCCAGAGCAAACAGCAACTTGTTACTGTTTCAACAACTGAATAAGTTTCAAAGTGAAGAGGATATTTCCTGGTGTCCCACTTAGCTGGGAAAGAAAGGGCAAGATAAAAATTTCCTAGGGAAATAAATCAAAAAAAAGAATAGCATATTAAAATAAACGATGATGATCATGTGAGCATTAGCAAAGGCTCTTTCTTTTATAAACTTTGGGCAAATGTCTTCTAAGTCTCCTTTACCTCCTACTAACTTAAGGGTTTGGGCTGGAACCCAAGAATATGGATCTGGTCTGGTCCTTCTACGTAGCCCACTGACACTAAGTCAATTATTCCCATCTTGTTAGTTCAGTTTACCCTCTATTAACAACTGGGCGCTATTCCTAATTCCTCTTCTATTCTTTCCGTTTTGGAGAAATGAAACTCTTACCAAAAATAGTGTTTTATTTGCAACCTCTGTAAAAAGTGGCAGCTTTAATAAAGAATATGTGGGGCAATGCCATTAATCTAATCTTTTTTCAAAGAACCTGATTTCGCATCAGTTAAAACACAGCATGCATATGCATGCGCAAAAAGCTACTTGATTAAATATAATTTTTTAAATTCTTGATTTCTTTTACTTGTAAATTTTTTTCATTAACAACCATTAATTCTAGAGCAAACTTCAATTTTAAAATCAAAATTCAATTTTTAAGCTTTCAATTTTAAAAACACTTACAATCTTAATGTTTTCTAGCAAAGAGCCATTTTTATATTTTGATAAAGACTACATCCTTTGCTACTCTGATAGCACTACATGGATGCTCAGATGTGATGTTTATGTTTGCTTTGCTATTTTCTGTTACCCATCCAGGCCTTTGCCTTTTTCTGAGATGTGAAAAAAAAGTGGTGGGAACCATTAGCAATAGAGCCTCAGTCTATAATCAGGTCTCTCATAATTTTATCTTTTCTTGTTAACAAAAAAATGCAAAAAACAAAGACAACAAAGGGACTTAGTGTTGGGGTCTGCCATGAATACTAAAGTGGGCTGGGGGTGTGGCTCATCAAGTGAAAATAAACCATTCAAGTCACCCACATCAAGAAGAAAGTTTGGGAACAACTAGGCCAGTGTTTGCATTGGGGCCCTGGAGTCAGGAGAGTTACATTTCCCTTCTCTCTGCTTAACTAAGGCACCAGAGACAGTCTGCTTAACCTCTCCTTTAGGAAATATTAAGTAAACTCTACAATAGAACAGCCCTAAGAGATATTTAAAAATGCATTTGGTTAGTTTTTATTATTATTATTCTATATTGCTACTGTCCAAGATTAGCTTTCAGCATTACTCTCCTCTATCTGAGAGACATGGATGCAGGAGTACAGAGGGGAAATATTAAAAAGTACCTGCACTGACCAAGAGCAAAGTTTTAATAAGAAATGGGCACTGAAATTACATACTTAGTTAATTTTAGGCAAATGCGGTAGAGTTGGTAACTGGCTCCAAAACACTATTTAATCAAATCTCATCAGGTAAACTGACACCAAGAATGAAAGTCTAATATTATAAAACAAACTCTAATTTAGGATTGATGCTATTCATGCTCTAAACTTCCATGCAACTGGCTTTTAACTAAGGCAGTTAAAATCCAGACTAAAGATTTCACTGACAGGACTTGCTCTGAATTGCAGAAATAGCTATCTTAGAAAGAAAATATCAGGAATACCTTAACATTTCCACTTAATGTATTTTAAGATCAGGAAAAAAAACTTAACCAGATGATTCATTAAATAAGCACACATTCTAAATAAACTGCCTAAAGTCTCTTTTTTTTAAAAAAAAAATTACTCCTATTTATTCATTAACAAAGCTATTCCTTAGCTCATCCCTGCCATAACCTGCTCTATTGAAAACCATATGGGAAAGGACATTTAAAAACCGCCACAAACCATGGACTTCTGGTATTAGTGCTACACACAGCATACCCCTATTCATTATTCTACCTCCCTTGTTTAATCTATCATTAAGATTCAGTGACCCTACACTAAATTTAAAGCAGATCCTTCCTTCCTCCCATGCCTAAATTCACATACTTTTCTAGCTGGAGATGCCCTCAAGTATTAACAACTCTACGGGGTTTCTCTAATCTCAGCTCTGAACTATGTCATGCTATAGAACCAAGAAATTGCTGTCTTACATCTCTAACTATGGAGGCTGCCATAAAAAAAGACCATATAATTTACTTAATAAGATAAAGGAGGAAAAATCACCATTTAATAAGCATTTTTTCACTGTATATGGCAAAAGAAGCACAAGGAGACACTGTCATAGTTGTGTTGTCTTAAACATGAATAACACCTGCAGGACTTACTTCAACTGTATTCACCACAGCATTTAGAGCTTTAAATAAAGGTGAAATTCTCAGGTATTGAGTATATTAACAGATGTAAAGACAATGATAAAAAGAACAAGTTGATTTAAACATACACTTGATAACATCAACAATCACCTGGGAGAAAAAGATTTTAAGTTATCAAGAGTATTTTTAGAATGTAGTAAACTTCATTTTCAAATTACAAATAAAAAATCTAATGACAATGTGGTAAAATAAAGAGTAAAGGATTGTGTATAGGATAACTTATCAGAGGTAAAAGAACTTTATGTGATGACAGAATGTTTATCTCTGCTGTACAATGGAGTTGACATGCATGTGGCTACTGCATACATGAAATGTAGCTAGCCTGATGGAAGAGCAGAATTTTTAGCTTTAAAAATTTTTCAATTGATTTAAATTGCCACTCATACCTAGTAGTGAACCTACTGGAAAACACACTAAGATTTCTTAAGAAAGTAGAAAATATACAGCAACACATAACATAATGGTAGTTTCATGTTTCACCTCCTTATTTACAGTCATTGAAAAATAAATGTAGAAACATCATAGCTAAATTAATGTCTCACACTCATACTTTTATTATTTTTAGTAATTTTAAAATAGCCTGAGAATAAAAACTATATGCATGAGTATACCAAAATTGACAGAAGAGAGTATAATGGGTATATTATAATCATTAAATAGCCAAATATTCTATAATTACAAAATTAAAGAAAACATGTAATGTTCTACTAACAAAATGCTAGGAGAATTTCCCAACAGAATTATAAATCTTGTCTAAGTTTTGGGCAAGTATGTGGACCAATGGGTTAAGCTGCTACTTGGTACACATCATCTCATATCAGAGTGCCTAGAATCTAAGTTCCACCTGTATTTCCAATCCAGGTTCCTGCTAATGCACCTGAGAGGCAGCAGTGATGGCCAAGTGCCTGTGTACCTGAAAACCATGTGAGACCCAGATGGAGTCCATGGCTCCTTCTAGATATAACAAATACATTCACTGAATTCTAACAATTCCTCAGCATTCATTCAGATGTCCAGATAGTCAATGAAGGTGTACTGACTGACTAACATGAGTAAGGTATTATTCTGTAGTAATGACTAAAACAAAGCCCTTGCTTCACAGAGCTTATATTCATTTTCTATGCATGTGCATAAGGGTGAGGGAGAGTGAAGGGGGATGCAAACAGAAAATAAATTAGTGAATGTATAAATAAGGTAATCTTAGAGTTAGGTGTTATGAAAGGCATAAAAGACCCCTGCCATTTGTTCTCTATGTTAAATGGGTTGCAATTTAAGTGAGAAGGCCTAAGTCTCAGAAAGAATGCTCCAGACAAAGAAAACATGAAATGCAAAGGTATTGTCAGGTTAAATTTGTTTAAATAAAGTTTTTATTCTCAGTTTACAGAATTAATTGGGGTTCCAAACTCTCCAAGTAAATAGCAAAAGAAGGATCCAAATGGAAAATCTCCAGGATATTGAAGCATTTTCTCTTTCTTAATGCACCACAACACCTCTCCAAAAATGATAATTTCTATAGATCATCTCCCACCTTCTTTTATCCGACCCCATTTCCTCCCAAAATAAAGCTTACTCACTTATCAATTACTGGGATAACTTGGGACATGTTTTAGTTCAACTAAATAATAAATCCCAAATTACTGTAAGGTACAAATTAATAAAGTTTTCTACAGTGATAGCTAACTCAAAGGGATATTTCAGAGATTCTGATCAAAGATACCTTATCTTCAAACACAGCTGGGTGTTGTTTGTATGTTTTTGCTCAAGTGAACAGATATTGTCATGTACTCCAAAAAAAATGGCAAACACATTTGATCATATTTTATTTTTGTCATGTTTCACTGCACTATGCCAATATCAAATAAATTCAAGGATGTCTAGCCTTGAAAGTTACAGCAGCCTGGCAATTACATCCAATGAAAGTCACTTATTTCAGAGCATCATTCTCTGACACTCCTCAACATCACCACTTATTTTTCAGGTTGTATATTGAAAAAGTAAAGATGTGGAATAGCTGTTGCTAAAGCAGAACTACAACCCTCCATCTTCGACATTTTAAGTAAACCTCATAAGTGTTCTACACTCGTGTATGTTTAAGATTGATTCATTTATCTACTCAGCATTTATTGACCACTTCCTATGTTCCAACCTCTCTGGCATGCAGTGTCTACAGCAGCCAGAGACATTAAGACAAATGAATGAAATGTGATGGGGAAATGGGCACCCAGCCTTAGTTTTGTGGAAGTACTTTGGAGTGTTAGACTATGGCAAGTTGGAGAGCATGCCCTATCTAAGAAGGCAGATGTTATGCCACAGCAGCTGACTGGTGGTAGGAAAAAACTAGGATTCAGGGGCTGATGCTATGGCAGAGTAGGTAAGGCAGCCACCTGCTGTGCCAGCATCCCATATGGGTGCAGGTTCAGTCCCAGTTGCTCCATTTCCCATGCAGCTCCTTGCTAATGCACATGGAAAAGCAATGGTGGATGGCCCAAGTTCTTAGGTCCCTACACTCACATGAGAGACCCAGATGAAGATCCTGGCTCTTGCCTTTGGCCATTGGAGAACACTTGGGGGGTGAACTTTTAGATGGAAGATACCTCTCTCTCTCTCTCTCTCTCCCTCTCTCTCTCTTTCTCCCCCTTTGCCTCTTCCTCTCCCTCTCTAACTCTGCCTTTCAAATAAATAGTTTTTTATTATTTATTTGGGAGATAAAGTTAGACAGTGAGACAGAGAGAAAGGTCTTCCTTCTGTTGGTTCACCCCCTAAATGGCCGCTATGGCCAGAGCTACGCCGATTCGAAGCCAGGAGCCAGGTGCTTCCTCCTGGTCTCCCATGTGGGTGCAGGGGCCCAAGCACCTGGGCCATCCTCCTCTACCCTCCCGGGCCACAGCAGAGAGCTGGACAGGAAGAGGAGCAACTGGGACCATATGGGATGCCGGCGCCACAAGCAGAGGATTGACCAAGTAAGCCACGTGGGCAGCCGCTCAAATAAATAATTTTTAAAAAATCTGGGCTTCAGCATCACCAGAATTTTCTGATTCTTTGAGAAAAGAAGAATCCTGTTCTGCTATAAATGGAAAAGCTCCTTAACTTTTTAATGTTGGCAGCCAGCTGAAATTTAAAGCATTCTAAGGTCCAAACTGGTAGCAAACAAAATAGGATAGCATTTACCCAATTTTAGCCTATGCATTACAGAAACAAAAATGGATAAAGACACAAATTCTTGGGTCGGCGCCGCGGCTCACTAGGCTAATCCTCCGCCTTGCGGCGCCAGCACACCGGGTTCTAGTCCCGGACGGGGCGCCGGATTCTGTCCCGGTTGCCCCTCTTCCAGGCCAGCTCTCTGCTGTGGCCAGGGAGTGCAGTGGAGGATGGCCCAAGTACTTGGGCCCTGCACCCGCATGGGAGACCAGGAGAAGTACCTGGCTCCTGCCATCGGATCAGCGCAGTGCGCAGGCCGCAGCGCGCCGGTCACGGCGGCCATTGGAGGGTGAACCAACGGCAAAAGAAGACCTTTCTCTCTGTCTCTCTCTCTCACTGTCCACTCTGCCTGTCAAAAAAAAAAAAAAAAAAGACAGATACAAATTCTTGCCTTAAAGAAAAAAACTCATAACCTTCTAGGGATCACAGCCAGAAACAAATATTTATGATATAATGAGACCACTAAAATGATAAAAATATCAATGGTAATAGTAAGGCATAGAGAAAAGGCAATTATAATAGCTACAGCTACCATATTGAGCACTAAGGTAATCTATACATTATGCATATGTTACATTTCATGTTCATATCAATCCTGTGATACAGAGATTGTTTTATTAAATAGTAGAGTGGGATTTTCTTTCTGACTTCAAAACTCTGTGGGTTTTTCCCTACCTTACTATATTGCCACTCATTACTCTAAACACACATTGGTTTCTAAAGATCAACCATACAAACATTTGAAAGAGAAAGTAATTCCTTTTTAGAAAAAAAAAAACTTTTAAAATACATTATTTTCCATTTAATAATCATCTTGAAAGGCATTATAAAGGAAATGGAAAGATGTGATTTGTAGACATTAATTCTTGAGGTACAGTGTATCTTTGCATAATAAGGTTCTATTAAAAATGCTGATATCTTAGGGGGTTAATGAATTATATGCACTCAATATGTAATAAAATATATTAATTCAACTGATTTATTTGGCAGAAATTCAAATAGCACTTACTGTGAGCAGGCAGTATTATATGAATTTCACAGATACTATTTTACAGAAGAAATATCTAAGGCACAGAGAGGATATACAATTTATCCAAAGTCACAAAACAGTAAGCGCTAAAAGTAATATTATGATCCAGTCTGCCTGGCACCAGAGTACAGACTTTGAACTACAGTGTTAGGCTACCTCTCAATTTTTTACTCCCATTGTGATAAACATGAAAAGGGCAATAAAAGGCACGCTATGACATATATTTGGTCTACAGAAAAATCAGCAATGTGACTCAGTTGCGTTTGTGTTGTTATAGTCTACACATTATTATATGCACATTTATCACTAATTTAATGAATACTAACTTGGTTCAGAAGCTATATCATCAAGAAAAACCAATATAGAAAGAAAAAACATGAAATTTTATTAAATAAATTCAAACTAAAACAAAAATACCATTCTGCCCCTTCAATTCAGCAAAAGCTAGACATATTGACAAGAATCTACCGTTGGGAAGAACATACTTATGCATATTCTAGCATGTTTCTCATCTATTGCAGGTGGTTGAAAAGTAGGAAAATCTTTGAGGGGCAATTTGGAAATATATTTTAAAAGAGAGACAAGAATATGTCCCTTCAACCCAGCCATTCCATTTCTAAATATTTATCACAGAAAAACCCATACATCTTGCAAGACTTGTATGTCCTGTTTTTTAGATTTCCGAGTTCTGGAACTATCTATACATGAAAATGTTATTCAAGTACTTCTTGAGACATTTAACAAAATAATACCATAATGGTAAAGTTGTTATTAGACTTTTCCACATCAATCTAAATATATGGGATAATCTTTTTGTTCTCACTATTCAGTTTACTTTGTAAATTGTGAAACAAATCTGGCAAAATATATAAACTACAAATGAGAAGGATTTGTAATTTGAGGATAATTTAATACTTTTTGATATAGTGTCTGTCCATTCAAAACATACTTGACTATAGGCCCTTTGCCTGCTCCAGCCAGCTTTAACCACAAATCCCTCACCTGCCTCCCCTCCCCTTCAAACTACCCTCAAAATATAAAACCTAACAACTTCATTATGAATTTCCACAATTCTTAATAAGTCCAAATAGTATTAGCTTCATCGGGAAGTATATAGGAACGAGGTAACTAGGCAACTATACTTTACTGAAACCACAATGCCATTTTTATTAATTCATGGGTCTGGCGACATCAAGCATATATCAAGGAAGAAGTTCATTAGTATCAATGTCAAGCACATATTGAGGGCAAGTTCATTCACTAGGTGACCATAGAGAACCTTTTTGCTCTAACCTACATACTTTACATAACTCATCACTTTTAAAGTAAAACAAAAAGAAGGTAGAAATTTGAAAATATGATTAAGCAAAAACAATAGTTGTTTTTAAAAAATATACATTTTCCTATGCCAGATCCCTTTACTTACCAAATATGACAAGCAATACAAAGTAAACCTTGTTTTGTAACTACTATTGTGGCAACAAAACTACTAAAGGAAGTAATTCAGTTGCAATTTTTTTTAAGCTATGGTTATTATCCTTCAAGTATCAATTTCTTTCACTGATTGCTTCAATCTTTTTTTGCTGTTGTTAATTTATTTGAAAGGCAGAGATTCAGAGAGAGACAAAGAGAGAAAAAGAGAGATGTTCCATCCAATGGTTCACTTTCCAAATGGCCGCAAAGAACAGAGCTGGGATGATCAAAAGTCAGGAACCAGCAGCTACCTCTGGGTCTCCCATGTGAGTGCAGGAGCCCAGGCACTTGGGCCATCCTCCGCTGCTTTCCCAGGCGCATTAGCAGCACAGCTGGATTGCAAGTGGAGAAGCCAGGAATTGAACCAGCACTCATATGGGATGCCAGTGCTGAAGGTGGCGGCTTAACCTTCTATGCCACAGTGCTGGCCCTCAATCATTCAACTGACAATTAAATTTGAGGTGCTTTCAACATTAACACACCCTTCAATAACCTCGTTAAATAGATAGCATTATTTCCATTTTACAGATGAGAAAAATGCTCAACTGATGTATCTACTTCTCCACATTCAGACATTTAATAGACAAATGCGATATAACCAAAACTAAACTACCTTCATTCCTAGTTGGCTCTGTTTCAATAAACAGCATTCCCATTATCTTAGTCAAAAAAAAAAATCAAGGAAGCTTCTTTCATTGCCTCTTTAATCTCACTGTCCACCTCTTTCAATACATAATTAAAACAAGACTATCATCATTTCTCAGCTGGAGTATTACAATCCCCCCCCGCCGTGTTTTCACTGTTCTTCTCTACAATCCATTCTATACAAAGAAGCGTTAATTTTAAAAATATACAGTAGGATAATGTAATTTTTCTACAATTATCCCATTACATTTATTATATAATATTTATTATATAATTTATTATATAATAATAATTATCAATTTTTAGAGTAATTATTCTCTCATTCACTACAGTGCTATCTGAATACTAAGATGTGATCCAAGCTGTATCATTTAAATCGGTAACAGGATTTTTCCTGCAACTATGTGAAAGACAAAATTTATTAGAATTACTATACTGGCAGAATATAAACACAGAGCTTTATGTAGCAGGCTCTGTATCCTCTCTGGAGAACTGCTAAGTGAGAACAAAAAAACATGGCTAGTGCTGTAGCATAGTAGAGAAAACGAACACCTGCAATGCCGGCATTCCACACTGGGCACAGATTTGTGTCCCAGCTAATCCACTTCTGATTCAACTCCTCACTAATGGCCTGGGAATAATAAAGGAATTTGGCCCAATGTTTAGGTTCCTGCTTCCTATGTGTGAGACCTGGTAACTAGCTTCGGCATGGCCCAGGCCTTGCCATTGTGGCCATCTGTGGGAGTGAACCAGCCGACAGAAGATATACCCCCACCCCTTCTCTCCGTAATTTTGACTTCTAAATAAATGAATCTTAAAAACAAAAATGCAAAAAAAAAAAAAAAGTTCAGTACAAAGCAGATGTAAGAGATGGACACACGGAGTGGCTTATGTTAGTTTGCGTTAGACTTTCATCACTTATGTGTATTATTCAAACACTGAAAATTTTCTATATATCATGGACTATGTTGGTAAATCCTGATATGATGAAAAGAAACCTTTTTTCAAGGTATATGGGGGGAAAAAACATGTCTCCTTAAAACAAAGTTATTTTGCGTTTCCCTCTTGATTACTTACAACATTCTTACTTTTTAAGAATAGCTTATTAATTTTTTGAAGGGCAAAGTTACAAAAAGAGAGAAATTGACAGAGAAAAGGAGACTGTGAGCTTTTATCTGTTGGTTCATTTCTCAAATATCCTCAATATCTGAGTCTGAGCCAGTCCAAAGACAGGTGCCAGGGAACTCCATGTGGGTGTCCATTTCCAATATGGATGGCAGGGATGCAACTACTTCAGCTGTCTTCTGCTGTCTCCCTAGTGCATTAGCAGGAAGATGGATAGGAACGGGAGGCAGATTTCATGCTTGATTCTCTGCTATGGAATGTAGGCATCCCAAGCAGCAGTTTAACCTGCTACGCCACTCCCTCCACTCCTTACTCATTTTTTGATGTATAGCTAAAATATTGCCTCCTAACAAAGCCTTCCTCAACCCTATGATTAAAGTTAATCTCACTCACTTTAGTCCCCATACAAACTTCTATTAAAACTTCTATTAAATTATCTTGAATATGTTTTATGTTGATTTCCACAGATACAAAGCCCACATACAAATCATCTATGTGCTATAATCTACTAGCATGTTGCTTAGCAGATGATTCGAACATCATGAATATCTAGTAAACATAGGAGTCTATGAAATCTTTGTGCAAATGCCCCAAATTTAAGATATTACATTAATTATCAAAATAAAGTCACAAACAAAGAGCCAATAGAAAGAAGAAAGGTATTCTGTCTATGAGGAGGATGGGAAAATGCTCTATGGAGGTGGCAAACTTTCACATGCACAGTAAAAACTTACTCGACATGGATATGCAAAGTAGAAGAAGCCAAAGCACAAGAGAGCAATGAACAAAGCAAAGGTACAAGAAATTATAGACATATACAAATGAAGAAAGCAGGACAGGGGCTGGCACCATGGCTCACTTGGTTAATCCTCCGCCTGTGGCGCCAGCAGCCCTTATGGGCGCCGGGTTCTCGTCCCAGTTGCTCCTCTTCCAGTCCAGCTCTCTGCTGTGGCCCGGGAAGGCAGTGGAGGATGGCCCAAGTGTTTGGGCCCTGCACCCACATGGGAGACCAGGAGAAGTACCTGGCTCCTGGCTTCGGATCGGCGCAGCTCCAGCCATTGCGGCCAATTGGAGAGTGAACTAACAGAAGGAAGACCTCTCTCTCTCTCTGCCTTTCTTCTCTCTGTGTAACTCTGACTTTCATATAAATAAATAAAATCTTAAAAAAAAAAAAAAGAAAGCAGGACCCCTCTGGGATGGTTGGAGCTTCTAGTGAATAAGTGGGTCTCAAAAGGTGAAGCTGTTTGCTTTTAGTTCACCACAATACACAGACATAAACAAAATAATTATTATTATTTTATAGGTATTTGGGGCCTACAATATCATCTAGTAGTGCTGCTACACCTGAACTTCCTATATAACACTGTAGCATCCTCTGCGTTAGGTATACAACAAAAAGGAAGCAATGGATATACTAATAAATAATTCTAAAACAATCCAGGCAAAAATCTATCTTAAAATTATAGTGACATGAAACTTGTATTGAATGCTTTATATTTTAGGATTGTATTAAGATCTCTGATTGCATTAACAGTTAATCTTCATAACAAATCCCGATATATCACTGTTATAGAGATGAGGAAACTGAGGATTTGGAGAGGCTAATTATCTTGGTCAGAGTGCTAGTAGGTGGTGGACTTAACAGTGTTATATCAGTGTAAGAGAAGAATACAGCAAGTTTGACTAAAAGTTTCTCAGAGGCATTAAAATTCTGTTGCAGCTGTTGAACTAGCTGCTAGGGGATATACCAGGGCATGAGACAGGTATCGTCTTGCTTCCATGAAGCCTATAGTCTAGTGCGAGAGATAGGTAAGCAAATATTAATTACAAATCATGAATCATCAGAGGGAAACAAAGTGGATTTAATGACAGAAAGAAAAAAGTGGCAATAGTTAGACTTGGGGGAATGGTGACAGAGAAAGTTTTTCTAAGAAAACATTTAGGCCGAGATGAAGAATGAGGAGCCAATAATTCAAAGGATGTTCCAGTCAGAACAATCAGAACAAAGGAGATGAGATAAGCAAGAGATCTGTGCATTTAAGTAAAGGGGTCAATATGCTGACTGAATAATGGTTGTGGGAGAAAGTGGTAAAAGATGAGACTGAGGAGGAAGACCAAATCACACAGATCAGCTCTTAGGAGATTACTAAAGTCAAGGTTAAGGCATTTGATTTTTTTTTTTTCTGTTATAGGAATTACAGGAAATCATAAGCAATGGAGTAAACATGTTTTTAAAATATTTCTTTGGCTATTATGTGAAGACTAAAGCGAGGTTACAAGTATGAGAATCAAAGTAGGAAGATCCAACAATGCACTAGTAGAGGTAAGACATAATGGTGGTTATATGTAGCTGTGGAAAACAAAGGCCCAACTTTCTAACATTCACTTGGTTGAGGAAGGTGGGTATTTAAAATGAACAGACTTCATTGAAACTTCTAACCCTGAAACTGTCCATTTTACAACAGAGGAAACAAGTTGAGAATCAAATGAATCTGTTCAAGGCTTCATTCTTTCAACAAGACAGTATAACAAAAAACACAGGCTCTAAAATCAGATAGTCTGGATGTATATCCAGCTAGGCAGTACTGTTTGTACACTGAATAATTAATTTCCCTCTGCATCCAGAGGGCCACAAAATTTAACTATTTGTTTCAAAGTTGACCAAGCCCTGTTACTAAAAAATAAAAGATGGATAGGATTACAGTACCCCTAAATGTCCCTCATAGTGGAAAATTTAGTAATTATGATTTTGTGTTAGAGCCACAATTGTGTATAATGACTTCCAAGCAGTGAGCTGTAAATGATTTGTTCTTCAAAACAGTGGTTATGGGGGCTGGCATTGTGGCACCGTGGATTAAGCCACCATCTGCAGTACCCACATCCCATATGGACACCAGTTCGAGTCCCAGCTG
The DNA here is from genome assembly GCF_964237555.1 of Oryctolagus cuniculus. Classification (NCBI taxonomy): domain Eukaryota; kingdom Metazoa; phylum Chordata; class Mammalia; order Lagomorpha; family Leporidae; genus Oryctolagus; species Oryctolagus cuniculus. Next base: position 122,147,285 of record NC_091438.1, on the reverse strand, counting down.
CTCTACTTTCCATCCAGCTCCCCTGCTAATGTGCCTAGGAAAGCAGCAGAAGATGTCCCACATGTCCTTGCACCCACATGGGAGACCTAGATGATGCTCCTGGCTCCAGGCTTTGGCCTTGCCCAGCCTGGACCATCGCAGCCATCTGGGGAGTGAACCAGCAGATGGAAGATCTTTCTCTGTGTCTTTCTTTCCCTCAGTAACTCTTTCAAATAAATACAAATTTTTAGAAAACAGTTTTATGAAGTGCAAAGAATTGCCTCATAGTCTAAGTGTCGAAAAAGGATTCACAACTTCATGATAAACTCCAGTATCCTAAACCTGGTCTACCATCTTTAAGGCTTCATTACTCCTGTGGCATATACTAATACACTAAAATACTAAAATATATAAAATACTAAATACTAATATATATTATATATAAATATATATTACATAATACATAATTTATATTATAATACATCATGATATATAATTTATAATATATAACAATTATATAATACATAATTATATATTGTATGTTATATATTATATAATTATGTAATTACATACAATATTATATATAATATACAATTTATATATTTATACATAAATATATAAAATACTAAAATACTAATCCCTCAAAAATTTTATTGCATTTCTAATAGTTGCATTTCAATTTTGTTCCACGAAAAACACTTTTTTTTTTTTTTTTTTGACAGGCAGAGTGGACAGTGAGAGAGAGAGACAGAGAGAGAAAGGTCTTCCTTTGCCGTTGGTTCACCCTCCAATGGCCGCCGCTGCAGCCGGCGCACCGCGCTGATCCTGGCAGGAGCCAGGAGCCAGGTGCTTTTCCTGGTCTCCCATGGGGTGCAGGGCCCAAGCACCTGGGCCATCCTCCACTGCACTCCCTGGCCATAGCAGAGAGCTGGCCTGGAAGAGGGGCAACCGGGACAGAATCCGGCGCCCCAACCGGGACTAGAACCCGGTGTGCCGGCGCCGCAAGGTGGAGGATTAGCCTATTGAGCCACGGCGCCGGCCTGAAAAACACTTTTTTAAAAAGATTTTTTAAAAGATTTTTATTTATCAAAAGGCAAAGTTACAGAGAGAGAGAGAGAGAGAGATTGATTGATTGATTGATTGATTATCTCCCTGCTTGTTCACTCCCCAAATGGCTGCAACAGCTGGAGCTGTGCCAGGCCAAAGCCAGAAGCCAGGAGCATCATCCATTCCCCACATGGGTACTGGGGCCTGAACACTTGGGCCATCTTTTGCTGCTTTCCTAGGTGCATTAGCAGAAAGCTGCATTTGAAGTAGAGAGCTGGGACTTGAACCAGTTCCTGTAAGGTATGCTGGTATTGCAGATGGCATTTAATCCACGGTGCCATTTAACCCACCAGCACCCTAAAAAATGCTTTTGCTCATGAAAAAAGTATAACATTATGTAAATATTGTAAAGCACATAGTAGACTAAAATAAAAGTATGGCCATTTGTTATATGTTTCCACATGTATCTGCATATCACAGACATTCTAGATGAAAGTACACAAAAATAAAGTTTCTCTACATTGGGGCCGGCACTGTAGTGGGTGAAGCTGCCGCCTGCAGTGCTGGCATCCCTATGGGTTATCATTTTGAGTCCAGGCTGCTCCACTTCCAGTCCAGCTCTATACTATGGCCTGGGAAAGCAGTAGAAGATGGCCCAAATCCTTGGACCCCTATACCTGCATGGAAGATCTGGAGGAAGCCCCTGGCTCCTGGCTTTGGATCAGCACAGCTCCAGCGGTAGGGGCCATCTAGAGAGTGAACCAGAGGGTGGAGGATCTCCCTCCCTCTGTCTGCCTCTAACTCTCTCTAACTCTGCCTTTCAAACAAATAAATAAATCTTTAAAAGAAAATACATCACAGATTCTAAGAACTTTGGAGCTAAAAGTGATATGTGGGATCCCTTGGGCAAAACAACTACATAATACAGTGGTCATCATAACAAAAATTTCTGAAAAGTGACCAGAACTTTGAGAATTTGTCTAAGATGCTCAGATCATCATAACGTACGTCTGATCTTTTTCTACAACCAGAACACTTCAGCACAGAATTTAAGTGAACTAATTACATGCAGAGTCAATAAAAATGTACTCTATACAGTAACTTAAAAAGTTGCCCGAGGCCAGTGCTGTGGCGCAGCAGGTTAACGCCCTGTCTTGAAGCGCCAGCATCCCAAATTGGTGCTGGTTCTAGTCCCCGCTGCTCCTCTTCCAATCCAGCTCTATGCTAAGGCCTGGGACAGCAGAAGATGGCCTAAGTCCTTGGGCCCCTGCACCCCCAAGGGAAACCCGGTTCAAATGCTAATTGGTACCAGTAAATGACTTAGTAACACTCTCATATATACACAGTCAGAAACAAATGCTAGCACACTATAAATTTTTTTAAAAGATTTATTTTATTTATTTGAAAGATAGAGTTACAAAGTTAGAGACAGAGAGAGATGTCTTCCATCCGCTGGTTCAATCCCAAATTGGCTGGGATAGTAAGAGTTGGACCAACCGGAAGCCAGGAGCCTGGAGCTTCTTCTAGCTCTCCCACATGAATGCAGGTGCCCAAGGACCTGGACCATCCTCGACTGCTTTTCCTGGCACATTAGCAGGGAACTGGATTCGAAGAAGAGCAGTCAGGACTCAAACCAGCACCCACATGGAACACCGGCACTGTAGGTTGGGGCTTTAACTCGCTGCACCACTGCATAGGCCCCATTAATAAAACTAGGATTATTATTATTATTATTGAAATAGCTTTTATCAGTTAATATTTCTATAAAATAAGAAAGGTTTTATTAAAATGTCATTGCTGGGACCTGCACAGTAGCATAGTAGGCTAAGCCTCTGCCTGTGGCACCAGCATCCGATATAGGCACCAGTTCATATCACAGCCGCTCCTCTTCCAATCCAGCTCTCTACGTATGGCATGAAAAAGCAGTGGAAGATGGCCCAAGTGCTTGGGCCCTGCATCTGCATGGGAGACCTGGAAAAAGCTTCTGGCTCCTGGCTACACATCAACCCAGCTCTGGGCAAAGCAGCCGCTTGAGGAGCAAACCAGCAGATGAAGATCTCTCTCTCTGTTTCTCGCTTTCTCTGTCTGTAACTTTTCCTCTCAAATAAATCTATCTATCTTTCTTTCTTTTTTTTTTTTTTTTTTTTTTTTTACAGGCAGAGTGGACAGTGAGAGAGAGAGAGAGACAGAGAGAAAGGTCTTCCTTTTGCCGTTGGTTCACCCTCCAATGGCCGCCGCGGCCAGAGCACTGCAGCCGGCGCACCGCGCTGATCCGATGGCAGGAGCCAGGAGCCAGGTGCTTTTCCTGGTCTCCCATGGGGTGCAGGGCCCAAGCACCTGGGCCATCCTCCACTGCACTCCCTGGCCACAGCAGCGGGCTGGCCTGGAAGAGGGGCAACCGGGACAGAATCCGGCGCCCCGACCGGGACTAGAACCCGGTGTGCCGGCGCCGCTAGGCAGAGGATTAGCCTAGTGAGCCGTGGCGCCGGCCTAAAATAATATTTAAGGTCCTAAGTCATTATATTTTCATTTGTTGATCTTAATATCATCTATAAATAGAAGAATTAATCAGTTACCTCTTATAATGTAACAGAAAATATTTTAGCCAATTTGAGATGATTCACTATTGACTCCCAGCCAGGAAACTGAAAGGTGATTTTGTCAGTAAAGCAAAAATGCCAGAAACTTAGTAGGCAGCAAAGTTATAGCAGGATTAGCTTAACAAGGTGATGATGGCCAGCACCACGGCTCACTAAGCCAATCCTCCACCTGCAGCGCCAGCACTCCGGGTTCTATTCCCGATTAGGGTGCCAGTTCTATCCTGGATACTCCTCTTTCAGTCCAGCTCTCTGCTCTGGCCCGGGAAGGTAGTGGAGGATGGCCCAAGTCCTTGGGCCCTGTACCCACATGGGAGACCAGGAGGAGACACCTGGCTCTTGGCTTCAGATCGGCTCAGCGCGCCAGCCGTAGCGGCCATTTGGGGGGTGGACCAATGGAAGGAAGATCTTTCTCTGTCTCTCTCTCTCTCTCACTGTCTAACTCTGCCTGTTAAAAAAAAAAAAAAAAAAAAAAACCACCAAGGTGATGAGACAGAAATGTCATGCGTACAGTGCTACTGAAACGTGTGTGTTTAATAATCTTGATTTCCAGGGCCGGCTGTGTGGGGCAACAGATTCAAGTCCCATGTAGGCACAGGTTCAAGTCCCAGCTGCTCCACTTCCATTCCAGCTCACTGCTAAAGTGCCTAAGAAAACAGTGGAAGATGGCCCCAGTCTCTGCCATCCACGTGGGAAAGTCAGAGGAAGCTCTTGCTTCAGATCAGCCCAGCTCTGGCCGTAAGAGCCATATGAGAAGTGAACTAGCAGATGGAGTAACTCTTTCCCTATCTCTCTCTGTATGTTGGCCTTTCGAATAAATAATTAATTCTTCAAAAAAATAAAAAATAAAAGACAAACAGCCAAGATATCCTGGTAAAATGGCTCTCCTAAGACAAAAAGCCACCATTTGAAAAGTATGCTTAATTCCATAGGACAAATGCTCACACTGTAGCTGATTTCAAGCTGCAAACAATTTATAAGATTGACAAAATTACTGATTATCTAACAATCATCTTTTTTCTACTGACCGGAGTTAGCATCAAGACTATATGACTAATAACGTCAATAAAATATTTGTCAAAAACACTGGCTCCTGGCTTTGGCCTGGCCCAGCACTAGCTAATCTCTGTCTCTCTGTGTGTCTCTCTCTGTAACTCAGCCTTTCAAATAAGTAAATCTTTAAACACACACACATAGAATAGAGAAGATTATAGAAGGTTTTCTGAAGGATTTATCATCTGAGTATAGTTTTCCTGAAATAAGTAAGGGTACTTTGAAAAGTTTGTGGAAAATGGAATTAAAAGATAAATTTATTTTGGTACCTAAATTTAAAGATTTATTTACTTATTTGAAGTATGGACATAGACACACACACACATACCTTCTATCCACTGGTTCACTCCCACAACATCCAGGTCTGGGCCAGGCCAAATCCAGGAGCCAGGAAATCCCATCCTAGTCTTCCATATAGGTGATAGGGCCAAAGTACTTGAGCCATCCTCCTCTGCTTTCCCAGATGCATTAGCAGGAAGTTGGAAGCACAGCATCCAGAACACAAATCATCACTCCAGTACAGACCACCAAGTATTTCAAGTGGTAACTTAACCCACTGTGCCATAATCCTGCTGGTCCAGGCACAAAAAAATCTGTGAGCTACCTGCTTAGTTTTTTCATAACATGCAACTTCTATGAACTTTTTGAGGACCCCTTATATGTGTCTCTGAATAGCATGAGAAAAAGTCAAGCTAAGAGAGAAAAGCTAAAGGAACTATTATGAGATAGATTCACATACTTTTCATCTTTTTGTTCTTCTCTCATAGGTTATTCAACTCCCTAAATGTTAGCAACAGCTAGAGCTGGACCAGGACAAAGCCAAGAGCTAGGAACACAATCTGGGTATTCCGTATGGGTAGCAGGGACTCAAGTACCTGAGTCATCACCTGCTGCCACACAGAGTGCACATTAGCAGGAAGCTAGAATCAGGAGCAAAGCCAGGACATTCTGATATAGGATACAGAGTTCCAAGCAATTTTTCAATTGCTGTGTCAAATGCCTGCCCTTCACATTCCTTTTTAAAGGACAAGTAAATGATATCAATTGGTAAAATGTAAGGTACAGCATAGAAAGAAGAGTAACCGTTACACAAATTAGTTTAGATTTACTAAAGTTATACTCACCAATGTTGCCTCACTTTCATTCTCACAATTAAATATTACTGTTATGATGATTTTAAAAGAGAGGAAAGTGGGTATGTAGTAATATAGAAGGAGGTGAGAAAGCCTAAGGCTACATTACAGACCATATCGATAAATGAAAGATTTAGGATATGGAATCACTGAAAGCACTAAAAATCAAACAATGGGAGAAAGCAATTACTTGACTTTATGGTATTTATTCATTTTATTTACTTGAAAGGCAGAGTGACAGAAGGGGAGAGAAGGTGAAAGAGAGGAAGACAGCAGATGGGGGGTGGGGGTGGGGTTTGGAACAAACATCTTCCATCTGCTGGTTTACTCCCTAAAAGTCTGCCACAGCCAGTTCTGGGCAAGACTGAATCCAGGAACCAAGAAATTCATCCGGGTCTTCGACATAGGTAGCAGGGACCCAAGTACTTGAGCCATCACCTGCTGTCTCCCACTGCCATTAGCAGGAAGCTGAATCAGAAGCAAAGGTGGAACTCAATCTGGGGCTCTCCAATTTGGGATTAGGATATACAAAGCGGTAGCTTAATCCGCTGAAGAGCCAACCCAGCAATGACTTTATTATGACCCAAGTATCATTTATTTATAGGTAGGTACTCAAAAAATTGAGAAAAATGAGTATTACTTAAAAATTACACATAGATTTCAAAATTTTGCATTAAAATTAACTAATCCTTTAATTCTGTTTTAACATAAACTTTCTGAATTACTCTTGTATTCTGAGTTAGTAATTCATTACAGCAGGAAGAGTTGACTATTGGGCCGTAAACTTACATCAAGACCCATGTGATATACAGCCTGGGGACGTGCTATTTTCAACTTGTACAGCCATAACAGGAGAGCTCACATAACAAAAGTTATAAAAATCAAATGAACTGGGGTGGTGCAGTGAATTAGTGCTAGCATCCCATATGGACACTGGTTTGAGTCCTGGCTGCTCCACTTCAGATACAACTCCCTGCTGGTGCGTCTGGGAAAGCATGAAGATGGCCCACTGTACCTTTAACCCCTGTACCCACGTGGGAGACCTGGATAAACTCCTGGCTCCTGACTTCAGCCTAACACAGCTCTGGCCATTGAGGCCATTTGGGGAGTAAATCAGTGGATGGAGATCAAATGAAGTAAGGCAGAGGAAGGGAGTTAAAAAGCATAACACACTAACCCAGTGTGGAGCTTCCTGCACTCTCCCCCTCAACAAAGTAACGGACACTTTCAAGGTCAACAATCAGAATATCATTGACTTGAAGAGTATCTGAAGAAATATCAGATTATGAAAAAAAATTCTCCTTTTCAATGAATATCTACAAGAAATATAGATGATAAAATTTCCCTACAGAGAATAGTTTTTGTAACAGATTAGTATATTTATTCTCCAAAGAAAGCATTCATTCCATTCACTTATACAACAATATGGAAGCACAATACTGATGGAAGCACTACATGAAATTAGTTATAGAAACTCTGCATGATGAAGTAAATATCACCTCTTGATAATATCTTAGGAGTTTGTTCTCTTGAGACAAAGTAGGAATTTGTTCTCTTCACACTTAACAAAAATGCTCATGAAAAGTAGTTCCACAAAATTATCCAATATAACATAAAATAATATATAAATAATAATATAAAACTCAAGAAAAATTTTCTCTAAAGTTACTGTCTATTTTCTCTTTCTTTAACAACAAGAGAAAGGCAAAACACATAGTCACCATCGCCAAAAGAGTTCTTTGAATTCTTAGCAAATGTGAATAAATTGGAGTATTTGTGTACAACATATTTATATTTGCACTACAAAGGTACTTCAAAAAGTCTGTGGAAAATAGAATGAAAGATAAATTTATTTGGGTACAAAAAATTCTAATTCATGCTATGAAGAGTCTTCAAAAAGTTCACAGCAGTACAGACATTTGGCAGAGCAGTTAAGATGCCATTCGGCATTCCCACATTCCAGACTGGAGTGGCTGGATAGGAGTCTGGCTCAGCCTCTGATTCCACTTTCCTTCTAATGTACACCCTGAAAGGTAGCAGATGATAGCTCAAGTACATGCGTCCCTGCCACCCACACTGAAGTCTGGATTGAGTTCCAGGCTCCTGAATTTGACCTGGCCCAACACAGGCTTTTGTGGACATTTGGGCTCTGAATCAGTAGATAGCAGATCTGTATTTGGTCTTAGTCTTGATCTCTCTCTCTCTCTCTCCTATTCTAATAAAAACAAACAAATAAAAATTTGAAGTGCATGGAAAACGCATATTATGAAAAACTGTGTATGAATATTAAATATTTTCTGCAATAAAATAAATTTATATATTAATTCCATTGTCTGTGAACCTCTGAAGTACCCTCATGCTTTATCCAGGTATATTATGCCCAGTTCTCTAAATTTTTTTGGTAAAATTTTTCATTTAATATACGTAGCTCTCTTTTAAGTCTTCATTTCACCATTTTTTTGTGTGCTTTACTTTTAAGTGTATAGTTACACTGATTCTCAGTAAATTAAATGAGTTTTAAAATACATGGAATTACCATATGATCCAGCAGCAATTTCATTTATAGGTATATATTCAAAAGCACAGAAAGCAGAGTTTTGAAGATACATTTGTATACCCACATATATAAAACAATACCATTAATCAAATAGCTAAAAGGTGGAAGCAACCATAAGAGTTCATTCAAGGGGTGAATGGATAAACAAAATGTGATAAATACGCCCATGCACGTATACAGAATGAAATACTGCAAGAAATGAAATTCTGACCAATGCTACCATATTAATGGATATTGATGACATTAATTTAATTTGAGTGGAATAAAGCAAGACATGAAAGGCCATATATTGTATAATTCCACTTATATGAAGCACTTGGAGTAGTGAAATTCTTAAAGAGAAAAACTAAAATGGTAGTTTGGGTAGCACCTAGTAGAAAATTAAAACTTAATGGAAGTTTCAATTTGAGAAAACAAAAAGACTTCTGAAGATAGATGGAAATGATGGCTGCACATAAATGTGAATTTTATTTGATCCCACTGAATCATGCACTTAAAAATGATTAAAGTGTCAAATTGTTATGTACATTTTATAATTTAAAAAACATAAAGAAGTCACATACATGGCAAATTGCCATAATATATGCAAACATAATACACACAAACACACACACATATTCTAGAATAATTTCATTAAGCTAATTAACATATCCTTTACTTCATTTAAAATTTTTGCAGTGAGGCCAGCTTATAGCACATCAGGTAAAGCCACTGCCTGCAGTGCCGGCATCCCATATGGGCGCTAGCTCAATCCCAGCTGCTCCTCTTCTGATCCAACTCTCTGCTATAGCCTGGAAAAGCAATAAAACATGGCCCAAGTGCTGGGCCCCTGTACCCATGTGGGAGACCCAGAAGAAGCCCTGGCTCTTGGCTTCTGGCTTCGGGTTGGCACAACTCTGGACGTTGTGGCCAAATGGGGAGTGAACCAGCGGATGGAAGACTTCTTTCTCTTGCTCTCTGCCTCTCCTTCTCTGTCTAACTCTGACTTTAAGTAAATTAAATAAAATCTTAAAAAGAATTCTTTTTGCAGTGAAAATATTTAAAATTTAGGGGTGGACGGTCATTTGCAACAAGATGGAGGAATCTGGAAAACATCATGCTGAGTGAACTAAGCCAGTCCCAAAGGGACAAATATCATATGTTCTCCCTCATCCCTCATCGGCGACAACTGAGCACCAAAGGGGAAACTTGTTGAAGTGAAATGGACACTATCAGAAACAGTGACTTGATCAGCTCTTGTCCTGACTGTTGATGTACAATGTAATACTTTATCCACTTTAGTATTTTTTTTGTTCTAGTACTATTGGTTGAACTCTGTAATTAACACACGATTATTCTTAGGTGTTTAAATTTTAACTGAAAAGTGATCCCTGTTAAGAATTTGGCAAACATTATGCAGGGTGAAATAAGCCAGTCCCAAAAGGACAAATATCATATGTTCACCCTGATCAGTGACAACTAACCGAGCACCAAAAAGGAAACCTGTTAAAGTGAAATGAACACTATGAGAAATGGTGACTTGATCAGCCCTTGCCCTGACTGTTGATGAACAACTTAATACGTTATCCCTTAGTATTTTTTTTGTTTGTTCTACTTAATAGTTTTGGTTGAATACTATAATTAATAAGCAGTTATTCTTAAGTGTTGAAACTTAACTGAAAAGTGATCCCTGTTAAATATAAGAGTGGGAATAAGAGAGGGAAGAGATGTGCAATTCGGGACATGCTCAAGCTGACTTGCCCCAAACAGTAGAGTTAGAAACATACCAGGGGATTCCAATTCAATCCCATCAAGGTGGCATGTACCAATGCCATCTCACTAGTCCAAGTGATCAATTTCTGCTCACAATTGATCATAATGATAGGACTAAGAGCCAAAGTAGCACATAAACAAGACTAGTGTCTGCAAATACTAACTGATAGAATAAAAAAGGGAGAGAACGATCCAACATGGGAAGCGATACACAGCAGACTCATAGAATGGCAGATGTCCTAAACAGCACTCTGGCCTCAGAATCAGCCCTTAAGGCATGCGGATCTGGCTGAAAAGCCCATGAGAGTAATTCAGGCATGGAAAGCCAAGACACTCTGGCAAAAAAAAAAAAAAAAAAAAAAAAAAAAAAACAAAACAAACCACCTAAATGAAAGATCTCTGCAAGTGAGATCCCAGTGGAAAGAACAGGTCATCAAAGAAAGAGGTTCCTTTCTCTGAAGGGAGGAGAGAACTTCCACTCTGACTACGACCTTGTCTAAATATGATCAGAGTTGGTGAACTCAAAAGGCTTCCATAGCCTTGGCAACTCATGACAAGAGCCTAGGGTGATTACTGATGCCATAAACAAGAGTGTCAATTTGTTAAGTCAACAACAGGAGTCACTGTGCACTTACTCCTCATGTAGGATCTCTGTCCTTAATGTGCTGTACATTGTGATTTAATGCTATACCTAGTACTCAAACAGTATTTTTCACTTTGTGTTGCTATGTGGGTGCAAACTGTTGAAATCTTTACTTAATATATGCTAAACTGATCTTCTGTATATAAAGAGAATTGAAAATGAATCTTGATGTGAATGGAAGGGGAGAGGGAGCGGGAAAGGGGAGGGTTGCGGGTGGGAGGGAAGTTTTTTTTGGGGGGGAGCCATTGTAATCCATAGGCTGTACTTTGGAAATTTATATTCATTAAATAAAAGTTAAAAAAAAAAGAAAGGAAAAAAAAATTAGGGGTGGAAATCTGGTCTGGTAGTTGAAATGCTGGTTAAGATGCCCATGTTCCAGTGGTGTACCTGAGTTTCATTCCTGGCTACAGCTTCTGATTCCAGTTTTCTGCTAATGTGGACCCTGGGAGGCAATAGTGATAGTTCAAGTAATTGAGTCCCTGCCATCCATGTGTAAAAACCTGGATTGAGTTAACAGTTCTGGGCCTCAGTTTAGGCTGAGCAGCAACCATTGTGAGCACCTGAGTAGTAAACCAGCAGATGGGAGCTCTCTCTCTCAGAAATAATTTTTTTTTTAATTTTAAAAATTTAAATCTGCTTAGTAATATATATCGTAATTTTTAGAATTACTTATTTATTTATTTACTTTTTTTGAGAGGCAGAAAAAGAATGCTCCCTAATCCACTATTTCACTCCTCATAAACCAGTAACAGCTGGGGTTGGGCCAGGCTGAAGCTGGGAGCTGGGAACTCAGTTTGAATCTCCCATGTGGGTGGGAGGGATCCACCTACTTGAGCTGTTTATCCGCTCTGTCTTATGACCTGTACTGGCAGGAAGCCAGAATGCAGAGGGGGGACCAGACTCAAACTGGGGCACTACCATATGAGATGCAGGCATCCCAAGTGGCCTCTTCACTTCTAGGTTAACCAGTCACCGCACTATACAATAGATTGCTAAAAATTATTCCTCCTAACTGAACCTCTGTACCTTTCAACCAGTATCTTCCCATTCTCTATCCTGAAATCCCAAATCTACCCCAGCCTCCCATAACCACCACTGTATTATCTACTTCTGTGAGTTTGACTTTTTTAGACCTCACATGAGTGAGATCACATATTTTTCCTTCTGTAACTGAGTTGTTTGACACAGCATAATGTCCAAAGGATCATCTTTGTTACGCAAAATGAAAGAATTTCCTTTTTTTCTAAAAGTTCAAATAAGGGTTCCATTGTGTATATATATAATCACATTTTCCTTATACATTTCTCTGTTGATGGATATTTAGGTAGTTTCATAATTTTGGCTAGTTTGACTAATGTTAAAGTAAACATGGAGTTGCAGTTATCTCTCTGACATGCGGATCTACTGATTTCAATTCCTTTAGGCTTTTTATTTGTATTCTATAATGACTAAACATGCCAGCACCACAGCGCTGGCCACCAGTTTTTAATTTTGATAAAGTCCAATTAACCTATTTTTCCTTACCTTATTTGTGTTTTTGGTGTCATATCAAAGAAATCATTGTCTGATACAAGGCCACGAAGACCGTTTCCTATGTTTTTCTCTAAGAATTTTTAAAGTTTCAGTTCTTTCATTTAGGTCTGTGAATAAATTTGAGTTAATTTTTCACAAGATATGAGGGAATAGCCCAATTTCAATCTTTTGCATGTAGATATCCAGTTGTCCCAGCAACATACTTTGAAAAGATTATTGTTTTCATGTCTTCAAATAGCTGTCAAAAATTAACTGACCAATAATATAAGGATTTATTTCTATACTCCTAATTCCAATGATCTATATATCTGTCTTTATGCTATCACCATAGTATTGAGACTCCTTTAAAATTTTAATTCACTTACAAAACTGAGGGTAATAATATCAAATTAAATACCATTTACTTTCTACTGCCTCTCAATATTATAAAATGTATCTATTATAAAGACTTGGAGCTGGAGTTGTGGCCAGCAGCACACATGAGTGTCACATACGTGATGCTAGCACCCCATATGAGTATCAGTTCAAGTCTCAGCAGCTCCACTTCAGATCTAACTCCCTGATAACGAGCCTGAGAAGGCAGCAGATGATGGTTCAAGTACCATGACTCCCATCATCCACAATGGGAGATCTGGATGAAGTTCAAGGCTCCTGGCTTCAGTCTTACACAGCCCTGGCAGTTGTGGCCATTTTAGGTGTGAACAAGTGAATAAAAGATACCTCTTTTTCAGTGTCTCTCCCCTTCTCTATAACTCTGGCTTTCAAATGAATAAATCATAAAAAAGGAATTATGTATAAGCAACTGATTTTTAATAATGTGTTGCACCAAATGCATCAAAAGTAAAAAGTCATCTTTAAGATAAAAATAAAAATTCTTTACTATCAAAGGAAAAAGATCCAAAACCTTGATTTATAGGAATTCAAATACCATAGCATCAGAGAACACTATTTGGACCCTGAATTCCTTAACACCTCAAGGACTAAAGAACTATTTACATTTCATAGTGGCATATTTACACATTTACATATACAGTGACTTTCTATTGACCAGTTTTCTCACTCTCACTTCCTCTCATACATACACACAAATGGTTGACTTGAAGTACATGACACTTCTAAATTAACATGTAACCATCAAATTTTAGAACCAGAAAAATCTTTAACTCATTTCCCATGTTTCATACATGACACAGACTTAGAGCAGTTATGTGAATCCCACAAGATTAGATAGGGAAAAAAAAGTATTAGAATGCAGGTTTCCAAATTTCTTAAAAAAATTATTTATTTATTTGAAAGGCAGAGTTACACAGAGAGAGGAGAGGCAGAGAGAGCGAGAGCGAGAGAGAGAGGTCTTCCATCTGTTGGTTCACTCCCCAGATGGCCACAACAGCAGGAGCTACACTGATCCGAAGCCAGGAGCCAGGAGCTTCTTCCGGGTCTCCCACACGGGCGCAGGGGCCCAAGGACTTGGGCCATCTTCTACTGCTTTCCCAGTCCATAGAGAGAGCTGGATGCGAACCGGCACCCGTGTGGGATGATGGCACTGCAGGTGACAGCTTTACCTGCTACACCACAGTGTTGGCCCCTCCAAATTTTTTTTCATCTCCTGGATATTGATTGATTTGCTATTTCAACAATCAGTTAAAAAGAGTGAGGCAGTATATTTAGTGCTAGCAACATAAAGATTAAAAGGCTGCGACCTTTCCCTTACAGAGCCAATGAAGAAAGAAAAGCAAATAGAAAATAAGTAACAAGACAAGAGGTGTTGCAACAGAAGTGTATGTAGCAGGTTCACTGGGACAGAGGGATTTCATGAATATTTTATGGTTCTAAGACATTTTATATTTTAATTGGCAAAAAATTTTGGTTGTTGTAAACCATGAAAACTTCAAACAGATGAGGAGGTAAAAGGTCACTCAGAACAAAACAGATAATCACATGGCTTGTCAGTGACAGAAGGATTAGAATTTAGATTTCTAAAATCCGAGAACAATGATCTTTCCTCTATTATAAGCTAACTAATTACCAGTTGAAAAGTACTGTTCATTTGAATAAAATCTGGAATAGTTAATCCCTAGATTAAGAAAATGTTTTAAAGAATTTAGGTAGGGGAAAGCATTTAATATGATGGGTTGAGCCACCACCAGCATCCCATGTGGGCACCAGTTCAAGTCCTGGTTGCTCAAACTCCAGTCCAGCTCCCTGCTAGAGTGCCTAGGAAAGCAGTGGAAGATGGCCTGAGTGCCTGGGCCCCTACATCCACGTGGGAAAACTGGATGAAGCTCTGGTTCCTGGTTTTGGCCTGCCAACCCTAGCCTCTGTGGTTGGAAGGAAGGGGGGCAATTCTGAGATGACACTCATTTAGGAGGAAGCAATCAAGATTATCAGATATTACAAGAATAACATAAATGTATTTTAAAATTTTATTTTGCACCTTCATGCAGTATTTTAAAGAAATAGTAGAGACTTTATATAACCAAATCAAAGAGACTGTCGCATTACAACCAAAAAGAGCATGCTTATTTCAACATGAACACACAAAATGCTTAAAATACTGAGATTTGCTCGGATAAGTTCTCTTTGCAAAAGCCATCAGTAACAAATAATACTCTTACAGATGCTTTTGTTTTTCAATTAAGACATTCATTAACCACACCTACTATCTAACAAATTCAGTAGTAGGCCCTGAAATAAAAAGGTGACCTTGACACTTTCCTTTTTTTAAGGTGTACATAGTCTAACAGGATAAATAAGTAAGTAAACAGTTAATTGCAAATTAGTGTGGTGCGTGCTATGACAGATATACGTTCACAGAGAGAGAAAGGACTCAAGAAAAAGATACCTAATCTAAATAAATACAAATTCACCTAGATTCCATAACCACTTAGCTTTAATCTACTTTTGATAGTTTCAACAAATCAATTTTCCACCATTACAAAACAAAGGTTGGCCATAAGTCAGAGGGGAGAGGAAGAGCATCATAAGTTCTAAAGCTAGTTCTTGGAAATCTAGAATAACTTTTGAACAATAACGGATACATATAATACTAACAAAGTCTACTGTTTTGACAGTTAGCATTTGTTTATATTTATAACATATACATATATCAATCACACTTTATTTATTTATTTATTTTTGACAGGCAGAATGGACAGTGAGAGAGACAGAAAGAAAGGTCTTCCTTTGCCGTTGGTTCACCCTCCAATGGCCACCGCAGCCGGTGCACTGCGCTGATCCGAAGCCAGGAGCCAGGTACTTCTCCTGGTCTCCCATGGGGTGCAGGGCCCAAGCACTTGGGCCATCCGCCACTGCACTCCCGGGCCACAGCAGAGAGCTGGCCTGGAAGAGGGGCAACCGGGACAGAATCCAGTGCCCGACCGGGACTAGAACCCGGTGTGCCAGCGCCGCAAGGAAGAGGATTAGCCTAGTGAGCCGTGGCACCAGCCAATCACACTTACTTTAGATCCATGCCTCATATATTATAACTTTCATTATATACAAACATTATTTACATATTCAATTAATAATTACCGGGCCGGCACTGTGGCATAGCTGGTAAAGCTGTTGCCTGCAGTGCCAACATCGCATATGGGTTCCAGTTCGGTCCCGGCTGCTCCACTTCTGATCCAGCTCTCTGCTATGGCCTGGGAAAGCAGTGAAAGATAGCCCAAGTCCTTGGGCCCCTATACCCATGTAGGAGACCCAGAAGAACCTCCTGGCTCCTGCCTTCAGGTCAGTGCAGCTCCTGCTGTTGCAGCCACCTGGGGAGTGAACCAGCAGATGGAAGACCTCTCTCTCTCGCTCTCTGAAACTCTTTCAAATAAATAAATCTTTAAAAAAAAATCAGGACTCTTACAGAAATTTTATTATATTTCTACTATTTCAAATTTTAAGTAAAGTATTGATGCGTATGTACGTTATGATCAACAAAATTTTCCCAGCAACAAAATAGTAGCTTTAAAAAAACACCATATTAAAATTCTCTCATAAATGACATGAAGAAATAATAAGGGAAACATCTTCTAGTTCAATAGAAATAGTGATATTTTTATGATTTTTTTTCTTATGATGATGATTTTTATAGCACACTATACACAAACCTTTTAAGAAGAACTATTTCACATTTCCATTAGGCATGTAAATATAAAGTGCTTTTGAAAACAGAACACTAAAAGAAGTAGAAACAAACGCTAATGGCATAGTTTTTGAATATAGTATATACAATCTATAACTCTAATATTTGCTTTTGAAATTGAGTTTTTATTTAAAAAGTCAGGATTCTTTAAACGTGATTTTCATTATATTCTGCCTTCATAATTATTACAGATCTATTCTACCATACTGCAAACAGGAAAGAAACAAAAACAAAACCAGGGTCCCCAAACCAAAACTTTATTAAAAAGGTCTAGAAGGTATAAAGAAATTCCAGAGTTGTTTATCTTTAAAATGTATAAAATAGAAAGTCCATTTTATTATTAGTATACATGAGTTTCTCTTTACAAGATCAATTCCATTTAAAAAAAAAAAACTACCTACTATTAGTGGCAAGGCAAGGGAAATTTTAACAATTTTATTTAATATTCCTCTCAAAACAATATGAAAACAATTCAGATAATATTAGTCAAACAGGAAGTTATGGTACTTTGATCTCTAACAATGAATGATAAATTACTTGCATAAGATAGTCTTATTTTGAACAATTATTTTTGCCTGCCCTCATTCCAACAGACTTCCAGATCAGTATATTTTATGCTTCTCTCCCAAAATACTTAAAAGAAGGTTAGCACTTTTGCAAGTAGGGGTTATTTAACGCTACATATCCTATCACAAGTAAAAGCTCAAATGAGAAAATATTCCCTTAGATGTGTATAATCATCTTAAAATTAGGAGTTCTTCTCTCAGTTTCTGGAATTCATCAAATCACAATTATTTCTTCATTGGATATTTTTTTAGATAAAACACCTACAACAAACATTTGGCTTTTATTTTCACGCCTTCAATTACTCAAAACTTCCAACATCAAGTTTCTTGAAAAGCATTACATAATCAACATGTGGAATAGCTGTAGTTGAAGGAGGAAAAGAATACTTCCTTGCCTTCATATACATAGATGTCATCTCTGTACACTGTAGGCTACAATTCTATTGGGTTTTTTTAATCCAATTTTGCACTCTAAGTACAAATAATTTGTTTTCTTCTGTCACTCATAGAGCTTTCCCAGTATTATTCTTTCCCAAAGTACCTTCTTCTCTCATTTCCTAGATCCCTTTCTAGCAAGTCCATGTTCAGTATTATTTTTCCCCACTGCCCTCCCTCCACCCCCCGGACATTAGCTGTAAAATAGATGTAAAGCTTGGTGTAAGTCCAAAAAAATTTATGATCAAAATACATACTTAGCAAATTGTTTGGCTAAATCTTTCATGTATGATGAAAGATTATTACCACAATTCATTAGCAAATTATAGACTTTGAAATGTAGGCAGACAAATATTTGGCCCTGTATCAATCAATTTGGACCAGCTGGGTAGAAATTCACACAATCCCAGGAAACCTGGGAAGTGAGGTGCTCTTTCATTTTTCATTCACTTGAAACATTAAAGAAAAATTATCTTTCTGTAAAAATGTCCACTTCTCAAGATTTTAGCAGAGCCATTTCAGAATGGATTTAATTTTCAGTCAATTATTACTTCAGTGACCAATAAACTGATCATTTTTCCTGCAAGTTATTATGGAAAAATAGTGTTAGGTACACATAAGGATAGCCTAAATACTTAACAATTATATTCAAGTTTTAAAAATCAAATATTTAACAAGTTTTATTTCTTTAAAAAGAGGGGGACACTTCCATACACACTAAATAAGCCTAAAAACTAATTTTCCGTTATTAATGATATATAATTAACATTCTTCCTCTGAGCCTCCCTACCCTACTGAAGTGCCCCTATCAAAGATTCTGACTGATCCTATATCAGTCTGTTTTGGTTAAGCTACAAGGCTACATATAGGGGCAGCTGCACTTTGGGAGCAACTTAAAACAAATTTCATCTTAGTGGCATCTAATCCAGTGCTTGGTACAAGACGCATGGAAAAGTCAGTGTCAAAATTAAACAATGAAAGCTTTACGTTGAACAGATGCTTTTGCCTTGCAGCTGTAAAACCTTAGAACAATCCAGTATTCTACTGTCTGGTCACGCAATGATCACAAAGCAAGGAATACATTTTGTCATTTATTCAAAACGTTTGCTATGAGCCTTTAATGTCTCTTTTCTTTAAAAAAAATTTTTAAAGGAATATATTGAGAGTAATACAATATTTTAACCTTAAATCGAGCAATAAAATTTCTTTAAAATAATATTTACCACAATATATATGAAAAAGAATAATTCCCTGAATGCATAGCATTAATACAAAACACATATGAAACAAAAGAAAGTTTATCATAACCAGATGTCTTAAGAGGCTATGGTCAAACAATTTTTGGCATATAAGGATAAACATGTAAGTAATTTTTACATGCAAGTCTTAACATACCTAATCTTAGTCCAGTTTATATTTTTGAGCACTTTATATTCATGTATCAAACTCTGATTTAATTCTGTGTTTGTGTATTTTGTAGAAGTGTCAGGAGGAATTAGGTTACTCCTTATTTTATGGCTGGAGGATAGATATTTAATAGTGAAAATATGTCTCAGTTTAAGTAATATGATAGTCTATGAAGAAATTGCAGCCTTTCTGAATGCCTAACCTACAGGAGAGAGCCTTGTCTTTGGCATTCCAGAATGTAGAGATTAATATTTCAATAATGAAATAAAATCTTCTTCATTAGGAAACATGCTCCAACCACTGTTCTATGAAACCAAAGAACCAGCCCTACCTAAATAAGTGACTGCATGGTCATGATCAAACTACATCTGCTGAGGTTTTGGCTTTAATGACAGTTTTTTACAGTACCTCCAAGAAAGATCCACTAGCTTTAACTTTATTTTTTATGTGTACTGAAGAAATAATTTCTTAATTCAGTGAGTTTTTCTTAATCTTCAATTTTTTTCTTGAAATACTTGTCTCCCTAAGGATATCAATTCATTAACACCTCACTGCTTACAAATTTCATTGGATATTTTGTTGTTTGAAGGTTTGGGAATCCCCTTATGTTTCTTCCCACCCACAACTTATATTTCAATGAACAAGTCCTAAAGTCCACAGTAGGAAATGAATCAAATTTTATTTTAAATATCAAATAAAACAAGCTACCCTTTCCAATTAAAAATGCTTGAGAAATAAAGATTTTCGTGGTTACTTACAAATTCTCTAAGAATGTAATTAAAACCATATTGCTATAAAAATCTTATTGGTACATTATGCCAACTGAAATATAAATTCTAGAGTGTCATTTAAATAGATGAGCTAAACTCAGAAAAGACTATGAATCAATAATCTTCTTTATATACTACTGGTATAATTTTGTGTATTCTCTGCTAATGGTTCTAGTTAAAATTATAATGGTGTGGAATACTGATATCAGTGCTATCTAAAAAAGTAAACTATTCCACACAACTATAACAAGAATTCAACTATAAAAACTATAAAAACATACTGACATATATTCCTAAATCTGTTCCCTGTATCTTAACCTATATAGCTTATAAAAAATTACAGTGTCACTCTGGCAAGTCCAACAACTGTACATGAATAGCTTTAAGGAATATCCATAAATGTGCACAAACTGGATATGTAAATATACTTATTTCATAATAACATTGGTTAATAACTAGAATTATGCTAATAGAAGTGCTGAAAATATTTTGTTTGAATGTATAGTCCAACTTAAAGTTACTAATTACACAATTCCAATTAACAATGCACTTTATTACATTCCATATTTTTATGGGACCACGCAGAGATTTACAGAAATTGTTGGCTCAAATAAATGGTTCTCCTTTAAGTGCATTTTATCCCTCCAAGTTCACTTAATAACAGCAATATATTTTTAAAGTATATATTTTACTCAAAAAAATACATAAATAAGTCACAAACCAAAAGCTAACAGATGTGTGACTTCTAATTAGTTATAATAATCTCTGCTTCAATGCCATTAGAATGAGTCTTTCTTTTCTTTTGAAATCTAAAAAAGCTTTCCTTTGAATTTTAAACTGTCAGGGTGCTTCAAAGTCAATGTACTAAATCTGCTTTGATTAAAATTTTAGACATCTACAGTGATAACTTTATGAAAGGAAAATATTAAATTATAATTATCCTAAACAGACACAGTCTTGTGAAACTAACCCTACATTCATGTTAAAACACAAAGAGTTGAATATAATGAATCTGATTCATCCTCGGACACAAAGCTTCACCACAGTAAACTCAGTCAACTGTTGCTCTTGCGCCTATATTCATGGTGCTTAAATAGCGCACTTTAAAACAAAAAAAACTCCAATTGGCTTTTCATACATCCACCCTCCCCAAAAATAACGCACTTGAAAAACTCAAATGATATGAAAGGCTTCAAGGCCTCTTTTCTCCCTTTCATACTCCTTTTTTTTATTTCTGTTTGCAGTAATCTGCCTTTCTCTTTCTCTTTCTCATTGCTACAGAGCAAGCGAGGAGGCTCAGAGCTTTGAAAAGGGGGCTCAGTGTGTAATGGGCCCACTAGAATTAATTTACTTGCACCAAATCCATTGAGCACAGAAGTGCCCCCCCCCCATCTCTTCTCAAATCATTTGGAGTCGAACGCAGCCCCCAGCCTTTGTAATTCTAGTAAAGCACTTAAAGTGCACAGTAGGTGTTCATGAGGACCATCTGGTCAAAAGCAAAACAAGCTGCTGATTTTGCCTTTGAATAGAATGAAGCAAGTGTGAATTAGTCTCTTCAATTAGCACTATTACAACCTGTCAAGTGCATATTGTAAAACAGGATTATTACAGTATTGGTCACCAGTGCAATTATTTACTCTCTGCCTTTTCTTGCATGTAAAAAATGTCTTATGTTTATTAGTTTCTGATAACAGAACATAATTTCTCTTAACCTAGGCATTTCAAAACTACCAACACACAAATCAGCTTATGAAATGTGCCTGTGCCTGGCTAAGATATTAGGATGCACATATCTTAAGTAACAAAGGGATAAAAAACTGTCTTTAATTCTCAACAAAACTTCATTGTTTCTATCTTCTTGAAATGCAGGTGAAGAAATACTTATATGAATTGAAAAAATTTCCAACACAAATTACTTTAAAATAGTTACAGAGTAGAAAAAAGTCTTTTCAGTTCCAAAGATGACACAGTAAATAATACTTAAACATATTTCCTAAGGGGATAATTTATTACAAATCACAGAAAACTTCAATATTTATAAAATGATCATTACTGGTTTGTTTATTTGATGTAGCATGATATAAAGAGATCTCAGTTTTAAAATGCATCTTGAAACTAATAGTATATATGCATATTTAAAAGAAACTCAAAAATTTCTTTTTCTGAAAACTAAATAAAGATTTGAATTCATTGGCCAGATGCTTAAGAAATTATCTCTTTCAGTCTTGCTAAGATGTCATTTGTGATTTCAAATTTTTATAAAAAATCAACTATGATATATGCTAATTAAAACTCCTCATTCTAATTGGACTACTATATCCCATTTATCCTGCACTAAAAACAAACCACTTAAACTTTTAATTAAATAAGCATTTACTCTCTTGCATATGCATATTTTCAGTTTCCCCACTCTTCAGTTCTATGCCAGTACTCCCCCCACACTAGAAAACAAACAGTAAACTATAAAAACACCCAATACATAAAACATTTACAGAAAAGCAATGCTACCTAAGACATTACAGTCAATCTACTATTAGAAAATAGCACATTAGTACAATCTATGAAGACTACATATTTAATTATTGTTACTGGTTAAAAGTGTTAAAAGGGAATAGTCCAAAATATATGTCAAGCAAGTTGAAAAAGTAGCAAGTAGAAAAGTAAAACATACAAAACCTAACATGAGGATCAAATTTTCAAAATCAGCAAGGTAACCTCATCATTTCATAATTATTTATAGCCATGAATTTTGAAAGGACTGGTATTACTTATGTGTTTAGTTCATTTCTTGATATTAAATCAAACTCTATTAGTTTCCTAATTTTAATCACTAGTACTACTAGTGTGTTTTACTACTGTCTGTTACATATTTCTCTATAGCCTGTCAAATTTCTTCTTTCATTCCCATTAAGAACAAAATCAACACTAATAAGGATTCTGGAAATAAAATGAAACTTGGGAGAAGATTTAAATAATTCCAATAGCTATTCATAGAGCTTCTTGTAATAGACCAGCATGATGATAAGATAATCCATGATTCAGCACTAAAAATGCTTAGATTTTATCATTCTAATTTTGGTTCATGTGTATACTCTTTTAAGTTTGGAAGACATCTACAAAAATAAGGAATAACAAAGATTTAATTTCCAAGAAAAGTTGGCTCAATTTCAGGGACTTTATATCCTTTACAACACCTGGGTTTAGGATCTTCAGAAGGAAAAAGAAACCTTTTTTTCCTTTTAATATAACCCATAGCAATTGCATCTATATACCACAGACCTCTCAGAGTTTAATACAAAATTACTAGAATCTGTACAATTAAATACTTAAAAATCTGAATTCTCATCGTAGAAAATTCATTAAAATAAGGTAACCCTGTTTAAATTTTCAAGGAAATTCACTCTCTTAAAGTGTGTGAAAAGTAATCAATTTAGGATACAAAAAGGTGGGAAAAGATAGTTACAAAGTTATTGTCATCTTATTTGATAATTTTTATAAGCCATTTGTCATAAAGGAAAAGAGAAAGGATTTTTCTTATGACTACTTGCAATTCTCTCCATTCTGACCTTTTCATACCATCACTGCCTTCTCAATTTAAGAGGGCAATGTAAGTAGTAGGATTTGTAAAGAGCTTAAAATAAAAAACAAAATCAAAACCAAAAACCCTTAATAATTAGCTAAATTAAAAGCTAGAGCACCCAAATGGCACAAGCCATACATTGTGAGGCAACAGACCACAGAGCCAGAAAGAACAAACACTTACACAACTATTGGTTTAGCACCACAACTTGCATGACCATATGGTCATGGAAGAGTTTATTTGACATTCAAACTACATCTTAGTTCGGTTTTTCTAATGTGGTATTTTAAAAAATGTATTTTGTCTAATTAAAAGTTGAAATCATAGTGCCTCTCAACTTCAACTCCTCTTTGTTAAACAGAAACTTCCCTCTTGAGAAAGAATATTACAAATTTAAATATGCAAAGCTTTCAAAAACTAAAATACTTTTTTTCACTTGAAACACAATAATGACATACTCTAATGGAAAAAATGATTAGGGATATTTGTTGTTTTTTAAAAATTTGTTCCTTTCCTTTAATATCTTGTATTGGTCAGAATTCATTCTTGAATTTATTAGTACTCCAGAAACTGGTGACAGAGATTAATTTACAATTTAGGATATATGACATCATTAAGATTCCACATTATCAGCAAAAGTATTATCATTTATGAAATAAAAATGCAATACTACTTCAAGATTATATTTTTATCTTGTACAACTAAACTGATTTCCAATCATCCAGCAAGAGAAATTGTACATATTTAAGTATCACTATGGATCACAGTGCTGTAGATAAAGAGTACCTCATACATCTGAAACCATCCCTACCTCCATCACAGGTTAAAGAAGAGAAGTTACAGAACTAGGCTTAGAGAAGAGATTCACATTTTTGTCCTAAGTTACACAGACTAGAACCTATATGTACCTGTCTACTCACATTATCAGCAATTGACATTAGAAAAAACCTGGAGTTTCTCCACTGGCAACCAGAATTTCAAAACATTAAATTAACTAAAAAGAAGAAAAAAGATACTAATTCTTGCCAAGATGCAGGATATGTCTCTGCAAAAATATTTCTGGAATATTCTTCAAATATATTTAGAAAGTGGTATGAAAAAAGATGTACTATTTTCAAGTCCCTGAAGCTTAAAATATATTTGGTAACCTAAATGGCAGTCCACAGAGAACAGTTTCAGTCAACTGTGGCGTACAATGGCACATTTACAGAATTTTAAATATTTCTTTTAATAATTGATGCAGTCATTTTGAATCATTCTGCATAGGATATCAGGTGTGAGCAGATTGCATTAACGCTGCTTAAACATTTCAACTTGTCAGTATGGCCAACTCGATTTCGGAAATATTTGCAGTATTTTCCCATCGAAACAGTAATAAAGGCAAAATAAATATATGCCACTACTTTATAATCACCGAACATTAATGAATATTTTATGTCTTTTTAAATCTCCCTGTTTAATTTAAAAGGGTGAAATTAAGTCTCCTCCCTGCAATATGCCAATTATCTGTAAATCAAACAATAACTTGGCCATTATGCTCCTTTTTGTTAATATAAGAGAAGCTAATTTGAAAACACTGAATGGCATCTTTAGGCTATCAGCTTAATAGTCCTTTCTGCCCTCTTGTGGGAGAAAGTTGAAAAACACTCAAATTATAGAAACTAGCAATGTTTTTTTAAAAAAAGGAAAATTCCAACAAGAAAGAAAAAGAAGGCACTCTATATTTATCATGTATTATACTGTTCTTCAATTCAAAAAAGTAAATTAACAATAGAATGAAATTTATGAAACTTGGAGGATTTTGAAAATGTCTCTTTGTTTATAGTAACACACACAATTTAGACTGTACTATCACAAAGATCCTGTAATAACTCCAAAGTAGAACCATAGTTAAACATTATATCTAATGTAAAAACAAAATGTGATTCTTCCAAAAATTAAAATTGAAAACTTAGAGAACAGAATATCTATTATACAGGTTAAAAATGACATGGTATTTTATATCTTTAGCATCCTGGGAAAAAAATTAACTTTAGTAGTCAAAAATAATGTGATTTTCAAAAGCTTTAGTTACTAGTAAAGAAACTATTAAAGTGATGAAAAAATTAATTTAATTTAAAAGAATGAGTTGTATATGTCAAATTCCGAACTTGGGATTCACTGACAAAATATGGAAAAGGAAACCATCAACAGTTTAGCCTATTACTGAAACAATTCATATACTTCTGATTAGGGTGAAAATGACTTATTCTTTCAAAGTGATATCTGTGATTATTTTAAGCAATGTTGTCTAAGATAAAATTTATGAAATAATCCAAAATTAAAAATGAATTTCTTTAAAAAAATTAGTAGACAAAAGGACTGTGGCTTTCATAACTTGAGGGGTAATACAAACAGTCATTATTTCCGTGTTTTCAAACACAAGTCCACGTCAATGTCCCAGTTTTTCCCCCCAGGAGATAATTTATTGGCTTTTAGGTAGATGGGGCCAAAGGCATACCAAGAAAGTACCTCTTCTCTCTCTCGAGGGAGGTTCTTCTTTGAAACAGTGGCCCTGGTTGACCACATTGAAAACAATATTGATGCTATAAATAGATTCTTCCCAGATATTCTGAACTTAATGACAGTCTCCAATAGGATCTTATTACTAATGCCATAGGCTGGGATTGCATGGCTTAAGATATAGCTCCTCAAATTCCTTTTAGAAACATACTACATAATATAAATATTTGAGAACCTTTCAAATAAAATATAAGCAGTCTCCAAAATGAATGCTGTCAACAATTTCCAAGCTCATATCTTGAATAATCACTATGAAATCATGAAACATCACATAATAAAGAGTTATTTTTAAAGAAGTTTTAAATTGACTAGTTTAAGAATTATCAAGACTTCCCATTTACAGCAGCTATCTTCTAGGTCAAGTCATTTAGTATATCTACAGTAATCGCTGATGCTCCAGTTAATTAAAATTAAAAACCCAATAATGAAACATAAAGAGAGTTTCCAACCAGAACAGATAAGCCCTCTTTAACAGGGTCAACATTAGCTATAATGAGCTACCTTTATTCCTTAGCTGTGAGACATAACTCACCTCTTGAATGGTACTGCTTCCTGAGAAGTTCAGGTTGTACTCCCGCTGGACTTCTCGGTGGGTGATGATCAGCATGAAGTTTTGATTTAATGACTCCTGCAGGGCACTGAAAGGGTTGAAAGAAAAACAAGGAACTTAGAGATGAACAAGTTCTGGCTTGCTTTACAGCTAGCTGTAAAAACCCCAGGAGTACCCTAACCTCCACACAGGCCTGTCTGGGCCCAATGTTATCATCTTTGCAGCTCCTAAAGGCAAGAGAGCATGCTGAGAACAACCAAGGGGAGCTAACCCGTTAACTCCTTCTCTACCAAGGTGTCCTTAAACTTCAATTCTAAATACTTTGCACATATAAGAATTTTTTACAATAGCTATTGTCTGCATATGTATTTTTTCCAAGAGAACCAACTGTCAATTATGAAATTACAAATATGCCACTAAATGTTTATTCAAGAGGCTCTGGTTCAATTCCAAGTGAAATAGCTGTTCAGAAAGAAATCAAGTAGGAAGCAATTCTTTATATTCAACGAATGCTGTACATAAATAGAAATGTAGTTTCAGTCAAAATTCAGATGACAGTGAAACCTACAGAATTTATTTGCTATATGAAAAGTCCTTCAAAATAATTGTGCTTTCACTTAATATTCAGGAATATAAAGAATTCAAAACTGTAAAACAGAGAGAAAAATTTTTAAACTCTGTGCCAAAGTATCAAAATATTAGAAATGTACCTGAACCATGAAGAATATATGAAATTAACCACATAAATTAAGAAACACAAGTAACAGTTCTGTTTTTAATATCAGTATTAAAAAATATTATTCTCAACAGTACTGAAAATATATCTCCTCTGTGTCCAAATAATCTGTTCTGCCTGCCTCAAGTGTAACTTTGCAATGCCTAAATTATGAGGAAAATATCTGAGGTACTGCTACATAGTTCTGGCCTTCAACAGTCCTCCTTTGCCGATCTGTAACTATGCAATAAACAAATATCAGAATGACTAGAACCAAGCAGTTTCTTTGCCTGTCCTATTGTCTCCCTCAGAGTTCACAGGTTAATTGCAGTTTAAAAATTCCTAGGAAGCACCAATATAAAACATGAAATATTGATCAAAATCAAGGGAAATTATACCCAACTGAAATAGAATTTCTTGAGGCAAGGACATTTGTTATTGTATCCTTAGCACCTAAGAATAATGTTTCACACACTGTGGATAGTATTTACTGAGTAATGAATAAGTTGTGAATTTCCAAAATGCAAAATGCTTATTCACCTTTGAATCGCACACAGCAGTGTTGTCTTCTGATAAACCACCATGGGAATTAAGATTTTGAGTCATTTGTTTATCAACACTAACTTGATGTATTGCATCATTCCAGATACTAAGGTATCTGGCCCAAATAATACAACTCCTATCCATGGAAAACTCATAGAGTATTAATACAGACAGACACACACAGTTATAGTATGCACATAATAAAACAATACAATTGAGAAAACTGAAAAAAAGAAGTAAAATGAAACCTAGAAAGGAAATGCTTAACTCTGCCTCTGTGAGAGAAAGATGCTCAAGTTGAAACAGGAATGATAAGGAGAAAGAACTTTAGAGTTCATCACTAGGATGAGATAAAATTTTTTGTTTTCTTTGGGTGAGACAGGTGGCATTTTTTAGACAAGGAAATAACAAATGGAAGACCACAACATGTTCCTTCAATTATTTAGCACTTATCCACGTTCATTACTTTCCTAGTTGGTACAGATACAATGATGAAAAAGAAAAACATAGTCCTTGTTTTCATACACTTATTAATTCTAGTAAAGCAGACAATGATCAAGTCAAATGAATGAATAATTTTAGAAAATATTACATGATATGAAGAAAATAAAACAGGATTGTAAGATAAAAGTTAGCAGAAAGGCAGAGTGAAAAGAATTACTTTCAACAGAATGGGGAAGGCATTAAGGAAGTAAAATTTAAGTTGAGGCTGCTGTGATAACCAAAAGTTAACAGGGGTCTGATCATGTAACTCCTTGTAGTAACTACAAAGGAAAGTCCCTGGAGGGTTCACAAAAGGAACCGGTAAGATCTGATTTGTGTTTACATTTACACAAAACAACGGCAGCCATTGGAGGGTGAACCAACAGCAAAAGGAAGACCTTTCTCTCTATCTCTCTCTCTCACTGTCAAAAAAAAAAAAAAAAAAAAAGAAAAAAGAAAAAAAAAAGAAAGAAAGAAAGAACCTGAAAAATTACTATGAACCTACTACATAATAGAGGGCTTTAAATGCCAGGCTAAGGAGCTCAGAGTTTTACAAGTTCTGATTAGTATATAGGGATCCGCCTTTCATTTTACATATGTATCCATGCATATGTTTTAATATTTTTGGTCCTTGCCTTATTAAGCTTCTTAATCTTGACTAGCAGATTTGTGCAATAACATTGCAGACAGGTTTGCCAGGACCAGCACTGACTGCCAAACTATTTTAGAAGTACATTATTTTAAAAAGTCTATTTCCACAATCCTGGACAGCTGTGGGGCAGGGTAAATTGATGAGAAAAAATATTTATAGCTTTAAATTGCTTGGAAGTCAAAGAGCCAGTACTTGCTAGTTGTTTTACACTGACAAGTCAATCATTGTTTCAACAGTATTTCCTGAGTGTCTCCTACATAAAGTCCCTTTCAGCAGTTAGTTACTACATAAATACTCAGTTTGCTCTTCAGGAAAAATGATAAAAATCTTTCCTTCACACAAATATGCTACTAAACGTTAAAAAGAGGAAACTTTTTTCGCATATAAACTGTAAGATATAATATAATTTATCAAAAATAGAATACTTTTTTTTTTTTTTTTTTACAGGCAGAGTGGACAGTGAGAGAGAGAGACAGAGAGAAAGGTCTTCCTTTTGCCGTTGGTTCACCCTCCAATGGCCACCGCGGCCGGCGCGCTGCGGCCAGCGCACCGCGCTGATCCGATGGCAGGAGCCAGGAGCCAGGTGCTTTTCCTGGTCTCCCATGGGGTGCAGGGCCCAAGCACCTGGGCCATCCTCCACCGCACTCCCTGGCCACAGCAGAGAGCTGGCCTGGAAGAGGGGCAACCGGGACAGAATCCGGCGCCCCAACCGGGACTAGAACCCGGTGTGCCGGCGCCGCTAGGCGGAGGATTAGCCTAG
Organism: Oryctolagus cuniculus; assembly: GCF_964237555.1. Lineage (NCBI taxonomy): Eukaryota > Metazoa > Chordata > Mammalia > Lagomorpha > Leporidae > Oryctolagus > Oryctolagus cuniculus. The sequence goes on along the minus strand of NC_091438.1, from coordinate 122,117,833 downwards.
TGAGCCGCGGCGCCGGCAAAAATAGAATACTTTTGAAGGATACTCATACCTCAAAATCTTACAATTGCCAGCGCCATGGCTCACTAGGCTAATCCTCTGCCTGCAGCCCTGGCACCCCGGGTTCTAGACCTGGTTGGGGCGCCGGATTCTGTTCCGGTTGCTCCTCTTTCAGTCCAGCTCTCTGCTGTGGCCCGGGAAGGCAGTGGAGGATGGCCAAAGTGCTTGGGCCCTGCACCTGCATGGGAGACCAGGAGGAAGCACCTGGCTCCTGGCTTCGGATCGGCGCAGCGCCGGCCATAGCAGCCATTCGGGGAGTGAACCAATGAAAGGAAGACCTTTCTCTCTGTCTCTCTCTCTCACTGTCTAACTCTGCCTGTAAAAAAATAAATAAATAAAAAATAAAATTAAATTAAAAAAAGATTATAAAAAAAAATCTTACAATGACAATGAAACATGAACAAAAGGTGGCCGGCGCCGAGGCTCACTAGGCTAATCCTCCGCCTTGCGGCGCCAGCACACCAGGTTCTAGTCTCGGTCGGGGTGCCGGATTCTGTCCCGGTTGCCCCTCTTCCAGGCCAGCTCTCTGCTGTGACCAGGGAGTGCAGTGGAGGATGGCCCAAGTCCTTGGGCGCTGCACCCCATGGGAGACCGGGATAAGTACCTGGCTCCTGGCTTTGGATCAGCGCGGTGCGCCGGCTGCAGCGCGCTGGCCGCAGCGGCCACTGGAGGGTGAACCAACGGGAAAGGAAGACCTTTCTCTCTGTCTCTCTCACTGCCCACTCTGGCTGTCTAAAAATAAATAAAATAAAATAAAAATAAAAATAAAGAAACATGAACAAAAGGTGCTTCTGTGGCCATTATTGTGCTTGATGTCATTCTATTTCTCTGGAGGAGCTTAGAGAAGATAAAACTTTCTTTGATCGTTAAGTATGATTATATACTGTACCAGGGCCAGTACGGTGGCATAGTAGATTAAGCCTATGCCTGCAGCACCCATATTCCTTATGGGTGCCAGCTCATGTCCCAGCTGTTCCGCCTCTGATCCAGCTCTCTGCTTATGGCCTGGGAAAGCAGGGGAAGATGGCTCAGGTGCTTGATTCCCTGTACCCACATAGGAAACCCGAAGATCCTGGCTCCTGGCTTTGGATCAGCTCAACTGCAGCCATTGCAGCCATTTGGGAAGTGAACCAGCAGATGGAAGACCTTTCTCTCTGTCTCTCCCTCTCACTGTCTGTAACTCTACCTCTCAAATGAATAAATAAAATATTCTAAAAAATTATACATTGAACCCAATGTTATCCAGTCTGAGAGTGTTCTTTTAAACACAGGTCTTGTTTGATGTTAATTTATCATATTCAGGGTCCTTGTCAGAATATATTCTTTGGAGGAGACAACTGAGGTATTATCTTTGACCTCAAGTTAGTCTGATTCATTCACAGAGCCATTAACAATCATGGCTAGCCATTAAACAGTGCTACTATGTATCAGGCATTAAAAACTTCATACCAGCTTTATGAAGTTATTATTATCATTTCGATTTTACAGATGAAGAAACCATGCTTACTAGCTTAATACCATAGGGGAAGAAAGTAACAATGACCCAGTTCTAACACTCCAGAAATAACACTTAGGATTTGCCCTCCAGGCAAAAGTGAAACCACCGTGCCATCTAACAAGAACTCTAACACTGATTTTTGTAAGCTGTAATGGAAACATGGAAGACTACTAAATGACACTAAGGATGCCATCTGAGGACATTGTGAGATGGTGGAACTGAATCTGCTGACATTTTGATCTTGGGATTTCTGGTCTCAGTAACTGTAAGAAATAAATGAATGTTTGTTGTTTAAGCCACTCAGTCTGCAATATTTTGCTACAACAGCCCAAGCTACCAAAAAGGGCTTGGAAGGCTTCTGTATTCAAATAACTCAAGTAAAAAGTAGTTAGACACCTGTGAGAATATATCCAAACTGAAATCTCACTGATTAAAACCCATGGAAGAAAACTATGCAATGGTTAAAACTCAGGCAACTTGGAAACACTTAACAACTGTACCTTGGGGCAGATGTGGTAGTGCAGCAGGTTAAACCACTGCTTACATCCCCACATCACATTCCATATTAGAATGCCTGGGCCAAGTCCTGGCTACTTCATTTCCAAATTAGCTTCCTGCTAATGTGATCCTGATAAAGTGTGGGTGATGATTCAAGCATTTGAGGCATTGCCAAACCACATGGTTTGGAGACCCAGATGGAGTTCTGGACTACTGATTTCAGCCTGCCCAGCCTAGACTGTTGCAGGCATCTGGGAAGTTAAAAAACAAATGGAAAAATGCTCTACCTCACTCTTTCTGTTAAGGCCAGGCCAAAGCTAGGAATCAGGAACTGTATCCAGGTCTCCCACATGGCTGCAGGGACCCAAACACTTAAAACATTTTCTACTGCTTTCCCAAGCACATTAGCAGAGAGAGGATTCCAACCAGTGTCTATATGGGGTTCCAGCATCAAAGGGATGAGAGTAACTGACTGTGCTAAAATGCAACCCCAGGGCACAATTTTTTTAAATACATTTTATTTGAAAGGGAGGGAGGGTAAGCCAATAGCGAGAGAGCTCCCATCTGCTGATTCACTCCCTCCAATGCCAGCTAACAGCCCAGCCTGGACAAAGCCAAATCCAGGAGTCATGAACTCAGTCAGAGTCTCCTACACGGAGAACAGTAACCCAACTACTTGAGCTACATGTAAGGATTTGCATTAGTAGGAAGCTGGGCTCAGAAGCAGAGCCAGGATGTGAACACTGGCACTCAAACATGCATAGTTAGGTTGTGGGCATCTCAAGTGGTGTCTTAACCATCACTGCAAATGCCCACTCTAGATTCTTTTTTTTTTTTTTAATTTGTTTCTTTGCAAGACAGAGACAGGGCTGGTACTGTGGTACCGCCTGCAGAGCTAGCATCCCATTTGGGTTCTGGTTCAAGTCCCAGCTGCTCCACTTCCATTCCAGCTCTCTGCTAATGGCCTGAGAAAGCAGTGGAAGATGGCCCAAGTGCACCCATGTGGAAGACCTGGAAGGAACTCCTGGCTCCTGGCTTTGGATTGGCCCAGCTCCAACTGTTGTGGCCATTTGGCGAGTGAACCAGTGGATGGAAGACCTCTTTGTCTCTCCCTCCCTCTTTCTGTAACTCTGCCTTTCAAATAAACAAATCTTTAAAAAAGAGGGAGGGGGGAAGAGACACAGAGAGAGAGACAGACAGACAGACAGACAGAGAGAGAGATCTTCCATCCACTGGTTCATTCCTCAAATAGCTATAATGGCTGGAATTTGGCTACATCAAAGCCAAGAGCTAGGAACTCCACCTGGGACTCCTACGTGGATGGTGGGGGTCCAGTTTTGTGTGTCGTCCTCCCCTGCTCTCCCAAGTGCATCTGCAGGGAGCTGGATGAGAAGCAGAGCAGGTAAGACTGAAACTAGAGCTGTGATATGGAATGCCTGGCATTACAGGTAAGAGCTGAATCTGTCTGCTGTGCCACAACACCAGCCCCCTGGACCCAATATTTTTAACATCAAAAACACACTCTTGATCTATGAAAATGGGAACAATGGATTTGTTGCCACTGCTACTTCATAACAGTACATGCCTACTGACATCTAGGAGGTGTCAGCAGTAAAATTATACTTCTCAAATCAACTTTGAAGTTGTAGTTAAGACAAATGAAGCATTAACACCAATATAGAGACTGAAAGCATCATTTTAGTCCTGCTGTCTACATATGCTATTCCTTTTTTTTTTTTTTTTTTTTTTTGACAGGCAGAGTGGACAGTGAGAGAGAGAGACAGAGAGAAAGGTCTTCCTTTACCGTTGGTTCACCCTCCAATGGCCGCCGCGGCCAGTGCGCTGCGGCCAGCGCACCGCGCTGATCCCAAGCCGGGAGCCAGGTACTTCTCCTGGTCTCCCATGGGGTGCAGGGCCCAAGCACTTGGGCCATCCTCCACTGCACTCCCTGGCCACAGCAGAGAGCTGGACTGGAAGAGGGGCAACCGGGACAGAATCCGGTGCCCCGACCGGGACTCGAACCCAGTGTGCCGGCGCCACAAGGCGGAGGATTAGCCTAGTGAGCCACGGCGCCAGCGTACATATGCTATTTCTTTTACTGCATTGGATATGTTAAACAAAAACATCAATATAAAATATACTTAAAAGGGTCACTTCCACTAAGCTTTATTTTTTAAGTGTATCCTGTCTTGGAAGCAAGAACATTTATTTCAATTATATGTGTTATTAGAAAAATGCAAATAATAATTTTAGAATGTGCTATTGAAATTTGTATTAATAGTTTACATTTCCTTTCACAAAGTCCTAAAAATGTTTTTAACTCTGTCCCTTTGGGAATATTTTGTGGTTTATAATGATCTTTTTATCCTTTTAGATATACCATGATTTTAAATTAAAAAGCATGACACATGGCAATCTAAATTTCCATTCTAAACTTACAGAGTCATAAGAGCTCTTGTCAACAAAAGACCAAATTTACTATAATTATGGATTATTTACACTAAAACAAAATAAGAAATCAATATGTAAATGTAATGTTTGTTGTAGCTAATGCAGCCAGCAATGACAGATTAGGTTCAAATAGCAATCAGGTTGAAAATCTGGCACATATGTAAATGAGATAGGGCCTTGGTGTTTACTTTTGATTGTATTTCATTCAGGATTTTTAAAATGTCTCAGGAACAGCATAAAACTAAAATGTTAATCTTTCCACTATAAATATGATTTGAGCTCTGATCATAGCTGGAACTAGGTTTTGCTCCTGTCCAGCTAAACTAACATATGATACTAATAATTCAGAGCTGGAGATTACATCATTCTTAATTAACACTCTGCTACAGTTGTTAACATCCTCCAAGACATCGTGTTATCATCACCACAAGTTCTGTAACAATCTTAAAACCATGTTTAACAAAGGTTGGCCTCTTACTCTGCAGCTACTTTTAATTGCTTTCTTTGCTGGCAATTAAATATGCCTAGATAAACAAACATTTGGGTTCACATAATTCCTAATAACATTTTTCATGATGATTTCAAAGTTCAGGTGGCCTTATGTTTATAATTACTGTTTATCAATAAAGTGATATATTAGATCTAGCAAAATGTATTAACTAAAGTAAGTAAGATTAATCAAAATGTGGTAATTAGTGGTGATAGTGATATATTGTGATCCATCAAGTAGGTTTTCAAATAGAAAACTGTTTAAAACATAATTCCATCCATCCAAATTAAGTATGAAGATAAAAAGTATATTTATAGATATACTGATTTTTATTTCATGAGCTAGTGACCAAGTTTCTATTTATTAAATCAATCAGTTCCCCTCAGCTTAGAGAATACCTGCAGTTCTTTTTTCAAAGTGTGATACTAACAAGCTAATCTCAGTAGTCACTGACCTATCAATAGGCAGTAAACTGTATAAATGGGTTTGGTACATCACTCCAATTAGATGTGTTGTGATCTCCATCGGGGCTTTAATTGGGGACAAGTTTCTTCTTTCATCCAAACTGATAAACTTTCATGAATTATCCTCATCTCAAAGTTAACCACTTTATCTTTTGTTTTGTTTTGTTTGTTTTTTTGAGAGGCAGAGTGGACAGTGAGAGAGAGAGACAGAGAGAAAGGTCTTCCTTTTGCCGTTGGTTCACCCTCCAATGGCCGCCGCGGCTGGCACGCTGCAGCCGGCGCACCGCGCTGATCCGATGGCAGGAGCCAGGTGCTTCTCCTGGTCTCCCATGGGGCGTAGGGCCCAAGGACTTTGGGCCATCCTCCACTGCACTCCCTGGCCACAGCAGAGAGCTGGACTGGAAGAGGGGCAACCGGGACAGAATCCGGCGCCCCGACCAGGACTAGAACCCGGTGTGCCAGCGCCACAAGGTGGAGGATTAGCTTATTGAGCCATGGCGCAGGCCTATCTTTTTTCTTAAAAGATTTATTGACTGATTTCAAAGGCAGAGTTACAGAGAGAAAGAGTGAGAGAGAGAGACAGAGCCAAACAGAGAGAGATTTTTCATCCGCTGGTTTTAAACTATTTAACAAATCAAAATAACTCACTCCAATTTCTTTTGATTTTTTTTATTGATATGGATTTGTCTCATTTATGGCGGCATTTCAGCATTCAATATTAGTGAGATTTTACCAATATGGTAGAAATACAGACATTAAGTTCCCAATAAATAACACTTTTCTGAAACTTTATATATGTACATGCTGTGGTTTGGATATGGTTTGAGTGTTTCCCATAGTTGCACGTGTTTGGAGACTGGGTTCTCATTGTGGTGGTGGTGCCTAGTAGTAGGTCCATAGGTCATTAAATAGGAGCTGCTCTCAGAGATTAAGGTTGCTTTTGTGGGATCCCAGAACTCTCACAAGCCAAAGTTATTATAGGAGTAAACCTTGACTGGGGAATGCCCAGCCATGGGCCATGCAAGCTCAAAAAATCATTTGGTCTGGCCTGCCAAAGCAATCGCTAATGGGTCTCAAAATTCAATAAATCTATACCAAGCTAATTTTTAAGCTGATAATTCTGTATGGTTGGCAAATCATGTCATAAGTATCTAAATGAAAAAGGGTTCCCCTCCCATGTGAGCTGTCCTGTAAATGAGAGCTCTCATTGATGTGACTTCTCTTGAGTTAAGGGAGTACACCAAAATCTAAAACTGTAGGAAACAGACAAGAGGATGAAAACTGTTATAAGAATTTGTATTTGCATTAGAGACTGTGAGGGGTAGGAGCAGAGGTGGGGAATGTCCAGTCCATGGGCAATTAAAGGCCAACAAAATCATTTGGTCTGGCCCTGCTAGGACAACAGCAGGCAGGACTCAAAAAAGTCAATAAATCTTTAACAGGCTAATATTTTAGCAGATAATTGTTTTCCTTTTTTTTATTGGGTTTTCTGGGTTTTTAACTTGATAATTTTATATGGCCCACGAATAATGTTATAAATAACCAAATGTCCCTCAACAGAAAAAAGGTTCCCAACCCTGGGTTAAACAAGTAGTATGAGAACTACTTGAAAGCTTCTTCGGAATGTCCTCCTAATAATTAAATCCCACAAGAGTTCCATAATATTTCTTAGTGATCTTTCTCAGGATAATGAGGGCAGAAAGTGTCTAGAATGATCTCAACACACAGTGAGAAGACCAAAATAAGAAAAAGAACATGGTATATAGTATTTATCTGAATGTCAATACAAAAACCACCCAGAAGGGGGCACCGCTTTGCTAGAATAAGACTAAGAGCACAAAGTGGATACCTATTAGCACTGCTGTTGGACTATTATTAGAAGCAGAGATAGAGAAAGAACATCTCAGTTTTTCTCTTAATTAGTCAACGTAATGGACAAAGTAGAGTGCCTATTAGTGAAATTTAGAAGAGACTGCAAGGGGGAGCACAGTGTTGTGGCTCAAATGAGAGTGCCAATTTGAGTCCCAGCTGCTCTCCTTCCAAATCAGCTTCCTACTAAGGCACTTGGGAAGACAGTGGAAGATGGCCCCAGTCACCATATGGGAAACCTGGAAAGAGTACCTGGCTCCTGGATTTCAGTTGGCCCAGCCCTAGCTGTTGCAGCCTCTTGCAGAGATTAAGTGGCTGAACGATCTCTCTCTCTCTCTCACTCTCACTCTCTCTCTCCCTCTCCCTCTCTCTGACATTCTGCCTTTCAAAGAAATAAAGAAATCTTAGAGAGGAAACTGCAAGAATCATAAGAATTTTCTTTTGCTTTTCCTCAAGCTTTTATCTCTGCTACTAGGGAGGATAAAATTTTTGCCCAAGCTGATTTTCTCCCCAAAGGAAGAATTTTAATGAGAACATTTATAAATTTCCCTCCCCATGCTAGACTTTTTTCTTCCAGGGAAATGAAAAGAGTCAACTAGAATTATTCAAAAGGTCATGCTGTGTACTAGGTTGGGTTTCACGGAAAAGTGGGATGACACTTTCATTTCCTAAGTCCACTAAGTCTTTTCCACTTCTTAACCCAGTGTGGTAGGTAAACCCTGGCAAAAGCTTGTCTTCAGATCACTAAGCTGTATTTGCTATTGTGACTAGACTGGTAAGGCAGGTTTACTATACCAAGTCTATCAGGCACTAGAGACCCAGTCACAACTCTTTCTATAGGTCACCTGAGCATGCAGGTCCTAAGATTCAGATCTGAAGTAAGAGGTGAAAGACCTCACTTAGGACTAAGATCTGAACCACATCTTCCATCCTTCAGTGCCTGCTTGCTAATAAAGCATTCTTGTTTTTCCAATTTGGCTACTGATCTTTATCAGTATAATCCACTACTAAGAATCCCAGAAGAAAGGAAGACTGAGTGGTATCATGAATGTTTGAGAATCCAGAAAGCCTCTATTTTCAGGTAATATCCAAGGCCTTGAGCAAAGCAGTGAACTTTCCAAAGTCTGACAGATCTGTGACACAGCAAGGCCTAGAACTCTGCTATCTTGATTCACAACTCAATTCCTTCCACCAGCACCTACAGAAAATATAACAACTCTACTATCTTTTGAATTTATGGCTACTGTCACCTGCTTTCCCACCAACAGTTACCAAGGACAAGAAAAGTCACACATTTTAATACCAGTGGTTTACTCAACTATCAGAGGAACTCCAATTAGCACCCCAAATCTAAACATGGTTACATAAATAGCAACTCATTCAAAGCCAGACCTGAAAGCAACTTCACAATTCAAATAGCACACAAGAGGGCCATATGCTTTTCAGCATAATCAGAGCTCAACCATGTGGTCATTCGAAGCCATTAATATATTGACTGGACCCATGATTCAGCACAAAAAGCTCAAAGTCCAAGATCAACACTCAATTACTACTTCTCAAAGGGAAAACTACAAGCAAGGGATACTGTATTTTCTGTTATCTAGTCAAAATATTAAGAAAATTTATACAATGAAGGTGGAGCTACTTTTTTAGTACTTATTAGCTATGATTGAAGCAAGTTACAAAGATTGTATTTAATTTCCAAAGTGTCCATTACGATAGTATCTAGTAAGTTGTTCACGAGCAACACCAAGACCAAAAATGTCAATCTTTCTCCAACTGTATTTATACCTGACTTTAGGGCTTCGGCACAAACCATAATACAAAAACCATTACGGGGCTGGTGCCGTGGCTCACTTGGTTAATCCTCCGCCTGAGGCGCCGGAATCCCATACGGGTGCTGGGTTCTAGTCCCGGCTGCTCCTCTTTCAGTCCAGCTCTCTGCTGTGGCCCAGGAAGGCAGTGGAGGATGTCCCTGCACTGCATGGGAGACCAGGAGAAAGCACCTGGCTCCTGGCTTCGGATCGGCGTAGCGGCCATTTGGGGGGTGAACCAACGGAAGGAAGACCTTTCTCTCTGTCTTTCCCTCTCACTGTCTGTAACTCTACCTGTCAAATAAATAAATAAATAATCTCAAAAAAAAAAAAAAAAAACATTATAAGAGCCAAAAAAGATCAGTATGTAATAATTAAGAGATTGATTAAAAAAGAATATGTGTGACTATAGTAACTGTATATGCACTCAATGTTGGGGTGCCTGGCTATTTTAAAAAAATGTTGGGGCTGGCGCTATGGTATAGCAGGTAAAGCCACTGCCTGCAGTGCCAACATCCCATATGCATACTGGTTTGAGTCCTGGCTACACCACTTTTGATCTAACTCTCTGCTGTGGGCTGGGAAAGCAGCACAAGATGGCCCAAGTCCTTGGGCCCTTTGCACCCGCATGGGAGACCCAGAAGAAGCTCCTGGCTCCTGGCTTCGGATTGGCACAGCTCCAGCCAATGTGGCCAATTGGGGAGTGAACCGGCAGATGGAAGACACCTCTCTTTCTCTGTCTCTCTTTGACTCTCTTTCTCTCTGTGTAACTCTGACTTTCAAATAAATAAATAAATCTCTAAAAAAATAAATAAATAAAGCAGGGACATACAGAAGAAATAAGAAGTTAGAGGCCACAAAACTCAGGGTAGAACAGATATAGGACTGAACAGTCTGACTATAAAACTAGAGCTCCTGCCATTACCCCATACCATCATGGGAAAAAGCAAAATGAACACTGGACAAACACAAGGAGGAGAGATTGTCTACTTCCTAACATTTTGGCGATATCTTTAAAATATTTTGTTCTTCAAATAGCTAGTCTCTGTTAAGAATTACAACATTAGACATTCACTCCTTATTTTTGATCTCTTTTAACAGGCAAATATCCTAAAAAATGTATCACTTTACAATATTCTTTCCATAAATATTTCTATGGTACTCTCAGCTACTGGGAATATAACAATAAACAAAACAAAAAGTTTTACATGAAGAGAAACAGACAACAAATGTGAATATAAACATATTACTAATGCACTGTAGTGATAAAGCAGGCTAAAGAGAGTATGACAGAGGGATTTAGACAGGGATATCAAAGGAAATCTTTCTGACATTGTGAATTTTGAATAAAAGCCTGAATAAAGTGAAGGAGGAAGCCATGGTGATACCTGGGGGGAGATCATTACTGGCATGGAAACAGAAAAGTATAAATGCCCTAAAGTATAAATAGCAAAGTATAAATGCCCTAAAGTTTAAAGAAGACCAAAGAGGCTAATGTGGCTGATGAGCTATGAGCCAGAGGTACACTGATAAAAGGTTAGAGAGAAAGTAAGGGAAAAGATTATGTAAGTCTTTCATAGGCCATAGTAAGGAACCTGGATTAGATCTTAAGTTTGAAGGAAATCCAGTGGAAGGGTTTGAGCAGGTCAGAGATGTAATCAAGAAATGTTTTTCAGAGATCACTACTAATACAGTTAAATCTTAGTATCCCAGTTAAAAATAAGAGGGAGAATAAGAGATGAAGGAGGTTGTCTATAACTGCAAAGCATTATAGTTCTGCATACAGTTTTACAGACTTACTTCTAAGGGTACAGCCTAAAAACTTGTCATAGGACTCCAAGCCCATAAAAATCGGAGGTTTAAATGCCATCTTAACTGTTAAAATGATCATATTAAATGTCAAAGTCAACACATAAAAAGTATGTAAAAGTGATCATAAAAATAACATCAAATCCCTGGTAATGATAATACAATTAAAAAGGAAGGAGAAGGCCGGCGCCGCGGCTCACTAGGCTAATCCTCCGCCTAGCGGCGCCGGCACACCGAGTTCTAGTCCCGGTCAGGGTGCCAGATTCTGTCCCGGTTGCCCCTCTTCCAGGCCAGCCCTCTGCTGTGGCCAGGGAGTGCAGTGGAGGATGGCCCAGGTGCTTGGGCCCTGCACCCCATGGGAGACCAGGAAAAGCACCTGGCTCCTGGCTCCTGCCATCGGATCAGCGCGGTGCGCTGGCCGCAGCGCACTGGCCGCGGCGGCCATTAGAGGGTGAACCAACGGCAAAAGGTGTCGCTCCCCCTCTTCGTGGAGGAACGACACAGGACCCTGCGCTGTTCTTTCGTCTGCTCGGCCCTCCCCGGGTTTGCTGCTGGTTCTTCCCGGGTTGGCTACTATCCCTTCCACCTCCGTGGAAGGGCGGTTCCCCCTGGCCACATTCCCCACTTCCGCAGGGGAGCGGCACACCGCCGGCCGGCTCTCTCGGGGGCTGCACGGGTTCCCTTAGATGTTCCCCATAGATGTTCCCCATAGATGTTCCCGGTGCATGCCGTCTCTCTCCTCCTTTATAGTCCTCCTCCGCCAATCCCAACTCGGCTGCCCACACGCCGAGTACGCTGCTCTCCTCCAATCAGGAGCAAGTCCTACAGTTTATTAGTTGAACTGGAGGCAGCTGTGCGGAAGCTGTTTACTTCTCTCCCAGCGCCATATTGTGGGAGAGCAGATGCATAGAATAAGTCCTAATTCCAGTAACTCAGTCCAGTCCGGATTGCTCCCCACAAAAAGGAAGACCTTTCTCTCTCTCTCTCTCACTGTCTACTCTGCCTGTCAAAAAAAAAAAAAAAAAAAAAAAAAAAGGAAGGAGAGTCCAACATGGGAAGCAGTCCACACAGCAGACTCCTAGAATGACATTCACTATAAATAACACTCTGACCTCAGAATCAACCCTTGAGGCTTCCTGGTCTGGCTGAAAGGCCTATGAGAGCATTTCAGGCATGCAAAGCCAAGACTCTGTGGTAAAAAAATATCCTACACAGAGGATCTCTGTGAGACCTCAGTGGACTGGAAGGTCATCAAAGAAGGATGTACTTTTCTCTGAAGGGAGGAAAGAACATCCACTTTGCTTATGGCTGTTTCAAATACCGATGGAGTCTATGGTCACCAAAGGCTTCCACAGCCTTGGCAGCACATGCCAAGAGCCTCAGGTGATGTGATCACTGATGTCATAAATAACAGTGTTAATTCTAAAAGGAACAACAGAAGTCACTGTGCACTTACTCCCCATGTAGGACCTCCATTCCTAATGAGCTGTATTATGAGAATCAACTGCAAATTTTGTTCCCAAACAGTACTCTGTATGTTGTGTGTGTGCGTGTGTACAAATTGTTGAAGTCTATGCATAGCATAGAGTTGGTCCTCTGTATATAAAGTCAAACTAAAAATGAACCATAATGAAGGAGATAGGAGAGGGAGAGAGGAGATGGGAGTTAGAGGGGATGGGTATGGGGGAAAGAACCGCTGTATTCTTAAAGTTGTATCTGTGAAAAAATGCATTCATTAAATAAAAAAAATCTTAGTGAGACCATTTAAAATTAGAGGAAAATGTATTGTTTGAAGGTAATGGAATAGGGACAGGGAAAATAAGAGGTCATTAAATGCTAAGGTTGAGAGAAACCAGAGAAAAGTTTACTTATTCATTTTTGTTATCTATAATCATAAGTGAGCTGAAATTTCTTATATTTCATTTTTTGGCTTTGGTATCAAGGTTACCTGAGCCATAAAATAAGAGAGGTAACAATCCATCTGAGAATAGTTTCCAGAAGATAAGGATAATCTGTTCTATATAGATAATAAAATCTCTTTTTACATAAAGCCCCAAGGGGACCAGGAGGAAAGGAATGGGATGTGGACTCTAACTACTGATTCAGTTTCTTGAGGTTTCTATTTCCTTTTATACTCATGTTAGTACTGTACATTTTATGTAAAATTCTCTATTTCATATAAATTTCAGATCTTATCTGAGTGTTTTAAAATAACATTAATTTACTATGTATTATTTAATGATTATCATTAATTCAAAAATATATTATGGATCTATAGTTAAGTTCCATGATTTCATATTTATCCTTACTGTCATCCTTTCTTGGCCTGACGTTTCAAGGAAATAGTTTTACTCCTGTTGATTATCTCTATCAATAATTTTTCTTTAGTTTTTCCTTCTATTTTTCTTCAGACTTATCTGCCATTTTGTCTCAGCTTTCTTAAGTTGAACAAACAATTCAATTGTTTTCTAGATTTCTTACCTTCCAATGAACAGTTTTAAGACATTAATTTTCCTCTACCATTTTGCTGTAATCAGTTTTAGTATTTAGCACTCTCATTTATATTTAAACCTAAAAGTCTGGTAGTTGCTATTATGATTTCATTTTTATCTATAAGTTATTTTTCTGAATTGATTTTATCCATTTGAGAGACAGACACAGCTCCAATTAGCTGGCTCATGCCCAAATACCTACAACAGCTGGTGTAGGGTCAAGCCAAAGCCAGGTGCAAGGAACTCAAACCAGGTAGGTCTCCCATATGGATGGCAGAGACTCCTACTTGAGCCATCACCTGCTAACTCCACATGTGCACATTAACAGAAAGCTGGATTGAGAAATTGACTGAACTTGAATCTAGGAATTCCAATATGGAATGCAGGCATTCTTTTTATTTTATTTTATTTAAAAAGGGCTCTAGAAAGCCTCTTTAAAAAAAAAAAAAAAAGATTTATTTGAAAGGCAGAGCTAGAGAGTGAGAGAGCGATAGAGCGTCTTCTACCCACTAGTTTACTAAATGGCCGCAATGGCTGGAGCTGGGCTGATTCGAAGCCTGGAGCCAGGAGCTTCTTCTGCGTCTTCCACGTGGCTGCAGGGGCCCAAGGACTGGAATTCAGGCATTCTAAGCAGAGTTTTAACTGGTAGGCCAAAAACATATAGGTCCAACCCATATATGTTGAAATCAATTATTTGCAGCAACCTAGGAGATATCATTTCATTATTATTTCATATATGGGGCCAGTGCTGTGAGTAAAGCCACTACCTGTAGCGCTAGCATCCCATATGGGTGCCGGTTTGAGACCTGGCTGGGTCAGAGTTCCACTTTTCTCCCAGCTCCCTGCCAATGTGCCTGAGAAAGCACAGGAGGATCTTCCAAGTGCTTGGGCCCCTACACCCTCATGGGATACCTCAATGAGGCCCCTGGTTCCTGGCTTCAGATTGGCCCAGCACTGACCATTGTGGCCATCTGGGGAGTGAACCAGCAGATGGAAGATCTTTCTAACTCTTTCAAATAAATAAATTTTGAAAAATAAATAAAAATAAAAATTAATTCACATCTAACTTTCCAGTATAATAGTCTGGGAATGGGAATCATGATAGTGACTCTTTGATACTGGTTTTCTAAAGTATGTAATATATGCTTAATTGGGTTATTCAAATTTTCTTTTTTTTTTAATTTTATTTATTTTTTATTTAGTAAATATAAATTTCCAAAGTACAGTTTATGGATTACATTGGCTTCCCCCCCCATAATTTCCCTCCCACTCACACCCCTCCCATCTCCCGCTCCCTCTCCCATTCTATTCACATCAAGATTCATTTTCAATTCTCTTTATATACAGAAGATCAATTCAGTATATATTAAGTAAAGATTTCATCAGTTTGCACCCACACAGAAACACAGAGTGTAAAATACTGTTTGAGTACTAGGTATAGCATTACTTCACATTGGACAACACATTAAGGACAGATCCCACATGAGAAGTAAGTACACAGTGACTCCTGTTGTTGACTTAACAATTTGACACTCTTGTTTATGGCATCAATAGTTTCCCTAGGCTCTAGTCATGAGTTGCCAAGGCTATGGAAGCCTTTTGGGTTTGCCGACTTCGATCTTATTCCGACAGGGTCTTAGTCAAAGTGGAAGTTCCCTCCTCCCTTCAGAGAAAGGTACCTCCTTCTTTGATGGCCTGGTTCTTTCCACTGAGATCTCACTCGCAGAGATCTTTCATTTAGGTCTTCCTTTTTTTTTTTTTTCCCCAGAGTGTCTTGGCTTTCCATGCCTAAAATACTCTCATGGGCTCTTCAGCCAGATCCAAATGCCTTAAGGGCTGATTCTGAGGCCAGAGTGCTATTTAGGACATCTGCCATTCTATGAGTCTGCTGTGTATCCCACTTCCCATGTTGGATCATTCTCTCCCTTTTTGATTCTATCAGTTAGTATTAGCAGACACTAGTCTTGTTTGTGTGATCCTTTGACTCTTAGACCTATCAGTGTGATCAATTGTGAACTGAAATTGATCACTTTGACTAGTGAGATGGCATTGGTACATGCCACCTTGATGGGATTGAACTCTGTAATTAACACATAATTATTCTTAGGTGTTTAAATTTTAACTGAAAAGTGATCCCTGTTAAATATAAGAGTGGGAATAAGAGAGGGAGGAGATGTACAATTTGGGACATGCTCAATCAGACTTGCCCCAAATGGTGGAGTTAGAAATGTGCCAGGGTTATTCAAATTTTCTATAGCTACAAAAATTGATTAGCATTTAATCCATCAGTTTCTGAAAGACTTTCTGTAATATTGTGGTTGATCTACTGCTCCTTATATTTCTAGCAAATTTGATGACCTCTGCACGCAAGTTCCCTGTCATATCTTAACTGCCTTAAATTCAACTTTATGTGATATTAATATTGCTATACTACATATTCTTTGTTAACATTTGTCTGAATAGTTAGAGTATCATTTCCTGTTCTTTTATTTTCTGTCCTTTGAAGGGTTGTTGATGTGACACAGCAAGTTAAACCACTCCTTGGGGTGCCAGAATATCATATTGCAGTAATAGGTCAAGCCCCAGCAACTCTGCTTCCAATCCAGTTCCTTGCTAATGTGCCTGGGAAGCAGAAAATGATGGCTCAACTACTTAACTCTCTGCCAAGCATGTAGAAGACCAGAATGGAGTTCTGGCTCCTGGGTTGAGCCTTGCTCAGCCCCAGGGGTTGTGACCATTTGGGGAGGGAACAAGAGGATGAAAGATGTCTCTGTGCCTCTCCCTGTTATTCTGCCTTTCAAATAAATAAAAGTCATGCTCTTATTTAAAAAAAAAAAAGTGCTTCTTTGATAAATAACATATACCTATTTTTAAAAATTCTAATTCAGAACTTCTATCTTTAACAGACTTCATATTCTGTTGTTTATGGGGAATTCTGACATATTTGTTGCAAGTTTTTTCCCACAATTTTTCTGCTTTCTACTCTCATTATTCTCCTGTGCTTTTTTTTTTAAGATTTATTTTTATTTATGAAAGATAGAGTTACAGAAATAGGTAGAGCCAGAAACAGAGAAAGAGATCTTCCATCTGCTGGTTCACTCCCCAAATGACAGCAACGGCCAAAGGTGAGCTGACCTGAAGCCAGAAGCCAGGAGAAAGGAGCTTCTTCCAGGTCTCCCAGGTGGGTGAAAGGGCCCAAGCACTTGGACCATATTCTGCTGCTTTCCCAAGCCATTGCAGAGAGCTGGATCAGAACAGGAGCAGCCGGGACTTGAACTGGCATCCTTATGTGATACCAGCACTGCAGGCAGGGCTTTAACCCAATGCTACACAGCACCATCTCCTCCTATGCTTTTTAATAATTCTACCTGCTGATGTATTGACTAAGTTTCTCATTTTCTCTTTTGTTTTTCCCCAAGAAATATGTAGGTTAATTTTCTTCAGTGTATGGCCCTTTAGTTATAACTTTATACCCAAGTTTATGCCTTTCAATGTCGATTAAATTTAATCTAATCAATGTATCTAGGCTTCAACTTCCTGGAAAGCTTGAAAGTCTGTCTTGTGAAAAACAAAGCATAACTTACTCTAAAATCATTTTAAATTCAGTTAGAGATGCTCAGAAAATAATTCTGTCACTCTTTGCTTGCTATCTTTTTTCCCCAGAAAGAAATCACAAACTCAATGATTCAATTATCAAGCACCCCCTAGTGGAAGTAAAACCAAGTTAAGAAGTGCATTTTTAAAATAGAACATGATTCGAGATAGTTTTCAGTGTCTACAGTTCTTAGGAAAACTTGAGAGTAAAATGGTTTATCTGTAAACAAATTAAGAAATTTAAGAACATGTCACATATGATTTATAATGTACTATAACTAAAAGTAAATTCACACATTGAAATTTTGTGAATGTTCTTGAAAATTACAAGTAAATAATCCAATACCTTTCAAAGAGTATTTAATTAAAGAATTTTTTTTAATTTTATTCCAGAGAGCAGACTCCAAAACAGAAGCTGCTTTTGAAATAAAGCTCTACACATTTACTGCTGATCTGAATTCTTCTAAATGGCTCGATTTTTCATCTATTTTAGACAACTTGATTTTCTCACCTACAAAACAAAGGCATCATAATAAGCCTGCATTATTGCTGAATTCTTATGAAGAGTGAATGAAATCTGAAAAGAATTATTATTAATATGTTAGCATAAATAAATCATTGTTATGATTATGTTCTGTGATATTTGTGCTCAACATACAATGTAGCACTACTGCCTAATGAATTTTTATAACCACCCTAGCAATTGTAAACAATGACTTTCATTTTATGTGAAAAACCTAAGGCCCAGCAAAGTAGAGACAGAAATTCACAATTTTTCCTAACATGCTTTTTCTTTTTGCCAGGAAAGATAAATTATAATCACATTACTTTCCTGATTTGGTTACCAAAAAATTAGTTTAGGGGTTATCTATCGCTTTAGACAAAATTAATACTTTGTGAAGTATTGAAAGCATTGGAGTAGGAATGGTAAAATCAAGCATCAAGACCTTGTCATACATCTGTACTGCAATTATTTTATTACTGTTAATTAGTGTATTCTCTATCTTTTAACATCCAGCATAAATACTTCAGAGAAAAACAATTAAAGCAATTAAATCAAACCAAACACCTCAAGAAAACATACCATTTTTTCAAATAATCTCCTATTTGGGATGAAGGAGAGTTATAGGGATATGTATATAAAACTTCCCATTTTCTCCTGCCAATATCAGTGTTGTTTCATTCATTTGCCCAATTCCCAAATGTAACACCAAGCCTCAGAATTATTTTTCTTTTTTTATAAATTAGGTTACAAGTTACGAATCAGATTTCCCTGAACTCACCAATTATTAAAAAATAAAAAAATCTGCAAGAACAAATCAATTTGATTCATTGGGGAGTCCAGTACAGAGTAAGTCTAACCGTCTGCCATATCTGATAATACAATATGCTATATACCTCTCTAGGAAATTTGTATTGGGATTCCAATACATAGTTAGGATGACAGAACTATTTTAACTTACTGCTCTATCAAAAAAAAAAGAATCAAAATCAACAGTAAGTATTACCATTAGCTTTTAAAGTTTTGCATGGATTTTTTTAAAAATAACCTTCCATGAAATCAACTTTAAAGATATATGTAGAGGGGCCAGTCCCATGGCGCAGCAAGTTAATCCTCTGCCTGGGGCGCCGGCATCCCACATGGGCACCAGTTAGCCCCAGCTGCCCCTCTTCCAATCCAGCTCCTCTATGGCCTGGGAAAGCAGTAGAAGATGGCCCAAGTGCTTGGGCCCCTGCACCTGCATGGGAGACTGGGAAGAAGCTCCTGGCTCCTGGCTTTGGATCGGCGCAGCTCCAGCCATCGCCACCATCTAGGGAGTGAACCGACAGAAGGAAGACCTTTCTCTCTGCCTCTCCGTCTCACTGTTTGTAACTCTACCTCTCAAATAAATAAATAAAATTAAAAAAAAAAAAAAGGTATTTGTAGAAGCTGGCATTGTGGCACAGCAGGGTAAGCCACCACCTGTAACAACAGTATCCCATATGAGTGGTAGTTCGAGATCCAGCTGCTCCACTTCTGATCCAGTTCCCTGCTAATGCACCTGGGAAAGCACTGGAAGATGGCTGGAATGCTTGAACTGCTGCCAGCCACCTCACCATGTGCCTCCCTCAAGCTCCCACCTCTTTTGGGAGACCTAGATGGAGGTCCAGGCTCCTGGCTTCCACCTGACCCAAGTAGGGTCACTGCAGTCATCTGGGGAGTGTACCAGCAAAAGGCAGATATTACTCACACTCTCTCTCTCTCTCTGCCTTTCAAACAGAAATAAATAAAAGATGCATGTAATAGAAAAAAAAAACCCTCAAGTTTTTTAGAAAGATATGTTGGACAAGCACATTGCAAGAAATAAACACTGCCTTTTTTAGTTAGGTTTTAATAAAAAGTACACTAATGTATCTCTTACATTAGCAAGAATTTCCAAATGCCCCTCCTTTCACTACATCTTTGGTTTGCCTTTGAATTTTTCTCTCTCTCACTGTTCCAACACAAGAAATAGCATCATTATAACTTGGTAAAATTTTACAAAGCCAGCTAGGGAAAACTCCTTTAATGCTATATGATACATTCCCTAATAAACACTGTGTGTCACCAGCACTGTAGTTTCCTGCTCATCTAGGGACTGAATGACTGACAATCAAACTAAAGTCAGCCACATGGCAATGAAGAACATTTCCATTAGCCCAGGAAGACATTTTGATAATCCATTTAATCACACTACTGGAAAGCAATAGATTATAAACAATGATGTCTCTTACCTGCTTTTAATTATGTGGATTACATATTGTATGACAGTGATTACACTTTTTCAACTAACCCAAAAAAACAATGTTCCACCTGACTAGATACACTACTATACCTTTAACTCTTTATTTAATTTATCTCATCTGAGATTTGTATTAACACTACTATAAACTCAAGGACTAAAAGTTTGTAGCTTCTAATTTTGTAATAGTGTCTAATCTCCACTTCCTATCAATATATTACTGAATCACAGAAGATAAAGAAGAATATAAGACATCTTTAAATTCTAATCTAAAAACACACTACTAACAGACTAGCAAATAGCATGATATTAGATTTAACTTTTTTTAAAGATGTATTTATTTTACTTGAAAGAAAGAATGACAGACAGAAGGGAGAGACAGAAAGATCTTCTATCTGCTGGTTCACTCCTCCAAATGTCTGCAATAGCCAGGGATAGATCAGGCCAAAGCCAGGAATCAGAAAGTCAACCTGGTCTCTCACATGGGTATCAGTACCCCAAGTACTCAGGTCACCTTCTGCTCCCTCCCAGGGGCATTAGTAGCAAGCTGGATCAGAAGAAAGAAGCAGCAAAGATTCAACCAAGCACTCCAATAAGGGATGCTGGTATCTGCAGTGGTTAACTTGCTGTACCCACAATGCCCATCCTGTAATTTCTACTTTTGACGTAGGTGAGGAGGTGGCTAACAACGAGAAGCTGAGGTTACCAACCCTTCCCTGCAGCTCCACCTGCGGCCCCAAACCTCCCACCCATTTTTGTGCAGCAAAAAAAAAACAATGCCTCTGTAAAACTGCCACTCAGAACTACAGCTGGCCAATAATACACAAAATGGTTTCCAGTGCATCTCTGCAATGATCTTTAGCTAAGTATAATGCCATTGTAATAAAATTACCATAGCTGACATACCTATTCCCATAAAGCACCTGACACCATGACATTTCCTTGAGCTGGTTCTCAAATCCCACCCCCATGAATGGTCAATTAAACTCCACTCCAGATACCACTCCCTATACCTCCTGATCATCTAAGGGGATGGGCCCAGACCTCACTGAGCACAGCTCATCTACCAGTGTGCCCACACTGACTTGAGTACATTCATTTGCTTTGCATACAAACAAATCTTATTTTCTGCTGACCTTTACCTATGTCTCTTCCACAAATTCTTTCTTGCATTACATGTAAGAACATAGATCATACAACACTTTGGTAAAGTCAAATTTAATTTTTGTTCTGCTACTATCTATGAAGATATTTGGTAGGTGGTATAGGAAACACTTGAGAATATTAAAAGTTTGACATACAGGTCTCCTAACACAAAAAATAACCAAGTTTTATTGAAAAAGAAGAAAATCTGTATAAAAATTGTGAAACTCTAGAAACAACTTGAACATAGTTCTGGGATGGTACTATATGGTATTATACAGTACAATTCATACATAAAAATTAGTATTCTATCATTACCTGAATCACTGCCTTCATGTAGTAACAATATGTATAATACTGCAATGTCCTATACATGTATTTATAAACTAAATAAAAAAAAGGTCCTCTACTCCAAACTAAGAAAAAAAATTAAAAAGTTTTAAGAGCATAACAATAATTCCCACCCAGTCCTTGCTCCCACCCTCCCCTTCTCCTTAATTTTCTTTTAATTTTTATAATGACATATTTTCAATTTACATTTTTATCACAAATTATATATTATCTTAGCAGTAAGAGATTGAAATTCCATTTATTATTTCTTTTCCCTCTAATCTTCAAGTTTCCCCATTAGAGAAGTGACTACTTTTTACTACCTTTTACTTACTAGCATTTTTCTAAAGAGCTTCTTTGGATAAGATTTTACCATTGATTAGCGCTGCGGCTCACTAGGCTAATCCTCCGCCTTGCAGCGCCAGCACACTGGGTTCTAGTCCCGGTTGGGGCGCCAGAGTCTGTCCCAGTCACCCCTCTTCCAGGCCAGCTCTCTGCTGTGGCCAGGGAAGTGCAGCGGAGGATGGCCCAAGTACTTGGGCCCTGCACCCCATGGGAGACCAGGATAAGTACCTGGCTCCTGCCATCGGATCAGCGCGGTGTGCAGGCTGCAGCGCGTTGGCCGCGGCGGCCATTGGAGGGTGAACCAACGGCAAAGGAAGACCTTTCTCTCTGTCTCTCTCTCTCACTGTCCACTCTGCCTGTCAAAAAAAAAGATTTTACCACTAAGACAAACATTACAGATAAACTAGTTTGAAAACTGATCTACTTAATAGCTATTAATAAGTTAAAGCTTTCATGAGCTTTTTATTTTATTTAATTCTGATGTTTGTATAAAGATTAAGGCAATTTAACAATCAAACCACTTATTTTAGATTCCCAGGAAAAGTGAGCACCTTACCCAGCATGACTAGATGACGAAGATGGTGGCAAGTCTGGTGTAAGGACATAAAGACTGTTGTTTTTGGGCAAGTGTAGTGATTTTAAGACCGTCTGAAAAAGAAAAAATAAACAAAAATGAACAGTGATTACGTATTAATTTTTCCTAAATTCTTGAGGATACTGCAATTTTATACTTTGACTTTTTATTTTTTATACTTTCCTAAATAAGGTAATACAAAAGAACTAATGAACCCAAATAACCTTGTTTTACACACACACACACACACACACACACACACAGTGACCTAGCACTTAAGACACCTACATCTCACATCAGAGTTCCGGGGTTCAATATTTATCTCCGGCTCCTAACTCCAGCTTACTGGTAATGAAGACCCTTGGGGACAGTAGAGATGATTTAAGTAGTTAGGTTCTCGACAACCATGTGAGAGACCTGGACTGAGCTCCTAGCACTGAGCTTCAGCCTGACTCAACCCTGACCATGGCAAGCATGTGAGTAATGAGCCAGTGGATGGCAATTCTCTCTCTCTGCCACATGAATAAATAAATAATTTAAAATCTCTCATAAAGTAGAATTAAAAAATAAGTTTAATTCAGTATAAAAGATTTTTGAAATGCATGCATATGCAGCTCTTCAAAAATTTCATGGAATTGGGTCTGGCGCTGTGAAGTAGCAGGTAAAGCCATCACCTGCAGTACCAGCATATGAGCATCAGTTCAAGTCCCAGCTGCTCCACTTCCCATGCAGCTCTTTGCTATCGTCTGGGAAAGCAGTAGAAGATGGCCCCAGTCCTTGGGCCTCTGTACCTACGTGGGAGACCCCGAGCAAGCTACTAGCTACTGGCTTCAGATCAGCTCAGCTCTGGCCATTGAGGCCATTTGGAGAGTGAACCATCAGAGGAAAGACTCCCTCTCCCTCTCTCTCCCCCTCCCTCCCTCTCTCTCTTCCTCTGCCTCTCTGTAACTCTGCCTTTCATATAAATAAATAAATCTTTTAAAAAAATATTCATTTATTTGAAAGTCAGAGTTACAGAGACAGAGGTAGAGACACAGAGAGAGACATCTACTAGCTGGTTTACTCCTCAAGTGGCCACAACAGGTAGGGCTGACCCAGTCTGAAGCCAGGAGCCAGGAGCTTCATCTGGGTCTCCCACATAGGTGGCAGGGGTCCAAGCACTTGGGCATCTTCTGCTACTGCCCAGACCAGTAGCAGGGACCTGGAACAGAAGTAGTAGAGCTGGGCAATGAACCGGTGCCCATTTGGGATGTTGACATCACAGGCTGAAGTTTTGCCCACTATGCCACAATACCAGCCCCCAAATGCTGGTTTTACTGAAATAAATGTATTTCTATTTTTGTTTTTATTTTTGCTAAGATTAATTTGTTTATTTGAAAGGCAGAGTTACAGAGAGAGAGAGAGGGAGAGAGACAGAAAGAGAGGTCTTCCATCCTCTGGTTCACTCCCCAAATGGCTGCAACAGCCAGAGCTGAGCCAATCGAAGCCAGGATTCAGGAGCTTCTTTCAGGTCTCCCACAAGGATGCAGGGGCCCAAGCACTTGAGCCATCTTCCACTGCTTTCCCAGACCATAAGCAGAGAGCTAGATTGCAAGAGGAATAGCCGGGACATGAGCCATTATCTATATGGGATGCTGTTCTGCAGGCAGAGGCTTAGCCTACTGTGCCACAGTGCTGGCCCCTAAATGTATCTTTTAATTTTAGATCTCCATGAACTTTCTGAAGTGCCTTCATGAACATACACTTCACATAAGTATATCATAAACTAGCACAAATCTAAATGTTAAAATATTCATCCTCTAGCTCAGGAAGAGATATAAATAGATAAGATAGGACTTACTAATTTCTTCCCTAAGACTACTGTGCAATTCATTCCATAGACTTTTTAGAAAAAAGAGCAATGTAGGTTTCCAGAGATCATTACAGATCTACAAAACAGAGCACATCAACCCAAGGATTTTATAGTGAGGACCTACAGCCTGATAGATCGTGTAACTTGGATGAATTCTCCAGCAAATGTTACCTAGATCACTAACTCTAGAGATCTCTTTGGTTAAAGTGCTCTGGTTGAAGCAAATGAACTACTTCTGGTCTACACATGACCTCTTATCTTGACAACCATACAAAATCTCACTAAATTTCCTTACTACAAAATTCACACACATTTCAAATTTCCAACTGCATGGTAAATGCTTGGTGAAGTATTTCAAACTTTTTTTTTTGACAGCAATTCATATTTACAAACATAACTTACATGTTAACCTAGGACATTACTCATTCAACAAATATTTTCTGAGTCACCTCCTCTGTACCAGGTAGTCCTATCCACTGGCAACACAGCAGTGACTACAATAGCTTAAAATAAAATTCTAAATCTTATGGAGCTTACCTTTTAGTAAGAATAAATAAAATAACATGCATAGCTGAATAGTAAGTGAGAATTCAATATGGGTTATGAAAGGAAGGAACCAAAATGACCCTAAAGATTTTAGACTAAACAATGGGAGGATGAAGTTGCCATCAGCTAACAGAAGGAAGACTGTGGATGAAGACTTCCATATTGAAATCTCTTCTAGACATTCAAGTAAAGAAGAAAGGTAAGCAGCAGAATATGTCAATCTGGAATTCAGGGAGCATGTCTAGTGTGGATATATAAATTAGAAACATCAAAGTGAAAAAGCACATAGATGACAGTTAAAAGCCATGAAACTGAACAAGACAACAGTGAATTTTGTGATGTGGTCACAGATGATCTTGACCAAAACACTAATAAGTCTCTGCTTAGACTGGGCCCAAAGGAAATGGGAGGACAGGAATTGGAGACAAGAAATAAAAACAATTCTCAGTGAACTTTTGTTATCAAGAGTACTACAATAAGGCCAGCAGTGTAGTGTAGCAGGCTGAGCCACTGCTTGCAATGTTAGCATCCCTATTTCGAGTCCCAGCTGCTCTGCTTGCAACTCATCTCTCTGCTATTGACTTTGAAAAAGCAGCAAAGGATGGCCCAAGTATTTGTGTCCCCACCACTCATGTGGGAGACTAGAATGGAATTCCTGGCTTCTGGCTGTAGCCTGGTCCAGCTCTGGCTGTTGCGGCCATGAGGGAGTTAAACAGTAGAGAGATGTGTGTGTGTGTGTGTATGTGTGTGTGTGTATTCTCTTTCTCTCTCTCTCTCTCTCTCTCTCTCACATACACACACACACACACACACACACACACACAGAGTCCCCCTTTCTTCTTCCCTCCCTCTCCTTCTCTCTTTCTCTGTACTTTGCAATTTTAAATAAATAAATCTTAGAATCTTAGAGTGGGGTAAAATGTAGCAACTGCTAGAAGCAAAAATAACATCATGTTGGTAAAAATTTACTAGAGAAAAATATTGATACCAGAGGGTCAGGAAAGAATTAGACTGGAGCCTTTGCCTAGATAGGAGGGTATGTGTCACACAATCCAAAGCAAAAATGGAGTCTTATCTCAGATAAGAGCTTGGACAGACAACTAGAGTAATACAAGAGAAAGGAGAGTATATAAACAAAGACCGAATACAGAGCTTGTGGAAATTCTCTTGTAATTCCATTTATCTCATCAGTGAAACAAACAGGAAACAACAAAGCCATCAGCTGAGAATGAAACAGAAGGAAAGGGATTCTGAAGGTCTGAGGAGGTAATAAGAATAAAATAATCACTTAAAAGAGTATTGATAATCCAGGTAAATATGATTATCTAGCAACAAAAAGGGGCCCTCTAGGGTTGGACATTGTAGTGCAACATCTCAAGCCACCACATGCAATACCCACATTTCAAATCAGAGTTCCAGGTTTGGATTACAGCTATTCCACTTCAGATAAAGCTTCTTACTAAAGCACATCCTGGGAGGCAAGAGATGATGGCTCAAGTACTTGAATCCTTGCCACTCATATGGGAGACCCAGATAGAATTCTAGGTTCCTGGCTTCAGCCAGGCCCAGCCCTGGCTACTGCTGGCACTTGGCAAGCAAACCAGCAGATAGAAGCATATTCGTTCTCTTTCTCTTTCTCTTTCTCTCTCCCCCCTTCTCTTTCTTCCCCCTCCCTTCTTTCCCTCCCTCCACCATTCTGCCTTTCAAATAAAAAGAAAGAAACAAAGGACAGGGGGTTCTAGAGATTTAAAGATACACTAATGAGCAACTGTATTTGTTTCCAGACACATTTAGCAGTGAGACACAAAAGAGACAGAGACAGAGATTTAACCCACTTAAAGATTTTTGTCAAGCAAGGACAATGAACCAAGAGTTAAGACTGTTTACAAAAAAAAAGTGATTATATGAGTTATTACTCATCATGGAATTTAATCTGGTATAAGGAAGAGAGGACATGAAAAAGTTAATGATCACGGAAAATGGCCAAAAAATGGATTGGAGGTCTAAGCAGGGCTGGATTGCTGGAGTTAGGGCACTAAAGGAAATGAGAAGAAAATGGGAAGCTTGAAATTATTATTTCAGAGTTGCCACGATTAGTAACTCTAATACCATGGGAAGAAAATTATCTTTGTAAGGGAAAAGTTCAAGGAACTAGGAGGCCAAGGTGTTGGAAGAATCATTTATAAAGAAATTGACATTACTAAGAATTAAGACAAAACAATTATAAAACAAACTAAAAATCATCAAGAATTGAGGGGAGATGACCTTAATAAATACAGGGCATACTCCTCTGACATGAAATTAAAAGCTGAAGGAGTTTTAAAGAGTAAGAACAGATAAAGGTCTGGAAGTAGAAATGAGGAACAGTGGGAATACATATTCTGCCATTTAATCCAGTAGTATGAAGGCAGGCAGACAAAAACAACTACCTCTAAGAAGACTACACAGCAACAATATCCTTAGGAAGATCAATTTCAGTCAGAGGAAGATCAGTGAAGGGAACAGTTAAGAGGTTGACAAAAAAAAGGAATTTAGCTTATGATGAATCAGTTGTACAGGACATAGCCAAAAGGTTTCAGGCATTGAAAAGGAAAAGGGAGAGAAGTAGGTATGGGATGTGCAGAAGTCGTAGAGACCTAAACGAGAAGTGACCAAGAAACCTTGAACTCCTTGCATTAGCTAGCATAATCTAGTTGAATCAAAGCAAATAATAATAACAGGAGAGAAAGTGTTAGGAAAAAGAGTGGATGCCAGGGAATCCTTCTTCACTACACAGATGATGGTAAGGATGCCTACAGGAAGAGTAATCTAATCTAAACAAGGAACATACAGGATTTATTCCTGGCTCCTCCGAGAAAAGGCCTATCTTACTAGATACACAGTCTCACTTCAAGGGCACTGAGTCTTACTCTTCACTCACACTAGTTATGTGTTGTTGAAAAATAAATGCTTATTTTTATTATTGGCAATACATTCTGAAATTTTCCATTCTATTTTGTTTCCTTTTTTCTTCTCATGTTTTAAAGCTGGCCACATCCCACTCAATGAACTTTTACAACCCACTAATGGTTTCTGATCAGTAGTTCAAAAATAACAATGCATTAGACAATTATTCATAATTTCACAATCTACGTGGAAACAAAGTTCCCCTAAAGTCATGAAACCTTGTCAAACATATGATGTTGTTTTCAAACTGATGTATTATCTCTAAGCAGTTAACATGTGAACAAAATAGCCACACATACATATGAAGGAATGTTATTTTCACCTTTTTATCTTTAATTATTTTACTTTGTGATTACTGATAAACGCTTAGTCTTACCCAGTGATCAAGTCATTACAGTTCTCTTGCCACACTACTGTCTCAAAATTTTCCATTAGATCAACCCCATCAAATAACGTACGGCATGATTTAAAAAAAGGGATACTTTCTTTAACTCACATATTCCTGCATTAATTCGATTAACATTTACTTGATGACTATTAAACCAAGCATTGGACATAAATGGTAAAGAAATAGATATGGGCTCTCTTCTAATGGTGCTATTATGATGGAGAATGCTGGGATGGGAGCCAAATTAGACAGAGACACCTGTTAGGAAAAAGTAACATTAAGCTAAGACTTGAAGAATGAAAAAAGGTCATTCCTTTACTGGAGATAAAGTATGTCAGCTTGTCAAATAGCATATGTCACGTTAAGACGTTAAAAGCTTAAAACTATTAAATGATTTAAAAGGAGGTTCCTACTGCAGCATGGAAAGTGAGGTAAGAAAGGCTTAAGATGAGACTGTAGACAAGTGAAGATGGAATAAACAGTATAATGCCTTTTATTTGATTTTATTTTAAAGATTTTATTTTATTTATTTGAAAGGCAGAGTTGCAGAGGCAGAGAGAGAAATCTTCCATTGTTGGCTCACTCCCCAAATGGCCACAATGGGCAGAGCTGAGCTGATTTGAAGCCAGGAGCTTCTTCTGGGTCTCTCATGTAGGTGCAGGGAAACAAGCACTTGGGCCATCTTCCACTGCTTTCCCAGGCCATAGCAGAGAGCTGGATCAGAAGTAGAGCAGCCAGAACTAGAACCAGCGCCCATATATGATGACTGCACTGCAGGCAGCAGCTTTTACCTGCTACGCCACAGCGCCGGCCACATATGATGCCTTTTAAACTATAGTGAGTTGATCTGAGTTTTACTCAGAGTTCAATAAAATGCTATAATTGAATAAAAGGGCCGGCGCTGCGGCTCAATAGGCTAATCTTCCACCTGCGGCACCTGCACACTGGGTTCTAGTCCCAGTCAGGGCACCAGATTCTGTCCCGGTTGCTCCTCTTCCAGGCCAGCTCTCTGCTGTGGCCAGGGAGTGCAGTTGAGGATGGTCCAAGTGCTTGGGCCCTGCACCCGCATGGGAGACCAGGAAAAGCACCTGGCTCCTAGCTTTGAATCAAAGCGGTGCGCTGGCTGCAGCACACCCACTGCGGCAGCCATTGGAGGGTGAACCAACAGCAAAGGAAGACCTTTCTCTCTGTCTCTCTCTCTCACTGTCCACTCTGCCTGTCAAATTAAATAAATAAATAAATAAATAAATAAATAAATAAAATAATTGAATAAAAGAGCCATATAAATAAATTTTGTTAAAGATTTATTTATTTGAAAGTTAGAGCTACGCAGATTGAGAGAGATAGAGAGAGAAAGATAGAGAGAAAGAGAGAGAGAGAGAGAGGTCTTCAATCCGCTGGCTCACTCCCCAATTGGCCGCAACAGCTGGAGTTGTACTGATACGAAGCTAAGAGCCAGGAGTTTCCTCTGGGTCTTCCCATGTGGGTGCAGGGGCCCAAGAACTTGGACCATCCTGTACTGCTTTCCCAGGCCACAGCTGGATTGGAAGTGGAGCAGCCAGGTCTTGAACCAGCACCCATATGGGATGCTAGCACTGCAGGTGATGGCTTTACCCACTATGCCACAGTGCTGGCCTAAATCAATTTACTTTTAAATTATTACTCTGGCTGCTGGCAGAGAATTCACAGGAAGAATCCATGAAAGGAAGTTGAGAAATAAATGATAAAATTATCATGTCAGCCTAGGCAAGAGATGTTAATGGCCTGGATCAGACAGCTACAATAAAAATATTGAGAAGTGGCTATAGCTGAAATGCATTTTGGAGATAGAATTCTTAGTTTTTACTAAAGGATTAGGTGTTGTAAGAAGTAGGAAAAGATTGGTGACCATATTTTTGGATCTAGCAGTGGCTATTGTGAGTACACAGCTACCATTTATTGGGGAAATGGGACAGGAGGGAAAATCAAGAGTTCCATTATAAGTATGCAAAGTTTGAGATGCCACATTACAAAAGTCAATAACTAATTTGCATATGAAACTCACAAAAGTATGGGTTGGAAAGATAAATTTGTGAATTATCACAAAATTAATGGCATGAGCACAGCAGAAATCACCTAAAGGAAAGAGTACTTAGAAATAAGTAACTGAAAGTATTCTTTATAATGAAAATTGTTCAACTGATACAATATATAGCTTTAAGGACATTTTCAAAACGATCGCCTTTCTCTTCACGAACTCCATATAAGTCTGCCTCATAACCACAGGTTTCTCAATAAACGAATGAATAAATAATATTGCTTCATAAACAAATTCATTTTGCTGCTTTATTTTCTCAAGTTGTTGATTTACTCAGTCAGCAATTCAATGTTTTTTTTATAAATCCATGTATCAGTTAGAACAGCCATAGTGCCAGTATGGTTAGCAAACTGTGGCCCAAGAAACAAATTCAGCCTGCTGCTATTTTCATATGGCTCATGAGTAAAGTAAATAAATGTTACATTTTCAAATGGCCTGGGGGGAGGATCAAAAGAATATTTCTGACATAGGAAAATACATAAAATGCAAATTTAAACAAGCTACTTTGAAATATAGTTATAATCACTCTTTCATATATTGTCTATGGCTGTTTCACACTACATTAACAGAAGTAAGTAGATGCAGCAGAGCCAGAATGGTACAAACTATAAATATTTAATATCCGACTGTCCAAAAAAAGCTTGATGACCTCTAAATAACGTGTTTATAAACTTAG
This sequence comes from Oryctolagus cuniculus, assembly GCF_964237555.1. Classification (NCBI taxonomy): domain Eukaryota; kingdom Metazoa; phylum Chordata; class Mammalia; order Lagomorpha; family Leporidae; genus Oryctolagus; species Oryctolagus cuniculus. The sequence goes on along the minus strand of NC_091438.1, from coordinate 122,087,158 downwards.
ACATCTTGCCAATCTGAAATTCGTGTAAATATCTCATTGAAATACTCATCTCCATACATCAAATGAACTTAAATACTCATACTCACAAAGAACTGATCAAAAAGTTGAAGATTTTAAGCTTTCCTGCCCATTGAAATAATGAATCAGTAACTAGTACGAAAGTTTTGATAACTGTTTCAACCTCAAACATTTGAAAATTTAGAATAAATTAATTTCTTTCCCTCCTTCCCCACTCATCCTGTAAGAAAAAGTGTGAATTATTTTATATCTGAGAACAGCAACTACTACCTTAAAACTACAACACTCTGTGCTAATTCATAAAATATAATTCATTATATATACCTGCCATTATCCAAGCAAAGAAATATTCTTACCATTTAAATTTTCCAAGTTTAAAACTTTCCTATTGTTATCTTTGTTCTATAATCAATACTTGCCATAAATGTACACATTGTATGTGACTTCTTTCAGGCCAATAAGAAACTTTTCAGTAAATTATTATTCCAGGGCCTTTGACACCCTAAGAGGTTTGTGAGAAAAAAAAAAAAAAGTGCCAAACTTCTATAAACTAGTTAGAAGTAAGAAAAACATGCCACATAATGTTTTCATTTACATGCTTAACTCATTTAAAACTGTTATTGGGTTCAGCATGTAAATCATTTAGCTTGAAGATCATGGTTGACTCCTTAAACTACCTCACTATTAGCAAACTTACTTCTATCATATCTAACTAATTAAAACCATTTTTTATACATCATTAAGTCCATTGTAGAACTTAATTTTCTTTTATTTCCAGGCAATTAAGAGACTCACACTGTCTTCCACATCTCCGGTCTTCCAGCCTTTTAAGAGCATTTTAGACACAGGTATCTGAAGTTCATTTTCTAGAATCTGTTTAATCTCTCCTGTATAAATAAGAAGAGATCAAATATTACTAACAAAATAACACAGCCAACATTGTTCATATCCAGGACTAGCATTAATATTTGGCATACAGTGCAGTCAATGAATAAGAAATGTTTCAGTAGTCCAAATATCAAATCTCCTTGATCAAACACATGTTGCATCTCTGAAGAACTCAGATTTCAACATTAACTGTGATAAAAAGATGACAATAACTAAATTAAGCAGTTAATTATATAATCTACGCAATTTTAAGTATGGCTTTTAAAAAGAAATAGGTATTAGTGATCAGGGGTTTGAATGAAGACTATTTCAAACTAATCAACTGACAAAGGCTTCAATGTGCTCAGCATATGGTGGCAATAGCAATTAACATAAAATCTGAGGTGTTACAGGATAGGGAAAGTATAGGAAATTTGGGGTTGAAACTTTATCTCAGGGAAATCAAAATCTCAATAATTCTTATTTCTGTATCTATTCTGCCTATCTTATCGACTCCAAGAGTCTGAAGATGAAAGGAGGTAACATATATGAAAATAACTGAAAAAAATGAAGCCAAAATATATAATCTAGAAGAGAATTTATATAGCATCAAAGAGAAAAGCAACAGAATTACAGAAAGTATGAAAAATGTGCTAGATCAAATAGCCAGAGAAGGCTTTGTGACAGAAATCAACTTTCCAAACATAGCTATGTGAAGCATAGCTATGTGTAAGACAACCAAACCATAACAGGCAAGGACACTGTATTCACTGAAGACAAAAGACTGAAAGGTTAAAAAAAAAAAAAAAGCAAAAATAGACATGGTATTAGTGAAAATAGTGAGAAATCACAATTTGCCAATGCTTACAAATTATTCTACAGGAATCAAGCCAACTTATAAGTTAATCAACTGATTACTGGTAGTATACTATAAACAAAGCATTAAATCAGTATGTATAAATCAACTTACATTAAATGGCTATTAGCCCATAATTTCATATTAACACATAACTCAATTACATTTATAAGAAGTTCATGAATTTTAAAAAGAGCCTGATAATTTTATATATTAAACAGCAAAAAATAATTCCACACTGACAAAGCAAGGGAGTGGGGAGCTTACACACAAAAGATCTACAAAAACAGAGCTGCTTCAGTAAGTAATGCTACTATCCAAGCATTCATGGCCTCAGTAATATCCTTTACGTTCCTAAAGAAAATTCCTATCTTGAAAATTTGATTAGTGATTAGCAATCACAAAAATTAGTTCTATATCATAGTCGTGGAAACAAACTTTAATCAACCCTGGACTTCAAAACTGTCACTACTATCAGATGACCACACTGTTTATGGAAACAGTAGAAAGGTGAATCATAATTTTCATACCAAATACGTGTAACACTTGTGGCTAAGATTGCTACCTCTAAAACTGTACCTCTCTGTAACTGGATTGATGCATTTGAAAGTCTACTCAGTGTCCACCTTACACTTCCTTCTCACAATCTTAAAAACACTCATCCTCTCATAATCTAAAATAATTTCCTACACAGAAAAAAAAGAGATTAAAAGTCCCAACTACTCTTTACAGATCACCTAGGTAACATGTAAGATAAAAAATGTCAAATAGCTTTTTGTCCCACAGGGGAGAGAGGAATAGGAAACAAAACCAGAACTATGACAGTAACCCGAGTTCCTCATATTTTAAAAAATATTCTGTATAGACCTCAATTTCTTCTTCTACAATATGGGAACACTAGCTATAGTAGAAAAAATTCATTAGGTTGCTGCCAGCATTAAATGACACAAGTTATGCAAAAACATTCCTTAGAAACTAAGGAACTCAAAGTGTGGATTAGTTTGAGTTGTATTTTCACACTTAATGAAGTAATCCACACATAAGTAAACTACAGTTTTTGAAGAAACTGCAATTTTTGCTTCTAGGATACACAAAAAAATTTAGTGAGCAAAGCACTGGAATACAGCATTTTTGAACCAGAATTCATATTCAGTCTACCTAACTTCACAAGATGGCACTGACATTAAAAAACACTATTCCCTTTCCCTCAGCGTATTGCAAAATTGTGAAGATATATAATATCAAGAACAGTCTAAATCTTACAGCATACCTTTTAAAAATGGATTATAATTTACAAGTAATAAAACTCATTCACAAGTTTTGACAAATACATATGCTGCTGTTGTAACTACCACACAATAAAGGGTATTTCCGAAATCACAAAAGTTGGCTCATACCAAATCCTGCCTCCACCCAACCAGTGATCTTCCTCATCCTAACGATTAGTTTTGTCAGTTCTCCTTTGTGTCTGGCTTCTTTTACTTTGCGTGTGTTTTTGAGATTCTTCCATATTATGTGTGCCAATAAATAGTTCTTTTTCATTGCTGATTACTATTCCATTACATGGAATAGTAGGCAACTTCTGAAATGGAGTCCCATGATTCCCTATTTCCTGATATTAATGTCCTTTGTAATCCTTCCCCTTGATCCTTGAGTTGGACCTACGTATTTGCTTCTAAAGAATAAAATAAAGGTGACAGGATGTCATTAGGTTACAAATACTGGGGCTTCCATCTTGTTCTGAGGCCCTCAGTATTACAGCCTACAAGGAAATGATTCCGACCAACAAACAAAAGTTGTCCCTTTTTTTTTTTTTAATTTATTTTCTATTTATTTGAAAGAGTTACAGAGACTGCAAAAGGCAGAGACAGATCTTCCACCCACTGGTTCATTCCCCAGATGGCTGCAACGGCCAGGGCTATGCTAGGCCAAAGTGAGGAGCCCAGAGTTTCTTTGGGGTTCAGGGCCACAAATATTTGGACCATCTTCCACTGCTTTCTCAGGCCAACAGAGGGAGCTGGATTGAAACTAGAGCAGCCAAGTCCTGAACCATATCCACTACACCACAAAGCCAGCCCCTATAATTTTTTTTTAAGATTTTATTTATTTGAAAGGAAAAGTGATAGAGAGGGAGAGAAAGACCTTCCATCTACTAGTTCAGTCCTCAAATGGCTGCAACAGCCAGGGCTGGACCAGGACAAAGCCAAGAGCCTGGAACTCCAAATCTCCCACACTGGCAGGGTTCCAAGCACTTGGGCATCTCATGTTTTCCAAGGGGTATTAGCAAGGAGCTGGATCAAAAGCAGAGCAGTGAAGACTCAAACTGGCACTTGGTATGGGAGGCTGGTGTTGCAAGTTGCTTTTTTTTTTCCCCTACAGCCTCAAGATGACATATTGCTTGCATTTATGCCATATTCCTGACCTACATAAACTTTGAGATAACAACTGTTATTTAAGTCTCCAAATTTTGGATAATTACACAGCAACAAATAATATATACAGATATAGTACAATTTGTTTATCCATTCACCAGTTGAGAAGGATTTGAGTTCTGTTTTCCCTATTGCAAATAAAACTGCTATAAACATATATTCTTTTGTGAACATATGGGTTGATTTCCTTTGGGTAAATACCTTAGAACAGAAGTGCCAAACTGTTTTCCAAGGTGGTTGTATCATCTTTCATTCCAACAATGTTCCAGTTGTTCCCTATCACTAACAACAAAAGACCTTTCAATCTTTTAAGTTTTAGTCATTCTTGGAGATAAAAAGTGGTTTGTATTGCAGTTTCAATCAGTGTTACCTGACAATGAATGATATTTAATGACACTGAGAATCTTTTCATGCGCTTATGGCTTTTTTGATTATCTTCTTTGATGAAGTATTGACTATTTTTACAAGTAAACTAGACATTGTGCTTGATTCCAGGAGGGAACATTTTGGTCTTTCATTATAAAGTATTATATATTAGTTACATTTCTTCAGCAATATCCTTTATTCCTAATTTGCTACTAGTTTTTGTTTCAACATGAAATGGGTACTGAATATCGTCAAATGCTTTTTCCTCCATCAACTGAAATTATTTTCTTATTTATGTGCTGACAGGGTGAATTAAAGTGGTAGATTATAGGTTCAAAAACAAGCTTTGTGCTCCTGGAGTACTGTTCACTGGTTTATATAAATTTTGAGCACCCACGTGGGTGCAGGGGCCCAAGCACTTGAGCCATCCTCTGCTGCTTTCCCAGGCACATTAGCAGGGAGCTAGGTCAGAAGAGGAGCAGCTAGGACTCCAGCTATGCCACATTGTCTTAAGTCACTTTTTCTGTGAAGATTTTGATCACAGATTTTACAACTTTCTTCTTTTGTAATTAAGCATCTTAGATTTCCCTCGCAATACTAATTTGTTGGGCTGGTGCCATTGCTCACTTTGTTAATCTTCTGCCTGTGGCGCCAGCAACACATATGGGCGCCGGTTCTAGTCCTGGTTGCTCCTCTTCCAGTCCAGCTCTCTGCTGTGGCCCGGGAGGGCAGTGGAGGATAGTCCAAGTGCTTGGGCCCTGCACCCGCATGGGAGACCAGGAAGAAGCACCTGGCTCCTGGCTTCGGATTGGCATAGCGCTGGCCATAGCAGCCATATGGGGGTGAACCAACAGAAGGAAGACCTTTCTCTCTCTCTCTCTCACTGTCTATAACTACCTGTCAAATAAATAAATAAATATATATATATATATAAATACTAATTTGTTGGCATCAAACAGATAATGATGGTCATGTTGTCATAATTCAGTTCAAAATATTTTCTAATTTCCCTTGTGATTTCTTTTTTTTTAATCTGTATGATTCATCTGGAAGTATGTTCTTTAAATTCCAAGTATTCTGGAATTTTTCAGATTGTTTTAATTACTAACAATTCCATTGTTGCCAGAGAACACGCTTTTTTAAAAAAATTTTATGCTTTATATTTGGCTTAGCATATTTCCCACTTGAATTAATATATCAACTGCACATTAAAAACATGTATTTTGCTGTATTTATCAGAGAATTATCTATATAGTAGGTTAAATTAGTTTCTATGTTGTTCATATTTTCTGTTACTCTGAACATTACTAGAAGAGAGAAGTGTTATAAACTCCCATTACAATGTGGGTTTTTCCACTTCTCACTTCAGTTCTATCAGCTTTGGGTTTTACATATTTCAAACTCTGTTAATTTGATAAATACACATTTAGGATACTTAATCTTCCTGATGAATAGGTATTTGCATCAGCATGAAATGTCCCATGTATTCCTCATAAAATTCTCTGACCAAAGTCTACTTCATTTACTATTAACACAGCGCTTTCAGCTTGTAGTGATTATTACTGTGTGTATTTTTAAATTTTTTATTTTTAAACTTTTGCACTTTACATTTAAAGTGGTTTTCTTATACATATCATATGGATGGATTTCCTTTTTATATTCAGTATGACAATTTTTAACTTCTAATTAAAATGTGAAGTTACTTATATTTACTATAATCATCTATGTTTTTGTTGGATAAGCATTCTAGGTTGACATTTTAACTTCATCATTGAAAACAAACTACAATATCGTCTCCTGGCTTGCAGTGTTTCTAATAAGAACTCTGTAGTCGGCCGGCGCCGCAGCTCACTGGGCTGATCCTCCGCCTTGCGGTGCCGGCACACCGGGTTCTAGTCCCAGTCGGGGCGCCGGATTCTGTCCTGGTTGCCCCTCTTCCAGGCCAGCTCTCTGCTGTGGCCAGGGAGTGCAGTGGAGGATGGCCCAAGTCCTTGGGCCCTGCACCCCATGGGAGACCAGGAGAAGTACCTGGCTCCTGCCATCGGATCAGTGCGGTGCACCGGCCGCAGCATGCCGGCCGCGGAGGCCATTGGAGGGTGAACCAATGGCAAAGGAAGACCTTTCTCTCTGTCTCTCTCTCACTGTCCACTCTGCCTGTCAAAAAAAAAAAAAAAAAAAAAAAAAAAAACACACACAAAAAAAAACAAAACTCTGTAGTCACTATTTTTAAAACTCTTTTCCTATATGAAGCACATCATTTTATTCCTCTGCTCGGCTTTAGTATTTTTATACTATTAATTTTCAATAGTAGAAATTTGGTATAGTTTCCTTTGAGTTACTCCTACTTGATATTGATAAGCTTCTTGGATTTTTGAATTTGTACTTTCCATCAAATTTTGCTAGTACTGGGCTATACTTTAAAAATCCCCCTTTTTTACTATCTTCTCTATGTGCAGGACATTAATCACATGTTATGATCATTTTATATTTTCTTTACAGATCACTCAGGCTCCATCTTCCCTCCCATGTAAGCTGATGCCTAACCCCCACCCCCAAGTATATTCGCCATTTATGCTTCAGTTTTCATTCTTCAAATATGTTAGTCTTCAATAGCTAATCTGTGAAGTCCACAAATGAAATCTAATTGTAGCTCTTCTTTCTTTAACTCCAGAATTTTTATTTAGCTTTTTTATCATATTTATTCTTTATCTCATTAATTTCTTGTTTTCCTTTAAATCTTTAAGCAAATTAATAAGAGCTATATTAATATCCTCATCTGCCATCAAATCCGCTTTATATAGACACTTTTATTTTCTATTTTCTTTTTTTTTTTTTTTTTTGAGTTTTGGGTCACATTTTTCTACCTCTGCTATCTACTAATTTGGGGCTAAATTATATCAGTGCTTAGATTTAGTAGTGTGCCTTTAAATAGTACAGAAGTTTATTTTAGCAGGTACTTACCTTTCACGCAGATTGGGTTGAACCTTTTGGGAATTCTTTACACGTTTTATCCAAGTGGATGGGGAGCAGTAATTCCCAAAACTATACTTAACAGATTCCTAGGGGTGCTTGAGATTGATAACTCAAAGGCAATGCTAGGTAAAACCACAGGCTTACCACAAATCAAAGTATTAGTGCTAAACTAAAATAGTGTAGTGCATTGTATTCATTACCATCAAATACATGCATTTTGAAAACAATGCCTATTCCCTAATCTGTTGGACAAATTAATCCTATTTTACATGAAAAATACCTACTTTTACATTAGAAAATAGGGTAGCTTGCATTTCACATGATTGTATGTTAACATAATCCAAACTTGTTTTTTATTTCACAGGCAGCGTTAGGCAATGAGAGACAGATACAGAGAGAAAGGTCTTCCTTCCTTTGGTTCACCCCCAAAATGGCCGCTAAGGTCAGAACTACGCTGATCCGAAGCCAGGAGCCAGGTGTCTCTTCCTGGTCTTCCATGTGAGTGCAGGGCCCAAGCAACTGGCCATCCTCCACTGCCTTCCAGGCCACAGCAGAGAGCTGGACCAGAAGAGGAGCAACCAGAATTAGAACCCGGCACCCATATGGGATGCCAGCACCGCAGGTGGAGGATTAACCGAGTGAGCCATGGCACTGGCAACCTAATCCAAATTATTAACATAAATAAGTTCATCTAACAACTTAACCTGAAGGTTAATAAAGATATTTCAAGTAAAACTGTCTTTGCTTTTGGTTTCTTTGGAGTAATCTTTCTCTGGAATTTTCCACAGTTGAGTGACAAGAAAATCTGAGAGTGAGAGTGAGAGTGAGAGTAAGAAAGAGAGAAAAGGAGAGAGAAAGTTTGCCTTAAACCTTACTCAGCAGTTACTCTTAATGTATTTAGAGCTGCTTGACAGAAACAATTGATTAAAAGAAAAAAACAGTATTTATGCTTTAATACACTGAAGAAGTATTTATACTTTATCTGTCAATTAAATGCTCCAAAAACATCACTTTGAATACTATTAGTTTTCCTCAGAGTCCCAAATTTTAACAAACATACTCTATGTATTCTAGTTATTATACAATTTAGGGCCTTTTGTCAAGGTCATTTGGAAGGAATTATGATTTAACTTTATAATATCAACCTTTTATATTTGTGTAATTAAGGTAAATACAGGTGCAGGGGGAATTCTATCTGTATAAAACAAATGGTAGTTAATACATTCCAATTATTTCCTTTCAAGAAGAAAATACATAATGAACACTGATACCATATGTATATTGATCATTTCTGAACAGAATGTACTATACTGCTGAAATATTGTGATCACTAAGATAAAAAGCATTATCCCTATTCTATTATTTGGTGAGTATTACTGAGCCAAATTACTGATCATCTCTGTAGGAATATTTAAAATTATTTAAAAACTATGAAAACATTTCAGATTTAGAGTGCAGATTATCACTTTTTTAATTAAAAAATGTCAACACAAGATGGCGCTAAATTCTCAAAAGATTAAAATGAAATATAAACTAACTCAGGAAAGACACAAGGCAATCAAACCTGTCACCCAGAAGAAACAAAATATAGAGTAATACATCATCTGATTTTTCTTAAGTACAATTCTCAGAAGCAAATTTCTTCACCCTTTGTTCCACTGACATTTTCTGACATTAGAAATATTTTACTATCTCCACTCATGTCCTTAATTTAAACATCATAAGCCACCAATTCCCACAACACTTCTCATTACACTATGAAAATCACATTAAGATTCTGTATTACAAAAGGCACTTTAGACTTTTAGGGCTGAAAAGACTCTTCCAAAAAGATTTTTAAATTCGATCTAGAGTATCTTTGGCCAAGAACAAGTAATTTAATGGCAAAACATGGGGCCAGCATTATGGGCCAGTGAGTTAAGCTATGAAAATAGCATCCTATATGGAAGCTTGGGTTCAAGTTCCAGTTGCTCTGCTTCCAATTCAGCTTCCTGTTAACGTGTCTATGAAGGCAGCAGAAGATGGCACAAGTACTTTTGTCCCTTCTACCCATATATGAGACCAGGATGGAGCTGTTGGCTTCTGACTTCAGTATGGCCCAGACCTAGCAGCTGCAGCCATTTGGGGAAGGGGGTGAACCAGAGAATGGAAGATCTCTCTCTATGTCCCCTGTCCCCTTCACTCTACCTTTCAAATAAATAAATAAATGCTCCACAGTTTATACTTCTATACCATCTGACCTCACAAATTCAAAGATGCAACCTCTGCATATCTTGCGGCTCATAATGTAAGTTTGTATATTCACAAGACATTTACATACACCTATAAACATTAAAACCAACAAAATGTGAATATCTGAAGGGTTCTGATAACAAAAGAATTCCAAAAGTTTGCCTACTTAATACAAGAGTATTTACATTTGGTTCTACATGATTTCAGAATATCTTATTTTTAATTTTATAAAAGTTTGCTTTCTTTTTATTTCAAAGACTAAGAAAGATATATAGAGACAGAGACAGAGATCTTCCACCTGCTGGTAACTCCTCAAATTCTCACAACAGGTGGGTCCAAGCCAGAACAAAGTTAGAGGCCTGGGAATTCCATCAGGTCTCCCACATAGGTAGCAGGGAACCAAGCACTTGAGCCACCATCTGCTGCCTATCAGACCATAATTTCTACAATGGCCATACCATTTTTTTTTTCTTTTTTTTTTTTTTTTTTTTGACAGGCAGAGTGGACAGTGAGAGAGAGAGACAGAGAAAAAGGTCTTCCTTTGCCGTTGGTTCACCCTCCAATGGCCGCCGTGGCCGGCGCGCTGCGGCTGGCACACCGCGCTGATCCGAAGGCAGGAGCCAGGTACTTCTCCTGGTCTCCCATGGGGTGCAGGGCCCAAGGACTTGGACCATCCTCCACTGCACTCCCTGGCCACAGCAGAGAGCTGGCCTGAAAGAGGGGCAACCGGGACAGAATCCGGCGCCCCGACCAGGGCTAGAACCCGGTGTGCCAGCACCGCAAGGCAGAGGATTACCCTAGTGAGCCGCAGCACCGGCCTACAATGGCCATACCATTTTAATTCACATCATTAAGGCACAAAGATTTCCATGTCCCTTCTCCATGTCCCTGCCAACACTTTTTATCTTCTGTGAGTATATGTTTTTGTATGTTTTAATAATAGCCTTCCTAGAGGGTATTAAGTGGCATCTCATTGTGGTTTAAATTTGCATTTCCTTAATAATTCATGATGTTGAATTGGCTCTTTTTAAGATTTATTTATCTGGCTCCGCAGCTCTCTAGGCTAATCCTCCGCTTAGCGGCACCGGCACACCGGGTTCTAGTCCCAGTCGGGGTGCCGGATTCTGTCCCGGTTGCCCCTCTTCCAGGCCAGCTCTCTGCTGTGGCCAGGGAGTGCAGTGGAGGATGGCCCAAGTCCTTGGGCCCTGCACCCCATGGGAGACCAGGAGAAGCACCTGGCTCCTGCCATCGGATCAGCGTGGTGCGCCAGCCGCAGCGCGGCGGCCACGGCGGCCATTGGAGGGTGAACCAACGGCAAAGGAAGACCTTTCTCTGTCTCTCTCTCTCACTGTCCACTCTGCCTGTCAAAAAAAAAAAAAAAAAAAAAAAAAAAAGATTTATTTATTTATTTTTCAATGTCAGAGTTACAGACAGAGAAGGAGAGACAGAGAGAGAGGAGTCTTCCCATCCACTAGTCACTTTCCAGATGACTGCTGGGCCAAGCCAAAGCCTGGAGATTCATCTGGGTTTCCTATGTGAATGGCAGGGACCCAAGTATTTGGACCGTCTTCTGCTGCTTTTCCCAGACACATTAGCAGGAAGCAAAATAGGAAGTTTAACAGCTAGGACAGGAACTGGTGCCCATATGGGATGCCAACATCACAGGCAATGGCTTTACCTACTACACCACAACACCTGCCACCCTGAACATTTTTTAATGTGTTTATTATTTGGGGAAATATTTATTCAAGCGCTTTGCCTATTCCTTAATTGGGTTATCTAGTTTTATTGTTGAGTTGTAGGAGTTCTTTACATAGCCTGGATATTAATCCCTTTTCAGATATGTGATTTGCAAAGATTTTCCATCACTTTGCAAGCTGTTCTTTACTGTTCCTAGTGCCCTTTGACACTATTTGACAGAAATTTCTAAATCTGGTTCATCTACTTTTCCTTTTGTTTTTATGCTTTTAGTATGATATATAAGAAATCATTCGCAATCCAAAGTCACAAAGCTCTTCCTTTGTATTTTTTCTGATAGTTTCATAGTTTGAATGCTTACATTTAGGTACTTTAACTTCTATTTTTAAACACCACAGACTATTGACAAGGGTGTAAATTAATATGCCATTGATGGACATAAACTAATAAAATCTCTCTGAAAAGCAATTTGATAGAATACCCCTACAAATTAAAAAATGCCCGTGCTCTCTAGCCCAGTATTGTAACTCAAAGCATCCATATTAAGGCAAATATCACTGAGGTTCAAAAAGTTTCACTGCAGTGTGTTACAGTAAAAGATCAAGAATGGAGTAAAATTCAAAATAACTAGCAAACAAGACTTGTCCAATATATTATGTTTTAGGCTTTAAAAACAGCAGAGTAGAAGAGCATTGTAAATATATATATAAAAATGTCATAAGTAAAAAAGAGATCATAAAAAATCAAATATAGTCTAATCCTTATGAAATAATTATACACTACAATGAAAGTAGAATAAAGCAAAATGTTAAATTTGCCCTTTTTTAAAGATTTAATTTACTTTATGTATTTGAAAGGCAGAATGACACAGAAAGAGAGAAAAAGATTTTTCCATCCACTGGTTCACTCCCCAAATGGCCACAACAACCAGGGCTGTGCCAGACCCTGGAACTCCATCTAGGTCTCCTATATAAGTGTAGGGGCCCTACTACTTGAGCCATTTTCTGTCACTTTCCCAAGTGAATTAGTGTGGGGAGCAACTTGGACTAGACTGTTACTGGAATTAAGACTTATTCTATGCATCTACTCTCCCACGATATAACGCTGGGGAGGAGTAAACTTCCACGCAGCTGCCTCTCGCCAACTTGAGTGATGACCTCCAGGAGCTGATCCTGCTCCTGATTGGAGGAGAGCAGCGTACTCGGCGTGTGGGTAGCAGAGTTGGGATTGGTGGAAGAGGACTATAAAGGAGGAGAGAGACAACATGCACCAGGAACATCTATCTGAAGGAACACCTGTGCAGCCCCTGAGAGAGCCGGCCGGCGGTGTGCCGCTCCCCCGCGGAAGTGGGGAATGTGGCAGGGGGAACCGCCCTTCCACGGAGGTGGAAGGGACGGTAGCCAACCCGGGAAGAACCAGCAGCAAACCCGGGGAGGGCCGAGCAGACAAAAGAACAGCGCAGGGTTTAGTGTCGTTCCTCCACGAAGAGGGGGAGCGACAAATTAGGAGGGAGCAGACTTGGAAGCAGAGCAGCCGTTGCTGGTGGCAACTTAACCTCCTACACTTTTTGTTTTCAAATTTTAACCAATTCATTTTTTTTTATAATGAACACAGAGAGGGATGAGGAGACAAATAAAGTATTTAAAAATAGGGTGGCACCTTCAACACAAGAAGCCAAAAAAGAAAGTATGAACAAAGCAATATAAGCTGATATACCTTAAGTACCAAATTTCAACCATTATCTAGAGTAGCACAAGGAATTTATTACAGATTTTAAACACAAAAATAATCTAGCTATAGAGCAAAGAATCAAATGGGGAACAGAAAAGGTGAAACCTATTAGCAGAGGCCATTAAAAGAACAAGAAAGCAATGACAGAAGTGTAACCTATCTATAAAAACAACCCAAATGGTGATGTGTGAGGCAGTAATGTGAGAAAAAGTCTATAGCATTGTTTCTAAGGATCTGGTTCTTGAGAGAGGTGTTTTGCCTGGCTATTAAGATGCCAGTAAGGATGTCTATATACCATATCAGAGTGCCTGGGTTTAAGTTTCAGCTGTACTCCTGATTCTATCTTTCCACTAATGCACAACCTGGGCGGCAGTAGGTGATAGCTCAAGCAGTTGGGTCCATAGGAACTAGATTAAGTTCCTGGCTCCCAGCTTTGACCAGAGTTGTATGCATCTGGGGAGGTCAATCAGTGCACAGTAGCTCTTATACTCCGCATCTCAAATAAATAAATACCTTTTTTTAATTTTTTTATTCGACAGATAGACAGTGAGAGAGAGAGAAAGGTCTTCCTTCTGTTTGTTCACCCCCCAAATTATACCCCACAATATATACAATAATAAGCTGTTAATTTAAAATCTGAAACTAAGTTAATGAAATATTTCAATACATAAATAAAATCAACTACGCACATTAAGACCACCATTTGGGGGCCGGCACTGTGGCTTAATGGGTAAAGCCACGCCTGCAGTGCCGGCTGCTCCACTTCCGATCCAGTGTTCTGTTATGGCCTGGGAAAGCAGTAGAAGATGGTCCAAGTCCTTGGGCCCCTGCACCCCATGGAAGACCCGGAAGAAGCTCGTGGCTCCTGGCTTCAGATCATCGCAGCTCTGGCTGTTGTGGTCAATTTGGGAGTGAACCAGTGGATGGAAGACCCCTCTCTCTCTCTCTCTCTGCCTCTCCTTCTCTCTCTGTGTAACTCTTTCATATAAATAAATAAATTTTTTAAAAAAAATCACAATTTGACATAATACTTATTCAAATTTTTAAATGACTCTAAAGTTATTTGTTTAGTACACAATTGTGGGCATGGAGCAAATAAGACATCAGTTTTCTGACGGATTAAACAATGCTACCAACACACAATGTTTGTTGGCTTTCCTCCCCAAAGTACAAGATATAATCAGCCCTCTTCACATTTCAAAATCACAGTACCTTTGGTAAGGCAAGTAAAATTATTACCCTTTCCTTCTTTTCACATGCAAAAATTACACAAAAATACTTAATGTTTATTCATATAGTAAGGATGAGTCATAGAAGGCTTATGCACTTTCCAAAGCTTACACAGCTAATCTAACACAGTCAAGACCAGAATCTAAGTTTATAGGTATGAGATAAACACTGATTCAAAATAATATGAACTACTTTTTCAGATTGAAAATGTACTTTCCAAATCTTTTAAATCTTTCTACATTCAATCTGATTCATTTAAAATAAAACACTATCCAATATAATAAAAGTAGCTTTAAGGAAGATTAAAATCAGAAAAGAAAAGGAGACACAAATGGTTCAAGTAATTAACAAGCCTATTTTTCTGCTACATTTCAGAAATGGAATAAGGACTATGCTGAACAGACCAAGACAAAGCAGGTATGGTCATAGTTCTGATTGAACAAACTTTATTAAACAAATATTTATTATAACAAACCAAAACTGCAGGAATATAAAGGGCACTAGAAACATTAACAGGCCAATAAAATTACCACTAGGTGTCACTCCAATATAAAGTTCTTGATCAACTTTAAGTTTGCTGCATACCATGTTTCATCTTCCAGATAATAACAGAAAATCTAAGTTGTCTTACTGAGCATTTCTTTGCATATAAATAATTACATGACTATAGCCACAGAAAACTTAGTATTTATTTAATTTCTGAATGAAAGTAAGATGTTGGCAACAATTATATTACAAGTCACATAAACTTTAGTGACTACATCTTTTCTAGGATTTATTCATTTATTCATTTGAAAGACAAAATTACAGAAAGAAGAAGGGGAATGGAGAGAGAAAGACAGAGAGAGAGATCTTCCACCCGCTGGTTCACTCCGCAAATGGTCACAATGGTCAGGACTGGCCGAGGTCAAAGACATTAGCCCGAATTTCTGGGTTTCCCATGTGAGTGCATGGGCCCAAGAACTTGGGATATCATCCACCGCTTTCCCTGGTACATTAGAAGGGAGCTGGATCAGAAGTGGAGCTGCCAGGACTCAAACAGGTACCTATATGGGATTCCTGCATTACAGGCAGTGACTTTACCTGCTATGTCACATTTTGCTAATATATTTATATATTTTATTCATATGTATCATATATATGTGTGTGTGTGTGTGTGTGTGTGTGTGTGTGTGTATATCTTACCCAAAAAGCAGAGAGACAAAGGCAGGCAAACAGACATTGACAGCTGCCATCCACTGGTTCATTCTCCAAAGCCCACAATGGCCAGGACTTCAATCTTCCATCTACTGGTTCATTCCCCAAATACACTCAACAGCCAGGGACTGGGTCAGGCCAAAGCCAGGAGCCAGGAACTCAACCCAGGATTCCAGGTGGGTGTCATAGATCAAGTTTTGAACTACCACTTAACAGTGGTCTGCATTGGTAGGAAGCTGAAATTAAGATCCAACACTTAAACCTGAACACCTTTAACATAGGATATAGGTGTGTTAATCACTAAGGCAAATGCATACACCTAAGAGTTCATATTTAAAATGTCCTGTTTCTCCACCCTCCCCTGATTTTCAAATAATTTTTTTAAGGGGGCCATTTGGCTTGGGACGTTTGCATCCCATATCAGAGTGCCTGGTTCAAGTTTGGGCTCTACTTCCCATCTAGCTTCCTGTTAATGTGCACCTTGGGAGAAAGATAACGATGGATCAATTACTTAGGTTCCTGACAGCCAAAACACCTGGAATAACTTCTTACCTTCCACCAGGCCCAACCTCAAGTACTACAGGCATTTGGAGAGTAAAATAGTGAATGAATGAGATCTCTGTCTCTGTCTCTGTCTCTCTCTGTCTCTGTCTCTCTCTGTCTGTGTTTGTGTGTGTGTGTGTATCTGACCTTCAAATACATTTTTGAAGGTTACTTTTAATTTAGAAAAACTTAAAAAGAATTTATGGTGGTGACAAATAGACTCCAGCAAGACATCTTCAAAAAAGCTTATGGGAAATACAGATTACATAAAATCCATTCATGGATTTCAAATTTTTTTTTCACCAAAATAAATCTATCTTTTAATTCCTTTATTCTACAAACCTTATGACATGCCCTTATATGTGTATACTGATGAGTATTTCAAAAAATTCCTGAAATGGGGCCAGAGCTGTGGCATGGCGGGTAAAACTGCCGCCTGCAATGCCGGCATCCTACTTGAGCACCAGTTCAAGTTCCAGCTATTCCACTTCCAATCCAGCTGCCTGCTAATGTGCCTGGGAAAGCAGTGAAAAATGGCCCAAGTCCTTGGTCCCCTGCACCCACAAGGGAGACCTAGATGAAGCTCCTGGCTCATGGTTTTGGCCTGGCCTGGCCCAACCCTGGCTGTTACAGCCATTTGGGGAGTGAACCACAGCTGGAAGATACCTCTCTCTCTCTCAACTATGACTTTCAAACAAATAAATAAATCTTTTTAAAAAGGTCCTGAAAGAACCCTTGTTTGTGTATATTGTATGATAGTACTTCAAAAAACATTCATGGAAGGTTTAGGTATTTGGCATAGCAATTAACAAACTTTTGGGTTGCATGCATTCTATTTTGGAGCATCTTGATTCAAGTCTTAGCTCCATTAATCATTCCAGTCTCCTGCCAATAGAAGGCATCAGGTGATGGCTCAAGGAACAGGGTCCCTGCCATCCATTTGAGAGATCTATACTGAGTTCCTACATTCAGGTTTGGCATGGCCTGGCCCTGGTCATTGGAGGCATTTAGAGAGTAAAACAGCAAATGGGAGTTCTCGTTCTCAATATACATAAATAAAAAAATTTTTGAAACTCATTCATATATTGTTCATAATATATAATATGTCCACAAACATTCTGAAGATCTACCACATATGCATATATTCACTTATTGAGCCATTCACTTCCTCAACAACTATTATTCTGCACCAAACACTGAGCCTGAGAAAAAATTTAGAGAAGAATAAGACCTGGTCCCTAAGTTTTAGAAGTCAGTATTCATCAACCCTTGGGACATTCGGATCTGGCTAAAAGGTCCATGAGAGTCTCACAGGCATGGAAAGCCATGACACGGTGGCAAAAAACAATCTAAATGAAAGATCCTGGTGAACAAGACCCCAGCAGAAGGAACAGGCCATCAAGGAGAGAGGCGCCTTTCTCTGAAGGGAGGAAGGAACCTCCACTGTGATACGGCCTTGACTAAATAAGTTCAGAGTTGGTGAACTCAAGGGGCTTCTGTAGCCTAGACAGCTCATGGCAAGAGTCTCGGGTGATTGCTGACGTCATAAATAAACATAAAATGTTTGGAAATTCAGAGATGTTAAAGATTAAGAGTGAAGGTGTTATTAGCTTAAAATAGATGGCTACACCTATTAAATGTCTAACAGATGTCCAATATTGTTTTGGTAACAAAAGCAAAAATATCACTAGAGGATACATAGAAGAATATGAGAAAGGAATCAATTCACAACACTACAAAAATATCAAAACAAATAAAAAGGCAGAAAGGTAGGAAAAGAGGAGCAAAAAAGACAAAGTAACAAACAAAACAAAAACAGTAGATAATTTCCTATAGGTAATTGCTTTAAATGTAAATAGATTAGACTTTGCAATCAATAGGTAAGGAGCAACTGAATGGATACAAAAATAAGATTTAAGTATATGCTGTTTACAAAACTCATTTTTGTGGGGAGCAACTCGGACTAGACTAAGTTACTGGAATTAAGACTTATTCTATGCATCTGCTCTCCCACAATATGGCGCTGGGAGAGGAGAAAACAGCTTCTACGCAGCTGCCTCTTGCCAACTTGAGTGATGACCTCCAGGAGCTGATCCTGCTCCTGATTGGAGGAGAGCAGCGTACTCAGCGTGTGGGCAGCCGAGTTGGGATTGGTGGAAGAGGACTATAAAGGAGGAGAGAGACAACATGCACCAGGAACATCTAAGGGGAACACCTGAGGAACACCTGAGCAGCCCCCGAGAGAGCCGGCCGGCGGTGTGCTGCTCCCCCGCGGAAGTGGGGAATGTGGCAGGGGGAACCGCCCTTCCACGGAGATGGAAGGGACGGTAGCCAACCCGGGAAGAACCAGCAGCAAACCCGGGGAGGGCCGAGCAGACAGAAGAACAGCGCAGGGTCCTGTGTCGTTCCTCCACAAAGACGGGGAGCGACAATTTTGGATTTATATACACAAAATGTCTGAAATTCAGGTCTGGCATTGTGGTACAGCAGGTTAAGCCACAGCCTGTGACACTGGCATCCCATAGGGGCACTGGTTCAAAACCCAGCTTACCATCCATCTCCCTGCTTATGTGCCTGGGAAAGTATAGAAGATGGCCCAAGTTCTTGGGCACCTGCCATGCAAGTAGAAGATTCAGGTAGTGGTGCCTGCTACATGGCTTGGTAGGTTAAATTTCTGCCTACAGCACCTGTATACCAAATGGGCACCGGTTCAAATCCCAGATGCTCTACTTCTGATCCAACTCCTCTGCTAATCTGCATGGAAAAGCAGCAGAAAATGGCCCAAGAACTTGTACCACTGCATTCATGTGGGAGACCTGGAAGAAGCTCCTAGCTCCTGGTCAGCCCAGCTCTGGCCATTGTGTCCATTTGGGGAGTGAACCAGCAGATGGAAAATATTCTCTCTCTCTCTCTCTCTCTCTCTCTCTCTCTCCCCCTCCCTCTCTCTCTCTCTTTCTTTTTTCCTCCCTCCCTCTCTCTCTGTAACTCTGCCTTGCAAACAAATAAATATTTTCTTAAAAAAATCTCCAACACCGTTTCCCATAGTGTCCATTTCACTTCAGGAGGTTTCCTTTTTGGTGTTCAGTCAGTTGTCACCGATCAGGGAGAACATATGGTATTTGTCCCTTTGGGATTGGCTTATTTCACTCAGCATGATGTGTTCCAGATTCCTTCATTTTGTTGCAAATGACTGGATTTCGTTGTTTCTTACTGCGGTATAGTATTCTAAAGAGTACATATCCCATAATTTCTTTATCCAGTCTACCGTTGATGGGCATTTAGGTTGGTTCCAGGTCTTGGCTATTGTGAATTGAGCTGCAATAAACATTAGGCTGCAGACCGCTTTTTTGTTTGCCAATTTAAATGGGAAACGGTGACTTGATCAGCATAGCCCTGACTGTTAATGGACAACTTAATACATTATCCCTCTTAGTAGTTTTTTTGTCTGTTCTACTTAATATGACTGGTTTAATTCTGTAATTAATACACAGTTATTCTTAAGTGTTGAAAATTAACTGAAATGTGATCCCTGTTAAACATAAGAGTGGGAATAAGAGAGGGAAGAGATGTATAATTTGGGACATGCTCAAGCTGACTTGCCCCAAATGGTGGAGTTGGAAACATACCAGGGGATTCCAATTCAATCCCATCAAGGTGGCATGTACCAATGCCATCTCACTAGTCCAAGTGATCAATTTCAGTTCACAATTGATCATAATGAGAGGGCTAAGAGTCAAAGGGAGCACATAAACAAGTCTAGTACCTGCTAACACTAACCGATAGAATAAATAAAGGGGAGAGTGATCCAACATGGGAAGTGAGATACTCAGCAGACTCACAGAATGGCAGATGTCCTAAACAGCACTCTGGCCTCAGAATCAGCCCTAAAGGCATTTGGATCTGGCTGAAAAGCCCATGAGAGTATTTCAGGCATGGAAAGCCAAGACACTCTGGCAAAAGATCTCTGTGAGTGAGATCCCAGTGGAAAGAACAGGTCATCAAAGAAGGAGGTACCTTTCTCTGAAGAGAAGAGAGAACCTCCACTTTGACTATGACCGTGTCTAAACAAGATAAGAATCGGAGAACTCAGAGGGCTTCCATAGCCTTGGAAACTCATGACTGGAGCATAGGGAGACTACTGATGCCATAGACAGGAGTGTCAATTGGTAAAGTCAACAACAGGAGTCACTGTGCACTTACTCCTCATGTAGGATCTCTGTCCTTAATGTGCTGTGCATTGAGATTTAATGCTATAATGAGTACTCAAACAATATATTTCACTTTGTGTTTCTATGGGGGTGCAAACTGTTGAAATCTTTACTTAACGTATACTAAACTGATCCTCTGTAAAAAAAGAAAGAAAGAAAGAAAGAAAGAAAGAAAGAAAGAAAGAAAGAAAGAAAGAAAGAAAGAAAGAAAGAAAGAAAGAAAGAAAGAAAGAAAGAAAGAAAGAAAGAAAGAAATTATCAACTCCCAACTTGACTCTCACTGGGATTAAACATGACAATAGGTCTGATCTGATTTCAGCATCATTTAAAAAAAAAATCATCCATTATTTTTCACTTTATGTTTCTGTGTGGGAGCAAACTGTTGAAATCCTTACTTAATGTATACTAAGCTGATCTTCTGTATATTAAGATAATCGAAAATGAATCTTGATGTGAATGGAAGGGGAGAGGGAATGGGAAAGGGGAGGGTTGTGGGTGGGAGGGACGGTATGGGGGGAAGCCATTGTAATCCATAAATCGTACTTTGGAAATTTATATTCATTAAATAAATGTTAAAAAAAAAATCTCCAACAAAGAAACACTCAGGTCTCATTTGAGAATGCTACCAATCACATAACAGAATTAGCATCGAGCCAACCTCTCTCAATCACATCCAAAAGTTGAAGGGAAAAAAGTATATCCTAATTCAGTTTTACAAGGCCAGTATTATCCTGATACCAAATCCAGATAATGACATGACCACAGGAAAAGAAAACTATAGTCAAATATCCTTGATGAATACAAATGCAAAAATACTCAACAAAATATTAACCAGTGCCTTAATAGGATCATATATCAAGGCCAAATGAGATTACTTCAGGTTTTATATGAATTATTTCCACTCTCATGTTCATTGAAACATTATTCACAGATTAGATATGGAAATAATCTAAATGTCCACTGATAATGGAACTTTAAAAAAAAAAAACCTGTGCTGGGGCTGGCATTGCAGTGTAGCAGGTAGAGCAGCCACCTGTGATACAAGCATCCCAAAAGGGGCACTGGTTCAAGTCCCAGCTGCTCCACTTCCAATTCAGCTTGCTCCCTGCTAATGAGCCTGGGAAAGTAGCAGAAGGTCGCCCAAGTGCTTGGGCCCCTGTCATCATGTGAGACACCTGGAAGAAGCTCCTGGCTCCTGGCTTCAACCTGGCACAAGCCCTGGTTGTTGCAGGCATTTGGTGAATGAACCAGCAGATGGAAGATCTCTCTCTTTATCTCTCTATCTCTAACTGTGGCTTTCAAATAAAATTTTTAAAAATCTAAAAACACAAAACCTGAGTTTTATGTATCAGTTAAAGAAATTTTAAAATATTTTTTAATGTATTACATATAATGATATATATGTTCAGCCTCATAAAAGAAGAAAATTTTGTCATGTTACAACCTAGATGAGCCCTGAGGATATTATAATAAATGAAATAAGCCAGTCACAGAATGACAAAAACTACGTGATTCCACTGCTTTGAGGTATTTAAATTAGTCAAACTTATAGAAGCACAAGACAGAATGCTGTTTTCCAGAAGCTCAAAGGGCAGCAAAATAGGGAGCTGTTGTTCAGTGGATATAGAATTTAAGTTATACAAAATAAAAATATCTATCTGTATATATACAATATCGTACTGTAAATTGAAAAATTTCTTAAGGGGGTAAATCTTTTGTTATGTGTTCTTTACTATAGTTCTTTTTTTATGAAAAAAGGAAGTACAGAAAAACATTCAGGAACATGAAGATGGGCACAGGAAAGGTGCTAATCCAGGAGAGAAATCCAGAAAGACAAAACTACAGAGTTAATAACCTAGTCAGTGAACTGAAAGAAGTCTACTACGACAGGCACAGTGAGCAAAAATAGTGGAAATAGATGAAATAAGAAATTTAGGAAGGGGCTTGATCATGCATGGGTTTAGATGCCATGTTAAATATTTGAATTTTACACTAAGGATAATAGAAAGCTTTTGAATGGTTTTAAGCAAAGAGAAAACAATCTGGATAGTGTTTGAGAATAATCATTAACAGTATCCCTTTTCAAGGTCAATTAATAAAATTAGGGATGATGATTCCCAAAATGAATATAGGCTAAATTTAGAAATATCTGGAATTTATGTTTACGGCAAAACTATACTACATTAGAAATTAATACATGGGGCCGGTGCTGTGGCATAGCAGGTTAAGCTGCTGCCGGCAGTGCCGGCGTCCCATATGGGGGCCAGTTCAAGACCTAGCTGCACCACTTCTGATCCAGCTCTCTGCTATGTCCTGGGAAAGCAGTAGAAGATGGCCCATGTCCTTGGGCCCTGCACCCATGTGGGAGACCCAGAAGAAGATCCCAGCTCCTGGCTTCAGATCAGCGAAGCTCTGGCTCTTGTGGCCAATTGGGGAGTGAACCAGAGGATGGAAGACTTCCCTCTGCCTCTGCCTCTTCTTCTCTCTGTGTAACTCTGAATTTCAAATAAATAAATGAATCTTGAAAAAATTAATACAACTTCTGATTCAACAACAGTGAATCAAAAAATCTGAATCACATATGATGAGTTCAACAAACTTGATAAAGTCTGTACAGAAACAGAATTTGAATTTCCTTTGATACAACAGCATTTCATCACTTGGCAGACAGAGATAAAAAGTTTTGAGAACATGTCTTGTGTCTGACTTTTCATTTCCCACAGTGCTATGGTATGAATGTGTCTCCTTCAAAATCCAGATGTCACCAATGTGACAATACTAACCGGCAGGTCCTTTGAGAAATAAGTAGCAGGCTGGGTATTTGGCCTAGTGGTTGAGATGCCAGAAAGGAAGCCCATATCTGTGTGCCTGCGCAACTCCAGGCTCAAGCTCCTGATTCAAACTTCCTGCAAATGTAGACTGTGGAGACAGCAGTGAATGGCTTAAGTGTTTGGCTTCTTGTCACCCACGTGGGGGACCTGGACTGAGATACTGTCTCAATCATATCAGTAATGAAACACTGGGGAGGAGTTTTATCTGACTCTCTTTCTCTTTGCTTCTCAAATAATTTTTTAAAAAATGGTGAACAGCCATGTGGGCTCATCCTCATGATTAGGATTAAATCAGCTTGACAAAGGGACCTTACCCTCTTTGCCATCCTGCTTTCTACCATGTGAGAACACAGCATTCTTCCTATGTAGAGGATGCAGTATAAGGCCCCATTTTGGAAGCAAAAAGCAGTCTTCACAGATACCAAAATGCTGGTGCCTTGATCTTGGACTTCCCAGCCTCCAGAAATGTGAAAAAATTAATTCCTAGTTCTTACAAAGTACCCAGACTCAGGTATTCTAACGCAATAGCCCAAAACTGACACATAGTATCAACAAATGAGTGAGCTTCAGTTGTAAAGTCTGATATTTAAGGTACTTAATAATTAAGAGTATTTCTTAAAATTTGTACATATTTGATTTATATCATCCTGAAAATAGCATCATATCCATTCCACATCCATGAAACAAAAAAATTATTCTCAAACTTACCTCAACTTTAACATAATACTTAAAAACAGAGCACAATAATCTGCATGGGAAAATGTTTCAGTTTAGTTTTTTCCTCCTTCTTTTTGGCAGTCAACTCAGAAGAAAGGAATAGAAACTGAATGCTTACCTAATGAACTACTTATTTTCAAAAGCTTTACAAGAAGAAAAACCTTACCAACCGTACAGCTGTCTTCAAGTACCACATCAACATTTCTGTCTCTGTACTCAACCCTGAAGTCTAGCATCCGGGGCTGCCTTTCCACAATCTGCCTGGATGGCATTACAGGTCGAAATGCTGAAGAAGAGGGAGTAGGAGCTGGAGCGGGATGTCTTGCTGGATCAAATGCAGGTCCTGGTATGGTCTCACCTCCATATTCACTAAAATGTTTACATAAAAGAAAAATTATCATCAATCAAGTCATTACATGATACCACTAGGACCCTCTCTATCCTTGTTTGTGCTGTTGTTATTAAATTTACCTACCCATGTGTTAAAATCAAACAAATTCTATTTGGTCCACTAAATTTCTCCCAGTGAAGATCACATTACTCTTCCTCCCATCTTTCCCTGTCTATGTTTCTTTGTAAGATCATATCATGATGATGTCTGTTGTGGGCATCTGGGTAGCAAACAAACAGATGGGCACATGTACTCATTTGCCCTAACAAAAAACAAATTATCTAAAACTTCTGTGTATAAAGAACAGAGTTTTTACTTCATCAATTCTCTAGTGAGAATTTTGAAGCTTCAATGACCTTAAACTATTTTTTCTACTTTAACAAAAAATTAGAAGCCATCAAGAGGAACTTCGCTTACCTTCTTAGTATTAATTCACAAATTCAAATATGCCCTCTCTTTCTCTCTTCTAATAAAATAGAATGGGCATTTTTCAATTTGTGAAAACTCTTAAAACCATATTCTCATAAATGTTACAAACTAGGGATTATCTTTTCTCTTCTAGTATGCTCAACATCTCCTTCTCTGTCAGGATTCTTCTGAATTCTGAACATGTCCCAGTCTCTGCCTTTTCTCTTAAGATTGATTTATTTATTTGAAAGGCAAAATGAGAGAGATAAAGAGCGATGCTCCACCTGCCATCAGACCTAGCCACAACATCCAGGTCTGGACCAGGCCAGAGCTAGAGCCAGGAACTCTATCCTGGTCTCCCTCGTGGATGGCAGAAGCCTAAATACTTGGACCACTTTCTAATGCTTTCCCAGGCACAATAGCAGGAAGCTGGATCAGAAGCAGAAAGCCGGGACTCAAACTAGCACTCCAACATGGGATGCTGGCATCATAAGCAGCAGCTTAGCCTGTTGCACCACAATACCAGCCCCACAGTCACTGCCAATTTAAAAGTAAAAATAAAATCCCAACTCTGCCTCCTTAATAGTTAGATGTCTTGTTTGTAACATAGGAAAAATAATATTTGCACAATGCCTGGTACCTAGTAAGATATCAAGCCTTACTCTGTGTGTGCAAAGCTAAAGCTCATTAATGTTTCCCAAAGCTTGATCCTCCTCTATTATTCCTAATATCACCAACCTAAGCCAGAAATCTGTGATGTCATCATCGACCCCTTTTTCTTTCTCCATGCCCAAATCTAATCACTCCTTTCAATTTTGCCTCCTAAATATATTTTGGATAAGTTATCAACATTTACCCTCTGAAGCGGCCACCCTGGACTAGCCACAGTCATATCTTGTATGGACTAATGTAGGCACCTCCTAACTAATTAAAACATATTCTTACTCCCCTGTATTCCATTCCACACCACCCCTTGAATTAAAGACACAAATGCCTTCATATACAGTTTTCGTCAAACTATAAGTTCGCTCTTTTGATAAATTGCCTATAAAGCTTTGTATGATCTGAATCCTACCTACCTTCCCAGCTTCAACTTTTGCTATGATGTCTCCCTCTCTATGCTAAAAGCCACGGTGGCTTTTCATTTCTTCTTTTGCCTGAGTATGAGTATTTTACACTTACTTATTCCAATGCCACCAGCATATAAGACCAGTTATAAAATATCATTATTTTCATGCTGAATTTACACAAAAACAATGGGCCAGAAACTGATATAGAAACAGGAACCAAAAACATGACAACTTAAGCACTGTTTACAGAATTAAGGAGAAAAAAAATTTTATTTATTCTCTTATTCATACTACTGCTCTGAACAGAATTTACCCAGTAGATTCAGTAAGTTGTGACTAGTCTTTCAAAGACAAAAATACAACAGAACAGATATTATTGGTGTATGTCATTCAATAGTCAGGACCAAAAATTACTTCATAAATCTTTTTATTCTATTACATATTTGCTTATGTGTGTTTTGGATTCCAAGTATTTTTCTTTGTAGGTCACAGTCAAAAAAATTTCAAAATCAACTTGTTTAGGTGTCACCAGATTTCAGATACTCCAGTAATTACTGATCTAAAGACAAAAATCTACCCTCTCTCCCAGCTGTTAGATTGAAAGAAAGGAAATGTTGAAAGAAACTAAATGTGTAAAGGAAGACAAAGTCTAAAATCCAAAAGAATGCCACTGTTGAATTCCAAATTGAACATTCTAAATATTATCAAAATCTGTGCAATGATAATTCACATCTCTAAAGTCTGTCAAAGTGTCCTAGAGAACCTATGAAAAACAACTGAAGTTAGAAAGTAGGACACAGCTTTATTGTTTCTTGATTCCAAATCTACTTTTTTTTTTATTTTTTGACAAGCAGAGTGGACAGTGAGAAAGAGACAGAGAGAAAGGTCTTCCTTTTGCCGTTGGTTCACCCTCCAATGGCCGCCGTGGCCAGCGCACCGCGCTGATCCGAAGCCAGGAGCCAGGTGCTTCTCCTGGTCTCCCATGCGGGTGCAGGGCCCAAGCACTTGGACCATCCTCCACTGCACTCCCGGGCCATAGCAGAGAGCTGGCCTGGAAGAGGGGCAACCGGGACAGAATCTGGCGCCCCGACCGGGACTAGAATCCAGGGTGCCGGCGCCGCAAGTGGAGGATTAGCTTTATGAGCCACGGCGCCAGCCCCAAATCTACCTTTTTATATAGCCTATCAAGTGATGTTGTAGCTAGGATTCTACAAAATAGGTTTTTCCTTTGACACTCCATAGAGATCAGTAGTTATGAGAAAAGGAGATCATGGGGCCGGTGTTGCAGCAGAGCGAGTAAATCTGTCGCTTACACTGCCAGAATCACATATGTGCGCAGTTGGGAGTCCTAGCTGCTCCACTTCTGATCCAGCTCCCCGCTAATGTGCTTGGAAAAGTAGCAGAAGATGGCCCAAGTTGTTGGGCCCCTGCACCCAGGTGGGAGATCCAGAGAAAAGTCCTGGCTCCTGGCTTTGGTCTTGCCCAGCCCTGGCCATTGTCACCAGTTGAGGAGTGAACCAGAAAATGGATGATCTCTGTCTGCCAATCTCTCAATCTGCTTTTCAAATAAAATAAATAAATATTTAAAGAATAATAGATGTTTTGATAATACACATGCATACCAGATTAGTAGACAAGTTCCACAAAAATGCAGGGGCTTACCAACTTCATAAAGTTTCTGGGGTCTGGTGGTTAAAAGCACTTCAAGATAAAAAGTCTATTGCTGTGACCTATACTTCTGATCAATAAATAAGAGATGAAACTAAGTTAACAATGGAAGAAAATATTTGGACTGGAAAGAAAAACAGTAGCTATGTATCATATGCTGGTAGCCACCCCAAATAGACTACTACAGCATTATAGCCCTAACCAGAAATATTCCTGAGAGATGACAGTGAAAGAAAGCCTCCTAGTGAAGAGATCTTATTAATATACCACAGTTGACCATTTCATTTGGAAACAGAAGTAGTCTGAAGTACAAAGCCATAGTGAATCATGAACAGCTAATAAGTTGGACATTTAATCAGGACATGGAAAGAATAAAATTGGAAACTTGGATGCCAAGGAGGTCTAGGAAAGAGATACAGACACAGTATATATTTGTTTCTCAGGTGAATGAGCTCTATGCTATCCAATGAAGAAAAGCCCCTGTGTAACATAGACAAGAAGCCATTATTCAGCAATTTTCCCCTTGTTACTCTGGAGCTGCCCAATACATTAATTTACAATATGGCCATGCCAAGAGAGAAGGTTAAGGATGGACACAACACCTTGGGCTAACTAGGAAAACTTCAGAGTGTCTAAGCTTCACACAACAGAAATGAATACTGAGTCCCCAACAGGGCACCATTCCCTAGAGGCCTATTAATGAATTATTCTCATTAAAGAGGTGGTAGTGACCTGTTTTCACACTTTTCTGGATATAGAACTGACTTCTCCAACAGCAATACTTCTAGCAATATCACTACTCATGGATTTAAGGAATACCTTATTGATCTACACAGCTTCCCATACTACACTGGTCCTAAGAAATTCATTTCACAGCAAAAGTGCAGCATAGTTTATTCATGTATGCCAACACCTAGAAGTAGCAAGCTAGACAGAACAATAAAATGACTTCATGAAGCTGGACTCAGTTATAGGGAATGGCATTGTAGCACAGCTGTGGCCTGCAACACAGCATCCATATAAGGACCAGTTTGAGTACAAGCTGCTCTTTTTTTTTTTTTTTTTTTTTTAATTTGACAGGTAGTGTTATAGACACTGAGAGGTCTTCCGTTGGTTCACTCCCCAAATGGCTGCCACAGCCGGCACTACAACGATCCAAAGCCAGGAGCCAGGTGTTTCTTCTGGTCTCTATGAGGGTGCAGGGGCCCAAGCACTTGGGCCATCCTCCACTGCCCTCCTGGGCCACAGCAGAGAGCTGGACTGGAAGAGGAGCAACCAGGACTAGAACCCAGCACTCGCGCAGGCAGAGGATTAACCAAGTGAGCCATGGCACCGGCCCCAGCTGCTATACTTTTGATTCTGTTCCTTGCTAATGTACCTGGGAAAGCAGCAGAGGATGGTCTAATTACTTAGGCCCCAGCATCCACATAGGAGACCCGGAAAAAGTTCAAGGCTTCTGGCTTCAGCATGGCCCAGCCCTAGCAATTGGCCCAGCTGTTCTACTTTTGATTCTGTTCCTTACTATTGTACCTGGGAAAGCAGCAGAGGATGCCTAATTACTTAGGCCCCAGCATCCACATAGGAGACCCGGAAAAATTTCAAGGATTCTGGCTTCAGCCTGGCCCAGCCCTAGCAATTGGCCACCAGGGGAGTAAACCAACAAATGGAAGATTGACTGATATCTCTCTCTCTCTCCTCTCTCCATCTCCTCCGCTCCCACTCTTTCCCTCTCCCCATCTCTCCCTTTCCCTCTCCCTCTCTACCTCTTTCTCTCTCTCTCTTTCTCTGTGTCTGTGTGTGTGTTTGTGATGCTTTCAAATAGAAAAAATTTTAAAAAGACTCAGCTATGACACAGTATGACAAGTAATAACCTCAAAGCTTGGGATACACTTTAAAGGATGTGGTACATTCCTTGTATTAGTGGCCAAAACACCATGCGATTTCTCATACTGCCAAAACAACATGTGTATGGAAATTAAGTGGTGGTAGTGGTTTCTCTTACTATGACTAATAGCTCACCAGAATTCTGTTTCCTAGAGCTTTAGGCTTTGACAGTTCAGAGATCACAAATCCAAAACTTGTAATGTTTCCATAATATTTCAATTGAATTAGTACATCAGATGTCACGTGGCCATTTTGTACTCTTCTATAACACTGAACCAACCAGCAAAGCAGTTAAGTACTGACTAGAATGACTGGTCCTGATTATCAAGAGAAAATTGGAGTTATTTCTATATAACAGACTATTTAACACCAGGAGATTTTCTGGGGGCAAGTCCAGTAGAAAATTACAATGAATAAAAAAAGACAGAAGGCAGATGTTTAACAAGCAGCAAAATGCCAGTTATCAGTGCCACATATCAGAGTACTTGGTTACAACACCCAGCTATAGCTTCCTTTCAAAGTGACCCTATGAGGCAGCAATAATAGCTCAAGTAATTAGGTCCTACCATTTTTCACATGGGAGACCCGGATTGATTTACAGTTCCCAGGTTCTACTTGGCACTGACCTAGGCAGTTGAAGGCATCTGGGGAGTGAACCAGGGAAAGCAAGCTCTCTGTCTCAAAAGTGAGAAGAAAAAATGAAAAGTAAAATTTAAAAAAGACCAAAAAGTCAGGAAAAGAAATTTAAAAAAGAAGACACAGTGAAGAGTCTCAGTCAAAGAATGATGGGGGCTGGCGCTATGGGGTAGTGGGTAAAAGTGCCACCTGCGGTGCCTGCACCCCATTTGGGCTGCTCTGCTTCCAACTGAGCTCTCTGCTATGGCCTGGGAAAGCAGTAGAAGATGACCCAAGTTCTTGGGACCTGCACCCACATGGGAGATCCAGAAGAAGCTCCTGGCTCCTGGATTCAGATCAGAACAGCTCTGGCTGTTGCGGCCATCTGGGGAGTGAACTCTCTCCCTCTCTCTCTCTGCCTCTCCATCTCTCTCGGTGTAACTCAATTAAATGAATAAATCTTAAAAAAAGAAAATGATGGGGTTGGGGTTGATATGCCCACCATTTAAAAAAAATGGTGACCATTTGAGATACTGGCTGAATACAGAGGGAATATAGAATAACTAGTGGAGGAAGAAACTGAAAATACTAACTATGGCCTATAACAAGTAACTGAACAAGGACTTTAGCACAAACTTTCAACTTAGTTCTTAGAGTTTTCACATTGACTCAGCAACATCACCTTAGCAGAGAGTATCACCCCAACAGTGGCATCCATTTTGCTTCGGCATCAGCCACTGATGTTGGATTTTTCAGCATTTTTTGCACAAGACAATTTGCAGTTTCTCAGAGCTATACTGCTCTGAGAGATTCAACCTTGCCCTGGGCTCCCTTCCTCAATGTCCAGCAAGACATGTTCTTATCTGGGACTGATAGTCCAGCCGCTTCCTGTAGCCATCACATCTGGGTTACCTCAGTATCCCCATTTTGCTTTTTCAGGCTTCTCCATTTCTTTGTAATTGATCTCCTAACAGAATTCTCTGTATTCAAAGTGCTGGAGTGTTTTTTTTTTCTTTATTAAGTCCTAATTCTAAGAGATAGTATGACATTTTTAATCACAGCAGATTATTTAGTATGTATTTTATCTACTATGATTTTTTTAAACATTATCACTTGAAAACTTTCTTTTAAGTTATGATAACTCTATTTGAAGATCAATCAGAAAGAAAAGAACTTAAATTTTGCTTTACTAGCCATCAAAACAAAAAATGAGACAAAGCCAAAGAAACAACCAGTTAATCAATGTCCCCATCAGTTTTCACTATTGGTCTACAACATCAAAAAAATACATACAAACAATTATTGCCTCAAAAAATAATAAACATATTTTAAATGTTTAATCTATTAAAGTAAGGATTCCATAGCTTGACTTTCTATTTATTGTTTTCTATTTAACCAGTATTCTTTAAAAAAGAATTCTTTAAAAAAGAATTCCATGAAAAATATACTTTACATCTAAATTCAAGTAAGGGGCCGGCGCCGCGGCTCACTAGGCTAATCCTCCGCCTAGCGGCGCCGGCACACCGGGTTCTAGTCCCGGTCGGGGCGCCGGATTCTGTCCCGGTTGCCCCTCTTCCAGGCCAGCTCTCTGCTGTGGCCAGGGAGTGCAGTGGAGGATGGCCCAGGTGCTTGGGCCCTGCACCCCATGGGAGACCAGGAAAAGCACCTGGCTCCTGGCTCCTGGCTCCTGGCTCCTGGCTCCTGCCATCGGATCAGCGCGGTGCGCCGGCCGCAGCGCGCCAGCCGCGGCGGCCATTGGAGGGTGAACCAACGGCAAAGGAAGACCTTTCTCTCTGTCTCTCTCTCTCACTGTCCACTCTGCCTGTCAAAAAAACAAAACAAAACAAAACAAAACAAAAAAAAAAACAAACAAAAAAACAAAACAAAAAAAAATAAATTCAAGTAAGGGAACATTTTTACCCTCACTAAGCTGTCCTCTATAAACCACTCAAACCCATGAGGGCAAAGAACAAAAAGCAAAGCAAACAGAAATTATGCGTCATTCATTATTTAAAATTTTCAAAGTCCATACTATGCTAAATTTTGCATAACCCCTCTAAAAATCGCATTTGTTTTAGAGATAAAATGATATGCCAAAACATATTTTTAATAAGTGGGCATTAGAGAAAACAATATACAGAATTTAACTGGCTAAAAAAGGTATTTTCTGAAGGAGAAAACGTGGGCATTCATAGATCCTGAAACCATAACGGTCAATTTTGAAAACAAACCTTTTCTTCTTTAGGTTTTGTCAATGAATTTAACAATAAGCATACTGTGTATCTGTCTAGGTCATAAAACAAATATGAATTAGTATCTATTGCCAACTTAGTGAATAACCAAACTTACACTAATAATTTATACGTTTTATTCTTAGAAAACAAAGTATCTGTTCTCTACTATTAGTAATTCACTAGCATATCTTCCTAAAAACTATTTCCAAAAACAATTTTTAAAGAGGCTCTGTACAAGGTGTTGAGTAAATAAAATTTTAGACCAAGATGTAATACATATATTCACTTAAGCACACACTCAATGTTTATCACTTAAAAAAAATGGTTTACATTATGATCGTGTAAGGTAACACACATTATAAATATAGTGTGTTAGCAATATACTGCTTAGGGAAACAAGCCTTGGAGGAAGAGCCAGAAGAATTGCTTATATTCCTGACTGCAGCAACAACATGCTGTAACATCTGAACCAAGTTACTTTATGCATTCTTATCTCTACCTGTGCAATGAAGCATAATGAAATTTGCCTTTACTAGCTTACAACTAAAATAACTATGAAAACAAATTTATAGGAGGAAATATCATAAATTATAATTAAATGCCATGTTTTTCCCTTAAAAAAAAAGGCTTAAAACAAAAGTAGTGACAGATTTCATTTACTAAACGTGCAGAACACAGAGAGGGCAGAGAATGAAGAGCATGGTTGTTAAAATGAGACAATCCATGGCCGGCACTGTAACATACTAGGCTAAGCTGCTGCCTGTGGCACCAGCATCCCATATGGGCAACGGTTCATGTCCTCGTTGCTCCTCTTCTGATATAGCTCTCTGCTATGGCCTGAGAAAGCAGTAGGAGATGGCCCAAGTACCACCTGGAAGAAGCTACTGGCTCCTGGCTTCAGACTGGCCCACCTCTGGCCAATGCAGCCATCTGGGAAGTGAACCATCGGATGGAAGACCTTTCTTTCTGTCTCTCCCTCTCTCTGTAACTCTGCCTCTCAAGTAAATAAATAACATCTTTTAAACAAGAGAAAAAGGGAATCCAGAATTCATTACCTTCCACCACATGTGTGACACTGGGCAAATCCATGTAAAACCTCTAACCTTTTGTTTCTTTGTCTAGTAAGAAGTAACATTTACCTCTTAAGGTTTAAAATCATTATTAAATGAAGAAAAATACATCAGTTGCCTAGAACAGTACCTTAATCTTTCAAAAAAATGTTAGTTTGTTTCTTTTGAACTATATGGATACATTAAGCACCACATTCCCACTTTTGGATTCACAGAAATATCTGATTTCAAGAAAAGGGAGAAAGCACAGGAAAGTGGCTCTTTTCCATCCAATATAGTTTACATTAAAAACTTCCTTTAGATTGCATATAATAACTAAAATTTTTAAAATAAAATCTGATAAAATGAATTAACTATCGACACATCTATCAAAATGGCACGAATTTAATTATCTCCTATCTAAAAGTTTAATGCTCTCTAAAAATACTATATAGCAAAGCAATTTCTTCATAGTATTTCGTATGAGTTTTCTCTGTTAAAAGTATGAACTGACAAACTAAGAGTCATTTGTATACACAAACTCTATTCAACTTTAATATAAAAATAAAGTGCAGGGGCCAGCACTGTAGCACAGTAGGTTAACGCCCTGGCCTAAAGCACCAGCATCCCATATGAGCACCAGTTCAGGACCTGGCTGCTCCACTTCCGATCCAGCTCTCTGCTATGGCCTGGGAACGCAGTAAAAGATGGCCGAAGTCCATGAGCCCCTGCACCCACGTAGGGGACCCAGAAGAAGCTCCTGGCTCCTGGTTTTGGATCAGCAGAGCTCCGGCCATTGCAGTCAGTTGGGGAGTGAACCATCAAATGGAAGACCTCTCTCTCTGCCTCTTCTCTCTTTGTGTAACTCTGACTTTCCAATAAATAAATAAATCTTAAAAAAAAAAAAAAAAATCAACTGGGGCCGGCACTGTGGCACAGCAGGTTAACGCCCTGGCCTGAAGCGTCAGCATTCTATATGGGCGGTGGTTTTAGTCCCGGCTGCTCCTCTTCCGATCCAGCTCTCTGCTATGGCCTGAGACAGCAGTGGAAGATGGCCCAAATCCTTGGGCTCCTGCACCCAAATCAGAGACCCGGAAGAAGATACTGGCTCCCGGCTTTGGATCAGCGCAGTTCCGGGCGTTGCAGCCAATTGGGGAGTGAGCAATCATATGGAAGACCTTTCTCTCTCTCTCTCTCCCTCCTCTCTATGTGTAACTCCGACTCACAAGTAAAAAATAAATAAATGTTTAAAAAAGTAATCAAGTGCAAAAACATAGATTACAACAGCCAGCACAGATCACTCCTAGCTTTATGTAATCTGTTTTCACTGTTAAGCCCCATGAGAGAATACAAAGAACCTTCTTTCATTTCCCTCTGATCAGCAGACATAGAAATTTTCAGTGATATAAAATCCATAGTGATTTTGGAGCTAAAAGATAAGGTCAAGAAGGAAACAGTTGAAAAATATTATTAAATTAATTGATTTTCGTATGTAGGTATGATTCATTTGTTTAATTCAAAACAAGCAAACAAAACTAAGAAAAAATATACTCTTATCAAAGTTAAACCCCAATTATTAGAGAAATTTATGAAAAATATCTAGTGTTGAATTCAGCCATGTAATATAGTAAACAAAAAGTAAAACCTGTGATGAGAGAATGGTGATGGAATGTTTTAAAAGGGACAGTTCAACACACAGCAAATACTATTAAATGTAAGAACCAAAAAGTATTCAGAATCCAATAGGTGAATCCATGGGGGTTTAGCATAGCAAAAGTGGTAATAACATTTATTTAAGAATAAAACTATATTCATATTTACAAACTGAAACTTTTAAAACCAAGAAAGAGAGAATAAAAGAAGTTGCTATAATCATCTGGTTTAATTTATAATTAGGACTTCAAATGAATTGAATGGATTTGAAAAATCACAAAAAAAAAATAAAAGGGTATGTTCAGACTTTGGAAATTAATGACATTTACTCTGGACAAAAATTTTCCTGCCCATTTTTTTTAAGGGGGATGAGAAAACAAGTCACGGACTTTCACCATTGCTATATTTTGTTAAGATTTTATTGCATGAATGCATTTTTCATAAGTAAAGCTTTAGGAATATAGTGGTTTTTTTCCCCCATACACATTCTCCCACCATGACTCTCATCCCACCTCCCTCTTCCTCTTCCATTTCCTTCTTCATTATGGTTCATTTTTAGTTATATTTTTATATACAGAGGACCAACTCCATGTTAAGCACTGATTTAGACAATTTGTACCCACACACACACACACACACACACACACACAATATGGAGTACAGTTTGAGAACAAGATTTGCAGTTCATTCTCACAGTACAACTCATTGAAGATGGACATCCTAATGGGGAGTAAATGCCCCTTTTTTCCACTGAGGTCTCATAGCGATCACCTGTATAGGACATTTTTGCCACAGAGTCTTGGTTTTCCATGCCTGAAAATCTCTCACAGGCCTTTCAGCCAGATCAGGAAGCCTTAAGGGTTGATTCTGAGGTCAGAGTGTTATTTATAGTGAATGTCATTCTAGGAGTCTGCTGTGTGGACTGCTTCCCATATTGGACATTCCTTCCTTTTTCAATCTATTTTAATTACCAGGCACTTGATATTATTTATATGATCACTTTTATGCTTAAACCTATCTACATGCTGACTTTAACATTTAATATGACCATTTTAACAATTAAGATGGCATTTATACCACCAATTTAATGGGTTTGGCATCCCATGACAAGTTTTTAGGCTTTACCATTAAAAGTAAGTCTGTAAAAATGTATGCAGAACTATACTGCTTTATAGTTACAGACTACCGCCTCTGTCTCTAATTCCCACTCTTATATATTACTGGGTTCTTTTTCCAATTGACTTAATATACATATGATAAACTCTAGGTTACATAAAGAGTTGAACATATAGTATGGAGAAAAAGAAAGAAAGAGAACAAAGAAAAAAAAGAAATGCAAAATAAAAAGTAACAATAAAAAAATGTCCCTCGACAGTCAGGACAAGGACTATTCAGGTCACTCTTTTTTTAAAAAAAGAAAAAAAAAAAAAAACAGGCAAAGTTGACAGTGAGAGAGAGACAGAGAGAAAGGTCTTCCTTTCCCATTGGTTCACCCCCACCAATGGCCGCTGCAGCTGGCACACTGAGCTGATCTGAAGCCAGGAGCCAGGTGCCTCCTCCTGGTCTCCCATGCGGGTGCAGGGCCCAAGGACCTGGGCCATCCTCCATTGCACTCCTGGGCCACAGCAGAGAGCTGGACTGGAAGAGGAGCAACCGGGACAGAATCCGGCACCCCAACCAGGACTAGAACCCAGGGTGCTGGTGCCGCAGGTGGAGGATTAGCCTATTGAGCTGTGGTGCCGGCCAAGGTCACTGATTCTAAAAGTGTCAATTTCAGTTCCATAACTTTCATTTTAGAAGCACTATTAATTCTCACAGACCAGGAAGAACGTACAATATTTGTCTCTTTGGGACTGGATTATTTCACTAAGTATGAAGTTATCCAGCTTGCTCCAATTTGTTGCAAAAATCAGATTTCTTCCTTTTTTTACTGCCACATAGTATTCCATAGTGTTCATATCCCACAATTTCTTTATTCAGTCTTTTGTTGATGGGCATTTAGGTTGATTCCATGTCTTAGCTATTATGAATTGAGTAAGCAGCAAATAGATAGTTGTTTTTTGTTTGTTTGTTTGTTTTTGGACAGGCAGAGTTAGAAAATGAGAGAGACAGAGAGAAAGGTCTTCCTTCCGTTGGTTCATCCCAAAAATGGCTGCTATGGCCAGCACACTGCGCTGATCCGAAGCCAGATGCCAGGTGCTTCCTCCTGGTCTCCCATGCGGGTGCAGGGTCCAGGCACTTGGGCCATCCTTCACTGCCCTCCCAGGCCACAGCAGAGAGCTGGACTGGAAGAGAAGCAACCGGGACAGAATCCAGCGCCCCAACTGGGACTAGAACCCAGGTTGCCGGTGCCGCAGGCGGAGGATTAGCCAAGTGAGCCGCAGCACCGGCCTGGGCTGTTTTGAATATAACTGCCTCACAGTATATCTTGAAGTCTGGTATTGTGATGGCTCCGGTTTCATTTTTGTTGCATAAGATTGCTTTAGCTATTCCAGGTCTCCTGTTCCTCAATATGAATTTCAGCATCATTTTTTCTAGATCTGAGAAGAATGTCTTTGGTGTTTTCATTCGTATAGCATTGAATCTGTAAACTACTTTCAGAACAATGGACATTTTGATGATATTGATTCTTCCAATCCCTGAACATGGAACACTGTTTCTGTTGTTATTATTTTTTTTTTTTTTGTATTTTCTTCTATTTCATTCTTTTATGTTTTGTAATTCTCAACATAGAGATGTTTGACATCCTTGGTTAAATTTATTCCAAGATACTTGATTGTTTTGGTGGCTATTGTGAATGGGACTGATCTTCAAATTTATTCCTCAGCCATGGTATTGTCTGTGTATACAAGGTTGTTGATTTCTGTGTACTGACTTTTGTATCCTGCTACTTTACCAAACTCTTCTATGAGCTGCACTAATCTCTTAGTGGAGTCTTGTGGATCCCCTATATATAGAATAGTATCATCTACAAATAGGTATATTTTGACTTCTTCCTTGCCAAATTTTATCTCTTTGATTTTTTTGTGTGTGTCTAATAGCTCTGGCTAAAACTTCCAGGACTATATTGAATAGCAATGGTGAGAGTGGACATCCCTGTCTGGTACCAGATCTCAGTGGAAATATCTCCAAGTTTGCCCCATGCAACACGATGCCGGCCATTGGTTTGTCATAAATTGCCTTGACTATGTTGAAGAATGTTCCTTCTAAACCTAATTTGCTTAGCGATTTCATCATGAATGGGTGTTTTATTTTGTCAAATGCTTTCTCTGCATCTAGTGAGATAATCATATGGTTTCTGTTCCACAATTTCTTAATGTGATGTATCACACTGATTGATTTTCAAATGCTGAACCATTCTATTAGCATAGAATATTTTTTCCAACCTTTCACTTTCATTCTGTGTACATCTTTTGTTAGTAAGGTGTGTTTCTAGCAAGCAGCAAATAGATAGTTGTTTTTTTTGTTGTTGTGTTTTTTTTTTTTTTTTTTTGACAGGCAGAGTTAGACAGTGAGAGAGAGAGACAGAGAGAAAGGTCTTCCTTTCATTGGTTCACCCCAAAAATGGCTGCTACAGCCGGCGTGCCGCGCCAATCCGAAGCCAGGAGCCAGGTGCTTTCTCCTGGTCTCCCAAGCGGGTGCAGGGCCCAAGTATTTGGGCCATCCTTCACTGCCTTCCTGGGCTGCAGCAGAGAGCTGGACTGGAAGAAGAGCAACCGGGACAGAATCCAGCGCCCCAACCGGGACTAGAACCCAGGGTGCCAGCACCACAGGCAGAGGATTAGCCTAGTGAGCCACAGCACCGGCAGGGTTTTCTTTTTTAATCAATTAAGCTAGTCTATGTCTTTTAACTGAGAAGTAGAGACCATTTACATTCAGTGTGACTATTGTTAAATGTTGTCTTTTCTCTGCCATGTTTCCTTAAATAGAGCTGTTTATGCATTTTGGACTTGGTACTTCTGCTGGGTCATTTTCTACATTCATCTTCTTTGTAGTGAAGTTCCTACTTCTGCGTACAGTACATCCTTGAGCCAAAGTTGTAGGGCTGGGCAGGAAGATACAAATTCTTTCAATTTCTGTTGTGGAAAATCCTTGTTTCTCCTTTATTCATAAATGAGAATTTTGCAGGATACAGTATTCTGGGTTGACAGTTTTTTTCTGTTGGGACTTGGAATATATCTCTCCATTATCTCCTTGACTGTAGCGTTTGCAGTGAGAAGTTTGGGGTGAGCCTAATTGGATTACCTCTGAATGTGATCTTGGGCACATTTTAGGATCTGTCCTTTATGTTTCACTGAGCTAAGTGTTGCCACAATATGTCCTCATGAATTCTTTTTCTAGTTGTGTCTATTGGGAGTTCTGTGTATTTCTTGTACTTGGATGTTTCTTTCAATCTACCTATTGTAAAAGTTTTCTGATATAATTTCATTAAGAAGGCAGTCTTTTTTTTTTTTTGACAGGCAGAGTGGACAGTGAGAGAGAGAGACAGAGAGAAAGGTCTTCCTTTGCCGTTGGTTCACCCTCCAATGGCCGCCACGGCCGGCGCGCTGCGGCCGGCGCACCGCACCGATCCGATGGCAGGAGCCAGGAGCCAGGTGCTTTTCCTGGTCTCCCATGGGGTGCAGGGCCCAAGCACCTGGGCCATCCTCCACTGCACTCCCAGGCCACAGCAGAGGGCTGGCCTGGAAGAGGGGCAACCGGGACAGAATCCGGTGCCCCGACCGGGACTAGAACCCGGTGTGCCGGCGCCGCTAGGCGGAGGATTAGCCTAGTGAGCCGCGGCGCCGGCCAAGAAGGCAGTCTTAATCCGTTCTCTCTTTCCATGCCTTCTGGAACTCCTATGATCCATAGATTGGATCACTTGATAGAATCTTGTAAATCTCCAACCATGATTTTTAATTTTCTAATTTCTTCTTCTTGTGTTGGGTCTGATAGTATTATTTCTAGAAGTTTGTCTTCTAGTTCTGATATTCGTTCTACTATCTCATCTGTTTTTTATCTGGTCAACTGAATTTTTGATTTCCAGTATTTCCCTTTGGCTTCTCTTTGAATCTCAATTTCTTGGAAATGC
This sequence comes from Oryctolagus cuniculus, assembly GCF_964237555.1. Classification (NCBI taxonomy): domain Eukaryota; kingdom Metazoa; phylum Chordata; class Mammalia; order Lagomorpha; family Leporidae; genus Oryctolagus; species Oryctolagus cuniculus. The sequence continues at coordinate 122,047,216 of NC_091438.1, read as the reverse complement.
TTTTCATTCAGTTCTTGAATCTGTTTCTGATTGCTTCTAAGTAATCAGATTATTAATTTTCTGAAGTCCTTTTCTGGCTTGGTTTCAATTTCTTCTTCTTAAGCCTCCTTTATTGAAGATTTAGATTGATCCATTGGCGAGTTCATAAATTCTTCCTTATTCTGATTCGGGATTTTTCCTTTGTTCTTTGTCAATTTTGTTTGGTTTCTGATTGGTTTTATTTTTAAATTTATTTCCCTATGCTATGTGTCTGTGCCTGTAGCAAGTGGAAGCATGCATTACCCCCTGGAGCTCTGTTTGTTTCTGGGTCCTTATGGACTGGTTCTGAACAAAACTTAGTATACCAGGGCTTTGGTATACTAAGCCCCACCTCCTGGGACTGGACTACTCCTTTGTTCATAGAACTAGCTTGGGTTTTTGTTGTTCAGAATTATTCATTAATGTACAACTTGTGTGATGGCTGGGAATTCACTCTTAATTGTTGTGATCCTTGTTCCCATGTGGGATGTGTTGTGAGGTGGCCCCCTCAATTGATGGGTTTGTGTGCAGGAGGCAAAAGCAGCAGCCCACTGCCTACACTCGAAAATGTAAACAATCAATATGGCTACTCCCCACTGGCTGTAGCTCTGGCTGGGGAGAGGAGGAAGACATCGACAGATTGTGGTGTGTTCAATATTTCTGCCTGTCATCCAGAATTTCTCCTTCTTCCCATTTAGAGCTCCAAGTGCTATTCACCAAATTTCCCCACTCATCACTCTGCATCTCATCTCTCTCACCTCTCATTTGGTTCTCTGAAGGGGTGGCAACCATCTCCTTGCTGGGTCCCTACACCACTCCTTCTCCGCACTTCAGGTACCTCTCTGTTTCCCCTGGCATGGACCCAGGCAGTCTCTGGTGGACTCCCAGGCCACTCCGGACAAATTTTTCATGATTCTACCACCATCTTGAATCCCCTCTACTCGTTAATTATCAATTTTGGGGGCCGGCACTGTGGCGCAGCAGGTTAATGCCCTGGCCTGAAGCGCCGACATCCCATATGGGTGCTGGTTCGAGACCCGGCTGCTCCTCTTCAGATCCAGCAATCTGCTATGGCCTGGGAAAGCAGTAGAAGATGGCCCAAGTCCTTTGGCCCTTGCACCCATGTGGGAAACCTGGAAGAAGCTCCTGGTTCCTGGCTTTTGAATGGCGCAGCTCCAGATGTTATGGCCAACTGGGGAGAGAACCATCCAATTGAAGATCTCTCTCTCTCTCTCTCTCTCTCTCTCTCTCTGCCTCTCTGTGCTATGCCTCTCTTCTCGCTGTGTAATTCTGACTTTCAAATAAATAAATAAATAAGTCTTAAAAAAAATATCCATTTTTCCCTGCATGACTCGGAATGTCCCACTGCTATACTACCATATTGCTCCTTCCCAGTCCATCATTTTAAATAAAGCCATTAATCATTAAGGGTGGTACAGGTAACCAAACACAATTTTGCTTCAATCTAAAAATAGTTTCCTATAAATAAGGCACTGTTTATAGTTCATTTATTAAGATTTTTGTGGCTACATTTTTCCTCTCCAAAACAGCCTCATTCTTCTATTCTGCTGTTTGTTTGCCTCATCTGCACTTTGCAGATAATACTTACTTTACAGTGTGTTCTTTTAGTTCAGAACCAGTCTGCAATTTTAGTGAGAGAAAATTCATGGATTTCTTTTTAATTTAAACAAGCTATTATAATTCTCATGGTCCCATATTCAATTTTACCTGCTGGCAAAATTACAAAATAACATTCTACCTTATAACATTAGTTTCTTCAGGTCAAACAGTTCAGTGCTCTGGGAACTTTCATTATTAAGGACTTTAGGTTAACTAATTGAAATATCCAAAAAATAATGTCTATATCGATGAATGTATGCACCAAAAATCAGATGATCCATTAAACAGAAAAAAAAAAAAAAACTGTAACAACATTTTTTTGCTTTGTTCAGCTGTCATCTTACCATTACGTAGTTTATAGCATACCTTTGTAGAATGCCATTTTCCTGGGGTATTACACCATTGATAGCTGCCTGCAAACAAGAAACAGAGGGCCATTTAAAGAAACCGATAAATACTATACAGTAAAGCAAGTATACTTTAAAACTTAATTTAATGAGAATATTAAATGTCTCCTTAATGATGCAAAATACTGATGACTAAATTTTCTTTACTTCTCTTTAAAACCGTATTTTAGAAAATTTTTAGTAATGTGTTTGGCTTTCAAGATCCCCAAACCCTGAAGCATAAAAAGCCTAATTCCACAGTCCTCATTCAAGCAAATTACCCACAAAACAAATTACCCACAAAACATATCTTTAACAATGTCAAAACAAATAAAATCTGTACCTCAAACTTTGTAACATTTTTTCCTTCAGAATGAGAAGATATAAAATCACAATGAAAAACTCTATAATACAAGAGTTAGCTTAAAAATTAAATTCATTCTTTCATGTTATACTTTTTTGTATTTTATTTAAAGTATAAAAGTTTCATATATGTCATATATGCATGTTTAGGAACAACAGTGATACTTCCCATCCTACCCTCCCTCCTGCCCACTCTCCAACCTTTTTCCTCCTCCTCCCTGTATTCCCACTCTCAATTTTTTTTTTTTTTTTTTGACAGGCAGAGTGGACAGTGAGAGAGAGAGACAGAGAGAAAGGTCTTCCTTTGCCGTTGGTTCACCCTCCAATGGCCGCCGCGGCCGGTGCACTGCAGCCGGCGCACCGCGCTGATCCGATGGCAGGAGCCAGGAGCCAGGTGCTTTTCCTGGTCTCCCATGAGGTGCAGGGCCCAAGCACCTGGACCATCCTCCACTGCACTCCCTGGCCACAGCAGAGGGCTGGCCTGGAAGAGGGGCAACCGGGCCCACTCTCAATTTTTACAAAGATCTCTTTTCAAGTTTATTCTCATAAGGCTAAACCTACACCAAAAGTTCAACAAATAGTATGAAGAAAAAACACTCTTCCTTAAAATAGAGACAAGGGCTATAACAATCATTGAATCTCAAAATATCCATTTCACTCCAATATATTACATTTTAGGTATTCCATTAGTTATCCCAGATCAGAGGAAACATATCGGTACTTTAGGGACTGGCGTAATCCAATAAGTATAATGGTTTCCACTTGCATCCATTTTGTTGCAAAAGACAAGATTTCATATTTTTTTTCCAGCTGAGTAGTAATCCAGGGTATATATACCATAACTTCTTTATCCAGTCATCAGTTCACACACATCTGGATTGATGCCATATCTTAGCTACTGTGAACTGAGCTGCAATAAACATTGGGGTGCACATTAGTCTTTCAAACGCTCATTTCTTTTCGTTTGAGTAAATTCCCAAGAGTGGGATGGCTGGATTATATGGTAGGTCTTCCACAGTGGCTGCACCAGTTTACATCTCCACCAACAGTTCATTAGGTACCTTTTCCCCACATCCTAGCCAGCATTTATTGTTTATTGATTTTTGTATGAGAGTTATTCTAACTGGGATGAGGTAAAACCTCATTGTGGTTTTGATTTGCATTTCTGTGATGGCTAGCGACCCTGAGCATTTTTTCAAGTGTCTGTTGTCCATATAAATTTCCTCTCTTGAAAAATGCATCTTCAAGTCCTTTGTCCATATCTTAACTAAGTTGTTTGTTTTGTTGTTCCTGATTCTCTTGAACTTGTTAAACATTCTGGATATTAACCCTTTATCAGTTGCATAGTTTGAAAATATTCTCTCCCATTCTGTCAGTTGCCTTTTCACTTTGCTGAGTGTTTCTTTTGCAGTGCAGCCGATTCTCAGCTTGATGTAATACCATTTGTCCAGTTCAGCTTTGATAGCCTATGCTTCTGGAGGTCTCTTCCAAGAATCCTTTGCCTATGACAATGTATTCTAGAGTTTACACAATGTTCCCTAAATGTTTGATGGTATCAGGTCACAGATTTAGGTCTTTGATCCATTTTGAGTGGATTTTTGTATAAGGTGTAAAGTAGTCTTGTTTTAACCTCTGCATGTGGAGATACAGTTTTACCAGCATCATTTGTTGAAGCAGCTATCCTTGCTCCAGGGATTGATTACAGCTCCTTTTCCACAGTTGGTTGTGCATGCATTAGGATGCCTTCTGGAGACTCTATTAACATTTACTTTAAACAGCCAGGAGCACTGTAATGAGGTGCAGTTACACTTATTCCTGTTGAATTGATCCCTTAATCATTAGATAGTGCCCTTCTTGATCTCTTTTAGCAGTTTTTGTGTTAAAGTCTATTTTGTCTGATATTAGGATGGACACACATGCACTTCTGTGCTTTGTTAGCATGGAATATCTTTTTCCATCATTTCACTTTCAGTCTGCATGTATCTCTGTTGGTGAGGTGTGCTTCTTATACACAGCTAATAGATTGGTCTTGATTTTTAATCCATTCAGCCAGTCTGTATCTTTTAATTGGAGAGTTCTGGCCATTTACATTCAATGTTACTACTGATAAGTAACAACTTTGCCTTGCCATTTTTCCATAAATATTCCTATTGTTTCAATTCCTTTTGTACTTTTCTTGGGAGATATTCTGCCTTCACATGCTTTCATAATCGCTATCCTTCTATGTTTTTATGTGTAGCACATACTTCAGTTTCTTTTCTAAGGCTTGATGAATGGTGACAAATTCTCTTGATTTCTGTTTTTAATGGAAGGTCTTTATTTCACTTTCATTCATAAATGAGAGCTTTGCAGGGTAAAGTATTCTGAGTTAACAGTTTTTTTTCTTGTAAGACTTGGACTATGTCTCTCCATCGTCCCCTAACCTGTAGAATTTCTGATACCAAGTGAGCTGTGAGTCCAATTGGAGATCTTCTGAAAGTAATCTGGCATATCTCTTGTATACATTTTATATCTCTTCTTTATATTTTACCACAGAAAGTCTGACTACAATGTGTCACGGTGAAGATCTTTTCTGCTCATGTCTAATAAAAGTCCTATGTGCTTCCTATATTTGGACATCCCTTTCTTTCTCCAAATTGGGAAAGTTTTCTGTAATTATTTCACTGAATAGGCCTTCAAATCCATCCTCTCTTTCCACACCTTCAGGAACTCCTAAGACCCATATGTTGGGTCATTTGATGGTATCCCATAAATCTCCAACATTGTTTTAATTTTTCTAATTTCTTCTTTTTTTTTAGTCTGACTAAAAAATTTCCAAAGATTTTTCTTTTATTTTTAAAGATTTCTTTATTTATTTGAAAGTCAGAGTTACACAGAGAGAGGAGAGGCAGAGAGAAAGAGAGACGAGGTCTTCCATCCAATGGTTCACTCCCCAATTGGCCACAACAGCCGGAGATGTGCCGATCCAAAGCCAGGATCGAGGAGCTTCTTCTGGGTCTCCGACATGGGTGCAGGGACCGAAGGACTTGGGCCATCTTCTACTGCTTTCCCAGGCTATAGCAGAGAGCTGGATTGGAAGTGAAGCTGCCGGGTCTTAAACCAACACCCATATGGAATGCCAGCGCTTCAGGCCAGGGCATTAACCTGCTGCGCCACAGCACCAGCCCCCAAAGATTTTTCTTATAGCTCGGATATTATTTCTTCTGTCTCACCAAGTCTGTTATGAAGGCTCTACATTGTATGTTTTATCTGATCTATTGAATTCTTCATTTCTAATATTTACTTTCATTGCTCTTAAAATCTCAATTTCATGGGAAAAAATTAAGAATACAAATAAAAATACGCTTTTATATACAATATATTATATATACATAATATATACAAAAGTTAGCTTTTATTTAAGGAATACAAACTTCACGCATTTCATAAGTACAACTTTAGAAATATAGTGATTTTTCCTACACACACTCCCAACTCCCTCCTCCCCCTCCCCTTTCTAGGCACCTTCTCCACTAAGACACATTTTCAATTAATTTTATACACAGAAGACCAACTCTATACTAAGTAAAGAGTTCAACAATTTGTATGGGGGAGGGACCGTTTCTCAACGGTCCAAACAAGGGCTTTTCAAAGTCACTGAATCTTGGAGTTCATTTCACTTTTTTTAGAAACTTAATTAATTTTAAAGAAGCATCCAAGAATGATACATCCTTTGCAAGCATTTAGACATATCCATTACTTATTAGACATAAGAATATCTTCCACTTAATACATTAAAACAAAGTAAGTACTTGAGCACAAGTTTTATCATTAATTAAGAAAGCACCTAGGAAAACAAGCAATGGAGTCATAGGCATAACTAAAACTTCTGGGAAATAAGAATATCCTCCACTTACTAAACTAAAAGAAAATAAATCTTTAAGAACAAATTTTAGGCCAGTGCCATGGCTCACTTGGCTAATCCTCCACCTGCGGCGCTGGCACCCCGGGTTCTCGTCCCGGTTGGGGAGCTGGATTCTGTCCTAGTTGCTCCTCTTCCAGTCCAGCTCTCTGCTGCAGCCCAGGAAGACAGTGGAGGATGGCCCAAGTGCTTGGGCCCTGCACCCGCACAGGAGACCAGGAGGAAGCACCTGGCTCTTGGCTTCGGATTGGCGCAGTGCGCCGGCTGTAGCGGCCATTTTGGGGGTGAACCAACGGAAAAGGAAGACCTTTCTCTCTCTCTCTCTCTCTCTGTCTAACTCTGCCTGTCAAAAAAAGGGGGAAGGGAAAGGGAAGGGAAGAGGTAGGGAGTGGAGGGGAGGGGAGAAAAAGAACAAATTTTATTGTTAACTCTCATAATACAATTCTTTGAGGACAGAATTCCTGCATGGGAAGTTAGTGCACAGTGACTCCTGTTGTTAATTTAACAATTAACACTCTTAGGTGATCACATGAGGCTCTTGTCATGAGCTGCCTAGGCTATGGAAGCCTTTTGAATACACAAACTCCATCAGTATTTAGACAAGGCCTTAAGCAAAGTGGAAATTCTCCCCTCCCTTCAGAGAAAAGTAGAGATTTCCTTATATAAACCATTTCTGAAATTGGTCTTCAAGCTTGTAAGCCAGCCAGCAGTCAGAACAGAGCATAAGTAAATGACCTGGCATGGATGTTTTTGAAGGCTACTAAGCAAACAGATTGCCACGTTCTAGACTGTGGGTAGGTAACAGAGAAAATCTCAGGAGTATTAGTGAGGGGACAAAGCAGTAGGGGTAAAAAAACTAACCTTTCCAACTTTGCCTTTGGATCATAACTACTTCCCCTTCCATCCCTTTCCCCACTCACATCAAAATGAAAACACAACAAAAACAAAAAAACATTTGACATTTCAAGGTTTTACCAACTGCCTGAAAATCCATTGCCTAAAGGAGTTTGTGTACTGTGTGAAACATTAACTTAAATATAACGACAGAGGTGGGTCAAGTCTACAATACTGCTCTACTGAATGAAAATAAAACAGAGTAAGATGACTGCTATGAATTTTAAGTTTTAATGTCCAACTGGCAAAAAGCAACGAAATCCACAGATTAATACAGATAGGGGATAACAGAGAATCCTGACAACTATAGAGGTACATAAATTCTTTGAAAACTGATCTTCAAAACCACAAATTCAGTGGAATTGTCTTTGGCTAGTGAAAGGTCAATTATCCCTTTTCTGGTTAACAACAATAATCCCATATACAAGATCTACTTTGTTAAATAATAGTAAGTTGTTAAGAGAACACTTTATGAAGCTGCAAAAGAAACAAAATACTAAAACCTGAAAAGATATCTTGTAATTTTTTACTAAAGAATGCCAAATATAATGTAAAGAAAACCATTGATTTAGAAAGGCCACAGTCTAAATTCAGGCTCTCTCACTTATTCATCTCATTTAATGACCTCAACATATTCACTGAAATTCTTTAGTTCCTCATTTGTATAATTTCATGATCTCTCCAGCCAAAACAGGCCTGGATTTTTGGTTCTCCAAGGCATCAAATTCTTTTTCTTAAGGTCTCAGAAGATAATATCTCCACTTGGAATGTGCTTGCCTTACTAGCTTAAATTCTAGTTCTAGGGGAAGCTTCTGTTAGATATACTTTTTTTTTTTTCCCCAAAAGAAACCCTTCCCTGAGCCACCCTCCACATAATTAACTTTATACTCTCAAATGGAACCCTGTACTTCATATTGATTATAATTTGCAAATGCTCATCTTTCTCATACTACAGTCTAGTATTGTATCTTCTGCCAGAAAAAGACAATAGCAATTGTACTCATGATTTTATCTTTGCTGCCTTTAACAGTGAGGATACATAGAAAGCATTCAGTAATTGTTTTTTAAATGAATGAATGAGGAGTACAAAGCAAAGTCACCTAATCAAGACTTCAGGAAAGCTCAGGGAAAGCTTACTGGATGAAATAATATCTCAACTGGGAAAGAGGGATAAGTGTTAATTAGCAAGATGGGGGAAATAGAAAGTGTGTTCTATGAAGAAGGAACAGTAACACCTCCACTTTCAAACACTTTCCTTTTCAGGGTCTTAGATAATTCCAAATAGTAATTTGCTTGGGGTAAGAATATAGTCCCCAACCTTAATCTTATATACATAATAAACTGTACATAAATGAAATATAATTCAACATAAAGATACAATAAAAGTATAATTTACTAAAGGAATATAGAACATGAAAGCATTTTTATGAGGATTGGGGCTGGTGTAGTGGCACAGTGGGATAAGGCCACAAGAGTACCAAGCCAGTTCAAGTCCCACCTGCTCCACCTCCAATCCAGCTACCTGCTAATGTGCCTGGGAAAGCAGAAGATGGCCCAAGTACTTGGGCCCCATCACCCATTTGGGAGACCAAGATGGAGCTTCTGGTTTCTTGCTTTAGCTTGGTCAAGCCCTGACAGTAACAGTCATTTATTTGGGGAGTTAACAAGTAGATGAAGATTGATCTCTCTCTGCCTTCCCAATAAATAAAAATAAACCTTTTTTTAAGAGTTATAGTAGGTAACTACTACTTTTCCAGGTTTCAAGGCTTACATCACAGCATTTTTTTTTTTTTTTTTTTGGACAGGCAGAGTGGACAGTGAGAGAGAGAGACAGAGAGAAAGGTCTTCCTTTGCCGTTGGTTCACCCTCCAATGGCCGCCTCCGCCGGCGCACTGCGGCCAATGCACCGCGCTGATCCGATGGCAGGAGCCAGGTACTTATCCTGGTCTCCCATGGGGTACAGGGCCCAAGCACCTGGGCCATCCTCCACTGCACTCCCTGGCCAAAGCAGAGAGCTGGCCTGGAAGAGGGGCAACCAGGACAGAATCCGGCACCCAGACTGGGACTAGAACCCGGTGTGCCGGCGCCGCAAGGCGGAGGATTAGCCTAGTGAGCCGCGACGCCGGCCCACAACATTATTCTTATTAGAAGCCTTCTCAGCTGGTCAATCTCCAAATTATTGATTGTGGATCACTGAAACTAAATACCTAAAATGTTTCAAATACAATAATTTATAAATAAGTAGAAAATTTATAAAATTAAACTTGTGAGAAACTGATAAACACATTTTAACTATATATAAAAACAGACATTAGCTGATATTTAGAGTATAGACAACTCTGCATATTTCCTGTTTTAAAAGCCTGTGAACTAGGATAATTATTATTGCAATATTTTCTTTACTTGTTCAACTACCCAAGTTTTTCATCTCCTGAAAATATTTAAAGAAAAATGTTTTCTAACAAAGTATACGTTTATTCAATTTGGAATTATTACTATATGGTATGGAACATTTCAAATTTTTCAAGTTGTCTAAACAGACATATGACCCACCAAATCTAATATTTAAACATTCACAACTACAATCATAGAATCAACTGAATTCATCCCCAGACAACCAAGACTGTCTCTCCTCTATTCATACTGATTGCTAAATACAATATTCTTCCTCTTTCCACCAATTCAAATTAATTCATTCATTTATTCACTGAGCACCTGCTATAATCAAAGTACTTTCTTAAATACTGAGATGAATACAAAGATGACATGCTCTTTCCAGACAGCTATGGAAACAAATGGTCGCAATGTTATGTGAAAAACACTTCAGGATCACAAAGGAAGGAATGTCTATTGTTGCCTAATAGAGAAACCAAAACCCAGGTGTAGGGACCAGAACTATGGCACAGCAGGTAAAGCCACCGCCTGCTGCACCAGCATTCCATATAGGCACTGGTTCCAGTCCCAGATGCTCCACTTCCCAATCAGCTCCCTGGTAATGTGCCTGGGAAAGCAGTGGAAGATGGCCCAAGCGCTTGGGCCCCTGCACCCGAGTGGGAGACCCAGAAGAAGCTCCTGGCCCCTGGCTTCAGATGGGCCCAGCCCTGCCACTGTGGCCATTTGGGGAGTAAACCAGCAGATAGAAGATATTCATTCATATTCATTCATTCTCTCTCATTCTCTCTCTCTCTCTCTCTCTCATTCTCGCTCTCTCTTTCTCTCTCCCTCCCTTCTTCCTTCCCTCCCTTTTTGTAATTCTGCCTTCTTCCTTTCAAATAAATTAATTTTAAAAATCTGAAAAAAATCCAGATACAAATCATTTCCTTCAAGAAAATTTAACTGACTCCCTCCAATGTTTTCTCAATGGTTTGCCCATTATTTTAATGTATATAACACTCACTCATGTTATCCAGTCATTCAAATCATTCATTCATTCATTTTATCATCAATTATCCAAAAAATAGTTATTTATTACCATCCCAGAACTATTTTGAGTACTGAGGAGAAAATTGTGAATAAGACAGAATCATTCTGTCATGGTTTTCCCCTGAGTAGAATGGTCTCATTTCACTTTAAAAAGAGAGGTTCTGAAGGAGTCCATCATTCTTCAGCTATGATCTCACTGGTATAATACTAATGAAGTGAGCTATGGGGGGAAAAAAAGTATTTTAAGATGAAAACGTCCCTTGCTACAGATGTGGTAGGCCACAGAAGCAACAAATTAAGTGTCCATACTAAAGTGGAGAGTTCTAAAGAGATTGCAAGATTATGGCTGTAGGCTAATGTGGCTTCAAACAGACTCTCCTATTTTTCTCCTTTTATCTGGGAAGAAAGAAAAAACATTTTTCATAAATATCCAATTATCCATTCCTATATATAACAGACTATTTCCAATTATTATTGTATTTAATTCTAAATCTTCCTCAAATATTTTAATCACTATGGTATCTTTTTCTAAACTTTCCTCAAGTATCCTACTGTGTTACTATTCTAAAGCTGATGACTCTTTCCTTCATTTATTAAAGAACATACAGGATATTACAAAGGCAAAACAGTGCAAATAATCTGAATATCAGAATAAAAACTAGGAACAAAGGATGATACTTGAAGTCTTTTCCAGGGCTCTTTCAAGGAAAAGAGTCCAGACAGAAAGCATGAATGAAGTTCTTAGCGTATTTAGGCAACTCAAAGTAGTTGTGTGTGACTTCAGCAAAGGTTTAGGTCAGGAAGCAGTGAAAATAGTTCAAAACATATGCAAGAGTTGGAGTGACAGAGGCATATAAAGCCATTTAGTTTTATTTAATCCAAAGATAAATGAGAAGGGAACTGTTTCAACTTAACTTTGACCTTTAGAAACATCATTTGATCAGCACTACAAGATTTGAGTTGGGAAGAGCTCAGAATAATGCTCAAGTTTCTGACTGGCTGACTGGGTAGACTGTTCCTAGCCCATCCCTCCCAACCATGGAAAGTTGCAAGCAATTCTAATTGTTAAGTTTTTCAAGTTAAAAACCATGTAGCTACCTAGTTCCTTTTTTCCCCTCATATTCCATATCTAATACTACATGAGGAATCTATGTATCATTAGATATAATTTATAGAGGAATCTATTCTTTAAAAAAAAAAAAAGATTTTTAAATTGAAAGGTAAGAGTTAAAGAGACAGAGAGAAATCTTCCATCCACTAGTTCACTCCCCAGATGGCTACAATGGCTAGGGCTGAGTCAAGCCAAAGTCAGAAGCCAGGAGCTTCATCCCAGTCTCCTACATGGGAGGCAGCGTCCCAAACACTTATGCCATCTTCTGCTGCTTTACCCAGGCATATTATCGGGAGCTGAATTGGAAGTGAAGCAGCCAGGACTCAAATTGCCACCCATTTGGAATTCTGCCATCACGGAAGGCAGCTTACCTGCTATGCCACAAAACCAGCCCTGAAGAATCTATTCTTAATCCACCTACAAAACTTAAAACATTACTAATCTTCTCTGCTACCACAATGGTCTAAAACACCATCAAATTCCACCTAGAACAGTATTTCCATAGTCTCCAAACTAATCTCCCTGCTTCTACCCTTGGCCCACAGTCTATCGAGAAGCAGCAAGTATGATGCATATAAATGCCAAGTCAAATAAAATCCTTTTCCTGCTTAATAGGATCTAATGATTTCCCATATCACTGGAGTAAAATTCAAATTCCTTACTCTGACCTTACAAACTTCCTCTCTGACCTCATCTTTAGCCAATTCCACATTTACTTCCTGTAGCCACTCTGATTTTCTTACTATTTCTTCAACCAGCCAAGCATGCTCTCACATCAATCTCCTTCTTACTCTTCTGTCTGCTGAAATGCTCTTCAGATATTCACATGTATCAGTATCTGAATTCACTAAGGCTTCTAATCAAAGATCATCTCAGGCCGACCTTCCCTAACAATCTTATCTAAAAGAAAATCCATTCCAGTTATGACACTCTAGGCAAATATGTACATACTTGTTACTTTATTATTTGTCTTTCATCAGTAGAATCTAAGTTCCAAAGATTTTATTTTTCCTACTCATACATTCTCAATAGCAACAACAGTACCGGGTAGCTAGATGGTATGAGTTAATAATGAGTACACATGGGGCCAGCGCCATGGCTCACTTGGTTAATCCTCCACCTATGGCGCCGGCATCCCATATGGGCGCCAGGTTCTAATCCCGGTTGCTCCTCTTCCAGTCCAGCTCTCTGCTGTGGCCCGGAAGTGCAGTGGATGATGGCCCAAGTCCTTGGGCCCCTGCACCCACTTGGGAAACCAGGAGGAAGCACCTGGCTCCTGGCTTTGGATCGGCGTAGCTCCGGCTGTGGCGGCCATTTGGGGGGTGAACCAACAGAAGGAAGACCTTTCTCTCTGTCTCTCTGTCTCTCTGTCTGTTTCTCTCTCTCACTGTCTAACTCTATCTGAAAAATAAAAAAAAAAAAAAATAATAATGAGTACACATGAATTTTTTTAAAAATTGTGAGACCGTCATTGTGGTGCAGGTTTAGTTGACACCTGCAAATGCAGGTATCCCGTATAAGCACAGATTCAACTCTCAGTTTCTCCAATGCAAATGTGCCTAGGATAGGAGAAGGCCCAAGTACTTGAAAACCTGCCAATAACATTGAAGACCAAGATAGAGTTCCAAGCTCCTGGTTTCAGTCTGGCCCAGCTTTGGCACTTGGGGTGTGAAACAGTGGATGAAAGATATCTCTGATGGGGCTGGTGCTGTGGCACAGGGGATTAAGGCCCCAGCCTGCAGTGCTGGCATCCCATATGGGTACCGGTTCAGGTTGCAGCTGCTCCACCTCTGATCTGGCTCTCTGCTGTGGCCTGGGAGAGCAGGGAGGATGGCCCAAGTCGTTGGGCCCCTGCCCCCTTGTGGGAGACCTGGAGGAGGCTCCTAGCTCCCGACTTCGGATCAGCTCATCTCTGGCCATTGCGGTCATTTGGGGAGTAAACCAGCAGATGGAAAAACTCTCTCTCTGGCTCTACCTCTCTCTGTAACTCTTTCAGATAAATAATTCTTTAAAAAAAAAAAAAAAGAAAGAAAGATATCTCTGCACCCTCATCTGCTAACTCTGATTTTCAAATAAATAAAACCTTTTTAAAAAACAGAGCGAGGAAGAGACAGAGACAAAGAAAGAGAGAATTTTCTACCCATTGGTTCATCTCTCAGATGGTCTTGATGAAACATCCACAGAGATATCTCATAAATTTTCAAGAATCCAGAGGATGGGAGGGGGGTCAGGTTTGGCACATCCTGTATTGGAGAGCCATGGTTCTCGAGCTGCATCCCCTTATGAGTCCAGTCTCTTGATAACATGCACTCTGTGAAGCAATAGGTAATGGCTTCCTGCCATTCACATGGGAAACCCAGATTGAGATTCAGGCTTTGGCCTGACCCAGAACCAGCTGTTGCAGAAATTTGGGAAGTGAATGAATGATGTTGAAATATAATTAATTAAATGTGTGAGTTTGGAGTCACAGGTTATTCATTCCCTTTTAATTATTTGGTAAAAACAGAACTACCACATGACCTAACAATTCCACTATTAGGTAGACAGCCTAAAGAACTTAAAGCAAGATCTCGATCTCAAAGTGATATTTTTGTGCCCAAGTTCATAGCAGCATTATTCACAACAGTCAAAGGTGGAAGTCACTGAATGCCTTTTACTATATGAATAAACAAAATGTGATAAATATACACATATATCCACACACAAACAATGGAAATATTAAAAACTGAAAAGGAAAAAAATCCTGTCACATGATAATACATGTATAAATATTTTAATTTTTATTTATTATTTATTGAAGAGAGAGAGTCAGACAGGGAAGCCCCTTTCCAACAGTTCAGTCTCTACATGCCCGCAACAGCTAGAGCTGGTCCAGGCCTACAACAGGAAGCTGAAACTCAATCCAGATCTCTCATATGGGTGGCAGGGACACAAATACTTGAAGCATCACTGGATGCCTCCCATGGTACACATTAGCAAAGAGCTAGAATCGGAAATGGAGCTGGAAATAGCTCCAAGGCACACATATAGGGCATGTGGGTGCCCCCAGGTACATCTTAACTGCTGCACCAAATGCCCATCCCACTGAATTTTTTTGACCAAAAGAAGCTTATCTTTTGGGGCTGGATTTTTTGGTGCACTGGGTTAAGCAAAAGCATGCAATGCTAGTATCACATATGGGCACTGGTTCAAGTTCCAGCTGCTCCACTTTGGATCCAGCTACATGCTAATGCACCAGGGAATGCAACTGAAGATGGTCCAAGTCCTTGGGCCCCTGCACCCCCATGGGAGACCTGGATGTAGTTCAAGGCTCCTGGCTTCCACCTGGCCCAGCATCAACCACTAAGGCCATTTATGAAATGAACCAGTGGATAGAAGACCTCTGTCTCTCCATTTGTGTAACTCTACCTTTCAAATAAATAAATAATTTTTAAAATTCTACTTTTCAGTAAGCTTTTTCTAAAAATTTATTTGAGAGGTACAAAAACAAATAGGGCTCCCATCCACTGGTTCATTCCCCAAATGCTCACAATGGCTGGGGTGGCCAATATCCAAGAACTCAGTCCAAAAACTTAAGCCTCACTTACTCCTTCAAGCATGTACACTAGCAGAAAGCTAGAGTTGGGAGTTGGCACTGGGCATTGAATACAGGCACTCCAATGTAGGGACACAGGCATTTAACTGGCATCTTTACCACTAGGCCAAACGCCTGGCTCTCCATTAACTTTTTTTAAAATACTCTCATATCCAAAGTATACAACATAATGACTTCATACACATTATGTAATGATTATCACAATCAAACTAATCAGGGGTCATCACTGTGGCAGCAGGTTAAGCCTCCACCTGCAGCGCCATCCCATATGGGTGCCAGTTCGAGCCCTGGCTGGTCCACTTCTGATCCAGCTTCCTGCTAATGGCCTGGAAAAGCAGTAGAAAAGCTCTAGTGCTTGGTCCCTGCACCCACACGGGATACCTGGGAGAAGCTCCTGTCTCCTGGCTTTGGATCGGCCCAGCTTCAGCCACTGAGACCATTTGGGGAGTGAACCAGCCAATGGAAGACCTCTCTCTCCCTCTCTCCTTCTCACTCCCTTCCTCTCTCCCTCTCTTCATCTTTCTCTCTCCCTTTCTCTGTTTGTAACTCTGCCTCTCAAATAAATATTTTAAAAACAAAATCTACACACTTGAATTTATAAAAAACTAATCAACACATCCATCACTATACACTTAGTTACCCTTGTGTGTATATGCGTAAGTAGGTGCTTGTATAATATACGTGTTTAAAAAAAAAAAAAAAAAAAAAAGCTCCTGAAGACCTTCTGATGTATAACCAGGTTTGAGAAAAATTACAGAGAGTTTTAGCATACCTCCTAGAAACTTTTTAAAATGTTTTACTATACCCTACCATCTAGAATTTATTTTTTGCCACAAGTCTTTTATTATTTAGAAGTTTTAATGTATAAACACAGGTCCTTCATAAACTCATATGTTATTAAATATACTCAAAGTAAGAGCTTTGGGTCAGAGAGCAACTGTATCCTAGCTTTATCACTTACTAGCTATATAATCTTAAAAAGTTACTTAATTTCTCTCTTCTTCAGTTTCTTTACCGTAAAATAAGAATGGACAACAGTACTTGTTCACTGAATTTTCATGAAACTCATTAACACATTAAGTGCTTAAATGGTACTTGTTACATAGTAAAGGACTCAGCAATGGTGAACTGCTTTTATTGTAATTAATGCCATACTGAAATTATTCCTTGTTTAAAATCACAGATAGTTATTTAACAAATATTTGAAGGTAAAGAAATGGCACTATAAATAAAGAGATTGTAGATAACTTATTTTTGGAAATAGTTTCTCTTTTCATATTTCAAATAACACTACCGTCATCCAAGTGCTCTATCAGTTACAGGTAGGATGACAAGATCAAAGTAGAAGAAAAATGAGTAGTTTAATAGCTTCCTACTAAAAATTTATTTTTATTAATGCTATTTATTTTTGCAATAAGAAAGTATTCCAACTAGCAATCCTAAAACAATTCCTAACAGACAGGTATTTATATTGCTATTTTTTTATTTAATTTAAAAGGTAGAGTTATAGACAGTGAGAGAGAGAGACCGAGAGAAAGGTCCTCCTTCCGTTTGTTCACTCCCCAAATGGCTGCTATGGCCAGCGCTGTGCCGATCCAAAGCCAGGAGCCAGGTGCCTCTTCCTGGTCTCCCATGCGGGTGGAGGGGCCCAAGCACTTGGGCCATCATCCACTGCCCTCCCAGGCCACAGCAGAGAGCTGGACTGGAAGAGGAGCAACCAGGACTAGAACCTGGTGCCCATATGGGATGCCGGCGCCACAGGCAGAGGATTAACCAAGTGAGCCATGGCACTGGCCCCCAAGTATTTGCTTTTAATAAGTTCTTAGTTGACTGTTTTTTCAGAAGCAGTGGTAGAGAAGCAAAACAATTTCAGAAATGTAACCATCCCACAATCTGTTATTTGTCAAATGGAAAAAAAAAAAAAGTTCTCTGAATCTTTCCAAAAAGAAATTTGTTAAAATAGCCCAAAAGGAAGAATTAAGACTGATCCAAACCAAATTAAAGACAAGGGAATATGAAGCATATCTCAAGACTAACAGTACCTAAGAGATTTACCTTTGTCAAGTAACATTCACAGGTGAAAAATCAAGTAGCAGAATGGGAATAAAAGTTATTGAAAACCAAAATATCATTTACCAAGAGCAAAATTCAAGGAAGATGTTTTGTGTTACACTTACCTACTTCCTCAGTTTGTTTTTCCTTCAATAAGTCAAAAGGTAGTAATTAAGACTCTGGTTCAACATCACATAAAGACCCACTCATCCCTCCTACAAAACCCCAACTCCCACACCCCAACAGTTGTATAAGAAATAAATGAGATCTTCTCTATTCATTCTTTATCATTGACCATGAGAAGGGAGAGTGACAACTAATCTGCCTTTTTAGATTCTATTTGCAAACTAAAACATAAAAGCAACAGATGTGTCTGAAGGTTAGCACATTTAAGGTTTTCAGAGTAAGTCAGATGATGTTAATCTTTTGTTCAAGATCTTCCACTGAGTTTTTCTCTGAAATAAAAAGATAATTTCCTTACGATGTGTTACCTCTCCTTCATTCCTGAAATCTCTCTAAACTTCACCCCTTCCTACTTCCCTGTGCCATCTTTATCTCCACTTCTGTTCCTGGAAAACGTCGGGCCTAACTTCCCACTTACGGGTCTTTGTACAAGCTACCATTTCCTCTGCCTGAAATGCTCTTTCTCCCAGATACATGGTTCACTTACTCACTTCTTTCAGTTCTTTATTCAAATGTTCCTAAAAATCTATAGACTACTCCCCAACCCCTCAATATAACTTTCTATCCTCTGCTTTAATTTTTTTCTTAGAAATTACTACTTTACAACAGGCTATAAATTATTCTTAATTACATCATTTATGGTCTGTTTTCTCCCCATTGATGTAAGCATCACTACGGCAGAAATTTTTATATGTTCTGTTTCATGGCTATATTCCCAGTACTGAAAGAAAAGGAGTTCGGGGGTATTTGTTGTTGTTCTTAAGATTTATTTATTTATTTGAAAGGCCAAGTTACAGAGAGAGGGATCATCCATCTGCTGGTTCACTCCCCAAATGGCCACAATGGCCAGGGCTAGGCCAGACCAAAGCTAGATGCTTAGAGCTTCTTCTGGGTCCCCAAAACGGGTGTATGGGCCTAAGGACTTGGCCATCTTCCACAGCTTTCCCAGGTATATTAGCAGGGAGCTGGATCAGAAGTGGAACAGCTGGGTCTGAACCAGTGACCACGTGGGATGACAGCACCACAGGTGAAAGCTTAACCTTCTTATACCACAACACAGGCACCATTTTCTTGGAATTTGGATCCCAATATACAGGGATTCATTTGCTATCCATGAGTTTTATAATGAAAACCTTTCATGTAACATTTAATGGGATTATTTATAATGACATTTAAAAGTTTTATTTGTGAATCTATAACCCTCAAATAATTATGAAATCTGTGCTGAATTTTTGTGTCATCCTTTTACAATGATTTCACTGGATAGTCTTTTTTTTTCCCAGTGTTCAAAACTAGAATTTTCTGCAGTTATTTCAGGCAATAATTTTTTCCTAAGCAGTTTTTTTCAGACTTGAAAAATGAAATAATTATGAAGACTCAGCTGTAAGATAACTTCTTTTCTTTGGTAAAATTTTGGGAAAAGAATGCTTTGTGGAAAAGAACATGGTTTACAGAGTGAGAACAGGTGCAATAGGTAATGACGTGTATTTGTCTGAAATAGTATCTTGCATATAATATGCTCCTTTTCCTCTACATGCCCTATTAAGGCTCAAAAAGATAATTAATAATGAATATTAAGTCACATAACATTTTCATTTGGAAAGTTATCAGCAAATATTTGTTTAGCATTTACTGTGTTTAAAACTTTTCTTTTGGGGCCAGCACCATAGCACAGCAGGTTAAGCCACTGCCTAGGACTCCAGCAACCCATATAGGTACCAGGTCTTGTCCTGGCTGCTCCACTTCTGATTCAGCTCTTTGCTAATGTGCTCTGTCTCTGTTCCTTTGTCTGTAACTCGTTCAAATAAATAAAAAATTTAAAATAACTAAAAAAAATTCCCAGGGAAAATATCATTCACAGCTTTTTAAAGTACTTTATCTCAAACTACATAAGCAAAATATAAGATCATGTGCTCTAGACGACTGAGGGAATAACTCTGGTGATGAGGGGACATTAATGTTTATTATGCAAATGAAGAGCTTAAATAATGTTATATTACACAGCTTTAAATATGTATGTGTCATCACTAAATTAACAAGCTAAATATGGTGACTATTTCTTAAGCTTAAAATTTACATATTCAAGTTGACCAAAAACATTTTTACTACCTTGTCATTAGTAAAAGGAAAATTACCTTACACTCAGAAACATATAACAAATCCTTTCATTTATTTTTAACAGCAGTTAGGTTCAGCTACTTCAGTAGGTACCCAATTCAAGCCTCTCCTCATTCCTGGAGCATTCTTAGTCATTTGTATTCCCTGTCAAGCTTTACTGCCTAAACCAATTTCAAGACACATTATATGGACTACTCATTTAACATGTATTATACTCACATTTTACCTTAATATTAATCCATTCTATACTCTTTGCATCCGCCCTAGCACTTAGTACTGATTGATTTTCCTGAAGAAAATCTGGATCTGCTGCTCCAAATATATTTAAAGAACAGCAAAACAAAGTAGCTTTCAATCTATTATCTAATACAAACTGCAGGACAATTACCTCAGGCTCAGTAAGTTTCAGCAATTTGCACAAGGTCAGCACTACTAAAATCCAGGGTCTTTCCAACTGCTAATTGTTGCTTCTCTACTGACAGATTATCATCTGATTTGTACACTGATTAAATATTAGCACTCAGAAGTCAAAGTGCTAGAGGGTCACAAATTATTAGATTGGTTGAAACTTCCCTACTTTAGCCTATAAACTAACAAGCAAGCTTTATACAACTTAAAGTAATAGGGCAATCTATCCTGAGAAAGATTCTCTGATTACTTCCACCTAAACGAAAAGCTCTAGCACTTCTATTGGTCCACTGCCACACCACCACAGAAGAAAGGAAAGGCAGGAGAGAGAGGAAGAACACAAAGAGAAATACTAATAGTGGTAGCAGAGAATGTCTGTGTGTCCAAGGTACATAATTTCATGATAAATTATTTCATCAGTATCCACACTGGAAATTTCTTTCTGGTCAGATAATAGTCCAGACATTTCCACTCAGAAAAGAATCTGTATTAACAGAAGATAAGGTACCCACAAATAATTGAGGCCTAATGATAAGCAGTATGAATCATGCATCAATATGCCAAGTCGATGACATGGAAAGACTCAGGTTGATGAGAATCAAAAGTTCAGTAACTGAAATCTTTCCTTCATTGCTTAATATTAGGGGACAGAGATGAAATAAATATAGGGAGAGAATGCTAGATAGCAATGAAGAATTATAATTTTGGAGTCAGATATCTAAGTTCAAATAACAGGTCTATCACTGGTAAATTATCTGACTTTCTGACCTGCAAAGTGAAAGATGATAATAGCATTTATTCTCTAGAGATACTGTGAGAATTAACAAAATTAATGGTTATAAACTGCTTAGGATAGTGCTGATACATAAAAAGCACTTGATATCTTTTTTTTTTTTTTTTAATTCAAGGTAGGAGGCCAGCTTCTGCATTGCTTTTGCTGAGCAAGGCAATTTCTGATAATAAGAGAGCTAAAATGGAAGTCAGGAGACCTGGTTCCATGCCCTGGCTTTCTCAACATTTTGTTCTTTGATCTTGGCCAATTTCTCTATCAGAGCCTTTGTTACTAAATCTGTACTATTCAGGCTTTCAACTGATTAGATGAGACTCACACACATTATAGTGGACAGACTGCTTTATTCAAAGTCCATCAATCTCATACAAAAGCACCTGACATTGTGACCTAGCAGATTAAGCTGCCATCTGTGGTGCCAGCATACCATGAGTCCTGGCTGCTCCACTTCTGACCCAGTCCCCTACTAATGCACCTGGGAATGCAGCAGAAGATGGAGTAAGTACTTGGGCCCCTGTCATCCATGTGGGAGATCTGGATGGAATTCCAGAATCCTAGCTTTGGCATGAACCAGCCCTGGCCACTGCAGCCATTTGGGGAATGAACCAACAGAGGAAAATCTCTCACTTTCATCCCCACCCCCCGCCTCTGGGTCTGCCTTTCAAATAAATAATAAATAAAATCTTTAAAAAGAGAGAGAAATATTCAGAATGTTTGTCCAAATATCTAGAGATGATAACTGCAAGCTGAAAGATCAAATTAACAATCATACATCATAGAATCCTTTCATTTCCAGATCTCATAACCTGCAACCTTCTCACCTGTGAAGGAACTTACTTCACAAAGTCTCCTGATTTACCTTATATGGGATTTTCAGGAAAACTCAATGGACATATTTACAATGTATACATACACAACAGTATACACATACACATAAGGAAACAAAAAATTCAAAGAAAAAGTTAATTAAAAATATATTATTATGGTGCAAACCTTTTTTTTCATAACACATGGAAAATATATATCATGAAAAAATTCCAGATGGACTTCAGAATTTCAGCTCTCACTCATTTGAGTCACCCCTACCCATTCAAATTGTCCAAGGTGAAGTCCCAGGTACCATCAAACAAACATACCCTTCTCAGTGAACCTTTTCCAAACTTCTAACACACTGAATCTGTGAGTATAATAATGTGTGTGTTTCATGCCCTTAAGCTTTGGGTTAGTTTACTACACAGCAGCTGGAACACTTTTTCATTTCTAAAATTCAGTGTCAAGTCAGATAAAAACTGACAAGCACATAGCTCAGTGTCCTCCATATGTGATTTTATTTATGTAATCCTTAAAACCTTTGTTCTGGTGCTATGGTATAGTAGGTTAAGCTTCTACCTGCAGTGCGGGCATCCCATATGCACACCGGTTCAAGTCACAGCTGCTCTTCTGTTAACAGCTCTCTGCTATGGCTTTGGAAAGCAGCAGAAGACGGCCCAAGCAATTGGGCCTCGCACACATGTGGGAGACCAGGAGAAAGCTCCTGGCTTCTGGTTTCAGATCAGCCCAGCTCCAGACATTGCAGCCATTTGGGGAGTGAATATCCACCCCCCCCCTCTCTCTCTGTATTCTCCCTTTCTCTCTGTAATTCTACATCTCAAATAAATAAATTAAAATCTTTAAATAAAAAAAGAAAAATCCTTTACAATCCTGTGATGACATTATGACTGTAAAAGGACTATAGTTATTAATTTTGTTAAGACCTTACCGCTAGTGAATACTAGAAATGGAATTCTAAATAAAAACTTTAGTCACCAAGTCACATCCATATTTGGGGCTGGCACATTGACATAACGGGATAAGACTCTGCCTGGGGTGCTGGTATCCCATATGAGTGCCAGTTCATGTCCGAGCTGCTCCTCTTCTAATCCAGCTCTCTGCTTATGGCCTGGGAAAGCAGTACAAGACGCCTCAAGTGGTTGGCCCCTGTACCCACGTGGGAGACCTGGAGGAAGCTCCTGACTCCTGGCTTTGGACTGGCTCAGCCATGGCCATCGCAACCATTTGGGGAAAAGAACCCAGAGGCACAGGCAGTCAAAACCAGAATTAAGGATTGGTATTACATCAAATTGAGAAGTTTCTGTAAAGCAAAAGAAATAGTCAGGAAAGTGAAGAGGCAATCAATAGAATGGGAAAAATATTTGCAAATTATGTAACTGATAAAGGATTAATAACCAGAATCTACAGGAGACCAAGAAATTCCACAACAACAAAACAAAGAACCCAATTAGGAGATGGGCCAAGGACCTAAACAGACATTTTTCAAAAGAGGAAATCCAAATGGCCAACAGACACATGAAAAAATGTTCAAGATCACTAGCCATTAGTGAAATGCAAATCAAAACCACAGTGAGGATTCACCTCACCCCAGTTAGAATGGCTTTCATAAGGAAATCAACAAACAACAAACGCTGGCAAGGATTTGGGGGAAAAGGCACACTAATCTACTGTTGGTAGGAATGGAAACTGATAAAGCCACTATGGAAGACAGTTTGGAGATACCTCAGAAATCTAAATATAGCCCTACCACACAACCCAGCCATCCCACTCCTTGGAATTTACCTAAGGAAAATTAAATTGGCAAATAAAGGAGCTATCTGCACCTCCATGTTTATTGCAGCTCAATTCACAATAGCTAAGACATGGAATCAACCTAAATGTCCATTAACGGAAGACTAGATAAAGATACTATGGGACAGGTACTCTATGCAATACTACACAACAGGAAAAACAATGAAATCTGGTCATTTGCAACAAAATGGAGGAATCTGGAAAACATCATGCTGAGTGAAATAAGCAAGTCCCAAAGGGACAAATATCATCTGTTCTCCCTGATCTGTGACAACTGAGTACCTAAAAGGAAACCTGTAGAAGTGAAACTGACACTATGAGAAGCAATGACTTGATCAGCCCCTGTCCTGACTGTCGAGGAACAGTTTACTATTTTATTCTTATTCGTATTATCTTTTTCTAGTTAATACCATCGGTTGAACTCTTAACACAGAATTATTCTTAGGTGTTTAAATCCAACTGAAAATTGATCTGTTAAAAATAAGAGTGGGAATAAGAAAGGGAGGAGATGTACAGTTCAGCACATGTTCCCTCGGACTTACCCCAAAAGGTAAAGTGAAAAACTTGCCATGGGACTCCAAATCCCATTAAGTTAGCAGGTATCAATGCCATCTTACTAATCCAAGTGATCAGTTTAAATTCATAACTGATCATAAAGATATGATTAAGTGTCAAAGGAATAACAAATAATACCAAGTGGCTGCTAATAATAACAGATAGAATTAAAAAGGAGAGCAGATCCAACATGGGAAGCAGGACACACAGCAGACTCATAGAATGACAAACACCCCAAACAGCACTCTGGCCTCAGAATCAGCCCTTAAGGCATTCAGATCTGGCTAAAAAGCCCATGAGAGCATTTCAGGCACAGAAGCCAAGACACTGTGGCAAAAAAATGACCTACATGAAAGATCTCTGTGAGTGAGATCCCAGTGGAAAGAGTAGGACATCAAAGAAGAAGGTACCTTGCTCTGAAGGGAGGAGAGAACTTCCACATTGTTAAATAATGTCAGAGTTTGTGGACTCAAGAGGCTTCCATAGCCTTGGCAGTTCATGACAAGAGCCTCAGGTGATCACAGATGTCATAAATAAGAGTGTTATTGCTAAATCAACAACAGGAGTCACTGTGCATTTGCTCCCCATTAGGACCGCTGTCCTTAATGTACTCTAGAAAATACTACACAAAAGAAAAAAAAAAAAAAAGAAAGAAAGAAATCTGGTCATTTGCAACAAAATGAAGAAATCTGTAAATCATCATGTTGAGGGAAATAAGCCAGTCCCAAAGGGACAAATATCATATGTTCTCCCTGATCTGTGACAACTAATTGAGCACCTAAAAGGAAACCTGTAGAAGTGAAACTGACACTTGTTGTACTATGAGAATTAACCGTAAAACTAATCTTCAAATAGTACTTTACACTTTGTGTGTCTGTGTGGGGTGAAAACGGTTCTAATCTTTACTTAGTATAGAATTGATCCTCTGTATATAAAGATAATTTAAAATGAATCTTAATGAAGAATGGGATGGCAGAGGGAGTAGGAGGTGGGATGGTTTGGGGATGGAGGGGCAAGTATGGTGGGAAGAACCACTATAATTCAAAAGTTGTGCTTATGAAATTTATATTTATTAAATATAATATGTAAATATAATATATAATACATATTATTATAAATATTGCATATATTTCTCCTTCCAATATATTATATATGTATATATACATGTATATGTATGTATACATATGTATAAATATTATATCTTATATATTATAATATAAATCACATAGGGCTGGCACCATGGCACAGTAGGTTAATCTCCTGCCTGCGGCACCGGCATCCCATATGGGTGCTGGTCCTAGCCCCAGCTGCCCCTCTTCCAATCCAGCTCTCTGCTATGGCCTGGGAAAGCAGAAGATGGCCCAAGTGCTTGGGCTCCTTCATCCGTGTGGGAGAGCGGGAAGAAGCACTTGGCTCCTGGCTTTGGATCAGCACAGCTCCATTTGGGGAGTGAACCAACAGAAGGAAGACTTTTCTCTCTGTCTCTCCCTCTCAGTGTCTGTAACTCTCTCTTTCAAATAAATAAAATCTTAAAAAAATAAAATAAAAAATAATATCACATAACCTTGCTGTATTGGGTATAGGTAAGTCACAAGTTCTACCCACACTTGAAGAAAGCGTATTAAACAAGGTCATGAACAGTCAAAGGCAGGCATCACTGGGAGCCATCTTAGAGTCGCTACATAAAGTATCAGGCCGGCGCCGCGGCTCACTAGGCTAATCCTCTACCTGCGGCGCCGGCACCCCAGGTTCTAGTCCTGGTCGGGGCGCGGGATTCTGTCCCAGTTGCTCCTCTTCTAGTCCAGCTCTCTGCTGTGGCCCGGGGAAGGCAGTGGAGGATGGCCCAGGTCCTTGGGCCCTGTACCCACATGGGAGACCAGGAGGAAGCACCTGACTCCTGGCTTCAGATTGGCACAGACCACCAGCCGCAGCGCACCAGCTGTAGCGGCCACTTGGGGGTTGAACCAACGGAAAAAGGAAGACCTTTCTCTCTCTCTCTCTCTCTCTCTCTCTCACTAACCCTGCCTGTCAAAAAAAAAAAAAAAGTATCAAACTGCAATGTATTGAAATCATACTAAGTATATTCTCTGATTTTGCCCCAATTCAAACAGAAAATGATAACAAAGATTGCATTAAAAACATTCATGTATTGGAGCCGGCACCTGCAGTGCCAGCATCCCATGTGGGTCCCGGTTCGAGTCCTGGCTGCTTTACTTCTGATCCAGCTTTCTGTGCTGTGGCCTGGGAAAGCAGAAGATGGCCCAAATCCTTGGGCCTTAGCACCCGCGTGGGACACCCCGAGGAGGCACCTGGATCCTGACTTCAGATCAGCATAGCTCCAGCCTTTGAGGCCACCTGGGGAGTAAACCAGTGGATGGAAGACCTAGCTCTCTGTCTCTGCCTCTCTGTAACTCTGCCTTTCAAACAAATAAATCTTTTTAAAATTAATGTATCTGTGAATTTGTACATATACTTCCAAATAGATCCATATGAATTAAAATATATTCATTCGAATTTGTTTTTACATTCCTATCCCTCTACTTAAGATACATATTAAATAAAGCCCATGAGCCCTAGGCAATACAATTAAAAAGAAAACTTAAACTAGGCACATGATAGTTAAACAGTTAAAAACCAAATACAGAGTAAAGCTTAAAAGCAAAAAAAAAAAAAGATACATTTAACTTCCAGAAGCAAAAGGAAATCCAACACCTTTCTTCCCAGAAACAATGGAAGCCTGATGAAAAGAAAATGTTTTCAAAGTAATGAGAGAAAAAAGCCAGCCTTCTTACCTAGAATATTTACATCTCCCCAAAAAAACACTTCAGAAATGATGCTTGGGATGGACAGACTAAGACTCTGGGCCAGAATCCTGTATGGGAGTGCCTGGGTTGGAGTTCCAGCTCCACTTAGAATTTCTCCTTCCTCTTGATGTTCATCCTGGAGGTGGAAGTTGGTAGCTCAAATACTTGGGTCCCTGCCACCCATGTGGAAGACCCTAATCGAGTTTCATGCTTCTAGCTTCAGCCTGGCCAAGCCCCAGCTGTTACCAGCATTTGGGAAGTGAACCAGCAGACTGATGACTTCTCTCTGTCTCTCTCTGCCTTTCAAATAAACAAAAATAAAAATTTAATTAGTTAATTAATTTTTAAAGAATGAAGTTAAGGAGCAGCCATTTAGCCTCATGGTTGAGATGTCCAGGTCCCAGCTCCAGCTCCTGATTCCAATTTCCTGCTAATCCTGGGAGGCAGAAGTGAAGGTTCAAGAAGTTGGATTCCTGCCACCCATGAGAGATCTGGATTGAATTCCCAGCTCCTGTCTTCACCCCAGCCCAGCCCTGACCCAGCCCCATTGTTTGTAGGCATTTGGACAATGGGCCACAAGGTAGGAGCATATTCCCTCCCTCTCTGCCACCTGTCTTTCAAACAAACTTGGAGAAAAAAGAAGACGACAAAGTGAAGACAATATGAAAAATGAATTAATAAGATAATATTTGCTAAGAGGCCTACAATGAAGGGAAAAGTAAAAGATGTTCTTCAATCAGAAAGAAAACAAAAGATAAAAGTTTTAAGACAAAATATAATCAGTAACATTACATGCATATAGGGTAAATGGTCCAATGATTAAAAACCTGGACTTCAAAAAATATTTTCACAAATATTTGACAAGAGACACATCTTTGGGAAAAAAAAACAGATACTGTTAAAAGTAGTTTTGAAAACTAGAAACAGAAATATCATGAAAATACTGAGAGCTACTGTAAATGTGGTTACTATTAGACAAAAAAGACTTTAGGGAAGGCCGGCACCGCGGCTCACTAGGCTAATCCTCCGCCTTGCAGCGCCGGCACACCGGGTTCTAATCCCAGTTGGGGCACCGGATTCTGTCCCGGTTGCCCCTCTTCCAGGCCAGCTCTCTGCTGTGGCCAGGGAGTGCAGTGGAGGATGGCCCAAGTCCTTGGGCCCTGCACCCCATGGGAGACCAGGAGAAGTACCTGGCTCCTGCCATCGGATCAGCGTGGTGCGCCGGCTGCAGCGCGCTGGCCGCGGCAGCCATTGGAGGGTGAACCAATGGCAAAGGAAGACCTTTCTCTCTCTGTCTCTCTCTCTCACTGTCCACTCTGCCTGTCAAAAAAAAAAAAAAAAAAAAAAAAGACTTTAGGGAAAGAGGAAATGCTTTCCCATAATGATAAAAGGGTCAATCTGGCAGGAATAGGTATCATTCTGTCTTACGAGCAGAGATGTAAAATTCCTAAATAAAACATAAGCAAAATGTAAGAAGCAGCAAATGAAAATCAGTAAGTATAACATTCAAGTAATTCACAATATAAGCAGGCTAAAGAAGAAAATGTCTATGGTCACTTCAATCAATAAAATCCAGTATTGATTCTAAATACTAAAAATAATTTTAAAAAAAGTTTAAAATGTTATTTTAATTAAAAAAAATAAGAGCAGGTGGTTAGGCTATCAGTAAAGATGCCAGTTAAGACACTCATGTCCTTCATTATACTTAGGTTAGACATCTATGACTGGCCTCTGAATCCAGCTTCTTGCTAATGGAGATCCTGGGAAACAGAGTTGATGGCTCACGTGATTGGATTCCTGTTATCCAGATGCGAGACCTGGATTGAGTTCCCAGCTTCTGTCTGAGTTAACCCAGCCCAGGCTCAGCCATCATGGGCATTTGAGGAGTAAAGCAGAGGATGGAAATGTGTGCTCTCACAATCTCACTCTCTCTCTTTCTTTGTATATATGCTTGCATGAGAGTGTGTGTGTGTGTGCGCATGTGTGTGTGCGTGTTTCTCTGCCTCACAAATAATCAATTTTTTTTTAAATGAAACATGATGAAATGCCTGTATGCCCAAAAGAGTGAATAAAAGAAAAAAGGCTGGCAAGTATGAGCAAAAATGAACAGCAACTGGATCTCTTATACTCAGCCAATGAGAGACTAAGAGGTAGGTTGCTGACTGAAAATTACTCTTGTGAAAGGTACTAAAGTGCACTCAGTGTGGAGGGCAAGTGGGTAAGAGGAACATTACTGTGAGAATATTCTAAAACTGAAGTAGATAACAAACCCAGGCCAAGCAAAACAGTCTGTTGTTTGATGGGGTAAAATAAATCTAAAAAGGCATCATCCTTTAAGTACATGTCCAACGAAATCATACAGTTTTGCTGTCACAGCACTACCTACTGTGAATTACTAATACAATGTGCTATGAACAGTAAATCTATTCACCTCCAACTAAACAGTCTTTCATTCATTATAGTTTAACTTCAAGAGTGTAGATAACATCTGCTGCCTTCCTCAATACATTCCACAAGAAGAAAAAAGGAATGTATTCCAGAGTTACGTAGGAAAGTGAGAATACCGCTTAGTATTAAAGGCTGTCAAAGACAACATCCTTTCCCAAAAGTTCTTTCTCTTTCAGAGTATTTTGTACTACTGAGTGGAAACATCAGGAAACTGAGAAACTACCCATTAAACCTTCTTGTTTCTATTCCACTTGTTTCTTCTAAATCTGGGCAGTTATACTGTATCCTGTTTCTGAGAAACAAATTATTAACAAACCAAGAACCAACATCTCAGTTGTTTAAACCTCACAAATCAAATTGCTTTTGTGAGTAAAAAAAAAATAAAATAGTCTAAACCAAAGTTTGTTAATAGTTCTTTGAAGGCAACTGTGAGGTCACAAAAATAATAATCGCTTGGTAATTAGATGAAACATAGATACTACCGAACCCTTGGTATCTTGCTATATGCCTTTTGGGTTCAGGTGGGCTGATGTAAGATCACTACATCCATATCACAGACACTCAGAATAAACAATCTACCTAACCCTTTCCTCATGATCCCCCAAGCATCATATAAGACAGAGGAAAAAAAAAAAAAAAAACAAAGATACAAAATTTTCTATAGTAGTAATTAAATACATTCAAACTGTGCATTGGATCAATTCAAACTGATCACCTAAGCAACTAATACATCAGTTATAAAACATGCTCAAATTTTATCAATGTACTTTTTATTATCACAATAAATCCCATTACTAATTTATCAAATAATTTAGCTACAGTATTTTTAGACTTCCTCCCAAATTCACATTAAAATACAAAATGAATTTATATAAAACTTTACTGAAAAACACAAAATGGAAATTTGAAGAAATGGTGAGCTGACCTTGAATGGAAAGACCATGGAATGATGCCAATTCCTCTCAAATTAACATAAAAGACTAAAGAAATTCCAATAATGATACCATTAGAATTTTTACAATAAACTAGACAAAATATTTCTAAAATCAATCTTAGAAGAAAAAACAATGGAAAATAATCAAAACATTTTTATTAAAGAAAATGCACGGGGCCGGCACTGTGGCGCAGTGGGTTTGCCTGCAGCGCCGGCATTCCATGTGGGCACTTGTTCGAGTCTCGGCTGCTCCTCTTCCGATCCAGCTCTCTGCTATGGCCTGGGAAAGCAGTAGAAGATGGTCCAAGTCCTTGGGCCCTGCACCCGCACAGTAGACGCAGAAGAAGCTCCTGGCTCCTGGTTTCGGATCAGCTCAGCTCTGGCCATTGCGGTCATTTGGGAGTGAGCCAACAGAATGGAATACCTCTCTCTGGCTCTACCTCTCTAACTCTTTCAAATAAGTAATAAAATTTAATTCTTTTTAAAAAAAATATGCATACATTTGTCCCATCTCTGAAATTTAATATTATGAAGTTACATTCAAGTAAAATGTAGTTTAAGAATAAATTTTAATAATCAAACAGATCAGGGAGACACAAGATGGCTGAACAGGGAAAAGACATGCTGATTTTGACCACAGGGAGATAAAAGAAGAAAACTGGAATAACTGCATTTCTAGGGGATAGTTGTAAAGAAGTCTGCAGCAGGAATTCTACAGAAAGAAGAGAGACATCAAGGAGCAGAGTAGAAAGTACAAACATGCAGCAGTAAATGGGGACACCACCAGTAACTCTTCTTGGAGTTAAGTGAGAGGAGTCTGCAGAAGCACTTGTTACTGGTGATACTGCCTGAAGGCAAACCTTGCTGACCACACTGACTTTGAGTCCAACACGGAGCACTAGCCGGGGGTCAGAGTGTCCATCTATCCCTGTGAAGGGATAGAACACTGCTTTCTTCCCATGCCCTGACAAGAGGGGCCAGAAACTAGCAGGGTGGAAGCATCATCTTAATAAGGAAAATGGAGGCTGTTGTGACTCACACAACGAATTTTATTGGAGGGATAAATCTGAATTCCTCCACTGTCTTTGAGTCTGACCCGGAAGATTGGCAGAGGGTGAAGTGCTCTGCCACCCTTACTCTATTATGGGTGCTGGGACTCAAACTGTGAAGGTGGAGCACCAACACATGGCTGGCTCTGGGAACACCTGAGCTCTGTGGACAGGATAGGCTCTCAAGGCTAACAGCGGGCCCTCTGTTCCCTTTGACTACTGGAGCCCTGTGTGCTGGGCCTGTGGGAATTCTGTGACTGTATGACAGGGTGTGGGTGTAGCTGGGTCACTGGGCAATCACTATATCTCACTGCAGAGGCTCAGAGTTCACTGAGTGCCTGGAGTGGATCACTGCAGGGGGATCTGTGCTCACACTGAGGACCACACTAATCCTTTGTGTGGGTCATGTGCCTGTGCAGGTGGGATTTGTAGCCACTGGGAGTTGATCCTGTGCATTGATCACAAGGTCAGGGAAGAGGAGAGACTGTGATCACACCAGTCAATATGTTCATACCCTTTCTGCCAGGTGACAAAAGAGATCTACTACACCCAATTTGGTTATCAGCCTGGACTCCTGGCCACCCAGCACAGCCTCGGGAAATCCACTGAGGGAGCAGATGCTCCAATAAGCCAGAGTCATAATTCAAAGATAAAAACCAGCAGAGGAGAAAATCAACAAGTGTTTCCACAAATGCCTAAAAATAAACATGGAAACAGAAGAAATACGAACAAAGAAGACAATATGACTCCCCAAAAGAAACACAACACATCAGTATTAGAATGTAAAGAAAAAAAAACTGATGAAATGCCTGAAAATGAACTCAAAGAATAATCTTACGATTAGTAAAAAAAAATAGAGAGAAGCACATACATGAGTTAAAGAAAACCAAATAAAACATGTATAAAAATTTTTCCAGGAGGTTTAAACAAAAATCAATATTAGAAAAATTAGAATGAAGAATATTACAAATGAAGAATTCAATATGTGAAACAGAAAATACAATGGGAAGCCTTAAGAACAGACTTAATGAGGCAGAAAAAAGAATATCCAAGCAAGAGGACAAATCTCTGGAAATTTAAAAAAAAAAAAAAAAAAAAGAAGAAAATTAGAAAACTGAAAACAGGGTTCAAGAAGGGAGACTGCAGATTGGCCCAGCTCTGGCCATAGTGACCATTTGGGGAGTAAACCAGTGGATGGAAGACCCCTCTTTCTCTCTCTCTGCCTCTGCCTCTCTGTAAATCTGACTTTCAAATAAATAAATGAATCTTTTAAAAAACGAAATAAAGCAGACTGTGAAGAATTTGTCAGCACTTGTCCAGCCTTACAAATGATACTCAAGGGCCGGCGCCACAGCTCACTAGGATAATCCTCCACCTTGCGGCACCGGCACAACGGGTTCTAGTCCCGGTTGCCCCTCTTCCAGGCCAGCTCTCTGCTGTGGCCAGGGAGTGCAGTGGAGGATGGCCCAAGTCCTTGGGCCCTGTATCCCATGGGAGACCAGGAGAAGTACCTGGC
Source organism: Oryctolagus cuniculus (assembly GCF_964237555.1). Taxonomy (NCBI): domain Eukaryota; kingdom Metazoa; phylum Chordata; class Mammalia; order Lagomorpha; family Leporidae; genus Oryctolagus; species Oryctolagus cuniculus. The sequence continues at coordinate 122,014,426 of NC_091438.1, read as the reverse complement.
TCCTGCCATCGGATCAGCGCGGTGCGCTGGCCACAGTGCGCCGGCCGCGGCGGCCGTTGGAGGGTGAACCAACAGCAAAGGAAGACCTTTCTCTCTGTCTCTCTCTCTCACTGTCCACTCTGCCTGTCAAAAAAAAAAAAAAAAATGATACTCAAGGATGTGCTAAACAAAGAAAACAGTCAACATCAAGAAAGAATGAAGAATGTGATGGCAGAAAATTTCCTAGTAAAAGTACAAAGGAAATCCAAAGCAAATTATAGGAATATTTATGAAAAAAATGGAAACACCAAGTTGTTACTTATCAATAATACTCGAACATAAATGGCCTAAATTCTCCAATTAAAAGATACAGACTAGCTGAATGGATTAAAAAACAAGACCCTTCTATTTGCTGCCTAGAAGAAACAAACCTCACCAACAAAGATACGAACAGACTGAAAGTGAAAGGATGAAAAAAAACATTTCGGGGCCGGCGCCTTGGCTCACTTGGCTAATCTGCCACCTGCGGCACCGGCATCCCATATGGGTGCCAGGTTCCAGTCCCGGTTGCTCCTCTTCCAGTCCAGCTCTCTGCTGTGGCCCAGGAGGGCAGTGGAGGATGGTCCAAGTGCTTGGGCCCCTGCTCCCGCATGGGAGACCAAGAGGAGGCACCTGGCTCCTAGCTTTGGACTGGCACAGTGCCGGCCGTAGTGGCCATTTTGGGAGTGAACCAACGGAAAGAAGACCTTTCTCTCTGTCTCTCTCTCACACTGACTATAACTCTTCCTGTCAAATTAAAAAAAAAAAATCATGCTAACAAAAAGCAAACGAGCAGCCATAGCCACCCTAATATCAGATAAAATAGACTTTAATACAAAAACTGTTACAAGAGCCAAAAAAGAGCACTATGTAATAATTAAGGGAGTGATTAAAAAAGAATATGTGTGACTATAGTAAATGTATATGCACTCAATGTGAGGGTACCTGGTTATTTTACAAAAAATGTTGGGGCCGGCACTATGGTATAGCAGGTAAAACCACTGCCTGCAGTGCCAACGTCCCATGTGCATGCCAGTTTGAGACCCAGGTACTCCACTTCAGATCTAACTCTCTGCTATGGGATGGGAAAGCCATACAAGATGGCCCAAGTCCTTGGGCCCTTATACCCGCATGGGAGACCTGGAAGAAGCTCCTAGTCCCTGGCTTCAGATAAGTATGGCTCTGGCCATTGCAGCCATTGGGGGAGTGAACCAGCAAATGGAAGACCTCTCCCTCTCTCTCCCTCTGTAACTCCACCTTTCAAATAAATAAATAAATCTTTTAGAATAAAATAAAACAATAAAATGAAACAAATGTTCATGTTAAGAGACACAGACTCCAAAACAATAATACTGTTGGACTTCAACATGCCACTTTCCTCAGTGACAGATCAAAAACACAAAAAAATCAACAAAGAACAACAATCTACACTATGGACCAAAGGCACCTAACTGATATTTATGGGACATTTCACCCCACAATTGCAGAATACACATTCTTTTCATCAGTTCATAGAACTTTTTCTAGGATGAACATATGCTAGATGAAAAAGCAAGTCTCAACAAATTCATAAAATCTGAAATCATACCATGTATCTTTTCTGAACAAAATGGAATGAAGCTGGAAATTAACAACTTAAGAAACCATAGGACCGGCATTGTAATATGGCAGATTAAGCTGATGCTTGCAGCACCAGCATCCCATATGGGTGCCAATTCAAGTCCTGGCTCCTCCACTTTTGATCCAGCTCCTCTGCACTCACATGGGAGACCTGGAAGAAGCTCTAGGGTGCTGGCTTCAACCTGGCTCAGCTCTGGCCATTGCAGCCATTTGGGGAGTAAACCAACAGATTAAAGCACTCTCACTCGCTCTTTATCTCTCTGTCTCTTTCTGTCTCTCTCACTCTCTCTCTATAGCTCTGCTTTCAAATGAATAAAATATATGTTTAAAAAAAACTCTAGAAAATATGCAAATACAAGGAAACTGAACAGTATGCTTCTGAAGTAATGATAAGTCACAGAAGAAATCAAAAAAGAAATCAAAAAATTTCTGGAAACAAATGAAGATGATGATACAACTATCAAAACTTATGGGATATAGCAAAAGTAGTGTTAAGAGGGACGCTTATAGCAATTAATCCCTACATCTATAAATTAGAAATGTATCAAATTAATAACCAAACAAATCATCTCAAGGACCTAGAAAAATAGGAACAAACCAAATGTAATATTAGTAGGAAGAAATAATTGAAATAAGAATTTAACAAAATTAAATTTTAAAAAATACAAAAGAACAGTGAAGAACTGGGTTTTGAAAAAAATAAACAAAAGTCATGCACTACTAGCCTAAGTAATCAAAAAAAAAAAAGGTGGGGGGGGCCAAGTAATAAAATCAGATACGAAAAAAGGAGATGTTACCAAAGACCACAGAAATAAAAGAATCATCAGGAATTACTACAAAATAGGTATATGCCAACAAATTGGAACATCTTGAAGACAATGGACAGGTTTCTAAACACATACAAACTATCAAAACTAAGTCATGAATAAAAAGAAAACCCAAATAAAACAATAATCAAGATGGAGACTGATCAGTAATAAAAACCCTCCCAGGGGCCAGCATTACGCATAGTGGGTAAAGCTGCTGCCTGAAGTGCCAGCATCCCATATGGGTGCCGGCTTGAGACCCGGCTGCTCGACATCCAATCCAGCTCTCGCTATGACCTGGAAAAGCAGTGGAAGATGGCACAAGTCCCTGAAGCCCTGCACCTTCATGGGAGACCTGGGAAAAGCTCCCAGCGCCTGGCTTAGAATTGGCACAGCTCTGACAGTTGTAGCCATTTGGGGAGTGAACCAGCAGAAGGAAGACCTTTCTCTATGTCTTTCCCTCTCACTGTCTGTAACTCAACCTCTCAAATAAATAAATAAAATCTTTTTTAAAAAAATTAAGGAAGGAATAATCTTCTCAAAACTAGTGCTGACACGATATCCATTTGACAATAAACATAAGAATATCACCAAAAATTCACACTATCCACAAAAATTACCTCAAATACATCATATACTTTAATATGAGAGCTAAAACTATAAAACTTATAAGAAAAAACATAGGAGAAAAACTGAGATCTAGGGAGAAAAATTTCCCATAGAAGCATTAACAGTAACAGAAAAGTATTAATTGAACTACATCAAAATTAAAACCTTTTGTTTTTCAAAATACATCAAGAAAATAAAATAGCAAGCCAAATGCTAGAACAAATACTGACAGTACAAATAGCTGACAGAGGCCAGCACCACGGCTCAATAGGCTAATCCTCTGCCTGCGGCGCCGGCACACTGGGTTCTAGTCCCGGTCAGTCGGGGTGCCAGATTCTGTCCCAGTTGCCCCTCTTCCAGGCCAGCTCTATGCTGTGGCCCGGAAGTGCAGTGGAGGATGGCCCAAGTGCTTGGGCCCTGCACCCGCATGGGAGACCAGGAGGAAGCACCTGGCTCCTGGCTTCAGATCAGCGTGATGCGCCGGCCGCAGCTCGCCAGCTGCGGCGGCCATTGGACGGTGAACCAACAGCAAAAGGAAGACCTTTCTCTCTCTCTCTCGCTCTCACTGTCCACTCTGCCTGTCAAAAAAATAAAATAAATAAAATAAAATAAAATAAAAAAACAAATAGCTGACAGAGAACTGGTATCCAGAATATATAAACAACTTATATAATTCAGTACTAAGAAGAAAACTCAACTATATCATACAAAAGATCTGAATAGATACTTCACCAATAGATTACCAATAAACACATTTAGAAGGTTTATAAGAAATCTTTTCTGTATGATGGAAATATTCTATATACTTACAGAGATATTAATTATGTATATAGAATTATCAAAATTTTTACAACCAGGGGCCAGTCTTGTGGCGTAGTGGGTAAAGCTGCCGCCTCCAATGCCGGCATCCCATATGGGTGGGCACCAGTTCAAAACCCGGCTGCTCCACTTCTGATCCAGCTCTCTGCTATTGCCTGGGGAAGCAGTAGAAGATGGCCCAAGCTCTTAGGCCCCTGCACCCACATGGGAGACCCAGAAGAAGTTCCTGGCCCCTAGCTTCAGATTGGCACAGCTCTGGCTGTTATGGCCAATTGGGGAGTGAACCAGCGATGGAAGACCTCTCTGTCTCTCTCTGACTCTCCTTCTCTCTCTGTGTAAGTCTTTTGAATAAATAAATAAATCTTTTTAAAAAAAAAATGCTACAACTGGCTGGCGCCGCTGCTCACTAGGTTAATCCTCCGCCTGTGGCGCCGGCACACCGGGTTCTAGTCCCGGTCGGGGCACTGGATTCTGTCCCGGTTGCTCCTCTTCCAGGCCAGCTCTCTGCTGTGGCCCGGGAAGGCAGTGGAGGATGGCCCAGGTTCTTGGGCCCTGCACCCGCATGGGAGACCAGGAGAGGCACCTGGCTCCTGGCTTCGGATCAGCGCAGCACAACAGACGCAGCGTGCCACCGCAGCGGCCACTGGGGGGTGAACCAACGGCAAAGGAAGACCTTTCTCTCTGTCTCTCTCTCTCACTGTCTAACTCTGCCTGTCAAAAAAAAAAAAAAAAAAAAAGCTACAAGTGTATAATTAAAATCCATGCATTTCACTTTATTAAAACTGTGACAAATAAGAATATTCCATAGTGTTAGCAAAGACATACAATGTAATCTAGAAATTGGTAAATTTCTCAAGTGTAAATCAGGCAAGTCCCGTCAAATCTGAATGGGCATGGGGAATAGTGCTGTGGTGTAGAGGGTAAAGCCAATGACTGCAGTGCCAGCATCCCATATGGGTGCTAGTTTGAGTCCTGGCTGCTACACTTCCAATCCAGCTCTCTGCTATGGCCTGGGAAAGCTTATAAAATCCATCAAGCATTTATTAAACCACCATGTACCAAGGATAAAAACTGAGTAAGAAATACAATTCTTTTCCTCCAGAATCTTGAAAACAAAGCAAAAACAGAGTAAAGCACCACTATGTGATTATAGTAAACACTCTTTCATTTGACAATGTAAAATTAGTTACATGAGTGCTAGGAAGAAAAAAGAGAAGAAAAGTATATTACATAGGGAAAATCTGAAAAATAATCTTAAACTGTGATTTTAAGTTATGACAATCTCTTATGGACTGAATGACCTGGGTTCAAAACCACTTTTACCCAGTAATAGCTATTTCTCAGGCCTCAGTTTCTCACTTATAAAACAAAGTCAATACCCAGCTTCCACTTTTTGGAACAGCTGTATTACATGAGGTAATAGAGGTTAATCACTTGTCATAATGCTCAGTACAAAGAAGGCCTTCAATCAGACAGTAGAAGATGTGAATGAAGCCTGCCAGGTTACAAAGTTGAGAAATCAAAAAATTCTGAAAATAATGGGTTTACAGTCCCTTATGGGCAAAGGAAACAAAGAAGATTATAGCAAGTGAGGAGAAACTGATATGATGAGATATCCCTTCAGAGTAACTTCTCTTTTGTCATAGCAAGCATCTGTGCAAATACAAACCAGTGTCTGATGGCCACTGATGAAGGGCAGTGCTTAATGGCTGCCCGCTTTCTGATGAGGACAGAAACTCATCATGTCACTTGTTAGACTATTCATTCATAAACCTGCAGGTGTTCATAACCCTGTAAAAAGTAGAAAAACATGGCACATTCAAGGACCTCTATAGCCCTATCTTGAGCCGGGTAGTGGAAGAAACTGTTCTATGGAACTTTAGGATAATTGTTAAGATGTATCTCTTCAAAAGTGATCACTGGTGGATGCAAATATCACAAAGCAATTCAATGAAACAAAATACGGCAGATTATGTGCCTAACTTTCCTTGGTTTTAACCATTTTAGCGTATATGACAACTGTATGCTTTTCTTGATACAAAATTATTTTGAAAATAGAAATTCAAAGAAGATGCAGAAATATTTGTGCTGGTCTGTTTCATTTTTATCTTGGGTAGGAACATGAAGTTAAGAATAAATACAAAGCACTCTCACTAGAGCTTTCCTTCAACATAAAATCAATGTCAGCAGTGCAAGCTGCAGAATTTAAGTGCAAAGTTCAAAAATCATTTCCTAAGAGCACAGAGTACTTAAAATACAGTATGGCTAGATTAATGTTTACTTATTTCACTTAGCACTGGATTATCAAATATCTTTCCCTGGACCTGCTGGAGCTTATAAAAATTATAATTTATTGAAAGAGTTTCATATATACAGAACACACCTTCAGTGAAACACATAGCAGAGCAATGCCTCCTGCTATTATATATATAAATGTCATAAAGTTAACATAAACAAAATGTTAAACGTACAAATGTTTCAAACTCATAAAAATCTATTAAATTATCTGCTTACACTACTACTCATAATTGACTGATTATCACAGAATCTTAATAGAAATGAGAGCAAAACAGATCTTTCAAAAATACTTCATGAAGCACACTGAGTATAATCTAATCCCAACCCTTTGGTTTATATAAGTAAGTCCAGAGCTTCAGAGAGCTATAACTTGCCCAAGGCCATTCTCAATAAATTAATGGAAAGAGGTCTGAAAAAGCAGGGCTCTTAATTTAAGATTAATGCAATCTGTTTACCACTATAGTTTGTGGTCTAACACTTGATGTTTATATTAGACATTTGATGTTTATGCAAAATTACATAAACCATACTAATTTTATTCTCTCTTGACCTTAATTCTTCTATGCTAAACACAAAAAATGTGCAGTGGGTCACTTCTGGAGATCAGATTACAATTTGTAACCATTATGAAGCACATTATCATATAAGAAGGCAGTCATGGGGAACAGGAAGAGGGGTGGGAATGTGGGTTGTAAGGCGGGTAGGAGGAATTGCTATGTTCCTAAAGTTGTATTTATGAAACCAATGCAAATAAACAAACAAATAAAAGCAATGATCTAGAGGCCATTGTGGCACAGCAGGTAAACCACAGTCAGGGAGATAGGCATGCCATATTGGGCACTGGTTCAAATCTCAGCTACTCCACTTCCCATTTAGCTCCCCGTTTGTGTGCCTGGGAAAGCAGCAAAAGATGGCACAAGTACTTGGGCCACTGCACCCACTGGGAGACCTGGCTCTTGGTTTCAGCTACAAGCCCAGCCCTGGCTGTTGCAGCCACCTGGGGAGTGAACCAGCAGATGGAAGATTTCTTCCTGTCTCTCCTGCTCTTTCTGTAACTCTGCCTTTCAAATATATAAATAAATCTTTAAAAAAAAAAAAAAAGGCAGTCATCTGGTGAAAGATTCTAACTCATTGCCAATAATTTTTCTTTATGTACTTATTTTTCTAGGTATAAAAGAAAAATACTCATCATCAAGGAAGGAATCTTTATTCCAATGACATTCACCTTCTCTCAACTATAAGTTCAGGACAAATGAAAATATGGCAACAGTCTGAAGTAGGTGGAAGTAGGGGAAAGCTAAGGGTTCATGTCAAGTAAAACATTAGGCCGAGATACTTTCCAAAAGGATTAAAGTTCAAGTTCTTTGTTTTCAGAATTTTAGTATATATAACCTACTTCAGTCCCCCCCCCAAAATAAGAATTTAAAACACAAGATTTCGCAGCACTTCTTTTTAGGCAACATATATAATGAAAATAATGTGTAGGATCAAAAAAACAGACTAATGACAAGGGGGCTGGTGCTGTGTTACAGTGGGTTAAAGCCCTGGCCTGCGGCTCCGGCATCCGATATGGGAGCTGGCTTGAGTCCTAGCTGCTCCACTTCTGATCCAGCTCCCTGCTACTGCATGCCTGGGGATGGCCCAAGTCCTTGGGCCCCTGCACCCACATGGGAGACCTGGAAGAAGTTCCTGGCTCCAGGCTTCAGATATGTTCAGCTCTGGTATGCAACTCTGGCCATTGAGGCCATTTGGGGAGTGAACCAGTGGATAGAAGACATTCTCATTCATTCATTCATTCATTCATTCTCTCCCCAGCCCCACCAGAACTCTTTCAAATAAATATATCTTTTAAAAAAGAGATTAATGACAAGAATTCTGGGTTTGGCCTATATTTTCATAAAGAATATTTGTTATTTGTGTGTCAAAATCTATAAAATATCTGTAGTCATTATTTTTCAAGAAGTTATTCTCATTCCTGAGTATAATATACATACATAGGTAAGAGACAATGTATCTTATTGATTTTTCAATACTGTTCTCAAAATCAGTGCTGTAATTTTAATGTGTCCTGTAAATTTCATGTGTTGTTCAAAACCTAACCCCAAAATCCTATGCTAATGGTATTTAAGAGGGGGAACATTAGGGAGATGACTGGGTCATGAGAGTTCTGCTCCCTCTATTCATGAATTAATGGATTCATGAGTTAACAAGGAAATGGCTTTGTTATTAAAGTGTGCTTTATCTAACATGATTGCTCTGCTCACCATGTGACACCTCTACAATGTTCCAATACAGGAGGAAGCAATTAGCAGTAGCCAGCACAACACTCTTAGGTGCTCTTAGGTTTCCAACCTTCAGAACTGGGACTCAAAATTGCTATTCTTTATAAATTACCTGGTCTGTAGTACTTTGTTACAACAGCTCTATAACTAACACAGTTAAAGAGTATACATTAGTACATTTTTTAAGCCCCTACTGTAATGCACAGGCAGAGTACAGAAGACATTATATAAAAAGTTACAGAGGAATTTTGAACAAATAATGTATTATTCAAAATACTTAAAAGTTGCAAACAGTATGAAAACAAGAGCAATGAGAAATGCATAGAGCAGATAGCTATGAAGCAGAGAAGATCATTACCAGGAACAAAAGTGGATTTTCTGCAGAGCAAAGTCAGTTAGGAGATATATTTTAAAATAAAGCCAAAGTCTGAAGTTGCGTAAGACAGCTCAATACTTTTGCCTGGGCCCAATACACCACGATGGTGCAATTCTGCAATTCATGCCAGTTTGTCCAACCTAACTGCTATTACAATATTTTCTTAAATCAATTGACTCAGAAACAGCTGCAAAGCAAATCTTACCATTCAATAACTAAACACTGTCTGGAAAAATTCTGCTTTTGCAATATTAGACAGACAGGATTGAGAAAATATTCACAAACAATGAGTGTTTTAACCTTCAAACCTATGAACACCAGACCAACAGGAAGCAGATAAGGAAAGAACTTGCATCATAGTCCACAACTTTCCTTTTGTCCATCCTATATCTCTCGTGTCATTACCATAAGTGTGGCTTCAAAGAATTTTTCACAAGATACCCCAAAGGTATATAAACTAAATAAAGAAAAGCATTTGTTACAGCAAAAGAAATTTGAATACAAGAATCCTGAAGACATAACTCCAAATGTTTCTGCTCCTTACTTACTACTTTACACAAAAATCATCTGTCATTAACATCATGCTTTGCTGAAAAACATATAGCACAGTGGTTAAATATAAATTTGAAGTCAGATCTAAATTTCAAGAAGTTCCAAACACAAGAAAGATATGGAAACACTTCTGTTCCAAGCATTTTGGATAAGATACTCATAAAACTTTAATGAAATAAGCAATTTCAAAAGTATACGTAGTTGGTAGAAACTTAATTTACTGAAAATATCCTGGAATTATATTAGGCAATTAGAATCCAAAACTTTGGGGCCAGCGCTGTGGCGCTGCGGGTTAACGCCCAGGCCTGAAGCACCAGCATCCCAAATGGGCAACGGTTTGAGGCCCAGCTGCTCCACTTCTGATCCAGCTCTCTGCTATGGCCTCAGAAAGCAGTAGATGATGGCCTAAGTCTTTGGGCGCCTGTATCCATGTGGGAGACCTGGAGGAAACTCCTGGCTTTTGGCTTCGTATCAGCGCAGTTTTGGCCGTTGCAGCCAAGTGGGGTGTGAACCAGCGAATGGAAGACCTCTCTCTCTTTCTGCCTCTCCTCTCTCTGTGTAACTCTTTCAAATAAATAAATAAATCTTTAAAAAAAAATCCAAAACCTTAAGAGGATGCACATAATTTGAGTCAGAAATTCAATTATGAATTCAATTTCTACTAGGAAAGTAATAGATTAAATATGAAATATGTATGAACAAGAATGTTCTCTACTGTAATATTCATAATGACAAACTACCGCAAAATTCTTAAATGTACGTTAGTATAGGACTAGTTGGTAAAATTATTACGCTACAAACACACTATTAAATACTAGGCAAACCTAAAAAAGAATGATGAACAGCCACGTTGTGTTAGAAAAAGATTCATGATATGCCAAGTGAAAATGTAGACTACAAAATAGTAGGTATAAAATAATTTCATTTACACTAGAAAAAAAATTTAACCACAAAATTAAAAGAGATACTTTGGAATAATTTACCTTAAAGTGCAAAACAAGTATTATCTTCAAGTGACTGGATTGAAGATTATTACATGTTGAGTATTCCTTATCCAAAGTGTTTAGGAGCAGAAATGTTTCAGATTTTTGAATATTTACACAGATCAAGCACACCCAATCATAAAATATGAAATACAAATGCTCCGAACTCCAAAATTTTTTGGCCATCAAATCACCACTCAAAAATTTCTGGATTTTGGAACATTTAAGACATCAGATTAGGAATGCTCAACTTGTAACATTTTCTTCTTTGTAATTTTTATGTTCTTATTTTATTATAATGAGCACTACTACTTTTATAGTTTGACAGGAAAAGCTTTTTATGTTTCAAATCTAAAAACATAACATTACTACATCTATACAAGGTACACAAATGATCAAGAGTAACTTATAGGAGTACACATTTGGCAAAGCAAATAAGATGCCACTTGAACACCTCTATCCAGATCACAATGCTTGAGATTCAAGACCCATCCAGCTCAGTCTCCTGACTTTCTGGTAATGTACACCCTGCAGGGCAGCAGGCAATGACTCAAGCAATTAAATCCTACCATTCATTTGGGAAACCCAGACTGAGTTTTCAGCTCCTGGCTTCAACCTAGTTGGCACTAGCTTTGGTGAGCATTGGGAGAGTGAACCAGCAGATGGAAGATCTCCCTGACTTCCACCCTTCATCTTCCCTTCATCCTTGCTATTTAAATAAATAGTTTTCATTAGTTATTTATAGGGGACCAGTGTTGTGACATAGTTGGTTAAGCCATCAACTGCAATGCTGGCCAGTTTGATTCCCAGCAGCTCCACTTGAACTCCAGCTCCATGCTAATATACCTGGGAAAGCAGCAAAAGACAGCCCAAGAACTTGGGTGCTGTACACATGTGGGAGACCCAGATGAAGCTCCTGGCTCCTCACTTCACCCTAGCACAGCCCTGGCGATTGCAGCAATTTGGCAAAAGAACCTAAGGATGGAAGATCTTTCTCTCTATCCCTCCTTTTCTCTGTAACTCTGCCTTTCAAATAAATATATAAATCTTTTTATAAAAAATTTATTTTTTTAAAGATTTATTTATTTATTTTGAAAGGCAGAGTTACTGAGAGGCAGAGGCAGAGAGAAAAATAGAGGGGTCATCCATCCACTGGTTCACTCCCCAGTTGGCCACCAATGGACGGATCTGTGCCAATCCGAAAGCAGGAGCCAGGAACTTCTTCCAGGTCTCCCATATGCATGCAGGAGCCCAAGCACGTGGGCCATTTTCCACTGCTTTCCCAGGCCATAACAGACAGCTGGATCAGAAGTGGAACAGCCAAGACTTGAAATGGCACCCGTATGGGATGCCAGCACTGCAGGCAGCAGCCCCACACACTATGCCACAGCAACGGCCCCAAAAACAAGTTATTTATATAAATCCATGTAATATACTCATATGTAAATATGTACTTATATCCAATCTCACTTCTACAAGTACATATCTGAAATTTTGACTTTTGAATATTAACATTTAAAAATTGCAGCAGTGAGGAATATCTGTGTCATCCTAATACAACCACTAAAGCTCCAATACCATTATACAATGCAGTTTTAGTTGAGTGCTATACTATACTTTGCCTTTTGAATTATTACTAAAACAGAAAAAAAAATCACAACTACCTCTAATAAACTGCCTGAAATTTATGATAAAAACCACAGCAGAATGCCAATTCTTTAACAGGTGTAGAAAGAAATAATAATTTGTAAAAGTCCAAGAAAAGAATAACCAGAGTTATTCAGACAAGTCTGACTTTTCTTTCCTTCCAGGCATGTCCACCAAAGTACCACATGTGAAGATAAACCATAACATAGAGAAAGGTAAGAGAATAACTTTAGAAATCATCTAAATGTTCTTAGTATTCATAGTAATTTAATATTAAACTAAAGATAAACTTCATATTAAAGACATGAAATTTGGATTTGCTCATTTAGATTAGATTTACAGAGAGTCTGTGGTATGCAGAATCATCTATAATGAATGTTAAAGATATTCAAAAATTCATAAATTTTGATTACTTATTAGAGAAAGAAAAAAGTACTTACCAGTAAGTCCCAATTATTTTGTTCAAGCAATGTAATAGCTTCATCAATGTTTTCAATGCCAGTACATGCCTAGAAACCAAGTACAAAAGCATTTATATATAATTTTTGAAATGAGGTTATACTTAAAAATGTAAATGGCATAATATGTAATTTAAGTTCAGATAGGTATGTGAACCTTTTTAAGACACTAAAAGCCTAACACACCTGTGAGCATTTTACACATATATTTTTAACTGTTAATTATACAATAAATTTCCATTACTAGAAATAAAAATAAAGCAATAAAATCATGTTTGAATAGATCTCTAATAAACAAGAACAATTTTTATTAAATTTCTAAGACATATAAACAAATTTTAACTCAAACCTCGTACTTTATATAAAAGTTAACTTAAAAGTAGCTGATAAATTTAAAGTAAAGTCAAAACCTATAAAACTTCTAGATATATGCTAATACAGGAACCAATAGATACACGTGGTTAACAAGTCTACTGAGTTAAGATGTGCCACAAATGTAAAATAAACAATACGTAGAATCTAGTACAACATTTAAATGTGAACTATTTCATTAATAATTTTTATCCTGAATACACATTCAAATAATTTTTGACATATTGGCTTAAACAAAGCATAATATTAAAATTAATAATGCTCACTGCCTTATTGTTTTAGCATTGAAAAATTTCAAATTACCTGTGACTTTTATTATATTTGTAGTATTGTTATAGAAAAAAACATAGAAGGGGATGGACAGCATTTGGCACAGTTAAGCCACTGCTTATATGTCAGCATCCCATATCCAAAGGGATATTAAACCAGTTCAAGTCCCAGATGCTCCATTTCCAAGAAAGCAGTGGAAGATGGCCCAAATACTTGAGCCCTGCCACCCATGTGGGAGACCCAGATGGATTTCCTGGCTACTGGCTTTGGCCTAGCCCAGACCTCGCTGTTGTGGCCATTTGGAGAGTGAGCCAGCAGACTGAAGGTATGACTCCCTCCCTCACTATTTCTCCCTATTTGATGCTCTGCCTTCCTAATAAATAAATATTCAAAACAGAAAAAAAACAGGATATATTTTTGACCAGATTAGGCAAACAATAAACATGACAGCAAAAAGCACATTTCAAATAACTGATAAAATAGACTTCATTTAAAATTAGACCACTGGTCTTTTAAAGACACTATCAAAAGAACAAAATGCCAACTCATAGACTAAGAGTAAATGTCTGCAAAACATGTCAAACAGAAGATTTATAAACAGAACATAAGAATTTACAAAACTCAATTTTTTCAAGATTTATTTATTTATTGGAATACAGAGAGAAGGAAAGAGAGAGAGAGACCTTCCATTTGCTGGTTCACTGCCCAGATGGACGCAACAACCATGGCTAGGCCAGGCTGAAGTCAGGAGCCAGGAGCTTCTTCTGGGTCTCCCACGTGGGTAAGGGGCCCGAGCACTTGGGCCATCTTCCACTACTTTCTTTTTTATTTTTTTGACAGGCAGAGTGGACAGTGAGAGAGAGAGACAGAGAGAAAGGTCTTCCTTTTGCCGTTGGTTCACCCTCCAATGGCCGCCGCGGCCGGTGCGCTGCGGCCGGCGCACCGCGCTGATCCAATGGCAGGAGCCAGGTACTTATCCTGGTCTCCCATGGGGTGCAGGGCCCAAGGACTTGGGCCATCCTCCACTGCACTCCCTGGCCACAGCAGAGAGCTGGCCTGGAAGAGGGGCAACCGGGACAAAATCCGCGCCCCCACCGGGACTAGAACCCGGTGTGCTGGCGCCGCAAGGCGGAGGATTAGCCTAGTGAGCCGCGGCACTGGCTTCCACTACTTTCTCAAGCACATTAGCAGGGAGCTGGATCACGAGTAGAACAGCCAGGATTTGAATTGGCACCCATATGGGATGCCCGCACTGCAGGCAGCAGCTTTCCCCTTACACCACAGTGTTGGCCCCCAACATCATTACTCTTTAGGGAAATGCAAACAAACACAGAGAGATACCATTTCCAAACATTAGAATCACTGTATCTCCACTGTCTAAAGACCCAGAAGTCTAAAATCTACAAAATAACAACCTTGAAAGAGTAAAATCCCAAATGTTAATACCTAAAGCAGAAACCCAGAAAACCTCAATGCAAACTGAAAAAGGGGCCATATAAAGAGCTAAATTCTGGGGAAGATATTGGTGTACATCATGTTTATATACAGCAAATACTTGGAAACCTGGGAAAACATTACGTTCGTTGTATCTGTGTGGGTATTTCCAGAGGAGATTAATGTGTCAGTCTGGGGAACTAGGGAAGATCAATATTGGCAAACATCACCCAATTGGTCAAGGAGCCCAGAGAGAACCAATCCAGAAGGTAAAATGGCCTCTCTCTCGAAGAGAGATTAACAGTTTTCTTCAGCTGCCTTGAACATCAGAACTCCAGGCTTCCAACCATTTCACTCCAGGACTTCCATCAGCATTTTAGGCTTTTTAAATTTCTTTTTTTCAAACATGACTTCAAAAATACATTACTGGGGCCAGGGTTGTGGAATAGTGGGTTAAGCTGCTAACTGCAAAACCGGCATACCATATGGGCGCTTGTTCATGTCCCAGCTGCTCCACTTCAATCCAGCTCCCTGCAAATGGCCTGGGAAAAGCAGCAGAAGATAGCCAAAGTGCTTGGGCCCCTGCATCCACATGGGAGACCTGGAAGAATCTGCTGGCTCCTGGCTTTGGCCTGGCCCAGCCCTGGCTGCTGTAGCCAATTGGAGAATGAACCAGTGGGTGGAAAATCTCACTTTCTATGTCTCTCCCTCTATCTGTAATTCTGATTTTCAAATAAATAATAAAAAAGAAAAAAAGTAAATGCATTATCACAACATTAACTTTGTTAGGCTGGCACTGTGGCACAGCAGGTAAAGCTGTCGCCTATGATGCCAGCATCCCAAATAGGTACCGGTTCAAGTCCCGGCTGCTGCACTTCCAATATAGCTCTCTACTAATGCCAGGAAAAGCAGCAAAAGACGGCCCAAGTGCTTGGGCCCGCTTGGGAGACCTGGATGACGCTCCTGGCTTTGGCCTGTCCCAAGACTACCCATCGTAGACATCTAGGGAGTCAACCAACACAGAGATCCCTCTCTCCTTCTCTTTCTCTAACTCTTTCAAAATAAATAATCTTTTTAAAAAATTTGACTTTGTTTATAGGCATTGTGTGGTTACATAAAAACATGGAAACGTCCTCAGCAATTGAAGAGATAGCCTTTTTTGTACATCCACATTTGTGAAAGATATAATATCTAAAGATATCCATATGATGCAGTGACTCACTCTGGTTTTTTGATGAAACCCATCAAAAGACTTAGGAAGTCCACCATGGTATTCTCAATAACCAGCAATAAAGCTAGGTGCATTCAATTACCAACCATAGTGATAGCTGTTTATACAGTATACTTATTTCTCTTTTCTTAATTATTTAATTATTTGAAAGGCAGCATTATGGGGGGTGGCGCAAAGAGACAAAGAGATCTTCTATCCACTGGTTCACTCCCCAAATGGCTGCAACAACTGGGGCTGGAGCTGAGCCAGGCTGAAGCCAGGAGCTTCATCTGGGTATCCCAGGTGGGTGGCAGGGTCACAAAGACTTGGGCCATCTTTAAATGCTCTCCCTGACCAATTAGCAGGAAACTAGATAAGAAATGTAGCAGCCGAGACTCAGTCAATCATATGGGATGCCAGTGTCTCAGGCAGTGGCTTACCTAATTATGGCACAACACCAACCCCAAGCTTACCTGTTTCTTTCTGCTCATAATTGTTATACCTATGTGACTGTTATTATACCTGTGTTTTCAAAATATGTATGGAATTACTATTTTATTGTGTAATGTGGCCTATGATGTGTTCTGTCATATGTTAATTTCTCAAACAAATCCTCCTTTAAAATGTAAATATTAGAGTGGGCATTGTGGGAATGGCAGGTAAGCCTGGTATGGGGTGCCTGCATCCCTTATCACAATGGCTGGGATCAAGTCCCACTCTATTTTTGATCCAGCACCCTGCCAATGTACCTAGAAGGCAGCAGTTGATAACTCAGTTATTTGAGTCCCTTTCACCCACATGAGAAACCTGGAAGGGGTTCCTGACTCCTACTTTTAACCTGGCCCAGTTGTAGCAGGCATTTGGGAGTGAATCAACAGATGGAATCAATCACATACACACTCTCTCTTTCTCTGCCTTTCAAATAAATAAAAATGAGTAAACATTTTTAAAAACTTAAACAAACAACTTTGTTTTAAGGCAGAACTACAGAGATTGAGAGAGAGAGAGAGATCTTCCATCCTCTGGTTAACTCCCTAAATGGTCAAAAACAGCCAGGTCTGAGCAAGGCTAAACCAAGGAGCCAGGAACGCAAACCTGGTCTCCCACATGGGTGGCAGGGGCCCAAGGACTTGAGCCATCATCTGCTGCCTTACCAGGCCCATTAGCAGGGAGTTGAAACAGAAGCAGAATAGTCAGGACACAAACCAGCACTCTGATAGGAGACGCCAGCATCACAAGTTGCAGTTTAACCCTCTGCACCATAACGTCAGCCCCCAATAAACATCTTTTTAAGGAATTTTTAAATGATTTCTTTCTATATTTTCAAGATTTTGATCTTTCAATATTTTAGACTTTATGGGGCCAAGTGGAATTTCAGGCTCCTGACTCCCCCTTGCCCCGCCCTGTCAATTGCAGTCATTTTGGGAGTGAGTGGATAGAAGATCTCTTTCCCTGTTTCTCCTCCTCTCTCTCTCATTCTGCCTTACAAATAAACAAAAATAAATCTTTAGGGGCCGGCGAAGTGGCGCACTAGGTTAATCCTCCGCCTGCAGTGCCGGCATTCCACATGGGCGCTGGGTGCTAGTCCTGGTTGCTCCTCTTCCAGTCTAGCTCTCTGCTGTGGTCTGGGAAGGCAGTGGAGGATGGCCCAGGTGCTTGGGCCCCTGCACCCACTTGGGAGACCAGGAAGAAGCACCTGGCTCCTGGCTTCGGATCAGCGTAGCTCCAGCCGTGGCGGCCATTTGGTGAGTGAACCAACAAAAGGAAGACCTTTCTCTCTGTCTCTCTCTCTCACTGGCCATAGCTCTGTCAACTAAATAAAAAAAAAATCTAAAACAAATAAATCTTTAAAAAAGTTTTGGAGCTTATGAATATTGATCTTCTGGGATTCTAATAAATATTGGAATTATAGCATTAGGGACTGTCTATCTGGATTTCAGCTCAAATCAATGTTGTACCCCAAAACAGAGACAATATGCAAAGACTAGGAAAGGTTACTCACCATTCTCTATATTTTCTCCATTTTTTAAAATTTTTAAAAAATATTTTGTGTATTTGAGAAGTAAGAGGTAGAGATGGAGAGAGAGAAGTCTTCCATCCACTGGTTCACTCCCCAAATAGCCGCAATGGCCAGAGCTGCGCCTATCCAAAGCCAGGAGCAGGAGCCCCTTCTGGGTCTACCACAGGGGAGCAGGGGCCCATGGCCTTGGGACATCCTCCACCACCTTCCCAGGCCATAGCAGAGAGCTGGTCGTAAGTGGAGCAGTCAGGATACCAACCGGAGCCCCTCCAGGATGCTGGCATAGTAGGCAGAGGCTTAGCCTACTGCACCACAGTGCCAGCCCCTTTTCTTCCTTTTTAATTTTTTGTGTTTACCCCAGATGTTCAAGGAAACCTCAAAAACACTAGGAGACCACATCTGAATTAAAAGAGACTGTTTCATGTGTTGAAGTCCGAAACACTAATATGAAGGTATTCAGAGATGAAGCCTCTGAGAGGTAATTAAGGTTAGATGAGACCATGTCAGTGGGATCCTCAGGATGGGATAGTACCCTTATAGTGACAGCTTTCTTACTGCTAAAGTCCCAAGGCAACGCAAGGTATCACATGGCAGGAGACATGGAGCATGCCCGGGTCCGTGCCTTGGCTTTCTCCCGCTTCTTACAAAGCACCAATATTCAATCATGATGGCTCCAAATTGTCGACTTTACCTCTAATCCTAACCATCCTTAAAGGCTTCACCTCTAAAACCACAGTAGATTGTTTCCACCCTCTTAATATCTCACAACAGAGATTACATTTTAACACACATTTCCCAAAGGGGCAAACTATATTCAAACCACAACACTGTCTATCTGTCTCTCTACCTATCATGTAAAAACAAAGCAAAAAGGCAGCCACCTGCAAACAAGAGCACCCTTATCAGAAAATGATCATGCCAGTACCCTGATCTCCAACACCCAGCATCCACAACTCTGAGAAAATAAACGTCCCTTTAAAAAAATTTTTTTTGTTTTTATGTATTTCAACGGGAGAGTTACAGAGAGAGGAGGACAGACAGGGAAAGAAAGAGAGAGAGCTAGCTCTTCCATCCGTTAGTTCACTCCCCAAATGGCCACAACAACTGGGTTGGTTGGTCCAGAGCCAGGAGCTTCTTCCAGGTTTCCCACAGGAGTGGCAGGCACCAAGGACTTGGGCCATCTTCCGCCACTTTCCCAGGCGCATTAGAAGGGAGCTAGATGGCTGCCAACAATCAGAGCTGCGCAATCCGAAGCCAGGAGTAGGAGCCTCTTTGGGTCTCCCATGCGAGCACAGGGGCCCAAGGACTTGGGCCATCCTCCATTGCCTTCCCAGGCCATAGCAGAGAGCTGGATTAGAAGTGGCACAGCCAGAACACGAACCAGGACCCACATGGGATGCGGAGCTGCAGGAGTCAGCTTAACCCACCATGCTACAGCAGCCTTAAATGAACATTCTTTAAGTCATCAAGTGTAGGATATTTTGCAGACAGCTGAGCAGACAAAGACAAAGATCACACACAACAAGAAAACAAACTTTACAAAAACTGTTTAGAGTAATTATTAAACAAACAACTGCAACCCACAACAAGCAATAAAAACTAGAGTTGTGGAAAGAACCTGATATCCAGAGTTATACTACATGTGTATGTATGTGTGTGTCTGTGTGTGTACACACACACTATATAAATTTAAAATTTCCAGTCCTTAAAAAATTATAAAATATACAGAGAAACAAAATAAAGTCCATTCAAGGGAGAGGTAAAACAGACATTATACTCAGATAACACAGTTCAATCATTATCTTTAATTTACTTAGTTACTCTTAAGAAATCAGGAGTACAATGTATTATAAACAGTGTCACTAAAAAGATAAAAATTATTTTAAAACGGAGCCCCCCAAAAGATCTACCATTTGCATCAAATGGGCACAACTGGAGGACATCATGTTGAGTGAAATAAGCCAGCCACAGAAAGACAAATACCACATGTTCTCCCTTATATGCGGGGGCTAAAATTTAAAAAAACAAACAAAAATGAAAGAAATGCCTATGTGTATTAGTAATGCTGCAAATTCAGCTTTTGTGAAACTTTGTTTTATACTTTGTCAAGCCAATGGTTAAGAATCTTATACTACCCCTCTGCCTGTCAAAAAAATAAATAAATAAAAGAATCTTATACTAATGGCTGGCGCCGCGGCTCACTAGGCTAATCCTCCACCTGAGGCGCCGGCACCCTGGGTTCTAGTCCAGGTTGGGGCACCAGATTCTGTCCCGGTTGCTCCTCTTCTAGTCCAGATTTGTACTGTGGCCCGGGAAGGCAATGGAGGATGGCCCAGGTCCTTGGGCCCTGTACCCACATGGGAGACCAAGAGGAAGCACCTGGCTCCTGCCTTCAGAATGGCGCAGCACGCCGGCCACAATGCACCAGACATAGTGGCCACTTTGGGGGTGAACCAACGGAAAAAGGAAGACCTTTCTCACTGTCTCTCTCTCTCTCACTAACTCTGCCTGTCAAAAAGAGAAAAAATCTTATACTACTATAGTTTTAACGATCTGTGATTACCTTAAAATTTGCTGTATATGCGTGAAATGTTCATTTTTTAGATTCAATTATTGTTTATAGCTGTTGACTATACTCCCAATAAACTAGGGTCTTTTGCCTTCTACTTATTAAATTTCTTATTTGGTGATGTATTAAACCTTTTTACTATAATGTAAATTTATAAAATATTATCTTAACTAAAAAAAGAGAGAGGGAGAAGCAAGGAAGATAGAAGGGAAAGGGAGGAAGGGAATATCATTATGTTCTTAGAGTTATATCTACAAATCAAATTCCATCTGCTAGAAACTAGTAAAGTTTAAAAAGTGTATTTAATCCACCTAGCTGACTGAACATCGCATCTTTTTTTTTTTTTTTTTTTTTTTGACAAGCAGAGTGGACAGTGAGAGAGACAGAGAGAAAGGTCTTCCCTTTGCCGTTGGTTAACCCTCCAATGGCCAGCGCTCCGCGCTGATCCGATGGCAGGAGCCAGGTACTTATCCTGGTCTCCCATGCAGGTGCAGAGCCCAAGCACTTGGGCCATCCTCCACTGCAATCACGGCCACAGCAGAGACTGGCCTGGAAGAGGGGCAACCGGGACAGAATCTGGCGCCCCAACCGGGACTAGAACCCAGTATGCTGGTGCCGCAAGGCAGAGGATTAGCCTAGTGAGCTACGGCACCGGCCTGAACATCGCATCTTAATAACAGTACACTTCAGAAGATCAGTCAGTCTTTTAGCTAACTAGGAGGTTTGGCTTGCTGCTATTCAGCATCATATCACTTTACATGAAAGATCAGAATTCAAAATTCAAAGAAGGACTTCCACTGAATCTGTATCACTTTCAAAACACTTTAAAACTAAAATAATAAAATATTAAGTCAAACTATCATTAAGTTGGGGGTGATATGTTTCTACATGTGTGTGTGTGTACACACACACATATATATAGTGAGTGTGGAACTATACAACCACACACACACACACAGTTATTCACATTTGTATGTGGATTGCTAGTAGAATTTACATCACTTTCCCTATATACTGTTACAGTTTAAGGATTTAATCTGCTGTGACATAATGAACTATTTAAAGCATTAAAAGAACAACAGAAAATATGTTAGCATTTATAGCATGCTGTATTTTTCTACTTGTTTTTCATTAATAACAATTATATGAAAATAATCTGACCAATATCGCTGATGAACATAGATGCAAAAATCCTCAATAAAATTCTGGCCCACAGAATGCAACAACACATCAGAAAGATCATCCACCCAGACCAAGTGGGATTTATCCCTGGTATGCAGGGATGGTTCAATGTGCGCAAAACAATCAATGTGATACACCACATTAACAGACTGCAGAAGAAATACCATATGATTATCTCAATAGACGCTGAGAAAGCATTTGATAAAATACAACACCCTTTCATGATGAAAACCATAAGGAAACTGGGTATGGAAGGAACATTCCTCAATACAATCAAAGCAATTTATGAAAAACCCACGGCCAACATCCTATTGAATGGGGAAAAGTTGGAAGCATTTCCACTGAGATCTGGTACCAGACAGGGATGCCCACTCTCACCACTGCTACTATTCAATATAGTTCTGGCAGTTTTAGCCAGAGCTATTAGGCAAAAAAAAAGAAATTAAAGGAATACAAATTGGGAAGGAAGAACTCAAACTATCTCTCTTTGCAGATGATATGATTCTTTATTTAGAAGACCCAAAGAACTCTACTAAGAGACTATTGGAACTCATAGAAGAGTTTGGCAAAGTAGCAGGATATAACATCAGTGCACAAACATCAACAGCCTTTGTATACACAGGCAATGCCATGGCTGAGGAAGAACTTCTAAGATCAACCCCATTCACAATAGCTACAAAAACAATCAAATACCTTGGAATAAACTTAACCAAGGAAGTTAAAGATCTCTATGATGAAAATTACAAAACCTTAAAGAAAGAAATAGAAGAGATTACCAAAAAATGGAAAAATCTTCCATGCTCATGGATTGGAAGAATCAACATCATCAAAATGTCCATTCTCCCAAAAGCAATTTATAGTTTCAATGCAATACCAATCAAGATACCGAAGACCTTCTTCTCAGATCTGGAAAAAATGATGCTGAAATTCATATGGAGACACAGAAGACCCAGAATAGCGAAAGCAATCTTGTACAACAAAAACAAAGCCGGGGACATCACAATACCAGATTTCAGGACATACTACAGGGCAGTTGTTATCAAAACAGCATGGTACTGGTACAGAAACAGATGGATAGACCAATGGAAGAAAATAGAAACACCAGAAATCAATCCAAACATCTACAGCCAACTTATATTTGATCAAGGATCCAAAACTAATCTCTGGAGTAAGGACAGTCTATTCAATAAATGGTGCTGGGAAAATTGGGTTTCCACATGCAGAAGCATGAAGCAAGACCCCTACCTTTCACCTTACACAAAAATCCACTCAACATGGATTAAAGACTTAAATCTACAACCCAACACCATCAAATTATTAGAGAACATTGGAGAAACCCTTCAAGATATTGGCACCAGCAAAGACTTTTTGGAAAAGACCCCAGAAGCACAGGCAGTCAAAGCCAAAATTAACTATTGGGATTGCCTCAAATTGAGAAGTTTCTGTACTTCAAAAGAAACAGTCAGGAAAGTGAAGAGGCAATCAACAGAATGGGAAAAAATATTTGCAAACTATGCAACAGATAAAGGGTTGATAACCAGAATCTACAATAAATCAAGAAACTCCACAACATCAAAACAAACAACCCACTTAAGAGATGGGCCAAGGACCTCAATAGACATTTTTCAAAAGAGGAAATCCAAAGGGCCAACAGGCACATGAAAAAATGTTCAAGATCACTAGCCATCAGGGAAATGCAAATCAAAACCACAATGAGGTTTCACCTCACCCCGGTTAGAATGGCTCACATTCAGAAATCTACCAACAATAGATGCTGGAGAGGATGTGGGGGAAAAGGGACACTAACCCACTGTTGGTGGGAATGCAAACTGGTTAAGCCACTATGGAAGTCAGTCTGGAGATGCCTCAGAAACCTGAATATAACCCTACCATACAACCCAGCCATACCACTCCTTGGAATTTACCCAAAGGAAATGAAATTGGCAAACAAAAAAGCTGTCTGCACATTAATGTTTATTGCAGCTCAATTCACAACAGCTAAGACCTGGAACCAACCCAAATGCCCATCAACAGTAGACTGGATAAAGAAATTATGGGACATGTACTCTATAGAATACTATACAGCATTCAAAAACAATGAAATCCGGTCATTTGCAACAAGATGGAGGAATCTGGTAAACATTATGCTGAGTGAATTAAGCCAGTGCCAAAGGGACAAATATCATATGATCTCCCTCATCGGCGACAACTAACTGAGCACCAAAGGGGAAACCTGTTGAAGTGAAATGGACACTATGAGAAACAGTGACTTGATCAGCTCTTGTCCTGACTGTTGATGTACAATGTAATAGTTTATCCGTATTAGTAATTTTTTTTTGTTCTAGTACTATTGGTTGAACTCTGTAATTAACATAATTATTCCTAGGTGTTTAAATTTTAACTGAAAAGTGATCCCTGTTAAATATAAGAGTGGGAATAAGGGAGGGAGGAGATGTACAATTTGGGACATACTCAATCAGACTTGCCCCAAATGGTGGAGTTAGAAACGTGCCAAGGAATTACAATAAAATCCCATCAAGGTGGCATGTACCAATGCCATCTCACTAGTCAAAGTGATCAATTTCAGTTCATAGTTGATCACACTGATAGGTCTAAGAGTCAAAGGGATCACACAAACAAGACTAGTGTCTGCTAATACTAACTGATAGAATCAAAAAGGGAGAGAACGATCCATCATGGGAAGTGGGATACACAGCAGACTCATAGAATGGCAGATGTCCTAAATAGCACTCTGGCCTCAGAATCAGCCCTTAAGGCATTCAGATATGGCTGAAGAGCCCTTGAGAGTATTTTAGGCATGGAAAGCCAAGACACTCTGGCACAAAAAAAAAAAAAAAAAAAAAACCTAAATGAAAGATCTCTGCAAGTGAGATCCCAGTGCAAAGAACGGGGCCATCCTTTCTTTGAAGGGAGGAGAAAACTTCCACTTTGACTATGAACTTGTCGGAGTAAGATTGAAGTCGGCAAACTCAAAAGGCTTCCATAGCCTTGGCAACTCATGACTAGAGCCTAGGGAGATTACTAATGCCATAAACAAGAGTGTCAAATTGTTAAGTCAACAACAGGAGTCACTGTGCACTTACTTCTCATGTGGGATCTGTCCTTAATATGTTGTCCAATGTGAAGTAATGCTATACCTAGTACTGAAACAGTATTTTACACTCTGTGTTTCTCTGTGGGTGCAAACTGATGAAATCTTTACTTAATATACACTAAATCGATCTTCTGTATATAAAGAGAATTGAAAATGAATCTTGATGTGAATGGAATGGGAGAGGGAGCGGGAGATGGGAGGGGTGCGAGTGGAAGGGAAATTATGGGGGGGGGGAGCCATTGTAATCCATAAACTGTACTTTGGAAATTTATATTTACCAAATAAAAAATAAATTAAAAAAAGAAAAGAAAAGAATCTCAATCTGTGTTCTTCTAATCCAGCTGCTCATCATGGGAGGAAAAAAGCAATTCTGCTTAAAATCAGGATTCTACTTGCAGGGCTAAGATTTATTGTTCTCAGAAAATACAACAGAAGTAATCAACAGAAAAATAACAGGGCCCATGAAGGGGATGAGATGCAAGGGAATAAACAATCCAAGATAAATTATTTTAATTCTAAGATGCTTTATCATAAATAATACATAAGATTCCCTGAAACACACTTGTGCCTCATTAAAATCAACTATTACAGTCAGTTACCAATCATATGGTTTATAAGTGCTATAAGCAGTCCTTTTACATAGTTCTTGAAGCATCACTACAAACTGAAACCACAGCATTTCCAAATAACTTTGATTAATGAAATTTCAAAGTACTTAATTTTTAAGGAAATAGTGAATTTCAGAGTTTTTCTTTAAAGATTTATTTATTTATTTGAGAGAGTTAGAGAGAGAGAGAGAGAGAGAAAGAGAGAGAAAGGTCTTCCCTCCATTGGTTCACCCCCCAAATGGCCGCAACAGCCGGAGCTGCACCGATCCAAAGCCAGAAGCCAGGTGCTTCCTCCTGGTATCCCATGTGGCTGCAGGGGCCCAAGCACTTGGGCCATCCTCCACTGCTTTCCCAGGCCACAGCAGAGAGCTGGACTGGAAGAGGAACAGCCGGGACCAGAACCGGCACCCATATGGGATGCCAGCGGCACAAGCAGAGGATTAACCTACTGCACCACAGGCCGGCCCCTCAAAGAGTTTTTAAGATAACTTTCAATATTGTATAATTTGAAAACTCATGAAAAATCCTATTATGATATTTCATTTTATGTCATAGATAGAAGGAATAGCTGATTAGTTTATCATGATCAGGATCCTTCTATAATTATAGACAAAAAGTCTTTAGAAATTATTATTCCAGAAATTCTTACTGCTTTTAATACAATACCTATCTAGCCACATATGATAACTGAATGGCTAAAAAATGTCTTCAAAGTCATTGTAAAAATACATTTACCTTTTTAAGATTTTATTTATTTGAAAGGCACAGTGACCACAACAAGCCAAGGCAGAAAGAGAAAGGGATCTTCCAGCCACTGGCTCATTCCCCAAGTGGATGCAATAGCCAGAGCTGGGCAAGGCCAAAGCCAGGAGTCCGGAACCCCACTCAGGTCTCCCAACTGGGTAGCAAAGGCCCAAGTACTTGAGTAATCTTCCACTGCTTCCCTCGGCAATTATCAGGGGGCTGGACCAGTAGCAAAACAGGCAGGAATCCAACCAGAGCTCCGATATGGGATGTCAATGACAAAGGCTATATAGTTTAACTTGCTAAACCACCATGCCAGTCCCCAGACAGGGTAGGCATTTGATACAGCAGTTAAGATGCCACTTGGAACGCCTGCATCCCATATCAGAGAGCCTGGTTCAAGTCCTGGATCCTCAGTTTCCATTCTAGCTTCCTGCTGACGCACAGTCCAGAAGGCAGCAGATAATGACTCAAGTGGTTAGGTCCCCACCACCCACAAGGACCAAGTTCCAAGCTCCTGGCTTCAGCCTGGCCCCATCCTCGCTGTTGTGGGCATTTGGGAGAGTGAACCAGCCATTGGGAGAGTGAACCAGCCATTGGAAGAATTCTCTCTTTCAAATAAAAATGAAAAATAAGTAAATACTTAACAAAAGAAAAGAAAATGCCTTACTAATAACTTTATTTCAATTACATGTTAAAATACTACTTTGGATACACTGTTTTAAATAAAATATATTATTAAAATTAATTTATGCATATTTTAAACATGGCTACCAAAAAATTTAAAATTATATATATAATATATATTTTATATATAATTTCAGAAAGTTCTTGAAGGGGTGGTTGCTGTGATATAGCAAGTTAAGCTGCTGCCTGGGAGGCCCACATCCCATATAGAAGTGCCAGTTCGAGTTTCAGTTACTCCAGGCTTCAAATCCACTTCCTGCTAAAGTGCCCAGGGAAAGGAGCAGATAAGGGCTCAAGTAATTAGGCCCCTGGAGACCCAGATGGAGTTCCTGGCTCCCAGCTCCAGCCAGTCTAATGCTGGCTGTTGTAGGCATTTGAGGGAGTGAACCAGTGGATGAAAGATTCTATCTCTTTCTCTGTCTCTCCCCCCTCCTCCCCCACACCTTCCCTCCCTCTCCCCTTCCTCTCTGTCACTCTAAAATTCAAATAAAATAAATAAATCTCTTTTAATAAATTAATGGAAGGAGCAGGAGAATGATTAGCCTAGCAGTTAAGTCACCATCTAAGATACAATTTAGGATGCCTGCATGCCATATCAAAGTACCTGGAGTTCAAGTCCTGGACTTTGCTCACTCTGCTCCCAATTACATCTCCCTGCTAATGTGCTCTCTTTGGAGGCAGCAGATGACAGCTTAAGTACTTAGGTCCCTGTGACCAAAAAGGGAGACCAGAACTGAATTCCAGGCTCCTAATTTCAGCCTGACCCAGTCCCAACTATTCTAAGTATTGGGGAATAAACCAGTGACTGGAAGGTATCTCCCAGTCTCTCTGCCTATCAAATTAAAAAAAAAAAAAAAAAAAAAAAAAAAAGATACATGCATTCCACATCAGAGTGCCTGGATTCCATTCTGGGCTCCAGCTCTGAGCTCCAGCTTCCTGCCAGTGCAGATCCAGGGAGGTAGCAGCGATGGCTCAAGTAATCGAGTTACTGCCACCCACACAGGAGACCAGGACTGTGTTATCAGCTCTGGCTCCAGGGTCAGCCCAGCCCATGCTATTGCTGACATTTCAGGGGTAAACGAGAGGATGGGAATGATCTCTCTCTCCCTCTGTCTCCCTCGCTAATTAAAAAAAAAAAAATTAAAGTTCATGGAAAATTAAATAAAAAGAAGTTCGCTCTGGTGTAAAAATTTTGTGGGAATCCATGCACAGAGGAATTTTCAAAAAGCTCACAGAAAATGAATATTATGAAAAATCTATGCATGAATTTCAATATACTTTGCACTGAAATAAGCTAATCTTTCAATTCCATTTTTCCATAAATTTTCAAAAGTACCTTCATGTGTGACCCATGTTATATTTCTATTGGATAGTACTGCCTTAAACTCATCTACCTTCATACAAAGTTACACAATGTATGTAATAGAAATCCTACATTAAATCATTTGTGTTGACAGTTAAACCAAATTATATTTTGGAGTTATTTCTGGGACTATACTTCCTTTTCCCTATTACACTCCAGTGAGTCTTGGTATTTATCAAACTATTTTGTTTTCATAACGGTCATCTACCTTCCCTACAAGATTTTACTCTCCTGAAATGCATGAACCATGTTATAGTCACCTTTCTATTCCAGGTGCACAAAACATTTAATATTTTTTCATATTTGATGCATATTCACTATGTTCACCTTATGCTCAAATTATTTCCTGTACTTATCATCTTCTCTGTCAGTTAAAATACTTAATTAAGTAGGCCTTACCTTAAGTACCTAATCTCTAAGCCCTGCAGAAGCAACCCAATTATCCATCAACAGATGAATGGATAAACAAAATACAGAATGTATATAAAACAGTAGGAAACTGACACTATAACAAGATACCAAGTGGGGAGCCAGCATTGTAGCACAGCAAGTTAAGCCACTGCTTACAACACCAGTATGCCAGGATCCCATATATGGAGTGCTGGTTCAAGTCCCTGCTGCACTACTTCCCATCCAGTTCCCTGTTTACACACCTGGGAAGGCAGCGAAAGATAGCAAAAGTGGTTGGGCCCTTGCCACTCACATGGGAGACTCAGATGGAGTTTCAAGCTACTGGCTTCAGCCAGCTCCAGTCCCAGGTATTGCAGTGAATCAGCAGATAAACAAACTCTCTCCTGTGCTCTGCTTCTCCCTCTCTCCCTCTGCTTTTGAAATAATTCTTTATTAAAAATATTACAGGGGCCAGCGCGGTAGCATAGCAGGTAACACTGCTGCCTGCAGTGCCGGCGTGCCATATAGGTGCTGGTTCAAGTCCCGGCTACTCCACTTCTGAGCCAGCTCTCTGCCATGGTCTGGGAAAGCAGCAGAAGATGGCCCAAGTCCTGGGGACCCTGTACCCGTGTGGGAAGACCTCGAGGAAGCTCCTGGCTCCTGGCTTCGGATCAGCTCAACTCCGGCCTTTGTGGCCATCTGGCTGGGGGCGGGGGAGAGGGGTGGTGAACCAGCAGATGAAGACCTCTCTGTAGCTCTGCCTTCCAAATAAATAAATAAATCTTTAAAAAAAAAAAAAATTACAACAGTGCCAACATTGTGGCCTAGCAGGTAAAGCCTCCACCTGTGATGTCATCATCCCATATAGGCACTGGTTTGTTTCCCAGCTGCTCCACTTTCAATACAGCTCCCTGCATATGATCTGGGAAAACCAGTGGAAGACAGCTACATGCTTGGGTTCTTACCACCCACAGGGGAGCCCTGGATGAAACTCCTAGCTCCTGGCTTTGGCCTGACTCAGCCCTGGCAGGTGTAGCTACTTACGGAGTGAACCAGCAAATGGATCTCTCTCCCTATCTCACTAACTCTTACAAATAAATAAATAAATCTTTTTATTTTAAGGTAAACAAATTTCATGTATTTTATATATACAGATTTAGAAATAGAATATTTCCCACCCTCCCTTCCACACACGCCCCCACCCTTTCTCTTTCTTCCCTCTCTTATTCCCTCTCTTTTTATAATGATCTACCTGGGCCGGCGCCGCAGCTCACTAGGCTAATCCTCCGCCTAGCGGCGCCGGCACACCGGGTTCTAGTCCCGGTTGGGGCGCCGGATTCTGTCCCGTGGCCCCTCTTCCAGGCCAGCTCTCTGCTGTGGCCAGGGAGTGCAGTGGAGGATGGCCCAAGTGCTTGGGCCCTGCACCCCATGGGAGACCAGGAGAAGCACCTGGCTCCTGCCTTAGGATCAGCGCGGTGCGCTGGCCGCAGCGCGCCAGCCGCGGCGGCCATTGGAGGGTGAACCACCGGCAAAGGAAGACCTTTCTCTCTGTCTCTCTCTCTCACTGTCCACTCTGCCTGTCAAAAAATAAATAAAATATAATGATCTACCTTCGGTTTACTTTAGTCTCATAAGATTAACCCTACACTAAGTAAAGAGTTGACCAAATAGTAAGAAGTAAAAAACACTGTTCCTCAACAGTGGAGACAAGGGCTATAAACAATCATCAAATCACAAAATGTCAATTTCACTCCTATACATTACATTTGTGGTACACCAATCAGAGAAAACATGTCATAATGGTTTCTAGTTGCATCCACTTTGGTGCAAAAGACATGATTTCAACCTTTTTTATGGCTGAATATTCCAGACTATCTACCCGTATCTATATCTATGTATGTATGTATGTACATATATAATATATATATATATCACAATTTCTTTATCCAGTCTACAACTGATGGACATCTAGGTTATCCATATTTTAGTTATTGTGAACCCGATGTGTCAGCGCCGCTAGGCGGAGGATTAGCCTATTGAGCCGCAGCGCCGGCCCTCATTATGGTTTTGATTTGCATTTTCCCAGCAGCATTTATTAAAGACTGTCCTTTCTCTGGGGATTCATTTTAACTCATTCATCAAAGATTAGTTAGTTGTATATGTGTGGATTAATTTCTGAGGTCTTTATTCTGTTCCACTGGTCCACATGTCTATTTTTGTGCCAATACCAGTCTGTTTTGATTATAACTACCCTGTATTTTGCCTTGAAATCTGGTATTATGTTGCCTCCAGATTTGTTTTTGTTGTATAAAATTGCTTTAGCTATTCAGGGTCTCCTGAGTTTCCATATGAATTTTAGCATTATTTTTTCCTAGGTCTGAGAAGAATGTCCTTGGTTTGCATTTCTCTGATGGCTAGTGATCCTGAGCATTTTTTATGTGACTGTTGGCCATATGAATTTCTAATTTTGAAAAATGCCTATTCAGGGCTGGCACTGTGGTACTAAGCCTCTCCCTTAAGTGCTGACATACCATATGGGTGCCAATTCATCTCCCGGCTGCTCCTCTTCAGATCTGAATCTCTGCTAATGCACTTGGGAAAGCAGTGGAAGATGGCCTAAATGCCTATGCCCTTGAACCCACATGGGAGACCTGAAAGAAGCTCCTGGTTCCTGGCTTCAGATCAGCCCAACTCCAACTCTTGCGACCATCTGGAAAGTGAATAAGCAATGGAAGACCCTCCTCTCTGTCTCTCCTCCTGTCTGGAACTCCACCTCTCAAATAAATAAATAAAATCTTAAAAAAAAATAAGTGAAAATGCCTACTCAAGTCCTTTGCCCATTTCTTAACTGGATTGGGTTATTTATTTTCTTGTGGTTAAGTTTATTGAGCTCTTTATAGATTCTGGATATTAATCCTTTTCCTGTTACACAGTTTGCAAATATTTTCTGCCATTCTATCCATTCTATCAGTTGCCTCTTGACTTTGCTGAGTGTTTCTTTTGCAGTGTAGAACTTTTCAGCTTGATGTAATATGATTTGTCAATTTTGGCTCTGATTACCAGTGCTTCTGGGGTCTTTTCCAAGAAGTCTTTGTCTTGGCCAATGTCTTGCAGAGTTTCTCCAATATTTTCTAGTAATTTGATGGTATCAGGTCACAGATTTAGGTCCTCGATCCATTTTGAGTAGATTTTTGTGTAACTGTGAGGTAGAGGTCTTGTTTCATGCTTCTGCATGCAGAGATCCAGCTTTCCCAGCCCCACTTGTTGAAGAGACTGTCCTTGCTCCAGAAATTGATTTAAGTGCCTTCATCAAAGATAAGTTGTAGACATGTGAGTTGATTTCTGGAGTTCCTATTCTGTTCCACTGGTCAATCACCTGTTTTTTTGTTTTGCTTTGTTTTACCAATACCAGTCTGTTTTGATTATAACTGCCCTATTATGTCTTGAAATCTGGTATTGTGATGCCTCTGGCTTTTTTTTTGGTGTATAAGATTGTTTTGTTTTTTCTATATCTGGTAAGAGTGTCCTTGATATTTTATTTGGTATCACATTGAATCTGTAAATTGATTTTAGCTCCTTTGTCAAAGATAAGTTGATTGTAGATGTGTGGTTCGATTTCTAGAGTTTTTATTCTGTTCCACTGGTCTACATGTCTTTTTTTTTTTTTTTTTGCCAGAATCAGGCTGTTTTGATAATAACTGCCCTGTAGCATCTCTTGAAATCTGGTATTGTGGATGCTTTAGCTACTCGGGGGTCTCTTGTGTTTTCATATGATTTTTAGCAACATTTTTTCAAGATCTGAGAAGAATATCATTGGTATTTTGATTAGGATCACATTCAATCTGTACGTTGCTTTTGGTAGTATGGACATTCTGATAACATTAATTCTTCCAATCCACAAATATGGAAGATTTCTCCATATTTTTGTGTCACCTTCTATTTCTTTCTTTAGTGTTTTGTAAATTTCATCATAGATATTTGACTTCCTTGGGTATATTTACTCCAAAGTATTTAACAGTTTGCAGCTATTGTGAATGGGATTGATCTTAGAAGTTCTTTCTTGGTCCTGGCATTGTCTGTGTATTCAAAGGCTATTGATATGTGTGTGTTAATTTTATATGCTGTCACTTTACCAAACTCTCTTCTGAGTTCCAGTAGTCTGTTAGTGGAGTCTTTTGATTTCCCCGTTTATAGAATCATGTCATTGGCAACTAGGGATAGTTTGACTTCCTCCTTTCAAATGTGTATCACATTGATTTCTTTTCCTTGCCTTATGGCTCTGGCTAATACCTCCAGGGATATAGCAAATATCAATGGTGAAAGTGAGCATGCTTGTCTGGTCTGGATCATACTGGGAATGCTTCTAGCTTTTCCCCATTCAATAAGATGCTGGCTGTGGGTTTGTCATAGAATGCCTTGATAATGTTGAGGAATGTTCCTTCTATATCCAAAATTTGCTTAAGGTCTTCATCAAGAAAGGATGCTGTATTTTATCAAATGCTTTCTCTGCATCTATTGAGATAATCATATGGGGATTTTTATTTTTATAAAGATTTTTATTTATTTATTTAAGAGGTAGAGTTACAGAGAGTAAGAGGGAGAGACAAAGGTCTTCCCTCCATTGGTTCTCTCCCCAAATGGCCGCAACAGCTGGAGCTGCACCAATCCAAAGCCAGAAGCCAGGTGCTTCTTCCCAGTCTCCCATGCGGGTGCAGGGGCCAAAAACTTGGGCCATCCTCCACTGCTTTCCCAGGCCACAGCAGAGAGCTGGATTTGAAGAGGGGTAGCAAGGACTAGAACCGGTGCCCATATGGGATGCAGGCATCGCAAGCAGAGGATCAACCTATTGCGCCACAGTGCCGGCCCCAATCATAAATCATAAATCATATTTATTCTTTAGTTTATTAATGTGATAAATCACATTTATTGTTTTTCATATATTGAACCATCCCTGCATAGCAGGGACAAATCCCACTTAGCCCAGATGAATGATCTTTCTTATGAGCTGTTTGATTTAGTTAGCTAGTTTTTGTTTGCTTGAGGATTTCTACACCTATATGCATCAGGGATATTGGTCTATAGTTGTATCTTCTGGTTTTGGAATTAAAGTGATACTGGCCTCACAGAAGAAATTTGAGAGGATTCCTTCCCTTTCAATTGTTTTGAAAAGCTTGAGAAGAACTGGAAAATGCTTCTTTAAAAAGCATGGTACCATTCAGCAGTGAAGCCATCCAGTCCTGAGCTTTTCTTTGTCGAGTTGGCCTTTATTACTAATTCAATCTCTGTCATTCCTCTGTTTAGGTTTTCTATGTCTTTATGACTCAATTTTTACAGATTGTATGTGTCCAGGAATGTATCCCTTTCTTCTACATTTTCTAGATTGCTTGTATAACGCTGTTTGTAGTAATTTCTGATAATTCTTTTATTTCTGTGGTATCTGTTGTTACATCCCCTTTTTTTATGCCTAATTTTATAATTTGGGTCTTCTTCCCACCTCTCCCTTTTATTTTTGATTAGTTGGGCCAATGGTTACTCAATTTTGTGTATTTTTTCAAAAATACCACCTCTTCATTTCACTAATCTTTGGTATTGTTATTTTGGTTCAAATTTGTTTATTTTTCTCTAATTTTAATTATTTCTTTCCTCCTAGTAATTTGGTATTTGGTTTGTAGCTCTGTTATTTATTTGTTGATTTTCTGTCTAGTTGATCTGTCCACTGATGAAGGTGAGGTTTTGAAGTCCCCAATACTAAAGTATTTAATCTTTTAATTGGAGAATTTAGGCCATTTACATTCAAGGTTATTACTGATAAGTAATGACCTGACCCTGCAATTTTTCCATAAATACTTCTATTATTTGCTTTGGATTTCCTTTGTACTTTGACACAGATTTTCTTTGATGACTTGGACTATGTCTCTCTGTTCTCTCCTAGCCTGTAAGGTTTCTGATGAGAAGTCAGCTGTGAGTCTAATTGGAGAGCCTCTGAAAGTAATCTGACATTTTTCGAGTTACACATGTGAAAATTCTTCTTCCATGTCATGTGTGGATTTCTTTAACTCATTAATTTGCTTCTCACTGCTTCTGAATAATCCTATGGTCAATCTTTTGAATTCCCTTTCAAGCATTTAATCAATCTCTTGGTCTTCACATTCTAATACTGTGGTCTTTTGGGGGAGTAATGCTGTCTTCCTTATTCTTGTTTCTTGAATTTCTGAGTTTATTTTCAGGTATTTGTGGAAATACTTGCTGTTTTTTTTCCCTTTGATAGCTTTTATCTTTGAACTATGCATGTGTGGCTTAGTGGAGTGTCTGCTCTTTCTGTGAATACTAAGAGGGGTGTGCTGGGTGTGGCCAGGGACCTCTGATTACTGTTCTAGGGTGGGGCAGGTATGCAGGGTAACACCCAAATTGGGCATGGTAAATCTCCTCTATTGTCAGCAGGCTGTAAGGTGCAATCACCTCTGTTGGTGTAATCACATCCTCACCTCCTCTCTTCTAAGATGATCAATACTGGGGTTAGCCCACAGCGGGTACAACACTCACCTGCACTACCTAATGAACCACACACAAAGGATCTGTACAGTCCTCAGTGTGAGCACGGATCCCACTGCAATGACCTACCCCAGGCAATCAGGGAGTTCTGAGCCTCTGGTACCGCACACAGCAATTGCCCAGAGACATAGCTACACCCTGTGCCCTATTGTGCAGTCACAAAATTATTGCAGTCTCAGCACATCTCGAAATCACAGGGCGCAGAGGATCTACTCCACCCCACGAGCCTATCCCACCCCTGAAGACAGCAAAGACGTTCCCAGAGCACGCTGCCTGTGGGTGCTCTCTCTTGGCAGTTTGAGCCCTGGAGCCTCTGATAATTTGAGAGGCTGGGG
Organism: Oryctolagus cuniculus; assembly: GCF_964237555.1. Lineage (NCBI taxonomy): Eukaryota > Metazoa > Chordata > Mammalia > Lagomorpha > Leporidae > Oryctolagus > Oryctolagus cuniculus. The sequence continues at coordinate 121,979,107 of NC_091438.1, read as the reverse complement.
GCACGTCAGAGTCCTACATGGGTGGGCAGCCCCCATCAACCCTCCCAGCCAGACTCAAAGTCAATAGGGAACATGGATTTTTCCCTCTGGTAAAATCCCTGATCACATGCATACACAAGAGCTGCCACAGCTGCTGATGTCAAAATGGCGACTTTTCCCCCGCCAGTTACCAGTTACAGTTTCCCTTGTCGGGGAAGAAGGAGAAAGAAACGTGCCCTTTTTTCACTGGGTTAGGTGGGTACCCTGTCCCCCATTAGGGCTACAAACTGGACTCAAAAACAGTGTGCTCTGCCTGGTTTTCCTCTAGTAATATCACCAGTGGCAGAGGCTACTACAGCCTGCTCTCACCTCACTCTCCAAAGCTGGCACTTCCTCCAGCTCTCAGCTATGGGGACTGTATATTGTGTCAATGATCGTTGCTGCACGTCCACACCTTGCACGCTGACCCATGGCATCCCTCTTCATTCTGTAAAATTTGCATGGAATGCCCTTCCTACACTTTTTTGCTACTATTTTCCCCTCGCCTAAAGCAGTATATTCTTTCACTATTCAATCATCCTGGAATCCCCAATAAATCTTCTAAAAAATACATTATGCTAAGTGAAATAAGTCAGGTATAAAAACACAAATATTGTACAATTCCACATCTGTACAGTACCTAAAGTAGTCAAATTCAGAGATACAAAAGGAAATGGAAAGTTAACACTTAACAGGAATGGCATTTCAGTTTGGAAAAATAAAGTTTTGTAGATAGATGGGGATGATGGTACACAATATTAGCATATTTAATATCACTGAACTGTACACTTAAAAAAGGTTACAATCGCAAATTTTATATTTTACCAAAATTTAAAAAAACACTTTACTGTTTCATGCAAATCAAGTATAAAAACTGGCAAAACTATACATATATAAAATTATAAGTCAAAATACCAAGTTATCCTGAAGGGTACGGGGATACTGACTAGAACAAAGAGATTACTGGACTTTATATTGTTTCCTTTTATTTGTTTCTTGTTTGTTTAAACATGAAATTATTTTCTCTCAATTCTGGAGACTATAAATCCAACGTCAAGGTGTGAGCAGATTGATTTTCTTCTGAGGCATCTTTTTTTAGTTTATAGATGGCTGTCTTCTCCCTGTGTCTTCTGTTTTTGTTCTTAAGATTTACGTATTTGAACAAGAAAGAACAAGATCTTCCATCTACTGGTTCACTCCCCAAATGGCCAGATTGAAAGCTAGGCTAAATCAAAGCCAGGAACCAAGAACTCCATCCTATTCTTCTACACGGGTGGTATGGGCCCAAGCACTTGGGCCATCTTCCACTGCCTTCCCAGGCACATTAGCAAAAAGCTGGATCAGAAGTAGAGCAGTGAGGCATTGAAATGGCATTCAAATATGGGATGCCAGCATCACAAGCAGCAGCTTAACCTGCTGTACCACAATGCCTCATTTTTCTCTGTAGTGTAAGCTACAATTTTATTTTTATATAGGTTCATCAAACTATACACTTAGGATATGTTTCTTTGCCATCTGAATATTGAATATTGTAGAGTTCCATCTGTCACTGACTGAACCAGATGAAATCCCAAACCGACCTCTATCTCTCTCTCTCTCTCTCTCTCTCTGCTTCTGCCTCTCTGTAGCTCTGCATTTCAAATAAATAAATCTTTAAAGAAATAGATACTATACACATTACAAGATGGTGAGGAGTACCAACTTTAAAAACTGTAAGAGCTAGCAAGATGATTAAGGCATTTTTATTTTAATCAAAATAAGGAATGCTTAACATCATTAAAGGAAACAATATGATAACATTCTCACAGAATAATCAACAATATCTAATAGTTTTAGAAATAAGACAGAATGAAGTTCTTTAATGATTCATTTAATTTACATGCAGGAAAGCAAGAAAGTATACACTTACAAAGTTCCTGCATTACATATGATATAATAAATAAAATTCAAAGTTCTGTATAACTTCTGACTTGGGTATAGCCATACATCACTTAACAAAAGTATAAGTTCTGAAGAATTCATCTTTAGACACCATGGAGTGCGAACACTATGGAGTGCACTTATACAAGCCTGGTGTAAGTCAAGCCCTCAATGTGGCCTCTTAATATAATCAAGAGACCCAGTAAACACAAAATGTGTGAAGTTGCTACTGCTATAACACAGCATACAGCGAGCTTATATTTTTTTTTTTTTTGTTAAGTATAAGGGAATACACTCTAAAATAGTGATTTAAAAAAAATACAGTATAGTAGGGGCCAGTACTGTGGCGCAGCAGGTTAAAGCCCTGTCCTGAAGCACTGGTATCCCATATGAGTGCCGGTTCTAGTCCCAGCTGCTCTTCTTCCAATCCAGCTCTCTACTATGGCCTGGGAAAGCAGTAGAAGATGGCCTAAGTCTTTGGGCCCCTGCATCCACGTGCGAGACCCAGAAGAAGCTCTTGGCTCCTGGCTTCAGATTAGCACAGCTCCGGCCGTTGCGGCTATCTGGGGAGTGAACCAGAGGATGGAAGACCTCTCTCTCTACCTTTACCTCTCACTGCAGCTCTGTCTTTCAAATAAATTAAATAAAATACAGTACAGTAAATAAACCAATACTGTGCTAATTTACAATCACGGTCAAGTATTATGCACTATACATATTTAAATGCACTACTTTCATAGGACTGGTAGGTCTGTTTATACCAGCATTACCACAAATACTCAGTAAAGTATTACACTATCATATTTCTACAGTTAAGATGTCAATACACAATAGGAACTTTTAATGTGCATTATAATCTTAGGAGCCCCTTGTCAAATATGCAGTATGTCACTGAAACATCATTGTGCAGTGCATAACTGTACTAGCATATAAATTTCATCCTGGATAGCATAAAGAATGATACTTGAGCAAGAATACATGTTTTCTAAGTATATCTGAACTAAGCAATTGAGTTGAATAAATTATATTGATATCCCACCAAAAGGAAAAAATTTGATAATTTTTATACTATGTGGACTAAAACACTGAGTTGATTAGATTACATTAATGTCCTTCCAATAAGAAAAATTTGGTGAATTTTATACTGTATATAATAATATTATACTGTTTATAATAAATCTTCCAATAACAAAAACTAGAAAATATATTCATCATAAATGCTCATATTCTCCTTTCTAGCCACAACAAGAGGGAGCAACATTTACTACATGTTGGGGATTTCATTACACACTTGTTTTCACAGACTTCCAGGGGTCAATAACTAGAAAAAATAATAATAAAACTACCAAAAAATACTTATCATCTACCATGTTCCAGGCATAGTGCAATAGTCTACAAATACAGTGGGTAACAGATACAGCTCCGGGGCCAGCATTGTGGTATAGTAAGTTAAACCATTGCCAATGGCATCCCATATGGGCACCAAATCAAATTCTAGCTGCTCCACTTCTGATCCAGCTCCCTGCTAATGTGCCTGGAAAAGCAGCAGGGGAAGACCCTGTACCCATGTGGAAGATCTGGAAGAAGCTCCTGGTTTCAGCCTGGCCCAACCCTGGTCACTGTAGTCATTAGGAGAGTGAACCAGTGGATGGAAGACTGCTCTCTGTCTCTCCTTTTCTCTCTTTTTAACCCTGCTTTTCAAATAAAACAAACCTACAGCTCCAGCCCTAAAGCTTCATAGTACTTCAGGATCTAGAGTATACAAGTTATACTTAGCTTTTTTTTATAACAGTACAATAGACTGCATTTCCTGACATGACATTTCTGACATGAAACCATAAATATGCTTTTAAACAAAGTATCAATAATTTACAGTCTCCAATAATAAGAAACAAGTATGTATTAGGCAATTTTCTGCAAAAGAATGTGCAACATGCAAAGCAGCAGAAAATGGCTCAAGTACTTAGGACCCTGTCACCCACATGGGAAACCCTGACTCCTGGCTTTGGCCTGGCCTAGCCCTGACTGTTGCAGTCCCGAGAAGAGTGAACTAGCAGATGGAAGACCTCTGTATCTTTGTGTTACTCTTTCAACTAAAACAAAATAAGTAAACAAAATTTAAACCAAGGGAGGTATGCCTTACTTACTCATGTGGGACTTTATGTTACCATCCAGTCAGAACGGTCATAATTATGAGGTAACTGCATTAATAGTAATACAATTTACAAAACTAGGAGAGAGCCATTCTATTCCACTCCAAACCTCTTTTGGAATATTGTGTTCACTCCTGAGCTCCCTCTTTGAGATGCATCATTAACATATAAATACATCCACCAGAAAAAAAAAAAAAGGAAAAGAAAAACCTGAGTTACAAAAGTGGTAAAAATACCTGGTATACCAGGGCTTGGATAACAAAATTTAATGTAGAAGCAGGTGTTTGACATGGTGGCTAACACTCCACTTGGGATGCCTGTATCCCACATCAGAGTGCTTGAGTTCAAGTCCAAGCTCTGTTCTTGATTTTAAAAAAGCTTCCTGCTAATACACACACTGGGAGGTAGCAAGTGATAGCCAAAGTTCTTACATCCCTGCCAACCACCAAGACCTGGATTGAGTTCCCAGCTCCCAGCTTCAGCCTAACCAGCCCCAGCTGTTTATAGGCATTTGAGGAGTGAACAAGCAGATGGGAGTTAATGTCTGTCTCTCTGTCTGTCTGTCTCTCTCAAACGCACACACACTTCTTCCTTCTCCCTCCATATTCTAAATAAATAATCTTTTAAATAAATAACCTTTTAAAAAATGTAAAGGTGGGGGCCGGCGCCGTGGCTCAATAGGCTAATCCTCCACCTTGCGGCGCCGGCACACGGGGTTCTAGTCCCGGTCGGGGCGCCGGATTCTGTCCCGGTTGCCCCTCTTCCAGGCCAGCTCTCTGCTATGGCCAGGGAGTGCAGTGGAGGATGGCCCAGGTGCTTGGGCCCTGCACCCCATGGGAGACCAGGAAAAGCACCTGGCTCCTGGCTCCTGCCATCGGATCAGCGCGGTGCGCCGGCTGCAGCGGCGGCCATTGGAGGGTGAACCAACGGCAAAGGAAGACCTTTCTCTCTCTGTCTCTCTCTCTCACTGTCCACTCTGCCTGTCAAAAAAAAAAAAAAAAAAAGTAAAGGTGGGGCAGGCATCTGTAGCCCAGCAGGTTATGCCATCCTTTACAGTGTCTACATCTAATATCTGAGTGCCAGCTCCAGTCTCGACTACTCCACTTACGATCCAGTTTCCTGGGCCAGCCTGACTGCTGCAGCCATTTGGAGAGTGAACTAGCAGATAGAATGGAAGATATATTCATTCTTTTTTTCTTTCTCTCTCTCTCTCTGTCAGGCTGCCTTTCAAGTAAATGAAAAAAAAAAAAACAATAAAAAAAAACTTGATGGTAACATAGTTGCCTTCATGCAGGGCAGGGGAGCTATCGGGAGAAATTCTGTATAGGTATAGAGTAAATCAATAGATTATAAAGAGGTAAAATTTATGAGATTAATTAACTACCTACAAAGTAATGATCTTCTAATTACCAAAGATGTCCCAGCAAAAGTTGGATATAAGAAAAGATACAGGCCGGCACCGCGGCTCACTAGGCTAATCCTCCGCCTTGCAGCGCCGGCACACTGGGTTCTAGTCCCGGTTGGGGCGCCGGATTCTGTCCCGGTTGCCCCTCTTCCAGGCCAGCTCTCTGCTGTGGCCAGGGAGTGCAGTGGAGGATGGCCCAAGTCCTTGGGCCCTGCACCCCATGGGAGACCAGGATAAGTACCTGGCTCCTGCCATCAGATCAGCGCGGTGCGCCGGCTGTAGCGCGCTGGCAGCGGCAGCCATTGCAGGGTGAACCAACGGCAAAAGGAAGACCTTTCTCTCTGTCTCTCTCTCTCACTGTCCACTCTGCCTGTCAAAAAATAAATTAAAAGTAAAAAAAAAAAAAAAAAGATACATAGAGGATTTTAGGCATGATTTTTTGCTACCAGATTTGCATAGTTTTTACCCACTACCTGATACCTAATCATATCCTGCTTTTTGATATAATCTAATATAGACTATTATATGAATGTATCTATTTTAAGCACTAGAACTAAGTTCTACATTTCTCTATTGTTATTTTGTACTGTAATTACTATGAGAATTTTTAAAGTATCAACCCAATCAATTTTTATCACCTCTCTAAATCTTATTTACCTATTCTTATATATAGTAGGCATTCCACATGCTCAAGTTCATCCAACCACATATGAAAATATTTTTAATTTTTTACTAAACATATACAGAATTTTTTTCTTGTCGTTATCCCTTTAAAAATACAGTATAACAGCTATTTACATAACACCTACATTATGCTGGGTATTATAAGCAATCAAGAAATGATTTAAACTATACAAGTTGATGGCACTGGTTGAATACAAATGTCATTCATATAAGGGACATGAGCATCCTCAGACTTTGGTACCCATGGGGGATCCTGGAATCAATACCCCACAAAGGAGGCTTGCGCTGTGGCATAGTAGGTTAATCCTCCACCTGTGACACCAGCATTCCATATGAGTGCCAGTTCAAGTCCCGGCTGCTCCTCTTCCGATCCAGCTCTCTTATATGGCCTGGGAGAACAGTAGAGGATGATCCAAGCACTTGGACCCCTACAGCCATGTGAGAGACTTCGAGGAAGCTCCTGGCTCCTAGCTTCAGATCAGCTCAGCTCCAGCCTTTGCGGTCATTTGGGGAGTTAACCAGCACATGCAAGACCTCTCTCTCTGTATCTCCCTCTCACTGCCTGTAATTCTACCTCTCAAACAAATAAAATCTTAAAAAAAACACACTTCTAAAAAAAAAATCCCACAAAGATCAAGGAACAACTATATAATGCCTAGAACAGAAAATATAGCCAATAATATTTTGTCAAGTAAATGAAAATATGAAGACAATTATCACAAAATGAGGCCATTTAAATATTTATCAAACAAATGAATGTCTGTTTTGCTCTCAGTACATACTGATTTAAAGCAGTAAGGATCTTTGTTTAAGATTGATTTATTTATTCATTTGAAAGAAAGCACTGAATGGAGAAAGGAGGGGTGGGGGGAGATAGAAATCTTCCATCCAATGGTTCACTCCCCAAATGGCTGCCACAGTCTGGGCCAATCCAAAGTCACGAGCCAGAAGCCTCTTCTGGGTCTCCCACGTGGGTGCAGAGGCCCAAGGACTTGGGCCATTTTCCACTGCTTTCCCAGGTGCATTAGCAGGAACCAGAAAGTAGAGTAGCTGGGACTCCAACTGGCACCCATCTGTTATGCCAACTCTGCAGACAGCAGCTTAACCTGCTATGCCACAGCACTGGCCCCAGCAGTAAGAATTTAAAACACTGCTTTTATTACAAACTATCACTGGTACTACCAAAATCCCTTATATACCAAATAGCATTTGTCACAATAACAACCATAAAAGAGATATTTCCGAATAAATACCTTGTTGGGCAAGCTCCAACCATCCTACCTGGATTACTATGGCAATTGTGGGAAGCAACTAAAAGCAACTCTACAGTTCCATCTTTTACCCATGGGTAACAAATAGCAACTGCAGATCTCCCTTGGCCAGCAAGGAGTTCCTTGAAGCTACTTTCATGAAGGCCTCCTAAAAACTTGGTAAAAAAGCACACAGTACTGTGTTCTAGGGACAGCTAGTAAGTCACCAGTGCCCTTTCATCAAAGGATAACACTGTATCCATATTAACTCAGGGCACCTTCAGGATCCATCCACTGGAAATACCAAGCTCTACTATAAAGACACACATACTTACACAATGCACAAAATAAAGAAAAACCCTTCTGATAGACATGTTGTTGGAAAAAGAAGTGGCTGTTTCTTAGCATATAATATTTTTATCTTGGCAAGTTAAATTATACTTGGGTTATGGGTGGGATTTATGACCTAACAAAATCTTTAATCCTAATAATAAAAAACATACTTCTTTTGGCATAACCCACATTTTAACTTTATTCTCCACATATGTGTAAGTGGGTAAACTAATACCTTATGCAGAATTTCTCCATTCTTTTTTTAGATTAATTTCATTTCATTTAATAGGCAGAGTTGCAGAGACAGAGAGGGAGAGACAGAGAAAGATCTTCCATTCACTAGTTCCCTCCCCAAATGGCCACAACGAAAACCGGAAGCCAGGAGCTTCCTCTAGTCTCCCACATGGGTGCGGGGGCCCAAGCATTGTGGGCCATCTTTCCACTGCTTTCCAGACACATAAGCAGAGAGCTAGATCAGAAGTGGAGCAGCCAGGACTCGAACTAGCACCTGTATGTCATGCTAGTATTGCAGGCGGCAGCTTTACCCACTACACTCCAATGACTGCCCTTCTCCATTCTTAAAATAAGCTATATTTAAGCACTATCTCATGCTGTTCTATTCATACAATAAAGGTAGAATAAAAAATAAAGTCATTGCAAAAACAGACTGTATCAATGCACACAGAAAATGATACATCACTTAACTGAGCTTTTCTTTCTGTTTAACATATATTTTACACCATTTTAGGTTTCTAACTTTGTTAAAAAATTGTTTTTTAAAGAAGACAAATGGTATTAGCATCTCTTTGCCAAACTAATACCTGCCTTCAATTATCGACATTTATTATATGAAATTTATTCCTTAAGGTTGTCTTTTATATTGCTTTTGACACCTGCTAGTTTTGAAAGACACTAGTACACCCCTTAAGTTTTCCAGTGACAGCAAACACAAGTACAATCTTAGCAATCTTTTGACAAAATGTTATAATTACAAAGCAATAGGGGCCGGCACTGTGGGACAGTGGGTTAAAGCCCCAGCCTTGTGGGCACTGGTTTGAGACCCAGCTGCTCCACTTCCGGTCCAGCTCTCTGCTATGGCCTGGGAAAGCAGTAGAAGATGGCCCAAGTCCTTGGGCCCCTGCACCCACATTGGGAGACCCCGAGGAAGCTCCTGGCTCCTGGCTTCGGATTGGTGCAGCTCTGGCCATTGCAGCCAACTGGGAATAGAAGACATTTCTCTCTCTCTCTCTCTCTCTCTCTCTCTCTCTGCCTCTCCTTCTCTCTCTGTGTAACTCTTACTTTCAAGTAAATAAAACAAATCTTATTAAAAAAAACTGATAGTACTCCCAGAAAAATGAGGCAAAAATGACTTAGCAATGGAGCCAGTGTTATGGCTCGGCGGATTAAGTCACCATCTGCAATGCCAGCATCCCATTTGATCACAGTTCAAATCCTGACTGTTCCACTTCTCATCCAGCTCCCTGCAGGTACACATGGAAAGCCAGTGGAAGATGGCCTAAGGACTTCCCACCACCCATTTGAGAGATGTGGATAAAACTCTTGGCTCCTGACTTCAGCCTAGCCCAGCCCCAGTAGTTGTAGCCATTTGGGAAGTGAACTAGCAGATGAAAGATCTCTCTCTCTGTTTTTCCTTTTCTATATGTAACTCTGCCTTTTGAATAAACATAAAACTGTTTTTAAAAAAATTATTTAGCATTAATACAGACTTAAGTAACATAATATTTTATAGACATTGATAAATTAGAAAAATGAATTTTTGAAAATACTAGTAACAAGAACACTTGGCTAGAGTACTAAATAATCCATAGTCATCACTGCCACACAATTTCAAGATAAACCCATTTTTTTCTTCTTAATCATTCTTTCTGAATCTTGGTCATTCCATGAAAACTAGAAAACCTTGACTACTCATTCTTTTTGTGTTCCACAAAGCTACAATAAGATAAAAGAATCAAAAAATATCATAATGCAGTTTAATTTGTTTCTTAAAAGACAAGATAATAAAGTGCAGTACTATCAATTTTTTCCACTACTGTATCATAACAATAGAAAAAGGGAAATGTGTTCCCCCACTAGAGTAGGGGAGAAAACAATCAAAAGAGAAGTAAGCTATAGCTTTCTTTAAAATATGATTTTCTAATTCAAATTAATGCAAATTTTACATAACTGCTTTCTAATGTTTTTCTAAACCACATATTTCTTTTTACCTATTCTAGAAAATTAAACATATATATTCCATAGCTTTGAGTATTGTTTAACATACCCTTTTGAGAAATGTAAACATAAGATCCATTACTTCATAGTCAAACAGATCTGAGTTCCAATTCTAGCCTTGCACCTCATTATTTTTATTAAATAATTATTTAATCTTTTTTTCATTTTGCAGTATTTACACCAATCCCAACTTCTCATAGTAAATGGAAATAATGGCTACCTCAGATTAGATGAAGAATACCAATTAGATAAGACAAAGCAGATAAAATATTTATCACAGAGCCCAGAAGAAAGAAAATGGTCAGAAAAAAAAAAAAAAAAAGAAAGAACAAAGCAGCTGATGTCTCACCCAACTTAGTCTGTTACAATTTCTTTTTTTTTTCTTTTTTTTCTTTTTTGACAGGCAGAGTGGACAGTGAGAGAGAGAGACAGAGAGAAAGGTCTTCCTTTGCCATTGGTTCACCCTCCAATGGCCGCCGCCGTGGCCGGCGCACTGAGGCCAGCACACCGCGCTGATCTGATGGCAGGAGCCAGGTACTTATCCTGGTCTCCCATGGAGTGCAGGGCCCAAGGACTTGGGCCATCCTCCACTGCACTCCCTGGCCACAGCAGAGAGCTGGCCTGGAAGAGGGGCAACCGGGACAGAATCCGGCGCCCTGACCGGGACTAGAACCCAGTGTGCCGGCGCCGCAAGGTGGAGGATTAGCCTAGTGAGCCGCGGCGCCAGCCCAGTCTGTTACAATTTCATAGATGCTGGAAGACACTAGATTCCTGGGTCAAGAATAAAATATTTTTTATTGCTCACAACTATAACAGTAACCAGAGTACAGGCATTTTTTTCACATCAGCTCCTATGACCATTACCAGTAGGGGTGGGGTAGGCCCATAGGGTGCCAGGTGATATCTGCACACACAGTAGGCTGCATTACAGGAGAGAAACCCTGAGCCTAGGAAATATGAATCTTATAATGGACATTAAGTGTTGCTCCTTTGCTGTTGGAGATACTATGGGCTGGGGGGTCTTCAAAAAATTCATTGAAATGCATATTATGAAAAAAAACCTATGCAGAGATTTCAACCTTTTTGGCCATGTCTGAACAGAGTCTAGACTGAGACACTAAGAAGAATAAAACATCAGTTAAGGGGGAAAAAAAATCACAGCAACATGAATTCTGCTAAAACTAAAGCAACAACAAACATCAAATTGATGATGAACTTTGGCAGAAAAGTGGAATCACTGGTGCTTCGGGAAAAGTTTCTGGGGACAATGCCCCTGGAAATCAACAGTTTACAAATGGACGGGTTGCCCCACCCAAAGAATTATTAATTTGTTTATTTATATGTAAGAAAAACTGATAAAGAGAGAAGAGACAGAGACAGAGAGATCTCCCATTCACTGGATGACTCCACAAATGCCCACAGTTAGGCCAGGCAGAAGCCAGGAGCCAGAAACTCCATCTAAGTCTCCCTTATGAGTAACAGAAACACAAGTACTTGAGCCAACTGCTGTCTCACAGACACATTACCAGGAAACTGGATCAGAAGCACAGAGTAGTCAGGGTTCAAACCAGGCATTTGATGTGAGCATCCCAAGAGGTAGCTTAACTGGCTGTGCCACATACTCATGCCTGGACAGCTCACTTTAACAAGGGGTAAGACATCATTGAAGAGGAATCCCACAGTGGCAGATTATCCACACCAATTTCCAAGGAAAAAAAAAAGTAATCTTGCTTGTGCCCTAATTGAACACGATTGATGATTAACAGCATAAACAATAGCCAACATCAAGGACATTTCAACTGGTTCAGCTTACATAATTCTCACTGAAACATTAAAGTGGAGAAGATTTCCTACCCAATGGGTACCAAAACTGTTGTGCCCAGATCAGCTGCAGACAAAAGTCCACCTCTTAATGGAAATTTGAAACAATTAAGATAAAGATCCTGAAATAGTTCTTCCAAAAATTGTAACAGGAAATGAAACATGACTTTACCAGTTTGATCCTGAAGATAAAGTACAAAGTAATGGCTACCAAGAAATGGAAGTAGTATAGTCCAAGCAAAAACAGACCTACCAAGAGCAAAGGTCACGGCAACAGTTTTTTGTTATGCTCAAGCATTTTGACTGGTGACTTTCTAGAGGACCAAAGAATGAAACACCTCATTAGCACAATGTTTTAAGAAAATCAGCCAAAACATAGGCAGAAAAATGCCCAGAAAAGTTAAGAGTCCTTCTCCAACAGAACAATGTTTCTGCTCATTCCTCTCATCCAACAAAATAATTTTCTAAGAGTTTCAATAGGAAATCATGAGGCATCCATCGTACAGTACTTTTTGTAGCCTTCTGGCTTCTGTTTGCTAATCATAAAAATATCTTTATGGGGCTAGCACTGTAGTACACAGAAGGTAGAGCCACCACCTGCAATGCCAGCATTCCATATGAGTCCCAGCTACTCCACTTCCAATCCAGCTCTCTGCTATGGCCTGAGAAAGCAACAGAAGATGGCCCAAGTCCTTGGGCCTCTGCACCCACAGCAGGGACCCAGAGGAAGCTCCTGGCTCCTGGCTTCAGATCGGCCCAGTTCTGGCCGTTGCAGCCATTTGGGGAGTGAACCAGCAGATGGAAGAATCTCAATCTCTTTCAATCTCTCTCTCTCTCTGCCTCTCTGCCTCGCTGTAACTCTGCCTTTCAAATAAATAAATAAATCTTTAAAAACAAATCTTTACAGGGCACCCAATTTTCTTCAGTTAATAATGTAAAAAAAGATCGCATTAACATGCTGAAATTCTCAAAACCCTCAGTTATTTAGAGTTGGACTAAATGACTTCTATCATAACTTATAAAAGTGTCTTAACTTGATAAAGCTTACACCGAAGTTTTTATTTTTCTTATTTTTAATCTTTTAATTCAATTTCCCACTGCCTTTCTGAAGTTCCTTAGTATCTTCATTTTCCAGGCTCTAAGCAACCTACCTTTTTGGTCTGGAAGGACATGCCAAATAGGCTGGACACCATGAAACATTCTTCAAATATGGTCTGGGGCCAGCGCCGCAGCTCACTAGGATAATCCTCCGCCTGCGGCACCAGTACCCCGGGTTCTAGTCTCGGTTGGGGCACCGGATTCTGTCCCAGTTGCTCCTCTTCCAGTCCAGATCTCTGCTGTGGCCCAGGAGTGCAGTGGAGGATGGCCCAGGTCCTTGGGCCCTGCACCCACATGGGAGACCAGGAGGAAGCACCTGGCTTCTGGCTTCGGATCGGCGCAGCGCACCAGCCGCAACACACCAGCTGTAGCAGCCACTTTGGGGGTGAACCACCAGAAAAAGGAAGACCTTTCTCTCTGTCACTCTCTCTCACTGTCTAACTCTGCCTGTCCAAAAAAAAAAAAAAAAAAAAAAAAAAAAAAAAAAAAAGGTCTGGAACAATCAGTGCCACTATTCACTATTCATAAGATGTGCAGAAATGTAACAGACAAGACACAGACAAAACTGTATTCTGATAACATCAACTCTTCATCTCTAATCATTTTGGCTACTGATGAAATTTCTCAAGAGTATGCCAAATGACATATGTCTGGCCTCTAAATCTATTCAATCTGTCCTAATATATCATTTAATTAAGATTACTATCACTAAGATTCCAAGTAGCAGGATGAGGTCAACCTTCAGAACGTATTTCAACCACATTCCCTGGGAACCTACATCCAAATAAGATAAAGAAATCCCTAAAACCATCATGGTCTACCTGAGAAAGCCAGGTGGCTATCTCTTAAATTTCTATATTGAACTTTCCACTTCACCCAAGGCATTATTCCAGGAACAATGGAATTTCCTTAGTCCATAAGAAAAAATTTCAAGCAATGTTATCATCCACAAAATTCTAGAGGTGGGTGTTTGGTGCCACAGTTAAATCACCTCTTGGAATGTCCACATGCTCTATCCTATGTGAGGGTATCTTCTGATCCAGTTTCCTGCTAATGCTCACCCTCAGAGGCAGCAGATATAGCTCAAGTACCTGGCCCAGTCACATGTGGGAAACACAGGTTGAGGTCCAAGCTCTTGACTTCAGCCTAGGCCAGGACTGACCTCTGTAGGCATTTACAGAATGAATCATCAGATGGAAGAACTCTCTTCATCTCTCTCCTCCTCTTTCCCTCTCTCTTATTGCCTTCCAAATAAATAGGAGGGAAAAACACTATAGTCAATGAATTGAAGGCTTAATGCTTTCAAGGGCCAACTTGGTGCTGTCAATTACTTCAGACAAAAATAATCAGAGAACATGGGTCCAGCACTGTGGCATAGCGGGTAAAGCTGCCACCTGCAGTGCCAGTTCGAGTCCCAGCTGCTCCACTTCCTATCCAGCTCTCTGTTATGGCCTGGGAAAGCAGTGGAAGATGACCCAAGTCCTTGGGCCCCTGTACCCAGGTGGGACACCAGAAAGAAGTTGCTAGCTCCTGGCTTCAGATCAGCACAACTCCAGCCATTGTGGCCATCTGGAGGGTGAACTAGCGGATGGAAGACCTCACTCTCTCTTTCTCTTTCTCTCTCTCTCTCCCTCCCTCCCTCTTTCTCCCCTCCTCTGTAACTCTGCCTTTCAAACAAATAAATCAAAAAATCAGAGAACAATTTTCAACCACCTAGACTAACTGAATGACTCCTCTCATGGTTCAATCTGTCCCATTTTTGCACAGGCCAAAAACCAGGTGGCCATCATCTGTCCCACAAAATCTGAGTGAAGGCTAGGAGTCAGGAATAAGGAAAGATATCAAGATACATGCTGACAGATATTTTGCATGGAAGGTACTGAAGCTAGCACCAACTCCTGCTGCTTCCAAGAGGCTTCTCTGTAAGTTAAAAGGAATGACAAATCAGAGTCATCTAATGGAGAAAAGGCAAACACAGCAATCAGTCAAATTTAATGTGACTGCAACAATTTGGAAGACCTACATCAAGGCATTTTCCTTCATGAGAAAGGCTTCAAGGATGATTTTGGGAGCGGGCGTTGTGGTGCAGCAGGTAAAAATCACAGTTTGGGTTTCCCTCATTCCCTACTGGAGAGCTAGTTTAAGTCCCAGCACCTCCACTTCCAACCCAGGTTCTGGGAGTAGGTGGATTTTGGCTCAAGTGCTTGGGCCCCTGCGACCCACATGGAAGTCCAAGATGGAGTTCTAGGCTCCTGATTTCAGCCTGGCCCAGCCCTTCTCTCACTATTAGGTATAAAAATAAATAATAAAAGATGATTCTAAAGAAAGAAAATATTAATGTCTTTCCTCCCCCAAAACTGCTAGGTGTCCAAGGTTTTCTCAGTGTCAAGATTATTGCTCTCAACCCACTGTCACAATATCCCTATGTTCCATTCCAGGAGCTGTTAACTGCCTTTTTTTCTAGTTATTTCTTACACCTGGATGCTGCAACGGGCGATGTGAGGTGCAAAAGGATCAAAGGAATTTTAATTATAATTTTTTATTACTTTCTTATTAATTTGAGAGACAGAGAGACAGACAGAGCTCCCATCCACTGGTTTGCTCCCCAAATGCCACCAACCAATCACCTATGGCTGAGGCCAAAACCAGGAGCCAGGAACTCAATTCAAGTCTCCCAACCAATTACTTGAGCCATCACCTGCTGCCTCCCAAAGTCTGCATTAGCAGGAAGCTCAAGTTAGGAGCTAGAGCCAAGAACTGAAGTCAGACACTCTGATACAAGACACAAGCATCCAAACCACTAAGCTAAACATTCACCCTCGACAAGAGAATTTCTATAAAGTCTACAGAAACCTATTATTGAGACTGGTGCTGTGGCGTAGCAGGTAAAGTGCCACCTGTGGTACCAGCATTCTATTTGGGTGCCAGTTCAACTCACAGCTGTTCCACTTCCAATCCAGCTCCTTCCTAATGCACTTGGGAAAGCAGAGAAAGATAGCCCAAGTACTTGGGCCCCTGTACCCACATGGGAGACCCGGAAAATGTTCCTGGCTCCTGGCTTCAGATCAGCCCAGCTCCAGCCATTGCAGCTATCTGCGGAGGGAACCAGCAGATGGAAGATCGATCTCTCTGTCTCTGTGTCTCTGCCTGTCTTTCTCTTTCTCTCTCTCTGCCTTTCAAATAAATAAATAAATCCTTAAAAAAAAATTATGGCCCCCAGGCCCACATGTGCCACCCTGGGTGACTCAGCAAGCAGTATACCCGACCAAATGGTCATTATCCTGCTTATCTAGTACCTTATTAATCCAACAAGTAAATCCACATATCAAACAAGAAATAATCCTAACTGCCACATAAGAAAATGTAAAGCAACAAAGCTAGCCATGGGGTAACTGTTGGGGGAAAAAAGAAACATCATGCCCAAAAACTGTCATGGTAGAATCCTGAATTTTCCAAAACAGGGCTATACAACCCTGCAATAACTTGGACCTACCTTACTCATCACTACCAAGGAATTTGACAAGATGAGAAGATCACTGCTGGGGAACAGCTATGTTCATGAACAATCCTTTACTAAGGTACATGGACCAGAAGGAAGTAAAAGTGAGAAATTTGAGTCAATTTTTGGAAAAGCTATTGCAACACTCAACATTCATCCACATGAATGCCTTCAGGTTGCAGGGAGTACAGAAGGTCCATCAAATACCTGATTGTCAACTCAATGTTGAAAGGATTTTGCAATAACAGGTGCATGCATCATTGTCAGGCTTCAAACAGTCCAGAAAGTCAAATGTATAATACAAACTAGTTTCTAGGACTACATAATGTGCCCAAAGTCAGGTGACTGACCTAGAATAGCAACATTACAAACAGAAAAAGTGTAAACAACAGTGACACAACACGGACAGCCCTAAGAGAAAGATCAAAGATCTAATGTACTAGATCTGCCAGGTGCAGGTAAGAACCAGGCCCCATGCAACTAGGTTCTCTCATCATGTGACAAGTCAACTTTTGGCAGGGATCAGAAGTCTGGCATATTATGGTACCCTCTGTGTCAAAAACACAGAGTCTTACTTTGTGCACAGTTTATGATGGTTGATGTGTGCTGTTACAGCTGATACAATGAATACATGCAACAAAGGTAGCTTTTGGCAGTGTAGACTCAATTAGAAAATGAGCCCTACATGAATGATCCAGGTGGTTTGATCAGCAGCTAAAAACTGCTTTCATTGTACACAGCTTTAAAGAGAGTTTTCTTTAATCCGCCTGTCTACAGTTTTCCAAGTGGGAGACCAAACAGCTAGGCAATTAGTAAGACAAGGATCAATAAAAATATAGTAAGTTTCATTAAGGAGAGTTACCACCCAGAGCTTTAAGAACAGCCTTCAGTTCTAACCAACGAACAGAGCAATAATATCCATTATCAGTTGGTAAAGCTGGAGCAGGGAATGAACCGTCCCAAAAGCTGAGCGGAAACAATCAGTTTTCAGCTTGACTAAACCATCAGCAAACAAGGCCCAGTTTTAGAGTAAAACTTCTGTGAACTGAGGGCCCCACTGAACCAGTGGTTCACTTCAGACACTAAAGTAGAGGATAAAGCTTCCTCCAAAGAAGCTGAGCCATAAGATATTATGTAACCCATCTCTCAGACAAAACAAGTTCTAATAACTTCACTTTCTGCTCCAGAAAGTGCAAAACTGCCTCCTTTCATACTCAGGGAAGGTATATACACATCTGTAACTGCCATCTAACAGAGGGTAGAACCACCCTGCTAGATGAATGCATCTTACTCAGTACACTGGAAGGACTCTGAAGCCGACTTCCAAACTGGTAAGAAAAAATCCACCCTCCTTCTGAAGGACAGTTAGCAGCAACCACAGGAATATTCTTGCAGTCATCTTCAAACCTACTTCCTGGGATTCACCTCTCCAGTCCTCCTCAGTTAACAGGCAGTAAAGAACAACTTAACAATTTGGTAAACATGTTTCTGCCAATTACCACAGACTTCCAAAACTTTTAATTAACCTTTCTTCTTACACGAAGTCATGTGTTTATCAATAAGTCATCCTTGTTGCCAAAACTGTCGAGAACTGTGGATGATCTAAGATTCACCCTTTTGCAACCAGATAACTGAACGTGCAAAGGTTCGTGGGTTTTGGCAAAACACTGATCCCCCCAAGTCAGAGAGACAATGAATTTTATGATTCACAGAAATAATAAGCAGTCGGGGTACCAGAATTTACCTGTACTGATTGATTCTCCAGTCCCATTTCCCACAGGGCAATGCAAAGTAGGCCAACACATGCACATACAGTAGACTACATTACAGAAAGGCAACTCAGAGCCTAAAGGATCCAATCTTTTAGAGTAGAAAATACATATGCCTACCCTGATCTCCAGAAGGAGATATAAGCCTGTTCATTAAATGTACATCATTGAAAAGATAATAGAAACAAAGGCAGTCAGAGCTTCTACTCACAAGAAACACAGAAACTATGGAGAACTATATCACTATATCACAACACAGGATCACTTCAAAGGTTACATGTTAAGAGTTTCACATATTATCAGTCACATCCAAAGCAAACAAAAAGCTTTTAGTCAATTGCATTATTCTTCCTCTATTAGACTTGAAATAAGACTGCTGATTGGGGCCAGCACTCTGGTGTAATGGTAAAGCTGCCGCCTGCAGTGCCAGCATCCCATATGGGCACCAGTTTGGGCCCCAGCTGCTTCAATTCCGATCCAGCTCCCTGCTATGGTCTGGGAAAGCAGCAGAAGATTGCCCAAGTCCTTGGGCCCTTGCACCCACGTGGGAGACCTGGAAGAAGCTCCTGGCTCCTGGCTTCGGATCAGCACAGCTCCGGCCATTGCAGCCATCTGGGGAGCAAACCAGTGGATGGAAGACCTCTCTCTCTCTCTGCCTCTCTGTAATTTGCCTTTCAAATAAATAAATCTTCAAAAAAAAAAAAAAAAAAAAAAAAAAGAGCTGATCAGTCTCCACGTCACTTTAACTAGATGCCAAAGGATACACCTAAAACTTACTTTAGAAAACAGGTTCGACCACTACATTCCCTTGAGGGAAAATAGGGAAGAAAGCTGGGAGAGCACAAGAGAAGAAGTTTTCCTCTCATTAACACTCCTCAATTAAATAGTTTAATCACCCAAGGAATTAGGGTGAACTGAAAGAAAAGAAAAAAAAGGGACTCAAGCCTAACTCAAAAGCCAGCAATGGTACACACAGCCTGAAAACTCTTCCGGCTTCCTTTACCACAACTTGACATCTCATCCTTTATATCTCAATTATTCCTCTATCACCACAAGTAAGTATGAAGACAGGCCCAATCACTCTGCATTAATTCTGCCACACTTCCTTTTGAAATTATCTCGATCTCACTTTAAAGTTAATGACAAGTGATTTAACATAATGAACGATTTTGAAATTAATACGTCTTAAAGTTTGAGAGTGAAACTGTAATCAGAAAGAGTGACTGACACAGCAATTCAATAAAGGCATTCAAATCTTAAAAAGTTCTTGGGCCGGCGCCGCGGCTCACTAGGCTAATCATCCGCAAGGTGCGCCGGCACACCAGGTTCTAGTCCCGGTCGGGGCGCCGGATTCTGTCCCGGTTGCCCCTCTTCCAGGCCAGCTCTCTGCTGTGGCCAGGGAGTGCAGTGGAAGATGGCCCAAGTCCTTGGGCCCTGCACCCCATGGGAGACCAGGAGAAGCACCTGGCTCCTGCCTTCGGATCAGCGTGGTGCGTCGGCTGCGGCAGCCATTGGAGGGTGAACCAACGGCAAAAGAAGACCTTTCTCTCCGTCTCTCTCTCACTGTCCACTCTGCCTGTCAAAAAAAAAAAAAAAAGTTCTTGGCCTCAAGCCCTGTTATTTGCCACATTACCCAACTGAGCTCTTCTATATAAGATAAAATGGAGGCAAGGTGTTTTTGTTTTTGTTTTTTTATCAATAGTTTTTTTCCTTTTTATTGTGAGTAGTACTTGTATACCACTGGGAAAGTTCTTTTTTTTTTTTTTTTTTTTTGACAGGCAGAGTTAGTGAGAGAGAGTGACAGAGAGAAAGGTCTTCCTTTCCATTGGTTCACCCCCCAAATGGCTGCTACGGCTGGCGCGCTGCCCCAATCCGAAGCCAGGAGCCAGGTGCTTCCTCCTGGTCTCCCATGCGGCTGCAGGGTCCAAGCACCTGGGCCATCTTTCACTGCCTTCCCAGGCCACAGCAGAGGGCTGGACTGGAGAGGAGCAACCGGGACAGACTCCAGCACCCCAACCAGGACTAGAACCCGGGGTGCTGGCACCGCAGGCGGAGGATTAGCCAAATGAGCTGCCCCGGCCTTTGTTTTGTTTTCTTTTAAAGATTTATTTATTTGAAAGGCAGAGGCAGAAAGAGAAGCGGGGGGGGGGTCTTCCATCCACTGGTTCACTCGCCAATTGGCACAACAGCAGGAGCTGCACCAATCCAAAACCAGGAGCCAGGAGCTTCTTCCAGGTCTCCCACATGGGTACAGGGGCCCCAGGAATTGGGCCATCTTCCACTGCTTTCTCAAGCCATAGCAGAGAGCTGGATCAGAAGTGGAGCAATTGGGCCTCCAAACAGCACTCACATGGGATGCTGGCACTGCAGGCAGCAGCTTTAACCACTATGCCACAGCACCAGCCCAGGAAGATGTTTTGTATGTCTCTGTAAATGGATCACTTTAAGTTGTAATCTTCCAACAACACAACAACACAACATATCAAAACTTATGGAATACAGCAAAAGCAGTATTGAGAGGCAAATTTATAGCAATAGGTGCCTATATCAAGAAATTGGAAAGGTACCAAATAAATGAGCTTTCAGCGCACCTCAAGGACCTAGAAAAACTGCAGCAAACCAAACCCAAATCTAGTAGGAGAAGAGAAATAATTAAAGCCAGAGAAGAAATTAACAGGATTGAATCCAAAAAAACATTACAAAAAATCAGCCAAGCGAGAAGCTGGTTTTTTGAAAAAATAAACAAAATTGACACCCCATTGGCCCAACTAACTAAAAAAAGAAGAGAAAAGACCCAAATCAATAAAATCAGAGATGAAAAAGGAAACGTAACAACAGACACCACAGAAATAAAAAGAATCATCAGAAATTACTACAAGGACCTGTATGCCAGCAAACAGGAAAACCTATCAGAAATGGATAGATTCCTGGACACATGCAATCTACCAAAATTGAACCATGAAGACATAGAAAACCTAAATAGACCCATAACTGAAACAGTAATTGAAACAGTAATAAAGGCCCTCCCAACAAAGAAAAGCCCAGGACCAGATGGATTCACTGCTGAATTCTACCAGACATTTAAAGAAGAACTAATCCCATTTCTTCTCAAACTATTCAGAACAATCGAAAAAGAGGGAATCCTCCCAAATTCTTTCTATGAAGCCAGCATCACCTTAATCCCTAAGCCAGAGAAAGATGCAGCACTGAAAGAAAATTACAGACCAATATCCCTGATGAACATAGACGCAAAAATCCTCAATAAAATTCTGGCCAATAGAGTACAACAACACATCAGGAAAATCATCCACCCAGACCAAGTGGGATTCATCCCTGATATGCAGGGATGGTTCAACATTCGCAAATCAATCAATGTGATTCACCACATTAACAGACTGCAAAAGAAAAACCATATGATTATCTCAATTGATGCAGAGAAAGCATTTGATAAAATTCAACACCCTTTCATGATGAAAACTCTAAGCAAATTGGGTATAGAAGGAACATTCCTCAATATAATCAAAGCAATTTATAAAAAACCCACAGCCAGCATCCTATTGAATGGGGAAAAGTTGGCAGCATTTCCACTGAAATCAGGCACCAGGCAGGGATGCCCACTCTCAACACTGCTATTTAACATAGTTCTGGAAGTTTTAGCCAGAGCCATCAGACAAGAAAAAGAAATCAAAGGAGTACAAATCAAGAAGGAAGAAGTCAAACTATCCCTCTTTGCAGACGATATGATTCTGTACTTAGAGGATCCAAAGAACTCTACTAAGAGACTATTGGAACTCATAGAGGAGTTTGGCAAAGTGGCAGGATATAAAATCAATGCACAAAAATCAACAGCCTTTGTATGCACAAGCAATGCCATGACTGAGAAAGAACTGCTAAGATCAATCCCATTCACAATAGCTACAAAAACAATCAAATACCTTGGAATAAACTTAACCAAGGACATTAAAGATCTCTACGATGAGAATTACAAAACCTTAAAGAAAGAAATAGAAGAGGATACCAAAAAATGGAAAAATCTTCCATGCTCATGGATTGGAAGAATCAACATCATCAAAATGTCCATTCTCCCAAAAGCAATTTATAGATTCAATGCAATCCCAATCAAGATACCAAAGACATTCTTCTCAGATCTGGAAAAAATGATGCTGAAATTCACATGGAGGCACAAGAGACCTCGAATAGCTAAAGCAATCTTGTACAACAAAAACAAAGCCGGAGGCATCACAATACCAGATTTCAGGACATACTACAAGGCAGTTGTAATCAAAACAGCATGGTACTGATACAGAAACAGATGGATAGACCAATGGAAGAAAATAGAAACACCAGAAATCAATCCAAACATCTACAGCCAACTTATATTTGATCAAGGATCTAAAACTAATTCCTGGAGCAAGGACAGTCTATTCAATAAATGGTGCTGGGAAAACTGGATTTCCACGTGCAGAAGCATGAAGCAAGACCCCTACCTTACACCTTACACAAAAATCCACTCAACGTGGATTAAAGACCTAAATCTACGTCCTGACACCATTAAGTTATTAGAGAACATTGGAGAAACCCTTCAAGATATTGGCACAGGCAAAGAATTTCTGGAAAAGACCCGGGAGGCACAGGCAGTCAAAGCCAAAATCAACTATTGGGATTGCATCAAATTGAGAAGTTTCTGTACTGCAAAAGAAACAGTCAGGAGAGTGAAGAGACAACCGACAGAATGGGAAAAAATATTTGCAAACTATGCAACAGATAAAGGGTTAATAACCAGAATCTACAAAGAGATCAAGAAACTCCACAAAAACAAAACCAACAATCCACTTAAGAGATGGGCCAAGGACTTCAATAGACATTTTTCAAAAGAGGAAATCCAAATGGCCAACAGACACATGAAAAAATGTCAAGGTCACTAGCAATCAGGGAAATGCAAATCAAAACCACAATGAGGTTTCACCTCACCCCAGTTAGAATGGCTCACATACAGAAATCTACCAACAACAGATGCTGGAGAGGATGTGGGGAAAAAGGGACACTAACCCACTGTTGGTGGGAATGCAAACTGGTCAAGTCACTATGGAAATCAGTCTGGAGATTCCTCAGAAACCTGAATATAACCCTACCGTTCGACCCAGCCATCCCACTCCTTGGAATTTACCCAAAGGAGTTTAAATTGACAAACAGAAAAGCGGTCTGCACCCTAATGTTTATTGCAGCACAATTCACAATAGCCAAGACCTGGAACCAACCTAAATGCCCATCAACGATAGACTGGATAAAGAAATTATGGGATATGTATTCTTTAGAATACTATACCGCAGTAAGAAACAATGAAATCCAGTCATTTGCAACAAAATGGAGGAATCTGGAACACATCATGCTGAGTGAAGTAAGCCAGTCCCAAAGGGACAAATACCATATGTTCTCCCTGATCGGTGACAACTGACTGAACACCAAAAAGGAAACCTCCTGAAGTGAAATGGACACTATGAGAAATGGTGACTTGATCAGCATAGCCCTGACTGCTAATGGACAACTTAATACATTATCCCTCTTAGTAGTTTTTTTGTCTGTTCTACTTAATATGACTGGTTTAATTCTGTAATTATCACACAGTTATTCTTAAGTGTTGAAAATTAACTGAAATGTGATCCCTGTTAAACATAAGAGTGGGAATAAGAGAGGGAAGAGATGTATAATTTGGGGCATGCTCGGGCTGACTTGCCCCAATTGGTAGAGTTGGAAACATACCAGGGGATTCCAGTTCAATCCCATCAAGGTGGCATGTACCAATGCCATCTCACTATTCCAAGTGATCAATTTCAGTTCACAATTGATCATAATGAAAGGACTAAGAGTCAAAGGGAGCACATAAACAAGTCTAGTACCTGCTAACACTAACCGATAGAATAAATAAAGGGGAGAGTGATCCAACATGGGAAGTGAGATACTCAGCAGACTCATAGAATGGCGGATGTCCTAAATAGCACTCTGGCCTCAGAATCAGCCCTAAAGGCACTCGGATCTGGCTGAAAAGCCCATGAGAGTATTTCAGGCATGGAAAGCCAAGACACTCTGGCAAAAAGATCTCTGTGAGTGAGATCCCAGTGGAAAGAACAGGTCTTCAAAGAGGGAGGTGCCTTTCTCTGAAGGGAGGAGAGAACCTCCACTTTGACTATGACCGTGTCTAAACAAGATAAGAGTTGGAGAACTCAAGGGGCTTCCATAGCCTTGGAAACTCATGACTGGTGCATAGGGAGATTACTGATGCCATAAACAGGAGTGTCAATTGGTAAAGTCAACAACAGGAGTCACTGTGCACTTACTCCTCATGTAGGATCTCTGTCCTTAATGTGCTGTACATTGAGGCTTAATGCTATAACGAGTACTCAAACAGTATATTTCACTTCGTGTTTCTATGGGGGTGCAAACGATTGAAATCTTTACTTAATGTACACTAAACTGATCTTCTGTAAAAAAAAAAAAAAAAGAAAAAAAAAAAGAAATTATCAATTCCCAACTTGACTCTCACTGGGATTAAACATGACAATAGGTCTGATCTGATTTCATCATCATTTAAAAAAAAATCATCTATTATTTTTCACTTTATGTTTCTGTGTGGGAGCAAACTGTTGAAATCCTTACTTAAGGTATACTAAGCTGATCTTCTGTATATTAAGATAATCGAAAATGAATCTTGATGTGAATGGAAGGGGAGAGGGAGTGGGAAAGGGGAGGGTTGTGGGTGGGAGGGACGGTATCGGGGCAGGGGAAGCCATTGTAATCCATGAGTCGTACTTTGGAAATTTATATTCATTAAATAAAAGATTAAAAAAAAAAAAAAGAATGAATCAAAAAAAAAAAAGTTGTAATCTTCAATTCAGCAGTTAAATTTTTATTCTCTCGATGACATTTTATTATTCCAAACCATGTCAACAATTGAAGCTTAAAATCACATAAAAATTTATAATTCTACTCTATTTGTACCAT
Source organism: Oryctolagus cuniculus (assembly GCF_964237555.1). Classification (NCBI taxonomy): domain Eukaryota; kingdom Metazoa; phylum Chordata; class Mammalia; order Lagomorpha; family Leporidae; genus Oryctolagus; species Oryctolagus cuniculus. The sequence goes on along the minus strand of NC_091438.1, from coordinate 121,953,923 downwards.
AACAACCCATACTAACAATATTTCTTCAATAAATATTCAATGAGCATCTCTTACTAGATAATATAGGAACAGTTAAGATCCAAGCAGTTGTTCTCCCAAAAGAGCTGACAGTAGGGAGAAGAAACATATAAACTGATCATTGGTAATCAAACTTAAGACTCAAAAGAAGAGAAATATGCACAAGATACATAAAAATAAAGTAGCCCAAACTAGGCAGATGAAAATCACTGATCTAGATCTGGGATCAGCAACCTTTCCTCTAAGGAGCAAGGTAAATATTTCGGGCTTTGCAGGACATGTAGTTAACTACTAAACTCTGCTACTACTGAGCATAAAATTAGTCAAAGACAACATGTAAATACATGCATGACTGTGTTCCAATACTTTATTTATAAAAAAAAAAAAGTGGCAGTTTAGCCCCCAAGCTATAGTTGCTGACCCCTCATCTATATCAATTATCTGCATTACAACTAAATATCCTGAGCTGCTACCAAAAGATCATTGTTTGGCCACTATCTGGCCTGATCTAGTCCAGTCTTCTGTTTACAGGTAGACAGGACTTTAGGAAGTTCTCCATTCTATGGATTGAATAACTGAAGTCCACATAGGGTAATAAACGACTTGCTCAGAGAACCACAGCAAAACAAAACAAATATAGCTCTAGTCACTCTATCTATGTGCAATGCTATCTGCCCCTCCTGGGGGTAGGTAAGAAAAACTTTAATTTAATGGCCCTGGAAGCAATAAAAGCTGTCTCAGCTACTTATTATCTCTGTCACTGTGGCAAGAAAGCAACCACAGAGAATAGGTAAACAAGTAGATATAGCTTTGTTCTAATAAATCTTTATTTACAAAAAGAGGCAGCTGATCTGCAAGGTTCATAAAACCAGTCTAACAAACAAAAGGCATCAACCCAATCTAGAGACTGTTCATTCCACGACTTTTGTCTACCTGTGAGCCTAGAAGAAAGACACTAAGTAGTATAGTAAGTCTGATGAGACATACTGCCAGCTTTCTCTTCCCCACTCTCCTTCCTTCCTGAATGCCTACTTAAATGCCAGGCATTGTTAATTTAACATTAAATTTCCTCACTTGGAGAAATTTCTGAATGGTATGTCTTGTTTTTCTTAAGAATTTGAAGGGATCTGACAAATGAGGTAGAAAATGAACATTCTTCCTAGTACCTGTATAAAATCTTTGCTTCAAACCAACCCGTGAACTTGGATAAGTCACTTCATTTTATGGGTTAAAATTTCCACCAAATGAAAACTGACAAGCTCCATACAGATCATCTCTAAACTTGCCTTGAATGTATACAAAAGTTAAAACTGTCAAAAATGTTAACAGCTAAAACTTAACCGAATACTTTCTATGTCGGACATGTTCTAATCATTTTACATGTTTTAACTCATTTTTTTATGGGGAAACTGAAGCATAGAGGTATGAAATGATTAGCCTAGGATTACAACATGTGTGACTGGCAGAGTTGTGTATAAATACAAGTGATCTGAACCCAAAGTCCACGTCCATAACCACCAACCAATAAATGACATTCTGCATGCCAAAACCTTGTTTTCCCAACAATCTATAATTCAGACACTAAAATACATCATCTGTCCTTCAAATAAAGAGGACAGAGGAGAGAGGAGAAAGGAAAGAAAGGATTAATAACAAGACTACTTACAGCCATAGTACTCTATCTCCTGCCCAAATTAATCTACCAGGAATGAAATATAATGCTTCATGAATATCTAGTTTCGTCCCTAATCCACAACATCCCAACGGATACCTATCCATTAAGATCAACACATTTCTTCCCACACAGTCCAGCATCTTATGTGGAAGATAACTCTTTGTGTCAACTTAAAAAAAATTGAGTATCCACAACTTCATTTAGAAGGAGAAAGGCTATGAAGGAGCAGAAACTACTTGCAAGTGACTGCAATAGAGAAATGTCATGAAAGAGTCCACACTTCAAAGAGGAGCTCACATGCAAGTGAAACTTTCAAAGTCCCATGTTGATAGTCTAATAGAAGAAAATTTATAAAGTAACATAGGCAGCAAAAGTATTACTAGTTGGAAAGACCAAGAGTAAGAAGAAAGGCACAATTGTGTGGTACAAGAAACATAACTGAAAGTAGTATCAAAATTAAAGCCAACTTAGAAAAGAAATAAAGGGACTCTCAATCTATGACCACTGGAAGGAGGTTCCAAAATATTTTTTTTACAAGGCAGATATGGTTTTATTTTTGAGAAAGTCTGAAATAAATTATCACTACCAGTGAGACTTTTTCATTTTTTTCTTTCACTTGAGTAGAGCTATAACCTGCCTCTATATTATCAGCAATCTAAAACATAAATAGGAAATATATAAGATCAGCATGTGAGACTAATCTAAAAGGACACATCCCAAATAAAACTCTGTGTTATAAAATTTTATCTTAGAGGAACAAGAGTTGTGGTACAGCAGGTTAAGCCACCTCTTAGGATACCAGCATCCTATATCAGAGTGCATGGGAGGAGTCTGTTACACACTTCCAATCCAGCTTCTGGCTAATGCACCTGGAAAGCAGCAGATGATGGCCCAAGTACTCAGGTTCCTGCCACCCTCGCGAGGGTCCCAGATGGAGTTTGTAGCTCCTGCTTCAGCCTGGCCTACCCCACAGCTGTTGTGGGCATTCAGGAAGTGAACAGCAGATGGAAGATCTCTGTCACTCCGCTTTTCAGAAAAATAAATCTTTTAAAAATTTATCTTAGGGGACTGGCACTGTGGTGCAGGGGGTTAAGCCATGACCAGTAGCACTGGCAACCCATATGGGCACCACTTTGAGTCCTGGCTGCTCTACTTCTGATACAGCCCCCTGCTAATGCACCTGGAAAAGCAGCAGAGGATGGCCCAAGTTCTTGAGCCCCCGCACCCACATGGGAGACACGGAAGAAGCTCCTGGCTCTTGGGTTTGGCCTGACCCAGATCCAGTCACTGCAGCCATTTGGGGAGTGAACCAGCCGATGGAAGATCCATTTCTTTCTCCCTCCCTCCCTCCCTCCCTCTCTCTCTCTCTGTAACTCTGCCTTTCAAATAAATAAATAAGTCTTAAAAAAAAATTTATCTTAGAGGAAAAACAAATTGGCGTAACACTTATCAAAAGGTTAAAGGAAAGAGAACTCATTTTATTGTTATGGTTCATCAGGACACAAAGTAAAAGGTAACTAATATTACTCATTATTTGATAGCAACTGCAACTGTTTAGATAACTGTTTTCACATATTTAAGCAATCCAAAAAAGAGAGAGCGAGAGACAGAGAGAGAGAGAGAAAGAGGTCTTCCATCCAATGGTTCACTCCTCAACTGGCCACAATGGCTAGAGCTGTACCGATCCTAAGCCAGGAGCCAGGAGCTTCTTCCAGGTCTCCCACGTGGGTGCAAGGGCCCAAGGACTTGGACCATTTTCTACTGCTTTCCCAGACCATAGCAGAGGGTTTCAAAACCGGCGCCCATATAGGATGTCGGCGCTTCAGGCCAGGGTGTTAACCCACTGAGACACAGCCCCTGTTACAAAAACTTTAAGCAGAGTGGGATAGACATGATTCATCAGTGTCTCCTTGTTTTTTGTTTTCTGGATTTTGTTTTGTTTTGTTTTAAATTTTACCTATTTATTTGAAAGGCAGAGTTACAGACAGAGGGAGAGACAGAGAAAGAGATATTTCATCCACTGGCTCACCCCACAAATAGCCACTAAGACCTGGGTTGGCAAGGTCGGAGCCAGGAGCCAGGAGCTTCTTACTGGTCTCCCAAGTGGGTGGCAGGGGCCCAGATACTTGGGCCATCTTCTGCAACCTTCCCAGTCACATAAGCAGGGAGCTGGATCAGAAGCAGAGCAACTGAGACTCTGAACCAAACCACAGCCCACTGTGCTGGAACAGGAACCAGTACCCATTCTAGATGCCTGCATAGCAAGCCTATCTACAGAAACAGCTCCTCTCTTTATTTTTTAATACAGGAATTACAATCCCTCCTGGCTCTTGCCAGAGAGAACTCTGGGTGTTCTACTCTACTCATTCCTTTATCAGTAATATTTTATGTTAACACTATGTATATTTAAAGCAGAATTTTCATAGAATATTCCAAATCAAAAATTTGGTTGTTGAGTTCAAATTTAAAATAATTGATTAAATAGGATGCTTAAACTCTCTGCATTCAAAATTTTGATGGCAAAGTCACTATGGAAAAATGATATGACAATTCCTCAAGAATTAGCATATAATCCACTAATTTTGCTTCTGGGTATATACCCAAAAGAACTAAAAGGAGGAACTCAAATAGGTATTTGTACACCAATGTTCAAAGCAGCCTTATTCACAACAGTCAAAAGGTAGAAACAACCTAAAAATGTTTATTCAAAAATGAATAAAAATGTGGTATATTAATACAATAGGACATTATTTAGCCTTAAAAAGAAATAAAATTTTGATATATGCTACAACATACTTAAACCCTGGGAACATTACACTAAGTGAAATAAACCAACCACAAAAGGACATATATTGTATGATCCCACTTATGAGGTATCTAGAATACTCAAATTCATACATAGTAAGTAGAATGTAGTTACCAGGGACTGGAGGAAGTGGGGTACAGGGAGTTACTGTTTAATGAGTTTGTTTTGTAAGATGAACAGCATTTTGAGAATGGGTGATGGTGATGTTTGTACAGCAATATGTACAGTTAATGCCACTGACTATATAATTAAGAATGTTAAGGGCAAGCATTTGGCACAGTGGTAAAGATGCTGCTTGCAGTGCCTATGTTCAAGTCCAAAATCCATTTCTGATCCCAGCTTCCTGCTAATGTGCAGCCTACAAGACAGAAAGATGGCTCAAGTACTTGGGTCCCTGCTCCTCATGTGGAAGACCCAGACTAAGTTCCAGGCTTCTGGAATGGTAATTGGCATTCAACAAGCTAGCCAGTGGACGAAAGAAAAATCTTTGTTTCTCTTCTATCTTCCCAAAAAAGGAAAGAAAAGAAATATCAAAATGGTTACTATAGAAAATTTTGCTATATGTATTTAACCACAATTCATTTTCTTAATTGGGAGAGGTTTTTTTCAGGGGGAAGGGGTTCTTTTAGAGTTCAATTTTGAATATAATTGTTTTGTAAAAAGCTCACTAAGCTATAATGCTCCCAACCTATCCCACTAAGTCTGAGCTACAATCTTCTATCCACTACTTACTACCACTTCTCCAATGATTTTAACAGAAGTCCTTCTATATTGCTTTTTAAGATTTATTTATTTGAAGTCAGAGTTACAGAGAGAGGGAGAGACAGAGAGAAAAAAATCTTCCATCTGCTGGTTCACTCCCCAGATGACAACAGCCAGGGGTAGGCTAGGTCAAAGCCAGGAGCTTCATCCAGGTTTCCCACAGGGGCTTGAGTCATTTTCCACCACTTTTCCCAGACTATTAGCAGGGAGCTACATCAAAAGCGGAGTAGCCGGGACACAAACCGGCACCCATATGAGATATCAGCATTGCAGGCAGTGCTTTAATCACTATGCCACAAGGCCAGCTCCCACAAGTCCTTTTTCTCATCAGCTGAAATTGTCAAAAAAAAATCCTTCACAAATTCTTTTTCATATTTAGACATTACATTTACTGCAACCAATTATCCAGCAATGATAAAAATCTGACACTTATTTTTAATCAAATCAAACTACTAACACAGCACTGATCTCTCAAGCTATAATTGATAATTATATTACATAGAATATAATTTTACTAATTTCACTTATGGGTGGGGAAATTTATTTGTCCTGTTATAGAAGAAGCCAATGTCATTCAATATCCATATGCCAAATTTTGAATTGTAATTTCTAAATAAAGTAGCTGGCTTTTTTATAACTGGACAAATGCTTACTTTTAAAAGTTAATCCTCTAGTAATGTATTAGAGGGAAATGGACATTTTGAGAATGGATGATTGTTTATATCACTTGTTTCTTCCCTTGAGAAACAATCTTTAGTTTTGTTTTATTTAGGTTTGTTTTCTCTACATATTATTTGCTGAACTCCTTTACTTACAGTAGGGTTAACTATATGATCACTAAGTAAACTGATAACAAATCACTATAAAAATTGAGAGTGAGAAGCTGGGGAAGGGGAGGCAGGAAGGAGGGAAAGTCCCACTTTGTTCCTAAATCTGTATATATAAAATAAATAAAACTTGCATAACTTAAATAAAACTTTAAAAAGTTAATCCTATAAAAAATATAAGAAACAGGGAGAATAATCCACTGTAAACTAAGACTAGGAAGAGTAAACTGATATGGTATCATCATTAATAAGAGAATTACAGGCTCTTTTTTTCCTTAAGACTTACTTTATTTATTTGAAAGGCAGAGTTAGAGAGAGAGAGAGAGAGAGAGAGAGAGAGAGAGAGAGAGAGAGAAACTGAAAAAGATCTTTCATGTACTAGGTTCACTCCCCAAATGGCCAGAACAGCCAGGGCTGGGCCAGGACAAGGCCAGGAGCCAAGAACTCCATCAGGGTCTCCCATGTAAGTGGCAGGGGCCTAAGCACTCAGCCATCTTCTGATGTTTTCCCAGGCACATGAGCAGGGAGCTGCAACAGAAGTGGAGCAGCTGGGACAGAAACCAGTGGCCAAATGGGATGACAGTGTCATAGGCTTTACCCCTTGCACCACAATGCCAGCCCCAGAATTATAGATACTAGAATACACAAAAGGTTAATGTGCTTAACATGTGTATTTTTAAAGATTTATTTATTTATTCGAAAGGCAGAGTTAGAGAGAGGCAGAGGCAGAAATAGAGAGAGATCTGCCATCTGCTGGTCCACTCCCCAGATGGCAGCAATGGCCAGAACTGTACCAATCCAGAGCCAGGAGCTAGGAGCCTCCTCCGGATCTCCCACATGGGTGCAGGTGCCAAAGGACCTGGGCCATCCTCCACTGCTCTCCCAGGCCAGAGCAGAGAGCTGGGTCAGAAGAGGAGCAGCCAAGATTCAAACCTGCACCCATATGGGATACCAGCTCTGCAGACAGGGGCCCTACCCACTACACCATGGCACCGGCCCCATGTGGGCCCCATGTTTATAGTTTTATAAATAAATTTTATTCATTTATAAAATAAATATATAAATATAAGTATATAAATATATATTTATAAATTATATATTTATAGAGTATATTTATAAATTTATTTATATATAAATAAACATAAAATAAATATATAAATTTTAATCCACCAATAATATTTTCTTACCTATTTGACAATATAAAATTAACCTCAATATGTGGCAAACTGTTCACTGCATGACATTAGCTATTTTTCCACATATGAACAACTGTACCCAGCAGTGTCACTGATCTGAAAAGAAAAACTTACTAGGATTTGTTATGATCAAAATAATCAGTTTGCGAGGCAGGTGATTGGTTTAGACATTATTTGGGATGCCCTGCTTCCTATCAGAGTACCTGGGTACAAGTCCTGGCTCTGCTTTCAATCCAGCTTCCTGTTCCTTGGGAGACAACAGGTAATAGCTAAAGTATTTGGGTCCCTGCCATACACATGGGAAACTCTTACTGAACTCCTGGTTCCCGGCTGCGGCCTGGTCCAGCCCTGGCTAATGGGGGCGTTTGGGGAAGTGAACCAGCATATGGAAGTTACCTTTTTCTCTCTCTCTGCCTTTCAAATAAATAAGTAAAAATTCTTTAAAAAAAATAATCATTTTCATTTCCAAACCAAAATCCCTGTTGTTTTTTTCAGAAAACTTTACTTTGCCAGTAAGTACAAGAATCCTAAATTTACTGTCCTGTGGCTAATACAGGGTTAACAGTAAGCATAATAATTGTGCCAAATACTATGAGAGAAAGCAGCTACAAGTTATTGAAGGTAAAAAAATTTGGTGACACCAAAACAAAGTTACAATTACCTTAAACCTTTCACTGAGATAAAATATTCTTTTTCTTGTTGTCCAAAGCCTTCTCCATCAGAACACAACAATTTTAGAACAGAAAAAAATACAGTCCTATTTCACAACAAAAAGACTGAACTGGAGAACGAAAAACAAAAACGAAACGATTTAGGAAGACAAAAACCTCAGGACAATCCTAAACCTACAAAACACCTAATTTTGTGACCAAGTTTTATTTTAAGAATCCTCCTGAGTTTGGAAGTTACAGTACAACCAATATGTACATATGTGCATATTCCTAATATATGAGATACCACTGGATAACCAAAGGAGCAAACTCTGAAAATAGTCATCAGAACATTAAAATGTAAAAAGTAAAGGACTTTTAAAAGGGGGTAAAGGTGTATGGCAGCAAAAATCTCAGTAAGGAAAACCCACTCTGCTAGTGTTAGACCACAGACCTCGTGCAAAGACAGTGTTAAAGAATTAAGAGACTGCCTGTACTTGACAGTAGCTTCTAAGTTAATGCCAAAATGGTTTAAAATATCTCACCAAAATATCTTCTTGGCCAAACACCAAAATGCAAAAGTAGGGTTCATAGGGTATTAGTTCTAACTCTGAGTCTTATGACGAATACAGCTCTATTTTCAAAGGGCCTCCCTAAAATACTTGGATGCCAGTGTCACTGTAGCTGGGTTCAGCAAATCAATAACCTTTACTTATCCTTTAAGTTCCTTAAGAAACTACACCAAGCAAGCAACTCAAGTGTGTAGAGGGGAATCCGCAAATCTTAACCGGTAGTTTATTAAGCTTGCGAATTCACAGCAGACACACTCTGGAATATACAGTCTATCTGCCTCTTCCTTAACTTCTTATTACCCACCAAAGATTCCAATAAGGCATGCAAGTCTCAAATGTTTATTCCTCTTTGAAGAGTACAATGCCCTGCCTACCCTCACCACTCCCCATCATTCTATTCTTTTACTCATTTAATACAATACACCACGCCCATAACACCACACGCTCCACACACATTACCCACACACACACTCCATACTCTCCTCACGGAACAACGAACTGAAAACACCCCATATTTAATGGCTCCACACTTAATAGCCCCAAAGTCTACACCTTCCCCATATAATGCAGAAAACACTCCACACATCCAGTTACCCAAAAATCGTAACACTCCCCTCACCTCAAAAATCCCATTCAACCTGTACTGAACAAATTTCACCACAACACAGCCTAAGAATTATATGCTTCCCTACGGCTCACAACACACACACACACACACACACACACACACACACACACACACACACACACACACACACACACACACACACACACACACACACACACACACACACACACACACACACACACACACCCCAAGCCACAGGCGTATAAAAGCCGAGCCACAACACCGCAGCGTTCAAACAAACGCTCGGAAGAGGCCTCCCTTCTGGCAGCAGGAACCCACGAGGCTGGAGGTGGAAGGAGAACACACGGAAGATACTTCACCTGAAAATCCGCCAGGATCATCTCCCGGTCCATGTTGGACGCCATGGCGGCCGCCGAGTTCCGCCGCTCCTGGAACGAGGCGCGCACCTGGGAGGAAGACGGCGCCTCCTGCGGCCGTCGCCGCCGCCGCCGCCGCCGCCGGGCGCCGAGGGGCTGGCGGGCGAGCCGGCGGGAGGGCCGGCGGGCCGGCGGGCGGGGCAGCTCGGGAGGCGCTAGGTACTCATGCACTCGGTAACCTTCAGGCGCCCCGGCCGCCCGCCCGCGCCCCGCACAGCCTGTGCCGCAGCCGCCCCGACAGGGAGGTTGGTCTGGATGCGAGACTGGTCTTACTGTCGCCGGCCAGGATGTAAGCTGGTTGCGACAGCGCGCACCCGGCTCCTTTCAACCGCGGCGAGACCGGCGGGGGCGGGGAAACCGAGAGAACGAGCAGGCGGGCGGACGCCACGGCCGCCTCCGCCTCCTCCGCTTCCTCCCTGGCCGCCGCCTCCGCCCCTGGTTGGCTAGCACCAGGGCTGTCGCACATTTTGCCTGTCATCGAGGTCGCAAAGCACCGCTTTGCGGCTGTCACGTGACTGCCCTCCTGTCAAGCGCCGGGCGCGCGACGAAGCGGGCGGGGATCAGTGCAGATGCCAACCTGTAACTGCGGGAGTTGGAGACCCGCAACAGGTTATTCCAGTTTGGATTTCAGCAGAAGGTCTGAGAGTACCGCCTCCCCCTGGCTGGGGCGGGAATCGGATTCTGCGACGCTCGTGGTTAGTCAACACACAGACATCCAGCTTCAAACCAGCTCAATACACTTTCATAATCGAACAAACAGCATTTAAGAAATGTACCTTTTCTCTAACAGTTTCCCCAAAACACAGTCTCATATGCAGTCTCTATGCTCTCATTGTTAAAACCTGCGTACATACAGCCACACCCAACCCCAGGCCCCTGATGCCTGCATCCTTAGCCTTAACAGCACGCCTGTGGGAGACGTGGAAGCTGAGGAAGGTGAGAATCTCTGCTCCAAGAAGAGCATTTTTTTAAACATACATTATTTATTTATTTATTTTTATTTGAAAGGCAAAGGGACAGAGAGAAAGAATGTTCTATCTGCTGGCTTACTCTTCAAAAGGCCGTAATAGCCAGGTCTGGACCAGGCCAAAGCCAGGATCCAGGAACTCCCTCGGATCTCCCATGTGAGTGGCAGGTGCCCAAGCACTTGGGCCATCTTTCACTGCCTTCCTAGGTACATTAAGATTGAGCATTTTAAATTGGTAGTTATCAGAAATAAAAACCTTTGTTTGCTGCAGTGGTAACATCAATTTTTTTAGAGTTGAGACATCTTTCAAATGGGAAAACTTGAGTCCAACTTTGTATATCGAACTATTAAAAGCCGGCGCCGCGACTTGATTGGCTAATCCTCCGCCTGCGGCACCGGTACCCCGGAGTTCTAGTCCCGGTTGGGGCGCCAGATTCTGTCTCAGTTGCTCCTCTTCCAGTCCAGCTCTCTGCTGTGGCCCAGGAGGGCAGTGAAGGATGGCCCAGGTGCTTGGGCCCTGCGCCCACATGGGCAACCAGGGGTTGGGGGGTGGGCCGCACACCTGGCTCTTGGCTCCTGGCTCCTGGCTCCTGGCTCCTGGCTTCGGATCAGCGCAGTGTGGCAGCCATTTGGGGGGTGTACCAGAAGAGGGAAGACCTTTCTCTCTGTCTCTCTCACTCTCTAACTCTGCCTGTCAAAAAAAAAAAAAAATTATACATGGTAGAGGGGCCGATGTTGTGGCATAACAGGTAAAGCCACTACCTGCAATGCCAGCATCCCATATGGTCACAGTTTGTGTCCTGGCTGCTCCACTTCAGATCCAGCACCCTACTAATGCACCTCAGTAAGTACCGGAGGATGGTCCAAATCCTTAGGCCCCTATACCCGCATGGGAGGTCCAGAAGAAGCTCCTGGCTCTAGCTTTGGCCTGGTCCTGCCCCGGTTGTTGTGCCCATTTGGGAAGTGAACCAGTGGATGGAAGAGTTTCTCTCTCTCTCTCTCTCTCTCTCTCTCTCTCTCTGTAACTCTTCCAAGTAAATAAATAATTTTTTTTAAAAAATCATTGATCATATACAGTAACATGTGATCACTTGCAATTGTCATACAGGCTAGAGGGAGGTAACAGTAGAATATGCTCAACCTTGACTTGGAAAAATATCAGCTTCTAGTTTGTAATTCGGGGCATTTACTTGTTTTGGAAAGGATATAAAAGCCTGAGAATGTTAAGTAAGATTGCTGATTTTAGGCTATAGAGCTAAAATAGAAACTAGTGAAATCATCATATAGAATCAAGGCCAAGGTTTCTTAAACTGGGTATGTATTCATGAAAAGTCTCAGTTAAGTGTTCATTTTTCCCTGAACATAAAGAAATATACTATGTTGTTTTAATGTCTAGGTTTATTTTATTGTCTTTATTCTCCCTTTCTATAAATGCACTGGTCAATAGGTTCCTGGTCATTGTTTGCTCATTTATTTTTGAGAGGCAGAGACAGAGCTTTATCCATTGGTTCACTTCCCAAATGCCCACAATGGCCAGTGCTGGGCCTGGCCAAAGCCAGAAGCTGAGAACCAAAATTAGGTCTCCCATTGAGTGGCAGGGACCTAACTACTTGAGCCATCACCTGCTGTCTCCCAGGGTGCACATTATCAGGAAGCTGGAATCAGGAGTAGAACCAGAACTCAAACCCAGGCACTCTTATTATGGGATTGCAGTTATTCCAGGCAGTGTCTGTGTATTTTTTAAGTGTATTTTTCTGTGTATTTTTTAAGTGAAATTAGTCCCGCCTACAATTCTTATGTGATAATCTGTGTCTAGATCAGAATTAAGTAAATGAGGAATAAAGGCTTCCATAGTCAACTACATGAATTGATCTGCCATCCCAAAGGAAAAATTCCAAAATTGGGCATAAATATAAATCATGAGAAGAAACAATGCCAACAATGTAAAAGTGGCAGTTCACTTGCCCCATTCATATAAATCACCCTCAGTACAAAGCAGTTGAATAACTTTCTGGTTACATGGCCAAAATAAATACAGCCCTGAAAAGTTGAGGCCAACCCTTTGCTTGACATGTGTGCACCTCAGAAATCATTCCAATCCTGTGGCACTCCCTTTTTCCCTCCCTCCTCTCCATCTGGAAATTCAAACAATATAGTGACATATAAAGATGGGAAGAATGCATTTAAGCAGATAAGTTTTAGTACTGCCATAGGAACATTTTTAACAGATTATTTATTTATTTATTTATTTACTTATTTATTTGAAAGGCAGCATTACAGAGAGGCAGAGGCAGAGAGGGAGAGAGAGGTATTCCATCTGCTGGTTTATTCCCCAGATGGCTGCAACAGCCAGAGCTGTCTGGACCGATCAGAAGCGAGGAGCCTGGAGCTTCTTCTGGGTCTCCAAATGGGGTATAGGAGCCCAAGCACTTGAGCCATCTGCTACTGCTTTCCCAAGCCATAGCAGAGAGCTAGATGAGAAGTGGAGTTGGAACTTGAACTGGCATCCATATGGGAAAATGGCCCTGCGGGCAGCAGCTTTACCCACTTTACCACAACGCAGGACCCTTCTATGGAAGTAAGTCCGTCTGGCTTCAGCTTCTTTCAGGATTACTTCATGCGATAACTGAGAAAACAATCATGAAACTGCACAAAAAGCATAAAATTTCATAAAATAAAAGAGATAACAGGGTAAGTGGAAAGTACTGGTTTTTTTTTTCAGATTTTAATTTTATTTATTTGATTGACAGAAGGGAGAGGAGGAAAGGAGAAGAGGAGAGGGGAAGAGAGAGATGGAGGGTGAGGGGAAAAGGGAGAGAGAAGTAGAGGGAGAGGAAATCTTCCATCTACTGGTTCACTCCCTGAATGGCTGCACAGCCAGGGCTTGGCCAACCTGAAGCTATTTCATAAAAGCATAGATTTCATAGTCAGCATTCCTGCATTTGACTTGACTCTACCCCTTGATAAAAGCTCTCTGAGTTTGTTTTAGCTTTTTTTTTCCCCTAGAGGTTTTGTTTTGTTTTGCCCCTAGAATGGAGCTTAAAAAAATCTCACCTAATGATTTTCAATGTTGAGTGAACAATGCTTGTGAAAACTCATAAACTTTAAAATCCAAACATATTAGTGATTATTTCTCTGTATACCAATTACTAACTGCTTTTCTCAGGGCCACTCCTTTCATAAAGCTTAAGCCATCCAGAAGTTTTCTACTTTCAGAGCCGGAATTGTGGTACCTCAGATTGAGCTGCTGCCTGCAATGCTAGCATCCCATATTTCCGAAACCAGCTCCCTGCTAATTCACCTTGGAAAGCAGTGGAAAATGGCCCAAGCGCTTGGGCCCTTGAACCCACGTGAAAGACCCTGATGGAATTCCGGACTCCTGGCTTTGGCCTGGCCAGGGTTAGCCCAACCTTGGCCATTGCAGCCACTTGGGGAGTGAACCAGTGTATAGAAGATCAATTTTCTCTCTCTTTCTCTCTCTCTTTCCCTCTCTCTTTCTCCCTCTCCCTCTCTCCCTCTCTCTCCCCCCTTCTTCCTCCTCCCCTCTGTCACTCTGCCTTTCAAATAGATAAATCTTCTATTAAAAATAATTTTTCTACTTTCTATTAACGGATTTTACTATCTTTCCAACATAATTTAGTGCTACAACAAGTTCTGTTAACTTTTATCTCTGATTGTTTCATCTGTGTAGATTTTATCTCTCCCCAAAGGATGAAAGTTCCTTGAGAGTATAAATGATTCCATCTCATGTGGGTTTGTTTCTAAAGATTTATTTATTTATTTTGAAAGTCAGAGTTACAGAGAAAGAAGGAAAGAGAGAATTTCATCCACTGATTCACTCCCCAGATGGCCACAACAGCCAGCACTGGGCCAGTCTAAAACCAGGAGCCAGGAGCTTTATCCAGGTCTCCCACATGTGTGGTAGGGGCCCAAACACTTGGGCCATCTTCCACAGCTCTTCCCAGGCCAGCTGGATTAGACGTGAAGCAGCCTGGACAAGAACTAATACACATATGTGATGCCGGTGTTGCAGGTGGCAGCTTTACAGGCTGTGCCACAATGCTGGCCCCCATCTCGTGTGTGTTTTTTTATATTCACAATAATCCATACATAGCAAAGATCTAAATACATAATCTATAGTCAATAATTTTGAATTTATTTTTATTTTGTATATTTTATGTATAGGTACATTACATACCTTATTTAATCTTCACAGCAACCACTTTACAGAATAAAAAGCTGTTCTTGGAGGTTAAGAATTGCCCAAAGTCATGCAACAAAGTGACAGACCTAAGTCAAAACCAGTGCTAGAGGCTGGCGTTTTGGCACAATGGTTAAGGTGTAGCCTGCAATGACAGCATCCCAAATGAACATCCTATATGAACTCTCCAACATTGGTTCGAGTCTCAGCTGCTCCATTTCTGATCCATCTCCCAGTTAGTGTACCCGAGAAAGCAATGGAAGGCAGCCAAAGTGTGTGGACCCTTGCACCCATGTGGGAGACCCAGATGAAGTTCCAAGCTCCTGGCTTTGGCCTGGCCCAGCTACAGCTTTTGTAGCCATTTGAGGAGTGAACCAGTGGATGGAAGCTTTCTCTCTCTCTCTCTCTCTCTCTAATAAATAAAATAAAAATCTTAAAAAAAAAAAACTTTCTTTCCACTTACCCTGTTACCTCCCTACAATTCACCCCTCAGGCTGCTAACTATATACAGTTCCTGAAGAAACTTTGTTCCCTGTGACCTAACTACTCATTTTGTATATCTATCCATTACCCAAAATAATTGTCCACTATAGAGAAATGAAGGAGAGGAAAATAAATATTGAATTAGGAGGGGCAAAATCTACTTATTTTTCTTTTCTCGATGATTCCTTCCTTAAAATAAACAAATTCATTTGAGTATTACAAACTGAGAGAATAGAAATGTAGAGAAAATCTCTATCCATAAACATGAGCATCAAAAAAAATCATTTAAACCTATCTGTTCTCATAGATGGTCCTCTGTAACAATTCATGGAGTTTAGCCTAATTCAAATATATTTCTAAAATCTCCATGTTCTTTGGTCTTCATTCAGTTTTTAAGAGAAACTTCATTTCACCTTTTTTCCCAATATAAATAATAAGGTATACTTGTACTTTATTAAAGTTTTATTTGTAATTATTTGTTTATAGAATACCAGGAAAGATACATAAGATTCCTACATGCTTTTTATCCATCTCCTTCTAATGTTATCACTTCACAAAGCATGGTACATTTATCAAAACTAAGAAATTAACATTGCTACAGTGCTACTAAATAAATTCCAGAGGGGCAGGCACTGTGGCACAGTGGGTTAAGGCATCTCTTGTGATGCCCATATCCTGTATCAAAGTGCCTTGTTCAAGTCCCAGCTATTTCTCTTCCAATCCAGCTTCTTATGCATTAGAAGGCAGCATATCATGCAAGTACTTGAGTCCCTGCTGCCCATGTAGAAGATCCAGATGAAGTCCTTGGCTCCTAGCTTCAGTCTGGCCCACAGCTGGTTGTTCTGGGCATTTGGGGAATGAACCAGTGGATAGAGGATCTCTCCTCCTACTCCATCACTATGCCTTTCAAATAAATAAATCTTTCAAATAAATAAATTGTATAGACTGTATTTTTTACACTAATGTGCTTTTCCTGTTCCAAGGCCCAATTCAGAATACCACATTCCATTTAGATGTCATGTCTCTATAGCCTATCTGTGACAGTTTCTTACACTTGACACTTTTGAATAATTAGGAGCTTTGTAGAATATCTCTCATTTTTGCCTTTACCTAATGTTTTCTCAGAACAGATTTATGAATTTTGGTGACAAATATCATAGAAGTGATACATCCTTCTCATTACATCATATCAGGACCATGTATTATCCATATTACTTATTACTGGTGGTATTAACCTTACTCCTTTGGTTAAGATAATCAAGTTTTCTTTAAAAAAAAAAAAACACAATACTTTTTGGGGCTGAAGTTGTGGTATTGTGGGTAAAGCTGATGACTGCCACACCAGCATCCCATATGGATGTCAGTTCGAGTCCCGGCTGCTCCACTTCCTATCCAGCTTCCTGCTAATGCACCTTGGGAAGCAGCTAAAGATGGCCCAAGTCCTTGGGGCTCTGCACCCATGTGGAAGACCTGGAAAGAAGCTCCCAGATCCTGGCTTTGGCCTGACCCAACCCAGTCATTATGACCATTTGGGGAGTGAACCAGTAAATGGAAGACCTCTCTCTCTCTCTCTCTCTCTCTCTCCATCTTTTTCAAATAAATAAATATTTTTTTAAAAGAGAACTTCTTAAAATTCATGAGAGAATACTAATTCTACTACAGTTAATCCATGCTAAGGATTATCAAATATGTCTTTTTTTTTCTTTTTTGACAGGCAGAGTGGACAGTGAGAGAGAGAGAGAGAAAGGTCTTCCTTTTGCCGTTGGTTCACCCTCCAATGGCCGCCGTGGCGCGCTGATCCGAAGTCAGGAGCCAGGTGTTTTTCCTGGTCTCCCATGCGGGTGCAGGGCCCAAGCACTTGGGCCATCCTCCACTGCACTGCCAGGCCATAGCAGAGAGCTGGCCTGGAAGAGGGGCAACCGGGACAGAATCCGGCACCCCGACCGGGACTAGAACCCAGTGTGCCGGCACCGCAGGCGGAGGATTAGCCTATTGAGCCACGGCGCCGGACCCAAATATGTCTTTCATCTAATGATTTATTATTGTTTAGATGTCTAGAGGCTAATCTTGCACTCTTAAATAATCAAAAAGTCATAAAAATTGGGGACCCAAGACCTGTGTTCAAATTCTGTGTCTACTACTTATTGACTTACCATCTCTATTAACCCTAATTCCCTCACCCAAAAAATGATGATAATAATCATATTTACATCATGTATATATTTTTTTCTTTTTTTTTTTTTTTTTTTTTTTGACAGGCAGAGTGGACAGTGAGAGAGAGAGAGAGAGAGACAGAGAGAAAGGTCTTCCTTTGCCGTTGGTTCTAACCATCAACACTATACAAATATTAATTGTTGCTATTATGCCCAGAGTATGAGTTGCTTACTGGGCTTTTGTTTTTTCTATTCTTTCTTTCTTTTTTTATTTTTTTATTTTTTTTTTATTTTTTTTTTTTTTTGACAGGCAGAGTGGACAGTGAGAGAGAGACAGAGAGAAAGGTCTTCCTTTGCCGTTGGTTCACCCTCCAATGGCCGCCGCGGCCGGCGCGCTGTGGCCGGCGCACTGCGCTGATCCGATGGCAGGAGCCAGGAGCCAGGTGCTTTTCCTGGTCTCCCATGGGGTGCAGGACCCAAGCACCTGGGCCATCCTCCACTGCACTCCCTGGCCACAGCAGAGGGCTGGCCTGGAAGAGGGGCAACCGGGACAGAATCCGGCGCCCCGACCGGGACTAGAACCCGGTGTGCCGGCGCCGCTAGGCGGAGGATTAGCCTAGTGAGCCGCGGCGCCGGCCTTCTATTCTTTCTTTATAAAAGGACTTTCATAAGTGATATGAAGACCCATATGAAAACACCTGCTGAATCTCAGAAATACAATGTGAAAGCAGGGCTGGTGCTGCGGCGTAGCAGGTAAAGCTGCTGCCTGCAGTGCTGGTATCCTGAGTGGACACCAGTTCAGGTCCCAGCTGCTTTACTTCCAATCCAGCTCTCTACTATGGCCTGGGAAAGCAGTAGAAGATGGCCTAAGTCCTTGGGTCCCTGCACCCACTTGGGAGATCCAGAAGAAGCTCCTAGCTCCTGGCTTCAGATCGGCCCAGTGCTAGCCATTGCAGCCACTTGGGGAGTGAACCAGCAGATGGAAGACCTCTCTCTCTGCCTCTGCCTCTCTGTAACTCTGCCTTTCAAATAAATAAATAAATCTTTTTTAAAAAGTTAAAAGGACCCCCTGAGGAACCACTCTATTGGTCTATAAATACTACAAAGAACATTTTAAGACCAGATGAAGAGGCCGGCGCCATGGCTCAATAGGCTAATCCTCCGCCTTGCGGCACCGGCACACTGGATTCTAGTCCCGGTCAGGGCACCAGATTCTGTCCCGGTTGCCCCTCTTCCAGGCCAGCTCTCTGCTATGACCTGGGAGTACAGTAGAGGATGGCCCAAGTACTTGGGCCCTGCACCCGCATGGGAGACCAGGAGAAGCACTTGGCTCCTGCCTTTGGATCAGCTCGGTGCGCCGGCCGTGGCGGCGGCCATTGGAGGGTGAACCAACGGCAAAAAAAAAGGAAGACCTTTCTCTCTGTCTCTCTCTCTCTCACTGTCCATTCTGCCTGTAAAAAAAAAAAAAAAAAGATGTAGAAATTGTGTAAATTGTGTATACCATATACAAATTCCAAAAAGTAATCATTCAAAAATGTGTGCATATTTGCATCAATGAGGGAAAAAACACAAAATAATTGATCTGTTAAGTCTTTTAAAATGATTGAGAAGTGCTGAAGGAAAAGGTTTCCATGACTGTTAGGATTTAATATCCAGCTATAAAGGCTGTATTTCAGTATTGGAAGGAGATGTTATCATGTTAAGAGAGAAACCACTACTTCTAGTATAAGAGTGCTTAACTTTGAATCTTTCTTTCATGTTAGAGGATAAGCTTTTGAAGGCAGTGATAGCCTTAAATCCATTTCAGTGAACTAGCACTCTTCAGTAAATATTAAATTTTCATTGATGAAACTTTGCCATGCTTACTTCTGTTCTCTGAACTAAGATTATAACCTCTGTGTTGCTGGTCCTGGTTTACAGAATAGGGAGACTAAGCATGTATGTTAGGATACCAGCAAAAATCATATTTAAATATTTCCCCAAAGAATCTAATATTTAAGCAAAAGCACTTGAAGTAGTCATCATAAGCAATATCAGAACTGTGTTGGACTTTTTTCTTATTTTGGGTTTTTGTATTATTTTAAACTCCACTTATGACATAGAGGTGGCAGGATATCAAAATCTTTTCAGTACTAACTAAGGAACTCCAGAACTCTTAATCCAGCTCTGTGTACAGGCATCTTAAGTTGGCATTAATTTTACATACTCAGTTATTCAGCACAATTATTTTATTTCATGAAACTTGTAACATGTATATCCATTCTTTACAAAGTAAATGCAGTTTAAGATTCTTCCTCATTACAATACTTTCTCTAAGCAAAAAATCATAACAAATGTTAGCAAGTCTCATAAATTGGACTGCTGCCAGTTACAAGTTAACAGTTACTATACCATCATATCTTCCAGCTGTACTGAAAGTACATAGTTCTCAGAATAATCAACAGTAAATTACTATTTATTACTGGTATAACTGGAATCTTAAATGTTCTACTTGATGTGTCTCAATTTTAAAAAGGAATGAATTTCTTACATTGTATTGTAGTTTGCACTTGTTTCACAAGTTTAGTTATCTGGGAAAAGAACTCTGGTTGTTTGTTCTCTCCCTTTCTCTTTTTCTCTCTCTCTCCCACTCTCAATTCAGCTAAATAAATTACTGCCAGATTCCCAGCTTCAACTCTCCCACTACCTATCAGCCAGTCTGATTATCCAGATGTTTCTGGTGTGTTTTGCTGTTAATACTCCCAGTACACTTCAAGGAGCTGGGTACAGATGTTGCTTGAGGATATGCTTACCAGACGCTGGGACTAATTAGACCACTTGTCATTTTTTGCTTGGTTTCATTTTGACTACTGGGTGCATCATGCAACTGTGTTGGTTATTTTTAAGAGCATGAAAATATAGAAAGCAGTAGTTAATTAACCTCATATAACTAAACAGGAAGTTAGCAGTACAAAGACTTGGAATCAGATGAGTGGAGTAAGATATAGGGGAAGAGAATACTCCCCTGCATTTAGGCACTCCACCCTCCCTACCCCTACCCCTACACACCGAGCCTGCATCTAAGTAGTAAGTAGTTTCGGCAACAAAGACATGGCTTTGTTAGAAAACACTTCCCAAGAGCTATTTTAAATTTTGCTCGAAAATCAGCTGCTTTTCTCCCTTTCCTGCAAGAACAGGAATAGTTCATAGTTTAGTCCAAAGTTTGAAGCCCCATTTAAGGTTTCAGAGTTCACTACGATCTCTTGTCTGTACCATCTCTTAAGTTTTCGTAGAACTCGGTTTAAAAGGCTTTTTCTTTTTCTGAGCACGGTGCTTACTGTCAGCCCAGGTCTCTCCCCGACCCGTTGTCCCCTCAGCCGCTGGCGTCGATCTGGCAGGTGCGAGGCCGAGGCCCGGAGCTGAGCGGAGGAGGCCGAGTTTACACTGTGCGCGGGCCTAGCCGCGAGCTTCGCGAGCCTGGCCGGGGAGCGCTGAGGCGGGTCAACCTGCCCGCTCGGGCTGGGGAAAGGCTCCCTCAGCGCCAGTCAGCTCTCCGCCTTCAGCAACCAGCGCCGCCGAGCCGCCGAGGCCAGGCGGCGCTCCACGGCAGTCTCAGCTAACACGCCCCGCCGCCGCCCCTGTAGCACTTCGGCGACTCGCGGACTCCAGCCCGCCGGTCGGCCGGAGAAAGGCAGGCCGCCTCGGTCGGGCCGAACGCCGCTGCAGCTGGAAGGCCGGCGGGCGGGAGGTGGGGAGCGAGAAGGCGGGAGGAAGGGCGCGGGGCAGCCCGGGCGCCGCGCGCGAGGCGCCGAGCGAAAGCGCCACCAGGGCGGGGGCGGGGCGAGGGCGGGGCCCGGCCTTCCCGCTCCCGCGGCGCTGCAACTCCGCGGAGCCTCCTTAAAACTCTGCCGTTAAAATGGGGGCGGGTTTTTCAACTCAAAAAGCGCTCAATTTTTTTCTTTTCAAAAAAAGCTGATGAGGTCGGAAAAAAAGAAGAAACCGGCACCGTCTCTGCAGAGGCAACAGAAGCAGCAATTGTTTCGGCGAGAAAAGCAGCAAGGGAGGGAGAGAAGGAAAAGAGCAGAGAGAGAAGGACGACGCGCCAGTGCCCATAAGGGGTGAAAGGGTGCGGGGACCCGCGATTTTAGGGGACCGGCTACAAAAGAAACTGTCACTGGGAGCGCTGCGGCGAGGACGGAGTGCTGCCCAGCTCCGCTGCTGGGCACAGCTGGCTGGCGGCTGCTGCCTAGTCGGCGGCACAAGCTAGGGGCGCAGGCCGGGGGACGGCGAGAGGTTGGCGAAGTGGCACCGGGCGCAGAAGCTGCCAGGCTGACGCCGAGAGGGCAGCGGGACTGGCTGCGCCCCGGAATTGTGGCGACTCCCCATACTCCGAGCTTGGCCTGCGCTTCCCAGGATCCTCCCCATCTCCGGAGGCTCCCCCAGAAAACTGGAAAAGGAAGGAAAGGACAGCGGCGGCGGCAGCGGCGGCGGCCGCTCCGTGAGCGCCTGCAGTAGGGATCCTGAACTAGCTCGATCGTAGGCGGGAAGTTACCGGCGGGCTGCCCTTGGCGGCCGCGATGCTGCCGCGAGCCACCCCAGCGGCCGGAGCCCCGTAGACGCTCCCCGCATCGCCTTCCTCCCGCCTCAGGCTGCCGGGAGTCCCCGGACCTGGGGGGGCCGGCATGACGGGCTTGCCGGGGGCCTGCCGCGCGCCCGGCACCCTCCGGAGACGCGCGCCGAGCCGGGCTCCCACGGCCTCTGAGGCTTGGCGGGGCTGCGGCAGCCCGGCCGGCGGGCTTTGGAGCCTTCCTGCACGGCGTTAGCTCGCAGCTCGGCCCGGACGGAGCTACGGGCTTGCCCTGGAGAAGCTGAGAACACTGGGGAGTCCTCACGACCTGTAACTTGAGGGCCACGGAACTGCTACTGCCGTCTGCCTTTGGCGATCGTCTTTAACCCCCGGAGCACGTCAGCACCGCGGCGCTCTCCCTGCAGCACCGGATTGAGGACTACCCCTTGGGCTAGACGGATGGAAACCCAGTCTCTCCGAGGACCTGCCCCTGCAGTTCTGGCTCGCTCGGCTCAAGTCACCACCGTGAACAAGGGTGGGTTAACACTTTTTCTTCCCCCCGCTCCCCCCCCCCCCCGCCGTGTCTTCTCTTCCGTGGTATTTTCTGCCCTGATCCAGTCCCTTAAGTCTCCACGCACGTTCCTCCTGGAGAGCTGCAGCGTAGGTACGTGACAGCTCTGCCTACATCTTAACGTCCAGAGCAATTAACCAGGAATGTACGTTTGTCTGTGTGTCTCTGTTCGATCACCAGAATTCTTCATAGGGGTTAAGCTGAAAAAGCAAGGAGAGGAGCCCCTCTCCAATGGCTCAGTTTTGCTGAATAATCACGTGTGAATCGAGGGGCGGGCTTTTGGCAGGCAGATCTTACTAGTATTTACTACCAAGCTCTACTCCAGATTAACCATCCCAGTCCTTCTGTCAGTCTCCGATGCCATCATGCAGCCTGATTAGGAGCAAAGGAAAGGGGAAAAAGGAAAACAACTAATTCATCTTTTCCCGATCGTCAGGACCCTAAAGAATGGCCGAGCCTTGGGGGAACGAGTTGGCGTCCGCAGCTGCCAGGGGGGACCTAGAGCAACTAACTAGTTTGTTGCAAAATAATGTAAACGTCAATGCACAAAATGGATTTGGAAGGACTGCGCTGCAGGTTGGTATCCAGAGAGGTGGGGAAAACAGGTTAATAACGTTGCCTACGTGACCCGGGTTTCTAGAATGACAGCTTTTAAGCTTTCAGGGGTACGAAATTTCACTGTTTTTAAACCTAGTTGGTTGCCATATTTTATATCTTTAAATGGATCCAACTCTCCAAAATGACGTACTTTGAACGAACTCGTTAAATGCAATAACATCCTCGATATCAAGTGGATGCCAGGTTTGGTCTTAATTTTTGGAATGTTTTTGTGACGGTGGGGGATTTTAGAGTAGTCACAGCAGCGCCGAGGTTTGTTGGTTTTGTTTTGTTTTTAGACAGCTATGTAAACACATTATGATCATTATTTGAAGTAAATATACTGGTATTAGTGGTTTAACATAGTTAGCCCCCAAATAATTGACCTTGACGCTAATTTTCTTGACTACTAATAAGGGTGTTTTTCCTTCAGATGTTTCACATTTTGACAAAGGGCTTTTCCTCCTTGGGAATGGGTGGCCTGGGCACCAGGGCAGGATGTACATTTCACAGCTAGTGTGATACCATCCACTCATTCAGGAGTGAGGAGGAATGAAAAGTTGAATTTTCTAATCAGAGCTCATTGCTGTGTTTTTCTCTCTGTGGTCAGGCCGTGGTATGCTCTAATTTTCAGTAATTAAATTTACAGGCAACATTGACACATGTCCAGCTGCCAAGTATTGTACCTGATTAATTTTTTTCCTTCTCTAAACATTGTCGAGTAACTTAGTTGAAAGGCTTAGAAACAGAAAAATGGCAAATTAATCTCAAATTGTTGCTTTTATCAGAGTTCTGATGACATTCTTATGAACTATTCTTGTTCGGAAATGCAACACTTGAAGCTGGGCTTTGTTTCAATTATAAGAATTAGAAATTTAAGTGGCAAGACGTACACTGCTAACAGACGAGGTCCATTCAGTCTGTACATTTTAAATCAGA
Source organism: Oryctolagus cuniculus (assembly GCF_964237555.1). Classification (NCBI taxonomy): domain Eukaryota; kingdom Metazoa; phylum Chordata; class Mammalia; order Lagomorpha; family Leporidae; genus Oryctolagus; species Oryctolagus cuniculus. The sequence continues at coordinate 121,929,955 of NC_091438.1, read as the reverse complement.
ATATGCTGGCCTTGCAAAAATTTCAATATTAAGAAAGATTTATGCAGATACTAAATTATTTGTCTTGTTATTTCAGGTAGGTTATTTAGGGAAAGAACTTTTTTTTTTTCCCTTTTGCCACCTAATAGTTTTAAATAGATTTGGTGATGATAGCAATGCCACAAATTTAATATATTGAAAACTCAAGAGGTTATATAAATCTCACAAAGAATCAGCCACTTAACCCATGTTCAGAATAAGATCTTACAGGACTTTTGACGAACAAAAAGACTGGGAGATCAATACTATTTCTTAAAAAGCTTTCACACATATTTTTAATATACTCTGCAATCTTATTTATATTGAAAATTTATTAAGATACTAATACCCATTTATTGCGGCTTAGTCGTAGTACAAATAATGAAACACACACACAAACAAAAACAGGAGGCTAAAGGCTTATTTTCAGTATGCATGATCCTGATTCTGAAGTTGTGTCATAACTCAAGAAAGAACTTTCTTCAAAACCATCTCCAATATCACTAATATTTTCTGTGAAAGATGGCAAATTTTCTTTTATTATAATTTTGTTTATTGAACTCAATTGCAAAAGCTTTTTCGCCTTTCCTAGTGTAAGTTTTTCAATCAGGATAATGTCAAAGGCCTTAATCGTACATTTGCTTTACGAAGATCCAAGGTGTGTCTCTTATTTTTTTCATTTTAGGCCCTAAAATGTGACTAAAACTTTAAGGACAGTTCTGGCAAAAATTATATTGTATTAATTTTTAATAACCAAAGAATGTGTTTCACTTAAGTTCTTAAAAAATAAATTATGTGTCATTTTTACCACTCTCCTAAAGGAAGGGCTACAACTCAATAGAGTTTTATCAATGAGGAAGCTTAGTATCTTGGCCATCTATATAATTTGAATTTATAAAATATGTATTCTAAATATATTTTATTACTTACCTTGTGATTATTTTAAACATTTTAAAGAGATAGATCAACTTTGTATTTTCCAGTGGATTAGCTTTTAATTTCATAAGCATTTGAATGTCTTATTCTTCACTGTATTTATTATAAATTTAGATCATTATGAATATATCTAAATATAAATGAAACCAGTTAAAATGCTGATAATTTCTAGCATATTAATGAGAGTAATATTTTCACAACTAAATCATATGTATTTTATACTTGCATGCTGCTGTACAAGATATTTTATAATTATGAGAGACTAATAGAGACCTACTATTAGAGTGAAATATGTTCAAGCAACAACAGATAAGTCTTTGAGTTGTGATTATTTGTATGTTGATAGCAAGTGTAAAATGTTGGCACTATACAAACAGCCATTCCTAAATACTTATAATAACTACAAAAGAAAATAAGATGGGGTCACCGGCTGATTATTAAATGAGTTCAAATCACAAGATAAAGCTGCCCGTGACCCAAAACCTACATTAGGCATCTTATTTTTTCTTCTGTTGATCACTTGAAAATCAAGAGGTTACTCAGAACTCTGAGAAACAATAAGTAATATAAAAGGATGACTGTTTCATTCCTTTCAAGAACAGTTTGCCACAAAATCATTTCCTGTCTACTGCAAAGCATATCATGAACTTAGTTTTAGATAAATTGATTTAATAAGCAATATAGAACGCTGTTCCTTATTAACACCTTAATAATCAGTAACATTTTGTAATTTGAAATGAAGGATCCTAAATACTGAATACACTTAGTAGTCAATATTAAATAACTTGTGAAGAAAAATGCTTTTTAATAACATGGAAGTTTGGGACTATCTATTTGGAGGGAATTTGTGAAAATTAATCCTTTAAGAAAATATTGTCTCAATTTTTGATAGATCAGTGTTGTAGATGGTAGTCTCATGTATTGAAACACTAATTTTTAAGTTCAAAGAAACTTACCATCCTTATTTGTTTTCAGTGGCTATTTAGAAAATAAATTTTATCTACATTTCATTTTATTATTCATTTCATTAATACCTCAGAAAGATTCATTGAGCAAGAACAAGCAAACAGAAGGAAACCCTTATTTAAACCCCAAATCCCACTTCTTTCATTTTAATAAATTCATGAAACCACACAAGTCTTCGTGGAAGATCGAGAACTGAGTTGTTAGTAAATTATATATAGACTGTACAGATCTTTTTTTATTGATCAGTTGATTCTACTTTTGGTCCCCTTTAAGACATTCCATCAAAGTAGCTCAATTTTTTAGAACTTTTCTTCTACTTTTATCTATTAGTTCTTTCCTGCAAATGTGCCCTTCCAAACTCCATCCTATGGATCTTCCCATAGAACTTCATCAAAATAGTCACATAAATGGAAGGCGGTTAGTTAATTTCTGAAGCCCGAGCGCCTGAAGGATTCTACCATTTCTACTTCTCTTCTAGGTTATGAAACTTGGAAATCCCGAGATTGCCAGGAGACTACTACTTAGAGGCGCTAATCCCGATTTGAAAGACCGAACTGGTTTCGCTGTCATTCACGATGCAGCCAGAGCAGGTTTCCTGGACACTTTACAGACTTTGCTGGAGTTTCAAGCCGATGTTAACATCGAGGATAATGAAGGGAACTTGCCCTTGCACTTGGCTGCCAAAGAAGGTCACCTTCCGGTGGTGGAGTTCCTTGTGAAGCACACGGCCAGCAATGTCGGGCATCGGAACCACGAGGGGGACACCGCCTGCGACTTGGCCAGGCTCTATGGGAAGAACGAGGTCGTTAGCTTGATGGAGGCAAATGGGGCGGGGGGATCCGAAAATCTGCAGTGAATGTAGGGAGGGCTGTCCCAGGTTGCCTCTACTTTGTCAGTCAGTTGGTTGGCTGTGTTGTTTTAATACCGTTTGTTAAAATACGGCTTTGTCATGTTTTAAGCAGCTAGTTAAATGAAACTAGTAAGTGGAAATCTTTAAGCAACATCTTTTTCACCTGCAAAATCCTGAAGTCTAATGTGTAATTGCGAATAGCTTTGGCTTTCTTCTGAATATTTTATCTTTCTTTGATTTTTTTTCCCCCTTGCTCTACCCTTTGCCAATCTCAATACCCAGCATGGAGACTTTGTTTTTAAAATGGTTTGTCCTGATGCTTCTTTTACCTAATTAAAACACTTTTTCAGAACAGGACAGTGTTTTGCTGTGATTTTCACTCCTCTATACCCACACATAACTTGCCATTTGCTAAGGAGCACTGTACTGAAAGTTGATATTTTAAGTCTGAACATTAGAAAGTAGGCCAATTGGAAAACTAGATATATGCTCTTTATCAGTTATTTCTTTTCTTCTCTCCTCAACTGCCCCCTCACAGGGATTTTATTTGGTGCTAGTTTTAAAAGAAAATGCCACCTTGGAAGTTCTTATCAATAGTTGGTTTTTTAAATCACAAAATTAGACAATTGATTAAATAATATATTCTCTTAAATTATACCATAAGTGTACTAAGTGTAATCTTGGCTTTTTTCTTCCTGAATGTAAAATTACAAAATGTTTAAGTATTAAAGTAAAATAAAAATACTGATTTTTAGAGGATAAAAACTCAACAAAAAAATGTATAAATCATATCTAGAGTCCATAACTGTTTTAGGGTCTACACAATAATAAATTTGGAAACTTAAATAAATAAGCCACTCCTACTTACGATACTTGATTTCCACAAAACTTTTTAGTAAGGGAATATTAAATCTTTTTAGGAATATGTTTAGGTAAAAATAAAAAGTTATGAAAGAAATAGAAATATCTCAAATTCCCAAAGGATTTTCAAGCATCTACTGTTTCCTCTGTCATTTTAAGATTTTTCACCAAAGAATTTCAATGCAGTTACCATTTATAAATTTATAAATACTTGATTCATCATCTCCCACATGAACAAAGATGTTTTATGTGAAAGTTCCCTCCTGCTTCATAAGCTTCCCTGCCCTCACTCTAAAAAGAACAAAATACTTCAAGGTTTATTGAAGGACATGGTTCTGATGCCTGCCCTAACAAGGACTGGAATGGTTGCAGGCAAGTGGTTTTCAATAATTTATTTTCTATGTAGTACAAAAGAATATAAGAGAAAAAGATTGATCTTTTTCACTTTATACTAAAATTCACACTCCTTAAGTTATATGCAACAAGACTCTGACTTCTGCCACCATTAACATTGCTAAACAAATGTATTTTAATGGCAGCATGAAATTGAAATACTTATTATAGAAAAAAGTAGAAACATGATTTGAAGGAAAAGTGTGTTATATTCTGTACTTAAAAATGGGTCTATACACAAAATGTACTGTTTTAGTAAGCTGAATATTTTCTAAACACTATTACTGAAAGTAGTAACTTAAAAAGACATTCTCCCAATTGTAAAGCTGGAGATTTCTGAATTTAAGGGCCAGTTTAGCCTCCACGTGTCTCACCATTTATGTTATTCCATAAAGGAAAATTTCCCTTTAGAGATTCCAAATCTAAAGGCATAGGATTTCACAAAGCAAAAGAAGTTTTTTTCTGCAGTGGCTTTGTTCTCGGGTGGTGGAAGCACAATAGAGGGAGAGGAAGCTCTATCTCTTCATCAGCCTAAAATGTGCTAGGTATTAAAACACCGCTACATTACTCTGGCTCTTTGCAGGAAGTAGCTTTGTTCATCTAAGTATTTCAGAAATGAGTTATGTGGTCCCCTCTAGGAAACACGAAAAGCCATTATTCAATCTCAAAAACCTCGACGCTATTCAGCAATACCCTTGAACATGCTGAAATGTAGAGGACAGAGAAAGGGTGCTGCTGAGTTTAATGGAGTGTAATTTGCAGCGAGCCAGGTGAGGAGGGGGTCTTAACTTATTCAGATTCAGAAAGTGGGAATGCAGGTGCTAACTAATAGCGGGCTCAGAGCCCTAGGGAAGGATGAAGGACAGAGGAGCGCTCTCAAATTCAGGTCTTTCCCTGCATCCGCATCTGCACCCGCATCCGCACCAGCAACAGGCTCAGTCTTGCCCAGTAAAGCCGAATCCAGGCTTACATCTAGGGCGGGGTGGGGGTAGGGGGCTACTAACAGGACCTCACGACAGCATTCTGGTCCCGGAACCACTAAGAGAAGCGTCTTTTATCATATTTCGGTAGTGGACACTGGTTTTCTGCTAAGCATCATGCATCTCGCCATGGCGTGATGAGCTCATGTACACACACCACGCTGGGCAACTTTACTGATACCTAAGTGTTCTGTCCTGGGAAAGCAAGTCACTCGATAATGTGATAAATATCCTTTATCCTGCTGATCAAATGAACATTGTGGGGTCCGTGGATTCAGACTGATTTCGAAATCTCGGTTCCCAGAAAGGTACTTTTCGGCTTTTTACCGGGCGTAGAGTTTAACAGTGCAGAAGTGCCAGCAGTCACAGTGCTGGGAACGAGAAAGGGTCGCACTTGCAGCATTCCCGGCTGCCCTAGGCAAGCCTTATTAACAGGCTGCGGGGGGAAAGTCCCTGTCTCGATCTCCGGGGGCTGTTTTGCGTTTGCCCGGCGTTTCTGTGAAAACAGATGCAGGGACCTAGAGGTCTGAGGCTCGGGCTAAAGCTCTGCCCGTAAGCCAACCCTGGCCCTCTACGGAGGGGCTGCGAAGCCGTCCTTTTTGCCCCTCTGAAACTCTCTCTCCAGACTCCCACTCCAGACCCCCAGCGCACAGGCGAGGAAGCTGGAGCCCAGAGCTCCCTCAGGGCGCGCAGAAGAGCCCGGGGTGGGGGTGGGGGAGCTTCAAAACCGTTAGCTCGCATTTTTTCCTCCCTCCCTAAGGTTTCTTTTCTTTTCTCTTCCTGTCCAAATATTTCAAATTTCCCCGCCTTAAATAACAGTCTCCTTTTATTTAGCTAGTTTCTTCGGCAGGTTTGGCCGCCCGCTTGTCTCTGCCCCACTACGGGCCCGGGGCGCTTCAGCGCCTCGCTACTGCCTGCAGCCCCCGAGCGCTGCCCCCGGCCCAGCTTGCGCGTCCCAGGGCGCGCCCGCCGCAGCCACGGCCCCCTCCTGCCGCGCGACCTCGCCTGACCTGGCTGTCTCGGCACCCAGAGCCAGCTAAGGCCGCCCCCCACCCGGACGCCTGCCTGCCTGCCTGCCTGCCGCCCCAGCTCGACTTCCCTCCCCGGACTTTGGAGCGTCTTCTGCTTTTGGGTTTGGATCCCGGTAGCCCTGGACCTGCGGGAGGGCCGCGCAGATAGGAAAGCAGCGGAGGAGGCCGGTGGCCGGAGCCTGCCCCAGCCCCCACCCCGCGGGTAACCTTGGAGGCGCCCTCGGAGTGAGTGTGTGCGCTCCCGCGCCAGCCGGCCGGGGCGAGCTGGCGCACAGCGCAGCGGGCTGGAGGCGGGAGCTGGGGGCGGGGAGGAGGAGCGGGCCCCGGCGCCTCCCGGCCGCCGCCGCAGCGCCCGGGGAGCTGCGGGTTACCCGGGCGGCCAGGCACTCCCCGCCCCTCCGGTCCTGGCCCTCAGGCAGCGGTCCCCGAGGACGCGGCAGCCATCCCACCGGGTGGTTCCGGCGACCTGTGCCTGAGGGACTGGGGCCGGAGGGCGGCGTGGGAGCAGAAGCGAGCGGGCCGGTGAGTGCCCAGCTCTCTACAGAGGTGAGCTGGCGGCCGGAGCGACTCGGTCCCCAGCGCCTGTGCCAGCACTCCCTCCCCTCCCCCGGCCCCCCCGCGACAGCTGAGGACAGCCGGGCTCCGAGCCTCGAGTCCAACTGCGAGGAGGCAAAAGCCTCTCCGGCTTCTCTGCCCCTCAGGCTGTTCGCAAAGTTGCACTAGGGTTTTGCTCACCCCCGACCCCCCATAAACCACTAGACTTCCGGGACCGAAAACGCACGTCCATTCGGGGAGACCCTCAGCTTGGAACGTGGGGAATCGCAGGAGGGCTGAGGTGCGCGAACCCCCTAGAAGGGGTTTTGTGTTTTCATCCGGAGCTCTTTGGAAAATCTAGGGTGGATTTTCCGCTGAAGATACCTCAAAAGATTTAAAAATTCCCCAGATCTGGATACAGACTCGGTACATGAAGTTAAATGTTTTTGCCATCTGCCGTAGAAAAACAATGTGCGAGTTTCAGGTGTTAGGATGTGGGTTTGGAATTTTCTGCGCTTTTAATCCTCAGAGACGTTAAATAACAGCGTACTAACACCCGGCAAATGAGCCAAGGTTATCCTTGCCACCACAGCACCTGCAAAAGCACAAATGGAACTTAAGCATTTTGCTTCCTAAGTTCTAAAATGGCTTCTGAACTGTCCAGAGGTACCAGCACGCACGGGGAAGGGGACCAGGGAACTGGAGGAGAGTTTGTACATTTTTTTAAACGACATAGATGTTACTACACTAAAATTCTTCCACCTAGCCCCTCTCTCCCCTCCAGCCCCCATCCTCATAGGTCGAGGAGGAATTTCAGTGCAGGCCTATCCAACAATTCTGTATACAGCCTTTTTTTCTTGCTTCCCATCTCCCCCCTCCTCCAAAAGAACACAAAACAACCGGCCAAAAACATCAGCTCTTTTGGGGAGGAAGTAAAAAACCACCAATCCTTATCCAGCTACACGTCATTTATTTTGAAAACTAAGGAGAACTGCAAACACCCAATGCTATGAAAGAAAAACTTACCAGGAACTCAATGCACTTAATTGGTGTAAATAATATTGTCTAAATAATAATATTGTCTTTTAGCATGAAAATGATGGGACCATTTCTGGAACTCATAGGTGGAAAACTCAAAACTCTTTCTGGAAATTTTTGGACAGACTTCTGCTCTTCTTTATATTACACCAGTGCTGTAGTTGAAAAAATTGATATTTTATCTTGACCATAAAAAGTAGTATCATGCCAAGCAATTTTATTTTACTTATGTGCCTTAGATTTTTCAGATTAATCATATGAATAATGAAAGTCCACATGTAAAGGAAAACAACCAAATTCTTGATCACAACCATATTAAAATATAGTCCACTCCTCTATCCTTTGTCAGTGTACAGTTTGCACAGCTTGCTGGAAAAGAAATCTATCCTGAGTTTAAAAGTTATATTTTGGAAACATAATTTCTTAAAAAAGAACTTACTGGTCTTTAGGAATAAGTGTTCTGTAGTTTGGCAATTCTGATGTACAGATAATGCAACACTATCTCCTTTTCTTTTATTTTGGAACTATTGCACTTTTTGGGCCCAAATAATTCTTGTTTCACAGTTTTCTCCTTTAGATATATTTATTAAAAAGAGACTATCCTCAATGATGCAACAGCATTCTGATGCCCATGTGCTAATTCAAGCACTTCACACCAAACCTACACAGCCCATTTAAAAATGAACATGGATTTCTTCTTTTGTCAAAATCTGGAACAGATATGAATGAACATTAACATTTGAAAGGCCTGGTATAATTAATATGCAGATTAGCAATGATGTAGTGTGGTGAGGATTCAAAATAAAATAGAAATACTCGTATGTTAGAATAAGTGGAATGAGATGATTAGATTAAGCAGCATCTGATGAGTGACAGTATAATATACCTTATCCTTCATTTTCTAATTCCCAGTATTTAAATAAGCAATAATCTGTGTTGTAATATGCTTTTTAACTGCTAAAAATATTACACACTAATCATCATAAGATATAAATCATTCTGAAGTCTCTTTTTCAATGTTAGGTAAAAACATGATTAAAAGCAGTAGTTTTTAATATTTCACTATACAGTTGCTTATAGTTTTGGCTGACCCCATATTTTTGTTCTACCTTTTCTACTTTTTTTGCCTCCAGATTTTAGGTAATGAACACAAATAGCATGGAGATAGAGGTTTCCAAGTCTCTCTTATTCCTGCTTTCGTAAGCCATCTATTTCTGTATTCAAAAACATTACATTACTTGAACTTTGGAAATCATTTTTAGTGGTGCTAAAAAGTAGCTATTATCTACATTAATTATTGGCCTATAAGAAAAAAAGCATTCAATCTGAATAAAAGTATGGAAGTTATAGTAATTGTGTATTTATGTTTGAAATATAAATTAGTTGCTAAAAAATATTTAGTATTGTGACATATGCTAAAACTTCCAGCATAGAATCAAGAACTAGAAAACTCTGAAATTTATTTTTGCTCTTTAGAGGATAATTGAATGTATTTAAGATTTCCATTTTCAGATGAGGCTAATCATTTTAACCAATAAGAAGTTAAATTGTTAATACTTATGGAAAAAATGGAGAGGACTATGATATCAAATCCAAAGTAATTTTTATGATCCCTACTGGTAAATTATATATTTTAGAGTTTGTTATTTTATAGCTATATTTACACTTAGCAGATAGACCAAGGTTTTCTATGTTTATAAATATATATTTGCATTATGCAAGTGTCAAATAATGCTTTTTGGTTCTGCCTTATATGAATACTTTTATAAATGTGTATGTATATTGAGATATTTCTTACTAAAGTTTAGTAAATGGATATTTTGACCAAAGACTACCAATTTGCTTCACATTACTATTTTAAGATGTTATATTATGATCTACTACTAAAATATCAACTGACAATGTTTTAGATTTAGGTGAGGTCATTTTCATTAATAATCTAGGGAAGGATCTAAATTAAAATTTTAGAACTAAAAACACTGATGTAGGTCCTAGTTTTATCTAAGCCATTATTTTATATTCTTGTCATGGAGCAAATATATTTTAAAAAATCCACTTAACACCTATTACAGGATGGTCAATTTGCTAAAGAATCCAAAAACCAAGACAAAAAAAAAAAAGCAGAGCAGAGCAAAGAAGACTCCCCCCACCCCCACTCCCCCCAAAAAATCCCACAACAACATGTTTTCATTATGTCACAATGGTAAATATAAACAGATTAATTTTCTAGATATGGACAATTTTCCAGTTACCCCCTGAGCTTTTGTATCATTTTCACTTAGTAATGCTTTTAAAACTCATAGCTGGGGGAAAACACCACTATTTATGGTTATATGCATAATTTATATATATAATATCTTTTACTTACATACAACAGACACATGTTCTATCCAAAAATAGCAAGCTCAGCACCATTCTGAAAGGGTGAGTGGTTACAGTTGAACATCTGGACTAGACTGAGGGGCTGTTCAATGTGAAGCCAGCGTAGAGCCACATGGGAAAGAACACTGAACTGAGTGTATGCTGGCTAATTTGCTCAAGAGTAATCAAAATGGCTCTGAGCTAGTATAAATTGCCTACAGTTGTTTAAATATATGACACAAATAACTCTATACAAAGACAGTTAAAAGAAGGAACATATATATATATATGTTTATATTTAATCCAGAGGAGATCATAGATGTCATAGGGAAAATATTAACGTGGCAATGTAATGCAGATTTGTGCATAATAACATCAGCTGAAGGTCAATGGTTGCTCTCCATTTCTCCTTAACAAGCATGTTTATTGTGTTTTAAAGATTTAAGATGCACAGTTCTTCAAATATATGACTATTGTCTATAAAAATGATATATAATAACATATTAATATTCTAATTTTAAATTCCCATAAAAAAGTACTCCAAAATACTCTTTTAGTTTACCAGATTCTACTGAAAGATCTAACACTATGCTAAGATCAGTGGTGAACTTTTTGGTTTGCAACATAAAAGGATATTAGAGATCAGTGCTTTCTAAAGAAATATTCTGCCTTGAATTACCAGGATGAAGAACTGGGAATTTTTCATAGCACTTTTTTGTCTTCTACAACAAGATTATACTGAGAATCAGTGTGAGATTAATTTATCATTTCTATAGCAAATTAATATTTTTATCAGTGTTTTGAGTTTAAATATGTAGAATTTAAACAATAGAACAGTATAGGACTATTTTGAAGTTTCTTTACTCAACAACAGAACATATTGGGAAGAAATCATCAGACATAAAATTCAAGCTACAGAACAATGATATTAAATCAACTGGCAGAAAAATTATCTCAGTCTTCTGGGGGAAATGAGTGGTAAGAAAAAATATTTAAATACCTTTCATTAGATTAAAAGATTACCTCAGTGAATAAGAGATTCATTCTCTTTTTTCTCTCTCTCTGCTTCTCAAATAAATTAAATAAGTAAATATATTTTAAACAATATTATTGATCTCTTTTCCAATAGAGTAAAATCCTAGGAAATAAAATCCTATATATTTAGGAAAGGGATATGAACATCCTAAAATCAAGTGATCTGTCTTTATGAAATATGATAGTAACTGATATGAGAGGATTCTCTCAAGATGTTTGCATATAGTTATGAATATGTTAGCATGTAAAATTGGCTCAATAATAACTTGAATTTTTTGAATTTTTATTTTTATCATCATTTGCAGGCTATTAAATCATATGTATACAAAGAAAATAGGAAGTACTTTGATAAATGTCTTTTCTTTTTGGTATTTCTCAATTTATCCACCTACATTTTAGTGACAGAAAAGAAATGCATAAACAAATTAATAAGTGAATATTTATCTTGCATCTGTATTACCTAGTTTAATATTCATAACCTCTCTATAAATTGGGCTTATTTTACAAATCAGAAAACTCAGATTTGGTGATAAGCAACTTGTCCATATCACAGGCTAGTAATTTATAGTATAAGGATGCAAATTTTCCACTGCATTGTGGCCAAATGGAAAGATCTTTCAGGAAAATTACCACAAATCAGTCAACTCAACACTCACATATTAAGCACCCATCATTATGGTCACTTAATAGGTTTACTATCTTGGGACCATTTATATATGAGGTTTTCCACTTCTATAAAATGGGGATAATAGTACCTAATTTGCCATGTTGTAAATAATCAATCTATGTACAAAATTCCTGGCCTCAGTGAGCCTTTAGTAGATAACAGCTGTTGTGGGAATACAGAGTAATATCAATTCATTATTGATCTCAAGTGGCTGAAAAACTTCTTGGGTAAATAAAGTTCACATATGGCATAGAAATATAAAAACTGGAAAGTGGGTAGGGCATAAGCAAGTGCATGGTAATGTGCAGTGTAGATTGCACCAAATTAGGAAAAAATCATATTAGAAGGTTAATGATATGGATTTAAATATCCTAAAGTAGAAAACTTCCATTACTAGAAAAAAATGGAAAAGTTGCCTAAAGATGATTGTTTTTCCATCTTATAATCTCTGAGAGTGCCTATATCTAATAAAAAATATAAGGTGGGCAATGGAAAGTGATTGCATAGGCAGAAAATACATTATGATGAGCATCTATAAGCAGTATTTTGAAAGGTATATTTCACCATTTTAGAATAAGTGACTGTGGGCTGGCGCCGCAGCTCACTAGGCTAATCCTCCGCCTTGCGGCGCCGGCACACCAGGTTCTAGTCCCGGTCAGGGCGCCGGATTCTGTCCCTGTTGCCCCTCTTCCAGTCCAGCTCTCTGCTGTGGCCCGGCAGTGCAGTGGAGGATGGCCCATTTACTTGGGCCTTGCACCCCATGGGAGACTAGGAGAAGCACCTGGCTCCTGCCATCGGATCAGCGCGGTGCGCCGGCTGCGGCGGCCATTGGAGGGTGAACCAACGGCAAAGGAAGACCTTTCTCTCTGTCTCTCTCTCACTGTCCACTCTGCCTGTCAAAATAAATAAATAAATAAATAAATAAAATAAAAAAAGAATAAGTGACTGTGACACCGATTCAAATACAATATAAAAATAGCAAGGCATTTCATAATATCACAAAATTGGATCTATAAGTAATCAGTATCAGACAGTGAGTGGCATTAAAGCCATGTAAATATTATTTCTAACTCTGCTACTTACTTTGTTTCAGCTTGCAACAGGCACTTAACTTTTCTGACCTTCACTTTCCTCGTTTGTTAACTGGTTGTAATACTATATACTTTACAGGCTGTAATAATTACAAATAAAATTTATTAATAAACTACTTCAGTCTCTAATATGTGACACTTGGAAGACCATATACCAACAGATTTCCCAAGACTTAGATTTAGTTATATTAACAGAAAGAAAAGAAAATCCTTCTAGGGGCCCATGACCCAGAGTAATACAGACAGTTTCTGATTAAAAATAAAAATAAAAACTTTGAATTAAGACTTAAAGTTGTCACTCAAAGCAACTTTACACAACCATGTATCTGATCAACATCTAAGTGCAGTTTTATTTTTTAATCTTTTTTTTAAAGATTTATTTATTAATTTGAAAGCTACAGAGAGGGAGAGACAGAAATCTTCCATCCATTGGTTCACTCCCCAAATGGCTGCACCAACCAGGGCTGGGACTGTCCCAAGCCAGGAGCCAGAAGCTTCTCTGTGGGTGCAGAGACCCAGGAACTTGGACCATTGCCATCCTTGGCTGCTTTCCCAGGTGCACTAGAGGGAAGATGGATTGAAAGTGGAGCAGCTGAGACTCCAACTGGCGCCCATGTTGGATGCAGGCACTGCAGGTGGAGGCTAACCTTCTACCCCACAGCGCAGGCCCCAAGTACATTCAGTTTAATAAGCACATGTGTAAGATATTGTTCTGAATGCTTAGTTTACAGACATGAATTAGACACCTTTTCAACCCTCAAGAACTAGTGATATCATGAGAGAAACAAAATGCTAATACTGGGTACAATATAGTATTAGGCACAACTAAGGCATAAAATAATAATAACTTTAACTTGGGAAATAATAATAGTAAGTACCTGGGAGAAACCAAATTCCATTTCCAAAAAGCTACTTTTTAAGAATCAAATAGACTTCCATTTCCAACAAAATGAAGAGTAAGAAATCTTCTTAGAACAAAACAAATAGATTTCTGAATAAAATATTTGTAAAACATATTTTGGAATGCAGGGTTGTATTGATAAGAAACTAGGGGAAATCTACAGCTATCAAAAATTAATGAAAGTGAATCTGATGCCAGCTGCTGCGGGGGGAGAGGCACCTATTGATCCTTGAAATATTAGTTTCCTGGGGCTGCCATAACAAAATACCATAAATTCAGTGCCGTAAACAATAGCAATGCTCGTGTCTCACAGTTCTGGAGGCGCCAAGTCTGAATCAAGGTGTCTATAGAGTTAGTTCCTTCTGAGGGCTGTAAAGGGACTCTGTTCCTTTCCTGTTTCCTACTTCTGATAACCCCAGGCATTCAGGGTCTTGAGGGTGGTATTCCCTCTGTGTTTTCATGTACTCTTTCTTCTATGTGCCTGTGTCTCTGTCCAAATTTCCCTTTGGACAAGGACATCAGTCCTATTGGATTAGGGCCCACATTAACACCCTCTTCTTAACTAGATAAAAGCAAAGACCCTTTTTCCAAATAGTCACATTCACATGTACTGGGGATTAAGACTTCAACATCAACTCATAATGCCTGCTGAACTACAGTTTTAATTTTTAAGGGACTCAGAGGGATAAAAGCCAAAGTTTAGGGCCATTACAAGGCAGGAAGACTGACAGAAGCCCAAAGGGAAATTCTAAAGGAAACAAGTGAATTTAAATATTCAAACACTGGGCCAGCGAAGTGGGATCCCAGGTAAAGCCACCACCTGCATTGCCAGCATCCCATAAGGGCTCTGGTTAGAGCCCTGGCTGCTCCACTTCCGATCCAGCTCTCTACTGTGGCCTGGGAAAGCAGCAGAATATAGTCCAAGACCTTGGGCCCCTGCACCCACGTGGGAGACCCAGAGGAAGCTCCTGGCTTTGGATCAACGCAGCTCCGGCCCATTGCAGTCACTTGGGGAGTGAACCAGCGTATGGAAGATCTCTCTCTCTCTCTCTCTCTCTCTCTCTGGCTCTACCTCTCTCTGTAACTCTGCCTTTCAAATAAATAAATAAATCTTTAAAAAATAAATATATATTCAATATTTTGCTCCATCATAACTCCTTTATTGGCAGTGTTTTATAATTATTGCCTGCTTTATTGTGGCTTATTTCTTCATTTTTTGCATGCCTTGAAGAGAAGTTTTTCACTTAATGAAGTTAAGAAGAGCTGTATAAACTGATATGGAGTAATGAATGGATAAATATGATTTACCCATACAATGAAATATTTTCAGACAAAAAATAAAGTACTGATTTATGCTACAACGTGAATGAATCTCAAAAACATGCTAAGTGGAGCTGGCACTATGGTGCAACAGGTTAAGCCTCTGCTTGTGATAGTGTTGGCATCTCATATCGGAGTGCCAGCTCCAGTACCAGCTGCTCCCCTTAGGATCCAGCTCCCTACTAATATACCTGGGAAGCAGCAGAAGATGGCCCAGGTATTTGGGCCCCTCCACTAACATGAGAAACCCAGATGGAGTTCTGGGCTCCTAGCTTTGTCCTTGCCCAGTCCAAGCTGTTGCAACCCTTTTGGGGAGTAAACCAGCAGGTGGAAGATCTCTCTCTCTCTCTCTCTCTCTCTCTCTCGCTTCCTCACTTTCTTTGTCACTCTACCTTTTAAATAAATAAATAAATCTCTTAAAATTTTTATTTAAAAATGTGCTGAAAGAAACTGCACAAAAAACCACATAGCATATGATTCTATTTATATTGAATGTCCATAATAGGCAAATACCTAGAGACAGAGAGTAGATTAATGAGGGATCAGCATTGTGGTGCAATGGACTAAGCCGCTGCCTGCAACACCAGCATCCTATATGAGTACAGTTTGAATCCTGGCTGCTCCACTCCCAATCTAGCTCCCTTCTAATGGCTTGGGAAAGAAGCAGAAGATGGCTCAAGTGCTTGGGCCCCTGCCACCCATGTGGGAGACCCAGATGAAGCTTCTGTCTCCTGGCTTCAGCCTGGCCCAGCCCTAGCCATTATAACCATTTGAGGACTGAACCAGTGAATAGAAGATCTCTGTCTGTCTGTCTGTCTCTCTCTGTGTAACTCTGCCTTTCAAATATATATATATATATATACACTAATATATATTATATATAATATATACTAATATATATATATTAATGGTTGTTTGGGAATATGAAAGAGGGGAACACAAAATGACTGCTAATGGGTACAAAGTTCCTTTTTGAGGCAATAAAAATGTTCTTGAACTAGATAGTGGTGATTATGGTTCAACTTGATGAACATACTAAAAACTAGTGAATTGGGATTGGTAATTGACTTAGTGGTTAAGTTGTCACCTGGGATGCTTGCATCCCATCTCAGAGCCTGGGTTCAAGTCCCAGCTCCGCTCCTGATGCTAGCTTCCTGCTAATGTGTGTGCACCCTAGGAGACAGCGGACAGTGGCTCAAGTAGTTGGGTCCCCGACATTCACATGAGAGACCTGGACTGAGTTCTTGGTTCCTGGCTTGGGCCTGGCCCAGCCCCAGCCATGGCAGCCACTTGGGGAATGAACCAGCAGATGAAAGGCTCTCTCTCTCTCTTTCTCTCTGCTTTTCAAATAAATAAAATAAATATATATTTTAAAATATTTTTTATTTATGTGAAAAAGAGAGTTACAGAGAAGGAGAGGGAGAAAGAGAGTAAGAAGTCTTACCTCTGCTGATTCACTCCCCAAATGGCTGCAATGGCAGGGGCTGGGCCAGACTGAAGAAAGGAGCCAGAAGCTTCATCTCGGTGTCCTGCATGGCTGCAGGGGCCCAAGCACTTGGGCCATCTTCTGCTGCTTCCTCAGGTGCCTTAGCAGGGAGCGGGGTCTGAAGAGGAGCAGCAGGGACTTGAGTGACTAGCTATACAACAGTGCCGGCCCCATAAAATAAATCTTTTAAAAAAGGGTGTGTGTGTGGGGGGAACTGTTATAGATTAAAAGTGAAGAGGGACAGGCATTTGGCACACCAGTGAAGATACGGCTTGGGACACCCATGTCCCATGTCAGAGTGTCTACGTATGAGTCCTAGCTCCATTCTGGACTCCAGCTTCCTGCTAATGCATACCCTGGGAGGTAACAGGTGATAGCTATTTGGGCCCCTGCCATACATGTGGGAAACTGGAAATGAGTTTCAGGCTCCTGACTTTAGCCTGACCCAACCCTTACTGTTGGGGCATTTAGTGGGTTAGCGAAATGAGAGATCTTTGTGTGTCTCTTTCCCCCCCCCCCTCTGCCTTTCAAATAAATCAAATAAATTTTTAGAAAATTTTAAAGGAGAATGACTAAAGATCCAACACCTGCAGCACTTATGAATTACAACAATTTGAATTCTCAGTTAAATAAAAGCTAGCTCCAAGGGCTGGTGTTGTGGCATAATGGGTTAACTTGCTGCCTGAGATGCAGGCGTCATATATGGGTACAGATTCAAGTCCTGGCTGCTCCACTTTCAATCCAGCTCCCTGCTAATGCACCCGAGAAAGCAACAGCAGGTGGCCCAAGTCCTTGGGTCCCTGAACCCATGAGGAAGAACTGGACAAATCTCCTGGCTCCTGGCTTCAGCCTGGTTCGGCACTGGCCATTGTGGCAATTTGGGAGGTGAACCAATGGATGGAAGATGTCTCTGCGTCTCTCCCTCTCTCTGTAACTCTTTCTTTCAAATAAATAAATCTTTTTTTAAAGCTATTTCCAAAGGACATTTTCATTAGCATATAATAATTGTACATATTTATGGAGGACAGTGTGATATTTCAAAACCTGATCAATTCAGGGTCATTAGCATTTCCATCTCATTATTTACGTGTGGAGCCTTTAAGCTCCTCTCTTCTACATCTTTCGTTTTTAAGATTTATTTTATTCTTATTTGAAAGGCAGAGTTACAGAGAGGCAGAGGCAGAGAGAGAGAGAGAGAAAGAGAGAGAGAGAGAGAGAGGTCTTCCATCTGCTGGTTCACTCCCCAAATGGCCACAACGGCCAGAGCTGTGCCGATCTGAAGCCAGGAGCCAGAAGCTTCTTCCAGGTCTCCCACACAGATACAGGGGCCCAAGAACTTGGGCCATCTTCTACTGCTTTCCCAGGCCATAGCAGAGAGCTGGACTGGAAGAGGAAGGACTGGAATCAGTGCCCATATGGGATGCCAGCACTCAGGCAGTGGATTAACCCACTATGCCACAACGCTGGCCCATCTTCTACTTCTTTACTAAATACATAATATATTATTTTAAACTGTAGTCACCTTATTGTGCTGTAGAACACTTGAACTTCTACCTATTTTTTCTATCCAACCGTGTTTTGGTATTCATTTTCCAAACTCCCTCTGCATCCTCCTGTCCTCAACATTTTTCAACCTCTAGTTATCACTATTCTACATTTAGATTGAGATTTTTTTCTAGGTTCCATATGTGTGTAGGTGAGAGAGTATGTGGTATTTGTTTTTCTGTGTCTGACTTATTTCACTAAACATAAATGTCTTCCAGTTCCATCCACTTAGCTGCAAGTGACAGTTTTATTCTTTTTATGGCTGAAAAACATTGCATTGTGTATCTATACTATTTTCTCTTTATTAATCTGTCAATAGACACCTAGGTTGGTTGCATGTCTCAGCTATTATGAATAGTTGCAATAGACACGGGAGTACAAATATCTCTTTGATTTGTTGATTTCATTTTCTTTAGATGGATGCACTCCCAACAATGGGATAGTTAGATCATAACATAGATCTTTTTTAGCTTTTTGAGGAATCTTCACTCAGTTCTCTATAATGGTTGTTATAATTTAAATTCATACCAACAATGTATGCGTTCCCTTTTCTCCATATCTTTGCCAGAATCTAAAAAATATTTTTCAAATATTATTTGTATGAGAGACAGAGAAGGTAACAGATAGAGTGAGCTCCTATCCACTGGTTCATTCTTCAAATGCCAGTAATGGTCCCTGGCTGGGACTAACCCTGGGACATGGAACTTAATCCAAGTCTCTCACATGGGTAGCAGGGACCCATCTACTTGAACCGTCACCACTGTTCCCTAGGATCTGCCTTAGCAGAAAGCTCCAGTCAGGAGCTGCAGATAGGTATTGAATCCAAGCACTTAGAAATGGATATGAGCTTCTTAACTGGTCTCCCAACATGAGGACAAAATGTACCCCATCCCTCTTTTTGTCTTTTTGGTGCTAGCCATTCTAAATGGGTTGAGATGGAATCTCATTGTGCCTTTGATTTGCATTTCCCTGATAGGTAATGATATGAAGCATTTTTCATATATTTGGTGGCCATTTGTATATCTTCTCTTGAGAAATGCCTATTTAGATCACTGCCCCCCACCTTTTAAAAAGATTTTATTTATTTATTTCAAAGGCAGAATTACAGGGAGAGAGGAAGAGACAGAGAAATCTTCCATCCACCGGGTCAGTCCCTAAATGACTACAATAATCAGAGCTGGATCAGGCCAAGGCCAGGAGCCAGGAGCTTCTTCCTGGACTC
This sequence comes from Oryctolagus cuniculus, assembly GCF_964237555.1. Taxonomy (NCBI): domain Eukaryota; kingdom Metazoa; phylum Chordata; class Mammalia; order Lagomorpha; family Leporidae; genus Oryctolagus; species Oryctolagus cuniculus. The sequence continues at coordinate 121,910,720 of NC_091438.1, read as the reverse complement.
CAACATAATAACCTGGGCCATCTTCCACTCTTTCCCAGGCACATCAGCAGAGACCAAGATTGGTAGTGGAACAGTCAGGGCTTGAACCTGTGCTCATATGGGATGCCAGCATTGCAGGTGGCAGTGGCTTTACTTGTCATGCCACAATGCTGGCCTTTTTTTTTTTTTTTTTTTTTGAGACAAGGGCTGTTCAAAGTCATTACATCTCGAAGTTAATTTCACTTTTTTTTAGAAACTTAATTAACTTTAAAGAAGCACCCAAGAATCACATCTTTTGTGACCAATTAGACACGAGACCTCCGTTGAATACATTAAAAGAAAATAAGTCATTGAGAACAAGTTTAATCATTAATTAAGGAAGCACCTAAGAAAACAGTTATCATTTATCAGTTTTTTTTTTCATTTATTGGTTCTATTAATCTTCTGGGGGGAGTCTTTAGGTTTTTTTTATAATATAGAATCATCTTACCTGCAACAGAGAAAATTTAATTCCTTCCCTTCCTATTTGTATGCCTTTTATTTCTTTCTCTTCTCTAATTGCACTGGACAAAACTTCCACTACTATATTGATTAAGAGCAATGAGAGGGCCGGTGCCGCGGCTCACTAGGCTAATCCTCCGCCTTGCAGCGCCGGCACACTGGGTTCTAGTCCTGGTCAGGGCACCGGATTCTGTCCCGGTTGGCCTTCTTCCAGGCCAGCTCTCTGCTGTGGCCAGGGAGTACAGTGGAGGATTGCCCAAGTGCTTGGGCCCTGCACCCCATGGGAGATCAGGATAAGCACCTGGCTCCTGCCATCGGATCAGCGCGGTGCACCGGCCACAGCGCGCCAGCCGCGGTGGCCATTGGAGGGTGAACCAACGGCAAAGGAAGACCTTTCTCTCTGTCTCTCTCTCTCACTGTCCACACTGCCTGTCAAAAAAAAAAAAAAAAAAAAGAAAAAAAAAGAAAAAGAAAAAAAAAAGAGCAATGAGAATAGATATCCATGTTTATTCCAGATTTTAAAGGAAACAGCTTTTTCACATTCAGTATAGTTTTGGCTTTAGGTATATCATATATATTCTTTATTATGTTGAGGTATGATCCTTGGATATGTAATTATTTAATGATTCTTTTATCATGAAAGGATATTGAATTTTCTTGAATGTTTTTCTGTATCTGTTGAAATGATTTTGTGATTTTTATCTTTCATTCTGCTGATATATTTATTGATTTGTATATACAGAACCCTCCTTGCATCGATAAGTCCCACTTGATAATAATGAATTATCTTTTTGATGTGCTGCTGTATTTGATTTGTCAGTATTTTGTTGAGAATTTTTATATCTATGTTCTTTAGGAATATTGGTCTATAGTGTTTGTTGTTGTGTCCTTGTCTGGTTTTGGTATCTGGGTAATGCTGGCTTCATAGAATAAGTTTGGGAGAGTTCCCTCCCTTTCAATGTGTTGAGATACTTTGACAATAATTGTTTTAATTCTCCATAAAAGTTTGATAGCAGTGATAGCAGTGAAGCTACCAGTTGAGATGCCGACATCCCATATTGGATAATGTGGATTCATCTTATGGGTCTGCCCCTGATTCTTTTTTTTTTTTTTTTTTTTTTTTTTTTGACAGGCAGAGTGGACAGTGAGAGAGAGAGACAGAGAGAGAAAGGTCTTCCTTTGCCGTTGGTTCACCCTCCAATGGCCGCCGCGGCCGGCGCGTTGCGGCCGGCACACCGCGCTGATCCGATGGCAGGAGCCAGGAGCCAGGTGCTTTTCCTGGTCTCCCATGGGGTGCAGGGCCCAAGCACCTGGGCCATCCTCCACTGCACTCCCTGGCCACAGAAGAGGGCTGGCCTGGAAGAGGGGCAACCGGGACAGAATCCGGCGCCCCGACCGGGACTAGAACCCGGTGTGCCGGCGCCCCTAGGCGGAGGATTAGCCTAGTGAGCCACAGCGCCGGCCCTGCCCCTGATTCTTGAATCCAGCTTCCTGCTAATGCATACCCTAGGGGGCAACAGGTACCTGGGTCCATGCCATGCCTTGTGTGAGACTTGGATTGGGTTCCCAGTTCCAAGCTTTGGCCTGGCCCTGTTGCTTGAATTTGTGGAATGAACCAGTGGATAGGAGCTCTCTCTCTATTTCTCCCCTTCCCTCCCTTTCTCCTTCTCAGATAGATAGATAAATTTATAAGTTTTTTTTTTTTTTTTTTTTTTTTTTTTGACAGGCAGAGTGGACAGTGAGAGAGAGAGAGACAGAGAGAAAGGTCTTCCTTTGCCGTTGGTTCACCCTCCAATGGCCGCCGCGGCCGGCGCGCTGCGGCCGGCACACCGCGCTGATCCGATGGCAGGAGCCAGGAGCCAGGTGCTTTTCCTGGTCTCCCATGGGGTGCAGGGCCCAAGCACCTGGGCCATCCTCCACTGCACTCCCTGGCCACAGCAGAGGGCTGGCCTGGAAGAGGGGCAACCGGGACAGAATCCGGCTCCCCGACCGGGACTAGAACCCGGTGTGCCGGCGCCGCTAGGCGGAGGATTAGCCTAGTGAGCCGCGGCGCCGGCTAATTTATAAGTTTTGTAGAATTCAGTAGGGTAGCCATCTGATCCTGGGCTTTCTTTGTTGGGAGAGGTTTTGTGGCTGATCCAATCTCATTATTTGTTATTGGTCCATTCAGGTTTTCTATCAGTTTGTGGTTCAACTTTGGCAGATTATATAGGTCTAGAAATGTATCAGTTTCTTCTAGATTTTCCACTTAATTGGCATATGATTGCTCATAATAGTTCCTAATGATCTTTTAGGTTTCTGTGGTATTCAGTTGTAATGTTTCCAATTAAAAATTATTATTCATTTATTTGAAAAGCAGAGTTACAGAGAGAAGGAGAGACAGAGATACCTTTCATCCCCTGGCTCATCCCCCAAATGGCTATGACAGCCTGGCTGGGCCAGGCTCAAGCCAGGAGCCTGGAACTCCACCTAATCTTTTTTTTTTTTTTTTTTTTTTTTTTTGACAGGCAGAGTGGACAGTGAGAGAGAGAGACAGAGAGAGAAAGGTCTTCCTTTGCCGTTGGTTCACCCTCCAATGGCCGCCGCGGCCGGCGCACCGCGCTGATCCGATGGCAGGAGCCAGGATCCAGGTGCTTTTCCTGGTCTCCCATGGGGTGCAGGGCCCAAGCACCTGGGCCATCCTCCACTGCACTCCCTGGCCATAGCAGAGAGCTGGCCTGGAAGAGGGGCAACCGGGACAGAATCCGGCGCCCTGACTGGGACTAGAACCCAGTGTGCCGGCGCCGCAAGGTGGAGGATTAGCCTATTGAGCCACGGCGCCGGCTCCACCTAATTTTAAGGCCATCTCCCATTACTTTCCCAGGTGCATTAGCAGGGAGCTGGATCAGAAGTGAAGAAATGGGGACATGAACCAATGTTCATATGGGATGCTGGCATTACAGGTTGTGCCTTAACCTGCTGCACCACAACTCTGGCCCTGTGATGTCTCCTTTTTATCTCTGATTTTATTTCTCTGGTCTCCTCTCTCTCTCTTTTTTTTTTTTTATAAAATAGTTTAGTCTAGCTGAAATTGTCTTTGTTTATCTTTTAAAACAAGATCTTCATTTCATTATATTTTGAATTTTTTGCCTCTATTTGCACTTTGACCTTTGTTATTTCTTCTCTTCAACTAACTGAATTTGACTTATTATTGTTTTTCTAGATCTCTGATATCAAAGAATATGTTTTTATAATATATTCTAATTTTATTTATTTTCTTTTTATTTATTTGAAAGGCAGTCTATCTGACTGAATGGCAGATAGATGGAAATCTTCCATCCACAGATTCACTCCCCACATACCTATATCAGTTGGAGATGAACCAAACCGAAGCTGCTTTACAGATTTTGTTCGAGGAGCTAGAGCTCTGCCAATAGGCATTGGCAATGGCTGGAATCCCTGCCATTTTTGTACAGAACTGTTGAATTTTGGAAAAGAGAATCTTAACAATTAGAATGCGTATGTACACTTGGACCAAAATAAAGAACAAGGATATGAACCATATTAGAGAAGGGAAAGCACTTTTCACTTTTCCTGGATGTGGGAGTTGAGGGACTTCCCTTATCAAAATCATGACGCCACTTGGCTTGATCCCAAATGCTTTGGATGTATTTTTCTATGAGCCCATTGCTATTATTAATGTAAGTGCAGCAGATGTTTTAGTCATTGCACATATTCTTCCTTGTTTTGCCAGTAGGTAATCTAAGGCTAGTCGGTTGTCCATGACTACTTTAGCTCTGGAATCTACAGAATCATGTAGTGCCGTCTTTAACTCACTTGCAGTAGAAACTGACAAAAGACCAGACTGCACTGAGACAAGATTTGGGCTTATGCTAGAGCACAAGGGAGGCAGCACAGAGGACAGAGGTTCCACCAACTGGCTCTACAAAGGGAGCTCAACAGGGGACTTTATTGGGTTGGTGAGGCATGACTGTGCCCTCTTCATCTCTGGCTTGTCCCTTTGCACACAGCACTTTGGTCTGCACCTGGCTCAGTGTTCTGGACAAGCACAGTTGCTTCTTTTGCATACAACACACTCAAAATGGTGGTGTTGCTTTCCTCTGCCTCCCCAGGAAGATCATATATTGGTCATACTGGATTAGTCTGGGCATGTGCATAGGTTGGGAAAAATCTCTAATAGGGCAAGCAGGATGTCTTTTGTGGTTAGGGTCTGGATGCTCCTTGCTGATGATTGGTTTGGAGCTGGGTAAAGTGGATATGTGATCGGGTTGGGAGGTGGACACAGGGTTATGTTAGGAGGGGCTTGATTTTGTGAGTCCTGTTTCTATCCAGACTCCTTTCTATGCCGCCACTCCAGGTTTTTGTGTCCACAGGGTTACAGTACTCTCACTCAAAATGCAGCTTCAACTTTTTGCTTTGGTTCTTCTTTGCTTTTTTAGCCATCTTGGTTCTGCCGCAAAATAAAAAAATATTTAAGGCCAGCGCCGCGGCTCAATAGGCTAATTCTCCACCTTGCGGCGCCGGCACACCAGGTTCTAGTCCCAGTCAGGGCGCTGGATTCTGTCCTGGTTGCCCCTCTTCCAGGCCAGCTCTCTGCTGTAGCCAGGGAAGGCAGTGGAGGATGGCCCAAGTGCTTGGGCCCTGCACCCCATGGGAGACCAGGAGAAGCACCTGGCTCCTGCCTTCAGATTCTCGCGGTGCGCGGGCCGCAGCGCGCCAGCTGTGGCGGCGGCCATTGGAGGGTGAACCAACGGCAAAAAGGAAGACCTTTCTCTATGTCTCTATCTCTCATTATCCACTCTGCCTGTCAAAAAAAAAATATTTAAGCTAATTAGCAAGTAGAATCCAGCAATATGTAATATATCTTGAGTAACTGATGTTTAGCTCAGAAGTCCAAAGCTGGTTTAATATTCAAATATCAATCAATTTAATTCATGACATGAACAAAATTCAGGAGAAAAATCAGAATTATTTCAATAGATGTAGAAAAAGCATTTCTAAAACACAATATCCACTCATGAGAAAAACTCTGAAGAGGTGAGCGTTTGGCCAAGTGGTTAAGATGCTGCTTTGGATGCCCACATCCCATATTGGAGTGCTAGTGTCTGAGTCCTGGCTCCACTCTCAATTCCAGCTTCTGGTTAATGCAGACCTTGGGAGGCAGCAGTGATGGCTCAAGTATTTTGAGTTCCTGCCAAAGTAAGGAGACCTGGATTGAGTTTTCTGCTCCTGGCTTTGGTCTTGCACAGCCTCAGCTCTTGTAGACATATAGGGAGTGAATCAACAGATGAGAGTTCATTTTCATTCATTCTCTCCTCTCTCCCCCATCTCTGTGCCTCCCAAATAAAAATAAATACATTGTACAAAAAGAAACTCTCTCAGAAAACAGTAAAAAAATACAACTTTGGGGCCGGCTCTGTGGCTCACTTGGTTGATCCTCCGCCTGCAGCACCGGCATCCCATATGGGCGCCGGGTTCTAGTCCCAGTTGCTCCTCTTCCAGTCCAGCTCTGCTGTGACCCAGGAACGCAGTGGAGGATGGCCCAAGTGCTTGGGTCCCTGCACCTGCATGGGAGACCAGGAGGAAGCACCTGGCTCCTGGCCATTTGGGGGGTGAACCAACGGAAGGAAGACCTTTCTCTCTTTCTCTCTCTCACTGTCTAACTCTATCTGTCAAATAATATATATAAAAAAAAAGAAAGAAAATAGAACTTATTTAATCCCAAGGGCAGTTAGCAAAATTTATAGCTAATCTCATCTATTAAGTTGAATGCATTATCTCTTAGATCAAGAACAAGGCAAGGATGCATGCTCTCACCATTTCTATTCAATGCTACACTAGCTATCCTAGCCAGCTGGCTCCAGCACAACACTGTAAAAATGCACCTAACCTTTGACACAGCAATTCTACTACTAGGAATCTACTCTAAGGAATTCTAAATTTCTCCAACTCATTTGTATAACCATTTATTTGATATGTCCTATTGTGTATCCAGTAGGTATCTCAAATTTATGATGTTCCAAACAAAACTTTTATTCCATAAAATCTGTTTCTTCTACATTTCCTATCTTAGTAGATGGTCCACTATCATCTAAATGCTCAGAATAATCAATGTTGACTTTTTCTGTTATGCCACCTAAAATATTAGTAAATTTGAATGCATCACCAAAATATATTTATATTTTATACACACATATGTATTGTTGTGTATATATGGTATACGTTTGATGACATCTTACCTTTTTCATTATCATGCTTCCTTTATTAATTAGTTGGTATACCAATCTCTAAAGTAGTCACTGTGATTTTATCTGGCCAACCCTGAGTCAAGCTCCTCTCTGAGGGCATTGAGTCAATTCCATCCAAAGCACCTGGATAAATGGATAAAAACCAAAAGATTTTGGCTATAATGCTGCAGCATGACTATTTAATTTCTTATATTTCTGTTATAAACAATAAATGATTTAATACATAGGTAATATATTAATTTGTAAAAAAGAAAAATAAACCTAACATCTAGTATTTAGAGTGCTTTATTAATATGCTCATGGAGAGGGCATTTTCAAATGTGAATTAATATTATGCAACCCAGACAAATCATTTTTAACATATTTTTAATTTATCTAGAGTCAGGTTGTTCTTTTTATTTTTTTATTTTTATTTTTTGACAGGTAGAGTTATAGACAGTGAGAGAGAGAGACAGAGAGAAAGGTCCTCCTTCCGTTGGTTCACTCCCCAAATGGCCACCATGGCTGGCGCTGCACTGATCTGAAGCCAGGAGCCAGGTGCTTCCTCCTGGTCTCCCATGCGGGTGCAGGGCTTAAGCACCTGGCCTGAGCCCTGGCTCACTTGGCTAATCCTCCACCTGCGGTGCTGGCACTCCAGGTTCTAGTCCTGGTTGGGGTGCCGGATTCTGTCCTGGTTGCTCCTCTTCCAGTCCAGATCTCTGCTGTGGCCCGGGAGTGCAGTGGAGGATGGCCCAGGTCCTTGGGCCCTGCACCCGCATGGGATACCAGGAGGAAATACCTGGCTCTTGGCTTCGGATCGGCTAAGCGCCAGCCATTGTGGCCATTTGGGGAGTGAACCAATGGAAAGAGGACCTTTCTCTCTGTCTCTCTCACTGTCTATAACTCTACCTGTCAAATTAAAAAATATTTTTAAAAAAATTGTGTTAATAGTTAAAATCTGTTTCACATAGAACAATGTGATACTATATGCAAATTAATGGTAAACTATTCTCCATGACAAAATACTTTTCAGAAGTATTCTTTAATTCATTGCTCAGAGACTTAAAACTAAACATAAAAGACCTCCTTTACACCTTTGTGCAAGTGTCCTTTTAAATTTCTGTTCAGTTTGTCACTGATTTCTCTGGTTTTTTCATTAAATCCCCGTGAGAATAGTTTTCTTCATTTGAAATACATAATTGCCAAATGGGGCACAGTTCTAAACCTGAAACATTCATAGCCTCCTAAAAGTTACCCTGATTATTTAACTGTAGTAATTACTTTATGTGAAAAATTTCAGATTTATAACTCTTAAAAGAAATAAGTTCTTTACATTTAAATGCAGATGATCAGAGCAGACACTATAGCACATCGAGTTAAAGCCCCAGCTGCAGTGCCAGTATCCCATGAGTGCCAGTTCGAATCCTGTCTGCTCCACTTCTGATTCAGCTCTCTGCTGCAGCCTGGGAAAGTAGTAGAAGATGGCTCAAGTCCTTGGGTAACTGATTTCAAATAAATAAAATATAAGTCTTTAAAAAATGCAGATGATCTTTGCTGTTCAAGAAAGTTATATTTGGGGGCTGGCGCTGTGGCATGGCCTGCAGTGCTGGCATCCCATATGGGTGCCTGTTCAAGTCCTGGCTGCTCCACTTCTGATCCAGCTCTCTGCTGTGACCTGGGAAAGCAGTAGAAGATGGCTCAAGTCCTTGGGTCCCAGCACCCACATAGGAGACCTGGAAGAAGCTCCTGGCTCCTGGCTTCAGATCGGCACAGCTCTGGCCATTGCGGCCATTTGGGGAGTGAACCGGTGAATGGAAGACCTCTCTTTCTGCCTTTCCTCTCTCTGTGTAACTCTGTCTTTCGAATAAATCTTTTTTTACACAAATAAAGTTGTATTTGTTGGATGCAACTTAAACATTCAATAGATTTTATAAACTACATCCAACTATGCACGTATATATGAGGACTGTAACAGGGTTAAAATACAGTCAAGAAGACAGACTTCTCTTGTGCCTACATAGAAACACGATTTTTTAAAGATTATTTATTTGAAAGACAGAGTTACAGAGGAGGAGAGGCAGAGAGAGAGAGAGAGTAAGAGAGAGGTCTTCCATCTGCTGGTTCACTCTGCAACAGCCAGAGCTTTGCCGATCCAAAGCCAGGAGCTAGGAGCTAGGAGCTAGGAGCCAGGAGCTAGGAGCCAGCAGCTAGGAGCCAGGAGCCAGGAGCTTCTTCCGGGTCTCCCACGTGGGTGCAGGGGCCCAAAGGACTTAGGCCATTTTCCACTGCTTTCCCAGGCCACAGCAGAGAGCTGGATCGGAAGTGGAACAGCCGGGACTCAAACTGGTACCCATATGGGATGCCAGCACTGCAGGCAGCAGCTTTACCTGCTATGCCACAGTGCCAGCCCCGAGAATCACAATTTTTGCTTACAATTTTGTGCTGCCTCCATATGACCTAAAAACTTAAATTATTTTCAGCCAACCCCTCAAAGCCTTGCTCTCAGTGACTCCCTCGTCTCTCAGATCTAATAGTCTAGTGGCTTCTGGCTGTCTTTTGTTCTCTTAATCTTATCCATATTCTGTAGATGATCCCGTTGTGTAACTCTCTTAATTTAATCCTTTTGAGTATGCCACCAATTTTTTATGCATATGGATCTTGATTAATATCTCTTTTAACATCTGATCTGGGTAAAGGTTGATGGTTGAAATATTCAGATCCTCGTTAATTATCAACTTGCTAGGTAAATGCATTAAAAGGCAAGTTCCTTATGTCCAAAAGTAGCATTCCCTGTACCTCCTTTTATTCTCCATATCAACATCTTTTTTTGATAATCCATATATATTCCAAAACTTTTATCTAAAATTTGATTATTTTATTTGCTTATGTTACAGTGTTCTCCAGTGGACTGTAAATTACATGAGGACAGGAGTCATGTTTATTTTTTTCACCATTATGCCTGTGACTGCCGTATAATACATGTTCAGGGCTGGTGCTCTGGCGCAGTATGTTAAAGCCCAGGTCTACAGTGCCAGCATCCCATATGGGTGTCGGTTCAACTGCTGACTGCTCCACTTCTGATCTAGTTCTCTGCTGTGGCCCAGGAAAGCAGTAGAAGATGGCTCAAGTCCTTGGGCCCCTGCACCTGCATGAGAGACCCAGAAGCTCCTGGCTCCTGGCTTCAGATGAGCTCAGCTCTGGCCATTGTGGTCATTTGGGGAGTGAACTAGCATATGGAAGACCCCTCCCCACCTCTCTGGATCTGCTTCTCTCTGTCTTTCAAATAAATAAAATAAATCTGTAAAAAAATACATGTTCAATAACTTTTTACAAACCCACTTAGCAAATATTAAGTACCTACTAAGTGTCAGGTACTGTTTCAGCTTCTAGAAGTAGAAAAAAATGAGCCAACTTCCCCCTCTTATAAAATGAATTTTAAAAAATCTCATTTTAAATATTGAGCTATATGACATTACTATTCCTTACATTAAAAAAATTCTATGGACAAATAAATTTGGGAAATAGTTACTCCAAAGTTGAATTGATTTTTTTAAAAAAGATTTTTTCAGTACTTTAATATAAAAATATGAGTTTACAAAAGGGAATGAAACATATACAGTATTTCCCAAGGTTTAAAATCACACATACACACCTGTCAAAAAAAAAATCACACATACCAGGGCCGGCACTGTGGCAGCATCCCATATGAGTGCTGGTTCAAGTCCCAGCTGCTCCACTTCCGATCCAGCTCTGCTATGGCCTGGGAAAGAAGTAGAGGATGGCCCAAGTCCTTGGGCCCCTGCACCCATGTGGGAGACCTGGAAGAAGCTCCTGACTCCTGGCTTTGGATAGGCTCAGCTCCAGCTGTTGTGGTCATCTAGGGAGTGAACAAGCAGATAGAAGATCTCTCTCTCTTTCTCTCTGTCTCTGCCTCTGCCTCTATGCAAATCTGTGTTTCAAATAAATAAATAAATCTTTTTTTAAAAAATCACACATACCCCTTTCCAATAAGTAAAATTAAGATTTCAAATAGGCCATGACTTTTGAGGGGAGGGCATGGTTGTTGTTTTGGAATAGGACCAGGATAAGTACCTGGCTCCTGCCATCGGATCAGCGCGGTGCGCCGGCTGCAGCGCGCCGGCCACGGTGGCCATTGGAGGGTGAACCAACGGCAAAAGGAAGACCTTTCTCTCTGTCTCTCTCTCTCACTGTCCACTTTGCCTGTCAAAAAAATAAAAAAATAAAATAAAATAAAATAGTTCAAGGAAAGTTTGACTAGAGGTGCACATTATCTAATTCTCTCCCATTTCTCATCCTCTAAGCAATTGATTAAAAATGTACATTTAGGTGGGTTAAATTGCCACTTGATGTCTCTATCTCAAATTGGAATGCCTGACTCAGTGGAGTCTCAGCTCCACTTCTGATTCTAGCTCCCTGCTAATGCACACTACTGCCACTCAATGGTAGACTCAGATTATGAGTTCTCAGCTCCTGGCTTTGCCTGGGCTGAGCCCTGGCTATTATAGGCATCTGGGGAGTGAACAGCAGATGGAAGATCTCGCTGTCTCTTTGCTTTCCAATAAAAATAAATAAAGAAAGAAATAAACACATACTTACAAAAATGTAGAACATGGGGTGGATGTTTAGCCTACTGGTTAAGATCCTGGTTATGATGCCTGTGTCCATATCAAAGTGTCTGGGTTCTATATCTGGTTCTATCTCCTGACTAGCTTTCTGCTAATGCAAACCCTGGAAAGCAGTGGTAATGGGTCAAGTAATTGGGTACCTGCCATCCACATGGATGATTTGGATTTTGTTCCCAGCTCCCAGGCTCAGGCCCAGCTGTTGTGAATGGACCAGTGGATGGGTGCTCTTTCTCTATTTGCCTCTTAAATTAAAAAAAAAAAAAAGACATACACAGTGGCCAGTGATCTTTACGGATTTGAGGGACAGATATGCCTTTTTAGAAGATACTAAAGAAATTTAAATAGTTTAGTGGTTGACTCATCAGGTGACATACAATTTTAACAGATATTCAGTATAATAATTTGCTTCTTATGGGGGGCATGATTCAGATCTGGCTACAAAGCCCATGAGAGCATTTCAGGCATGGAAAGCCAAGATACTGCGGCAAAAATGATCTACATGAAGGATCTGTGAGTGAGATCCCAGTGGAAAGAAGGGGCCATTAAAAAAGAATGTACTTTTCTTTCAAGAGAGGAGAGAACGTCCACTTTGATTATGGCTCTGTCTAAATACTGACAGAGTTTGTGGACTCAAAAGTCTTCTATAGCCTTGGCAGCTCATTACAAGAGCCTGGGTGATCACTGACATCATAAATAAGAGTGTCAATTATTAAATCAACAACATGAGTCACTGTGCACTTACTCCCCATGTAGGACCTCTGTTCTTAATAAGTTGTACTATGAGAATTAATGGTAAAACTTGTCTTCAAACAGTACTCTATACTTCGTGTGTCTGAGGGTGCAAACTGTTGAAATCTTTACTTAGGATAGAGTTGGTCTTCCGTATATAAAGATAATTAAAAATGAATCTGGCCAGCGCCGCGGCTCATTAGGCTAATCCTCCACCTAGCGGCGCCGGCACACTGGGTTCTAGTCCCGGTCGGGGCACCAGATTCTGTCCCAGTTGCCCCTCTTCCAGGCCAGCTCTCTGCTGTGGCCCGGGAGTGCAGTGCAGGATGGCCCAAGTCCTTGGGCCCTGCACCCCATGGGAGACCAGAATAAGTACCTGGCTCCTGCCATCGGATCAGCGCGGTGCGCTGGCCGCAGCGCACCTGCCGTGCCAGCCATTGGAGGGTGAACCAACGGCAAAAGGAAGACCTTTCTCTCTCTGTCTCTCTCTCTCACTGTCCACTCTACCTGTCAAAAAAAAATGAATCTTAATGAAGAATGGGATAGGAGAGGGAATAGGAGGTGAGACAGGAGTGGGGGTGGGAGGGCGGGTATGGGGGGGAAATTGCTATATTACTAAAGTTGTATCTATGAAATTTGTATACATTAAATAAAAGCTTTCTAAAAGAAAAAAAGGGGTGCATGACATTTAAATGGTTGGCATAATTTCAAAAGCATCACAGTTTAATTCAGGATAATACCGATAATGTCTTAATCTTTATATAGCAAATCTAAATATAGTGAATTAATATGTAAAAATGAAATAAATATTCTCAGTGCATTTTAACAAGATCAAAAAGTAAATCTGATTTTGAGAAGGAAAGAGGCTAAGCACTGAGATGTACTAATTTCAAATTTAGCTGTTCATGTTCTAAGGCAGCTCCATTCTTAATTAAAAATGATTGTTATAATAATGACATATTCTCCATCTAGCAGATGTCTCCAGCATCCACATCACATATTGATAGCTCATCTCTGATTTCAGTCACATCTGTGTTAGGCCATTCCAGTTCTCACATGGTCAGTGTCCTCCTCAGATAAGCTTTTCTGCCCCATGACCTTCTCCAGACATGAGAGCATGTTCAGCTCATTTGGCAAGTGTAGCCCAGAGTAAGAGAGGGGTGTGGTGCAAGGAGTTGGAAATAGAAGGAGAAATTGAGTTTTGAGGAGATGAAAAGTAGTTTTCTACTAGAGTTGTACAATTAAAAATACTAAGGCAATATAGTACGATTTCTGAATATGAATTAAGGGCCAACTTGAGATTAGTGACAGTAAGTTTACTTGTTTGTTATGAATATATTTTAAAATCTTTATTTACATTTACTTAGTTTGAAAGGCAGGAGAGAGACAGAGAGGGGCTGATGTTAAGGTGCAGCAAATAAACCATTGCCTGAGACGCTGGCATCCCATGGGGCTCTGGGTCATGTTCCGGCTGCTCCACTTCCAATCAGCTCCCTAATAATGTGCCTGGGAAAGTAGTGGAAGATGGCCCAAACATTTAGGTCTCTTTCACCCATGTGGGAGACCCCGAAGAAGCTCCTGGCTCTTGGCTTTGGTCTGGCTCAGACGTGGCCTTTGATGGAAGATCTTTCTCTCTCTGTCTCTCCCTCTCTTCCTTCCTCTCTGTAGTTCTGACTTTCAAATAAATGAATAAATATTTTTTTAAAAAGAGGGAGGGAGGGAGAAAGACAGACAGACAGACAGGCAGACAGAGAGGAAAATATTCAATCTGCTGGTTCACTCCTCAAATATCTACAATAGTCAGGGCTGGAGCAGACCAAAGCCAAGAACCATGAACTCAAGTACCTGGTAGGGAGGGCATATGATGCCTCCTAGAATCCATTAGCAGGAAGCTGGATTAGAAGCGGAGGAGCCAGGATTCTAACTGGCACTAGATATGGGATGCAGGCATCCAAGCAGTGGCTGAACACACTGTGCCACAATTCCTATACCATACTGATAATACATTTAAAGTGAGAGCAGAAGTGTAGTTGTGTGTTCTCCAGTCACATCTAGCTGTGTGAGCCTGATGTTAGACAGCTGAATTTAACTAATTTCGCCATAGGAGAATGACAAGGTAAGAGAAAAACAAGGGTGATTATGTGGAGAGTAAATAATTATAATCACTGACCATGGAATTTAAATTAGTTAAGAAAGGTATGAGGTCATAAGTGGGATGAAGGACAAGTGAAAAGTCATAGAAGCAAGGGGGACCTGGAGAATTACTTGAGTCAGGATCTTAGAGGGGTGAACAGAAAGAAAGGAGATGATGGTTAGATAATGGGATGCTTGAAATTGAGATTATTAGAAGGTTTTAGTTTGGGTAAAACTAGGTCTAGGGTATTATTATGGTAGTAAGTGACAGAGGTAGGTGGGAAAGGGTTCAGGTAGGGAGATGTACACAGCCTAATAGAAATTATAGCCTGAGATAAGAGGGATGAACTGTGAAATCCAAGATTTTTGTAGTGATTGATATAATAGGGATAAAAAGAATGAACAGGGGCTGGCACTGTGGTAGAGTGGGTTAAAGCCCTGCCCTGAAGCACTGGCATCCTATATGAGCACTGGTTCTAGTCCCGGCTGCTCCTCTTCTGATCCAGCTCTCTTCTATGGCCTGGGAAAGCAATGGAAGATGGCCCAAGTCCTTGGGCCCCTGCACCCACATGGGAGAACTGGAAGAAGCTCCTGGCTCCTAGCTTGGGATCAGCTCAGCTCCAGCTGTTGCGGCCATCTGGACAGTGAACCAGCAGATGGAAGACCTTTCTCTCTGTCTCTACCCTCTACCTCTCTCTGTAACTCTTTCAAATAAATAAAATAAATCTTTAAAAATTTAGAATAAAGGGATTACTTCTTTTTTTTTTTTTTTTTTGACAGGTAGAGTTATAGCCAGTGAGAGAGAGAGAAAGGTCTTCCCTCCATTGGTTCACTCCCCAAATGGCCACTATGGCCAGCGTTGCGCCGATCCAAAGCCAGGAGCCAGGTGCTTCCTCCTGGTCTCCCATGCGGGTGCAGGGGCCCCAGCACTTAGGCCATCCTCCACTGCCCTCCCAGGCCACAGCAGAGAACTAGACTGGAAGAGGCGCAACCAGGACTAGAACCTGGCACCCATATGGGATGCTGGCACCGCAGGTGGAGGATTAACCAGGTGAGCCATGGCGCGGGTCCCCGGATCACTTGTTAAGGTGCCAAAGAAGATTTTGGTGGAAAGACAGTGGAAAATGCAAGACAGAGAAAGTCTTGCCAAAGCTCAGAGTTCTGTGCCATCTCTTCAATTCTGGTGGAGGCACTGAGGCATAACAAAATGTATCACATATGGAGTGCCAAGGCAGTGTATGAGAAATAAATGTAAGAAAAGCTTGTGGTCAACTTATTACAGTCTGGCTTCAGTTCTGACCACTTTCCCCCCAGAAGCGTAGAAGCGTGCCACAGAGCGAGATTGTGTCTTCTTTTTATTTTATTTAAAAATTTTTATTTTATTTTTACTGGAAAGGGAGAGAGAATGAATCTGGGGGAGAGTAACTCCCATTCCCTGGTTCACTCCCCAAATGCCAGCAACAGCAGCTAGGAACTCAATCCAGGTCTCCCGGGTAGGTGACAGGGACCCAAGTACTTATGCTATCACCTGCTGCTTCCCAGGTTGGGCATTTGCAGCAAGCTAGAATCAGGAGCAAAGCTGGGATTTGAACTCAGTGACTCCAATCTTGGATGTGGGTGTCCCACGTGGAACCTTAACTGCTATGCCAAATGACCACCTTTATATTGAGTCTTCTTGAGATGGACTCCATACAAAAGGGGCATATGGAGGGAGTAAGGTGACCTCAACAGATGAGTAGACTGCCAGAAACCAAAGTTGGGTTTTTTGAAAATAAGGTTGAAAAGAATTATAATCAATAAATTGGAATAGGCATTGAAAATTGTACAGAGATACTCAGGAATTAGAAAAGGCTTACTAGAAGCCCACACAAGGGCTCTGCTAGAAACACAGTCGTGATTGCACAACTGCCACAAAGACCCTAAAGGCAGATTATAATTCCATCAACCAAGTGAGATTTTTCTGCCTCTTACCTTTCCTCCTTTCTCTTGGTCCAATCCAAATACAGCCTTGTGAATAAGGGAGGAGGAATGGAAGAACAAAACAGCAAAGTAGAAAAGAAGTCAATTATGTCACTGTCCCCAACAAAGGATTTCACAGGTCAACCTGGGTAGAAGAGAAGTTTAAATTGTGTAAGAGTTTGAAGTGGGAAAGTTAGGACTTGACTTTCTTTTTTTAATTAAAAAAAATTTTTTTTAGTTTTAATGGAGAGGACTCATTTATTGACTAGAGAATTTTTTAAAATCATTAAAAGTGACTTGAAATTATGGAACTTGCCTGAAATATCATCCAGGGATGAGGAAGAAAAG
The DNA here is from genome assembly GCF_964237555.1 of Oryctolagus cuniculus. NCBI lineage: Eukaryota > Metazoa > Chordata > Mammalia > Lagomorpha > Leporidae > Oryctolagus > Oryctolagus cuniculus. Next base: position 121,894,198 of record NC_091438.1, on the reverse strand, counting down.
TTAAATACAAGAGGCTTAAAGGAGTTGGTAGGAAAAAATAAAATTACTTTCTGCTAGCACTGCACCAGGTCCAGCTTGTCTGGTGAAAAGATTATAACTATAAGAAGGAAAATGGTTAGCATCATAAGTAAAGAAGAAAAGTTCTATTAGATTTGAATGGAAAAAAAAGAATCCCCAGGAAGTAAGAAAAGGCATCATTTGAGCAGGACCTGAAAATAGCAGTGTATACTTCAGAGGAGGCAAGAGGAATGGAGCTATGGAAAAATTTAAAGGAAAGAACGAAGATTAGTAACAAACAGGATTTATTAGCCTGGGTTCCTTAGGAAATTATCCCGAGGTAAAGCTAAACTGAGGAAGAGTGAGGAAAAGGGGAAACGAGGAAGAGAAAAACTGGTAGTGATTTCAATGTGTTACACTACTGAATTGGCCATTATAATTCTCAAAATTACACAGCCAGAAATTTATCCAGATAGGGCATCTCCAGACAGATTAGACAGAAACAGAAAGCCTCAGAAAAGTCAATTGGAGAACACTGGAGAAGGTATTAAGTAGTTGGCTCCATCCTGTGTCCCTACTGCCCAAGGTTTACCCTCACAGCGTGAATTTTACTAAATATCTTCATTTCATCTGGCCTCTCCTGCACTTTCTGCGTAAGCAAAACCATGATATTTTGTAGCACAATCCTTCATCTGAGTCTAGAATGTACTGGAGGCGTCAGAGACCTCTAAGATACAGTTTTGAAACCACTGGGGGGTGGGGGGCGGGGGCGGCACTGTGGCCCAGTGGGCTAAAGCCCCAGCCTTTAGCGCTGGCATCCCATATGGGTTCTCCTGAATGAACAATGGGTCATAGAAGAAATTAAAAGAGAAATCAAAAATTTTCTGGAAGTAAATGAGGATAACAGCACAACATACCAAAACTTATGGGATGCAGCAAAAGCAGTGTTAAGAGGAAAGTTTATATCAATAGGTGCCTACATCAAGAAATGGAAAGGCACCAAATAGATGAGCTTTCAATTCACCTCAAGGATCTAGAAAACCTACAGCAAATCAGACCCAAATCTAGTAGGAGAAGAGAAATAATTAAAATCAGAGAAGAAATCAACAGGGTTGAATCAAGAAAAACATTACAAAAAAGTCAGCCAAACGAGCAGCTGGTTTTTTGAAAAAATAAACAAAATTGACACCCCATTGGCCCAACTAACTAAAAAAAGAAGAGAAAAGACCCAAATCAATAAAATCAAAGATGAGAAAGGAAACGTAACAACAGACACCACAGAAATAAAAAGAATCATCAGAAATTACTAGAAGGACTTGTATGCCAGCAAACAGGGAAACCTATCAGAAATGGATAGATTCCTGGACACATGCAACCTACCTAAATTGAACCAGGAAGACATCGAAAACCTAAACAGACCCATAACTGAGACAGAAATTGAAACAGTAATAAAGGCCCTCCCAACAAAGAAAAGCCCAGGACCAGATGGATTCACTGCTGAATTCTACCAGACATTTAAAGAAGAACTAACTCCAATTCTTCTCAAACTATTCAGAACAATTGAAAAATGAAGAGAGCATCACCTTAATTCCTAACCGGAAAAAGATGCAGCATTGAAAGAGAATTACAGACCAATATCCCTGATGAACATAAATGCAAAAATCCTCAATAAAATTCTGGCCAATAGAATGCAACAACACATCAGAAAGATCATCCACCCAGACCAAGTGGGATTTATCCCTGGTATGCAGGGATGGTTCAATGTGCGCAAGACAATCAATGTGATACACCACATTAACAGACTGCAGAAGAAAAACCATATGATTATCTCAATAGACGCCGAGAAAGCATTTGATAAAATACAACACCCTTTCATGATGAAAACCATAAGGAAACTGGGTATGGAAGGAACATTCCTCAATACAATCAAAGCAATTTATGAAAAACCCACGGCCAACATCCTATTGAATGGGGAAAAGTTGGAAGCATTTCCACTGAGATCTGGTACCAGACAGGGATGCCCACTCTCACCACTGCTACTATTCAATATAGTTCTGGCAGTTTTAGCCAGAGCTATTAGGCAAAAAAAAAGAAATTAAAGGAATACAAATTGGGAAGGAAGAACTCAAACTATCTCTCTTTGCAGATGATATGATTCTTTATTTAGAAGACCCAAAGAACTCTACTAAGAGACTATTGGAACTCATAGAAGAGTTTGGCAAAGTAGCAGGATATAACATCAGTGCACAAACATCAACAGCCTTTGTATACACAGGCAATGCCATGGCTGAGGAAGAACTTCTAAGATCAACCCCATTCACAATAGCTACAAAAACAATCAAATACCTTGGAATAAACTTAACCAAGGAAGTTAAAGATCTCTATGATGAAAATTACAAAACCTTAAAGAAAGAAATAGAAGAGATTACCAAAAAATGGAAAAATCTTCCATGCTCATGGATTGGAAGAATCAATATCATCAAAATGTCCATTCTCCCAAAAGCAATTTATAGTTTCAGTGCAATACCAATCAAGATACCGAAGACCTTCTTCTCAGATCTGGAAAAAATGATGCTGAAATTCATATGGAGACACAGGAGACCTTGAATAGCTAAAGCAATCTTGCACAGCAAAAGCAAAGCCGGGAGCCGGCGCTGCGGCTCACTAGGCTAATCCTCCAGCTTGCAGCGCCGGCACACCGGGTTCTAGTCCCGGTCAGGGCGCCGGATTCTGTTCCAGTTGCCCCTCTTCCAGGCCAGCTCTCTGCTGTGGCCAGGGAGTGCAGTGGAGGATGGCCCAAGTGCTTGGGCCCTGCACCCCATGGGAGACCAGGAGAAGCACCTGGCTCCTGCCTTTGGATCAGCGCGGTGTGCGTGTCAGCCATGGTGGCCATTGGAGAGTGAACCAACGGGAAAGGAAGACCTTTCTCTCTGTCTCTCTCTCTCTCTCTCTCTCACTGTCCACTCTTCTGTCAAAAAAAAAAAAAAAAAAAAAAAAGCAAAGCCAGAGGCATCACAATACCAGATTTCAGGACATACTACAGGGCAGTTGTTATCAAAACAGCATGGTACTGGTACAGAAACAGATGGATAGACCAATGGAAGAAAATAGAAACACCAGATATCAATTCAAACATCTACAGCCAACTTATATTTGATCAAGGATCCAAAACCGATCCCTGGAGTAAGGACAGTCTATTCAATAAATGGTGCTGGGAACATTGGATTTCCACATGCAGAATCATGAAGGAAGACCCCTACCTTTCACCTTACACAAAAATTCACTCAACATGGATTAAAGACTTAAATCTACAACCTGACCCCATCAAATTATTACAGAGCATTGGAAAAACCCTGCAAGATATTGGCACCAGCAAAGACTTTTTGGAAAAGACCCCAGAAGCACAGGCAGTCAAAGCCAAAATTAACTATTGGGATTGCCTCAAATTGAGAAGTTTCTGTACTTCAAAAGAAACAGTCAGGAAAGTGAAGAGGCAACTGACAGAATGGGAAAAATTATTTGCAAACTATGCAACAGATAAAGGGTTGATACCAGAATCTACAATAAATCAAGAAACTCCACAACATCAAAACAAACAACCCACTTAAGAGATGGGCCAAGGACCTCAATAGACATTTTTCAAAAGAGGAAATCCAAAGGGCCAACAGACACATGAAAAAATGTTCAAGATCACTAGCCATCAGGGAAATGCAAATCAAAACCACAATGAGGTTTCACCTCACCCTGGTGAGAATGGCTCACATTCAGAAATCTACCAACAATAGATGCTGGAGAGGATGTGGGGGAAAAGGGACACTAACCCACTGTTGGTGGGAATGCAAACTGGTTAAGCCACTATGGAAGTCAGTCTGGAGATGCCTCAGAAACCTGAATATAACCCTGCCATACAACCCAGCCATACCACTCCTTGGAATTTACCCAAAGGAAATTAAATTGGCAAACAAAAAAGCTGTCTGCACATTAATGTTTATTGCAGCTCAATTCGCAATAGCTAAGACCTGGAACCAACCCAAATGCCCATCAACAGTAGACTGGATAAAGAAATTATGGGCCGGCGCCGCGGCTCATTAGGCTAATCCTCCGCCTAGCGGCGCCGGCACACCGGGTTCTAGTCCCGGTCGGGGCGCTGGATTCTGTCCCGGTTGCCCCTCTTCCAGGCCAGCCCTCTGCTGTGGCTAGGGAGTGCAGTGGAGGATGGCCCAGGTGCTTGGGCCCTGCACCCCATGGGAGACCAGGAAAAGCACCTGGCTCCTGGCTCCTGCCATCGGATCAGCGCGGTGCGCCGGCCGCAGCGCGCCGGCCGCGGCGGCCATTGGAGGGTGAACCAACGGCAAAGGAAGACCTTTCTCTCTGTCTCTCTCTCTCACTGTCCACTCTGCCTGTCAAAAATAAAAAAAAAAAATAAAATAAAATAAAATAAAAAAAGAAATTATGGGACATGTACTCTATAGAATACTATACAGCAGTCAAAAACGATGAAACCTGGTCATTTGCAACAAGATGGAGGAATCTGGAAAACATCATGTTGAGTGAACTAAGCCAGTCACAAAGGGACAAATATCATATGATCTCCCTGATTGGCGACAACTAACTGAGCACCAAAGGGGAAACCTGTTGAAGTGAAATGGACACTATGAGCAACAGTGACTTGATCAGCTCTTATCCTGACTGTTGATGTACAATGTAATACTCTATCCATTTTAGTATTTTTTTTTTTGTTTTAGTAATATTGGTTGAACTCTGTAATTAACACACAATTATTCTTAGGTGTTTAAATTTTAACTGAAAAGTGATCCCTGTTAGGAATTTGGAAAACATTATGCTGGGTGAAATAAGCGAGTCCCAGTGGGACAGATATCATATATTCTCCCTGAATGGTGACAACAAACCGAGCACCAAAAATTAAACCTGTTGAAGTGAAATGAACACTGTGAGAAATGGTGACTTGATCAGCCCTTGCCCTGACTGTTGATGAACAACATAATACGTTATCCCTCTTAGTATTTTTTTTGTTTGTTCTACTTAATACTTTTGATTGAATACTGTAATCAACACACAGTTATTCTTAAGTGTTGAAACTTAACTGAAAAGTGTTCCCTGTTAAATATAAGAGTGGGAATAAGAGAGGGAAGAGATGTGCAATTCGGGATATGCTCAAGCTGACTTGCCCCAAACGGTAGAGTTAGAAACAGACCAGGGGATTGCAATACAATCCCATCAAGGTGGCATGTACCAATGCCATCTCACTAGTCAAAGTGATCAATGTCTGCTCACAATTGATCATAATGATAGGACTAAGAGCCAAAGGGATCACATAAACAAGACTAGTGTCTGCAAATACTAACTGACAGAATCAAAAAGGGAGAGAACGATCCAACATGGGAAGTGAGATACACAGCAGACTCATAGAATGGCAGATGTCCTAAACAGCACTCTGGCCTCAGAATCAGCCCTTAAGGCATGCGGATCCGGCTGAAAAGCCCATGAGAGTATTTCAGGCATGGAAAGCCAAGACACTCTGGCAGAAAAAAAATGGCCTAAATGAAAGATCTCTGTGAGTGAGATCCCAGTGGAAAGAACAGGTCATCAAAGAAGGAGGTACCTTTCTCTGAAGGGAGGAGAGAACTTCCACTCTGACTATGACCTTGTCTAAATATGATCAGAGTCGGTGAACTCAAAAGGCTTCCATAGCCTTGGCAACTCATGACAAGAGCCTAGGGTGATTACTGATGCCATAAACAAAAGTGTCAATTTGTTAAGTCAACAACAGAAGTCACTGTGCACTTACTCCTCATGTAGGATCTCTGTCCTTAATGTGCTGTACATTGTGACTTAATGCTATAACTAGTACTCAAACAGTATTTTTCACTTTGTGTTTCTGTGTGGGTGCAAACTGTTGAAATCTTTACTTAATGTATGCTAAACTGATCTTCTGTATATAAAGAGAATTGAAAATGAATCTTGATGTGAGTGGAAGAGGAGAGGGAGCGGGAGAGGGGAGGGTTGCAGGTGGGAGGGAAGTTATGGGTGGGGGGAAGCCATTGTAATCCATAAGCTGTACTTTGGAAATTTGTAGTCATTAAATAAAAGTTAAAAAAAAGAAATCTGATAATATGTCATATTGTGAAAACATAATTAAAGTATAATTTCTTCTTGCTTAATTAAGGGGTTACCTTTTGAGAAATGCATCATTGGGTGATTTGTCATTATATTAACATCACAGAGTGTACTTATACAAACCTAGATGATATCATTTATTCACACGTAGGCTATAGGTTGTAAATTACTATAATTGCAGTCCATTACTGATTGAAACAAGATTACAGAAAGATGCTTCTTGACCTGGACATTGCTTTCCCAGGAATATTTCTCTATTCTAGCAATAGCTTCCCTTTTTACTGGATATCCTAAACTATTTAGTGTTTGTGTGTTTGTTTTTATAATATATTATACATTCTTTTTTTTAAACTTTTATTTAATGAATATAAATTTCCAAAGTACAGCTTATGGATTACAATGGCTTCCCCCCCATAACATCCCTCCCACCCGCAACCCTCCCCTTTCCCACTCCCTCTCCCCTTCCATTCACATCAAGATTCATTTTCATTTCTCTTTATATACAGAAGATCAGTTTAGCATACATTAAGTAAAGATTTCAACAGTTTGCTCCCACACAGAAACACAAAGTGAAAAATACTGTTTGAGTACTAGTTATAGCATTAAATCTCAATGTATAGCACACTAAGGACAAAGATCCTACATGAGGAGTAAGTGCACAGTGACTCCTGTTGTTGACTTAACAAATTGACACTCTTGTTATACATTCTTAAACATCTTTGCCTTTACAAATGCTATTGTCTGCCTAGAATATGGTTATCCTCTTACCCTACCCCACTTTTTCCCTAGTAATTTCCATAAAATTAACTCAATCCTTCAAATCCAGAAAACTTTCCCAAGCAATCTCAGACATAATTAGGAATCTCTTTTGGGTTTCTCTAGAACTGTAGCCTAGCATTTTTTTTCTTTTCTTTTTTTTTAAGATTTATTTATTTATTTGAAAGGAAAAGTTACAGAATAAGAGAGAGGGAGGGAGAGACAGAATTCTTGCATCTACTGGTTCATTCCCCAAATGGCCTCAAAGGCCAGAACTGGGCCAGTTCAAAGCCAGGAGCTAGGAGCATCTTCCAGGTCTCCCACGTGGATTGCAGGAGCCCAAGGACTTGGGCCATTTTCTGCTGCTTTTACAGGTGTATTAGCAGGGAGCTGGATGGGAAGTGGAGCAACTGGGACTCGAACCAGTGCCCATATAGGATGCCAGCACTGAAGGCTGTGACTTGACCCACTGTGTCATAGTCCTGACCCCCTAAATGGCTGCAACAGTCAGCTCTGAGCCAAGACTAAGTCAGAAAGCCAATGCTTCATCTCGTTCTCCCAGGTGGGTGTAGTGGCCCAAGCAGTGTTGAAGCGCTGCCCATATGGGATGCCAGGGTGGCAGGCAGCAGTTTAACCAATGAGCCACAATGCCAGCCCCTAGCATTTTCAAACTGTTAAGTTTCTGTTACTTATCTGACTGTCTCACTAGAATGTAGAGTCCTTGACAACAGGAATTTTTATTTGGTTTTTATGACATTAATACATTGCATAGAATCTAGCATAATGTAGGCACGACAAAGGTTTTTGTAAGTGACTGGACAAGAGAACATCTAGGAAACATTCTGGTAGGATTCTTGCATTGAGCATCTTCTACATGCTCAGTATACCTGTGGTTTTCTATGGCCCATGGTTAAAAAGACAGAATTCTAGAATTCCCACATATGGCAAGAAGGTACTACATTTATTTTCTTCAGTTACAGGGAGACATTCAAATACAGAAAATTGCTCATAACCCCAGAAACCATTTTAGTAGCCAAGTGATTTAAACAGTGGATAGATTTCTCAATACAGGTGGGACAATCAATAGATCTACTTCCTCTCCTTAAGAGCAGTCATAAGAGCAACAAAAACAGCAGATTCAGCTAGCACAGCTTGTTCCTATGGTCACTCTCAGGAACACAGTAGCATTCCACACTAGAAGATACAGAAATGGCTGTTTTGGGACAAGCATTTGGGCTAGCAGTTAACATACTGGTTAGGCAGTCATGCCCACTATTGGAGTACCTGGGCTCAATTCCTGGCTCCCGCTCCAGTTCCCTGCTAATGCTAAACCCTGAAAGGCAGCAGTGAAAGCTCAAGTAATTGGGTCTCTTGTTACCTACATGGGGGACTTGGATTGACTCCTCCCCCACCCACTATTGTGGTTATTGGGTGGACTGAACCAGCAGACAGGAGTGTATACACTTGGCCTCTTTATGTTCCTCTGCCACTTAAATATGAAGAAAAGAAATGGCTATCTTCTTGGCACTTTTAGTATTCATTTATTATAGATAACATTTTGAAAGCAACTGTCTTCATTTATACAGGATTAATCATCTTTCAGTATATATTGACACTCAGAGATATATCTAAAATTTAGCCCATTTGTATTATTACAGTATAATTTTTTCCTTTAAATCAACAGATGTTTTCTGAATCACGCTAAAGTTACTAGAAACCATAAATGCTTGATTTCTTTATTCATTTAAAGTAACTTTTAAATTGAAAACATTAACTTAGTAAATGTAAAGTCAACTGTGTTTTTAAGACATGATTATCTCATTTGTTTCATTACACATTAAAAACATTAGAAACTAAATTTAAAATCCTCAAAGGACATAAATTGGCTGCTAGTCAATTGCTCAGAAACCAATGTAATGATCACATGTTGAACTCTACAGTAGTTGGTTATTTTGTTTTACTTTAACTTCTCACCATCATGTTCCTGCTGTTTTTGACAGTGATCTGATAAAAAAATTTTTAACCAGTATATATACAGAACATGTTATAAAATTTGGTACACTTTAGTCTAAATAACTTATGATGTTTTAACAGCCGGAAATCCTGTTACTGAATTTGTTAATATTCAACTACTTCTATTAGGATTTTAATGGTAATTGTGGTCTTATAAACATATGATCAAAAGTATTATGTGGGAATGTGTACACAAAACCAAATTTGGGTAAAAATGAACTACAGTAAACTTTTAACAGAAATGCAATTTAGAATTTAGAAATTTGTCATTTTAATGACACAAGAAATAAGCATTTCTTCTGAGAAGCCACCTGTAACACATTAAGTGTAAATCATACTTTCTCAAGTGCTGTTTTGGGACTTTAATGTTGCAATTCCAGATGCATAAGTTAAGTTGGTTAAGCAAGGGTATTGTTGCATTTGGAGTGAGCAAAAAGAAAGTGATGAAAGACAGGCCTTAAAATATGTTAGAGGAGAAACACTTTGGAATTTAAACTTGATGTAGAGTAAATGTGAGGAAAATAATCTAACATAATAATTGAGATTTTAATGTATAAACATTTACATAGCACAGGATCATTTATTCAGTGAACCTATTCAATTTATTCTTATTAAATCATAACATAAAAAATTTCCTCTTAATTAAAAATAAAACACCAGTCTATATAAGAATAAAAACTATTTCAACATTAAATGCACTATATAAATACAGAGTTCAATATCAACCCTAAGTCTTTTAAAACTTTTACTAAAAAATCCTCATAATTTTTAACAACACTTTTAGAGTGCTTGCAATATACCAGTTACTGTCTTAAGTATATTAAAATTGTCACTAAATTCTTATGATAGCCACATGAAGTAGATACAGTTTTCCTCATTTTACAAATGACGACACACATTGATTTACAGTGGATAAACCTCCAATACACAGATTTCAAATAATTTGCCAAGGTCACAATGCATAAGTGGCAGGGCCAGACCTGAACCCAAACAATCACGCCAAAGTCTATGAACATATCCATTATTTGTTATGCTGCTTTCCCAATGTCTACTATTTTTAAAATCTTTAGAAAATTAGCTAGTATCATAAAATAACATTTTTAAAAGATGTATTTATTTGAAAGGCAGAGTTACAGAGGGAGAGACAGAGAAGTGGAGCAGCCTGGACTTGAACTGTGCCCATATGGGATGCAGGTAGTAGCTTAACCCTCTTTGCTACAAGTCCAGCCCCAGAAAATAATATTGTAAAAATTTTAATTGATAGAAATGTCAAAGAACCTAATGGCTAAGCTGATTTTCTATATTTTATTAGAATTCCCCATAAATACTTGAATTCTTCATGAAGATCTTCAACAAAAGAGTATATAGAAGTTACCTAAACACGTTTCTACTAAGGTAAATACTTTCATTTTCACAAATTAATATTTTACTGAAGTATGTCTCATTCAAGCTTTACCCTATTTTATCCTACTTCTTAAAGTTATACAATGTTAATCTTACTCTTCTTTTACACTGTTTCCTTCCATATAGGTGAAGAAACCAAGTATGTTCTCTCTCTTTCCTCCTCCCAGGCTAAACATTCTATTTCCTTCCAAATTTCTTCATGTACACAGTGGAATTTCCTCATATTTCAATTTTTTTCTTTTCTGGAAATTGTCCAATTTGTCTTGCATTGCTTAAAGTGCACCATTCCCAAAATGAGTTCCATACTCAAGGAGTATTTTGGCCACAATAGTATTTCATTCTAAATACTATTAATATAGATGAGTACTTACTTTTTTGGATGGAAGAATTTATCAACTCACATCACTTATCATAAAATAAATCTTGCTTCCCAAATAAATAAAATTTTAAAAAATAAAACAAATTAAGGTTTTTCCACATTTGTTGCAGCTAATAAACATAATGTATTGTGCAACTGATTTTTAGACATAAATTCAAAAATTATTTAACCTTATAAAATTAAGTCTTATGGGAGATCAGTCCATTATTCCAGTCTTGAGAGCTTTTAAAATCTTGATCATTTCATTTGGGATGCTATTAATGCTCATCCAAAACATCCATTTAACACCAAGCAGGAAATAAAGATTTACTCCTAGCTTTTAAAACATTTATGTAAATAACTTTAAATTTCATAAAAGACTTAGGTGTTCCAAATCATTATGATAGTAGATATGCCTGCTACAGATTTGCCCTATTAACATTTCACAAATCGTATTTATCACAATTAATGAGACAATATTGATAGTTATTAAGTGAAGTCCATAGTTTACTTAGATTTTCCTCTGTTTTTTCCCAATGCCTTCTTTCTGTTCCAGGACCCCAACCAGGATAACATATTATCTTTAATAGCCACATCTTCTTGGGTTCCTCTTGGTTGTGACAGTTTCATAAACTTTCCTTGCTTTTGGTGGCCTTTATAGTTTTGAAGAGTACTAGCCAGGTATTTTGTAGAATGTACTTCAGCTGGATTTTACCTGATATTTTACTCATGAATAGACTGAGGTTATGAGTTTTTGGGAGAAAGAGCATAGAGGTAAAACAGCATGATCATCACATCATAATAACAGTACATGCTATCAATGTGACTTATCATTGTTGATCCTAGCCTTGGTCACCTAGTTTTTCATAGTGTTGTCAGGATTCTTCACTTTAAAATTTCTCTTTTTTTTAATTTCTTTCCATATTTTACTCTTTTAAAGACAATCACTACATGTAGCCCACGTTAATGAAGTGGGGATTTGTATTCCATCTCCTTAAAGGCAGAATACCTACATAAATTATTTGGAATTCTTTGGTACAAAATATTTGTCAGCTCTTCCTTGTATATTATTAACTTATTCAATCTTTCATTTATACCTGTATGGACTCGTGGATATTTATTTTATACTTCGTGTTATAATCAAATACTATTTTATTAGTTTTACTCAAATTGTTTCAGTTTTGGCTATTGAGAGCTCTTTCAGCTGTCCACTGTATCCCTTTGACACACTCCCATCATAGTGGACTTTCTTTTTTAAAGTACTTTCACTTTCCAGCACTATTACTTTCTGGATCATCTTGTATATTTCCTTCCCATTAGCCATTTCTCTCAGGCCTCCCACTAGCTTTTAATTACCAAATATTTCCTTTGTTCTAAAACATACCAATGACTCTTACTCACTGAGTGTTATTTTTAATATAGTTAAATGCTTTCTTTATTGCTTACTTATCACATCAACATGTCCTTGGTCATCCATCATCTGTTGTCGAAAGAATAGGTCTAGAGAGTGTGAGCTGAAATCCAGACACAACTGATAACAGTTTCCTTCCTCCAATAAAACTCTATTAAAGGGGTTGGCGCTGTGGCGTGGCGGGTAAAGCTGCCGCCTGTAGTGCTAGCATCCCATATGGACGCCAGTTCAAGTCCTGGCTGCTCCACTTCCGATCCAGCTCTCTGCTATGGCCTGGGAAAGCAGCAGAGGATGGCCCAAATCCTTGGGCCCCTGCACCTGCATGAGAGGCCCAGAAGAAGCTCCTGGCTCCTGGCTTTGGATAAGCTCAGCTCTGGCTGTTGCAGTCATTTGGGAAGTGGATAGAAGATTCTCTCTCTCTCCTCTCTCTCTCTCTCTCTCTCTGCCTCTGCATTCTGTAACTCTGGCTTTCAAATAAAATAAGTAAATCTTTAAAAAAATAAAAAGTCCAAGCTACCCCAAAAGAAGTCTATTAAAAATTTCTAACGATAGCAACTAAAATAAAGAAGGGATTTATCGACATGATTGCTTACTGAATGCAGGCTGACTGCAAGCACAAGAACAAGGTATAATAACCTGAAGATAAGTTTAATTCAGTAAAACAGTTAACAATGCAAACAAGGGGTAGGTGTTTCTAACAGGATGCCATTTAGGGTGCCCATTTCCCATGACAAGAGTGTCTGGGTTTAACTGCAGCTCTGGCACCCAATCCAGCTTCCTGCTAATGCAGACTCTGGGAGGTAGTAGTGATGGATAAAGTGGTTGGGTTGCTGTCACTCACATGAGAGACTTGGATTGAGTTCCCAACTCCAGACTTCAGTCCCTACCTGTTACGGGCAGCAGATGGGAGCTCTATCTCTGTCTCTCAAATAAAGAAACATATATAAATATTAAACAAATACTAACATGCATAAATGGAAGACAACATGTGTCAGATAATTTGTGATTATCCCTTTTCACAGTGGGAAAATATTTATTAAGCTGATGGTGAACTGAGAAGTCTTATAGTGCCAGAAAAACAGCTTTTTGAGATAGCTTACAGGATAGCAATGAAAATGATGAAAGAGTTGGATAATTGAAATTATGAGTAATTGTTAAGGAATACTATATTACGGAGGAGACAATATATATACAGGATTATTTAATAGTGCACTTTGAGGTATCTATTATAGTGCTTGGAAGAGATTGAGTCATTATTGAAAACATTAAAATCATTTGAAATGGCACATTTTTGAGGAGGGCCTATGCAATCTTTTTCAGATTACAACCCAGGCGTCTCTAGAGATCAAGTTCAAGATGCCATTAATTTAATCATCTAAAAGCTGTATCTAAAGTCAAAGCAAATGTTGGCATAACATGCTTCTATCATAGAATTGAAAGGACTAAGACATTTGCTTTTAGATAATTTTAGCCGATTGTTTATTTCCAGTTTCAGAGTATCTGGGCTTTTGCCCTGCCTCCAGCTTCTAGTTCTAGCTTCCTGCTAATTCAGACCCTGGGAGGCAGCAGGTAATGGCTCAAGTAGTTGGGTCCTTGCCACCCACGTGACAGACTTGGATTGAGTTCCTGGCTGCTGTCTTTGGCCTGGCTCAACCAGAGTTCTTTTGGCCATTGAGGGAATGAACTAGGGAATGGTAGAAACACAACCACTTGAGTTATCACCAGGGCCAGGAGTTGAACCCAAGCACTTAGATGTGGGACATGTGCATCCTAACTGGCGTCTTTTTTTTTTTTTTTAAGACATATTTATTTGGAAGGCGGGATTATAGAGGCAGAGGGACACATATACACACAAGAGATCTTCTAACCATTGGTTCGCTCCCCTAAAAGGCTGCCAACAGCAGGGCTAGGCCATACCAAGGCTGGCCTATTAAAGTCTCCCATGAGGGTGGCAGAGCCTCAAGCACTTAGTTCATCTTCTGCTGCCTTCGCAAGAGCATTAGGAGGGAGTGGATCAGAAGTGGAGCAGCCAAGACTTGAATCAGCACCCTTAGGGCATGCTAGTGTTGCAGATGGTGGCTTAACTTGCTGCACCACAACACTAGTTCCCCAACTTGCATCGTAATCACTAGGCAAATCTCTGCCCTCAATATAATTTTTAAAAACACAAGAGTCAGATGCAGCAGATTCTAGCTCAAGGAGATGGGCTCCTGCCAGCCATGTGGGAGAGCTGGACTGAGTTCTGGGTCTTAGCTTCAGCTTGGCCAGGTCCTGGCTGTTATAAGCATTAGGGGAGTGAAACAGTGGATGGAAGATCGGTCTCTCTTTCAATAAAATAAAAAAATAATAAAAATTATGCTAACCTATAGATCAATGAATAAATCATAGAGAAATTGAAAGCATTTTGAAAAGAATGAAAATTAAAACACAACATAGCAAAACTTGTAAGACAAAATCAGAGCCTAGATGAAAATATAACTTTAAATATATATATTGGAAAAGAATAAAGGTTTCAAACCAATATTTTTTAAAAGATTTATTTATTTATTTGAAAGGCAGAGTTACAGGGAGGCAGAGGCAGAGAAAGAGAAAGAGAGAGAGAAGTCTTCCATCCGCTGGTTCATTCTCAAGATGGCCACAATGGCCAGAGTTGTGCCGATCTGAAGCCAAGAGCCAGGAGCTTCTTATGGGTCTCCCATCAGGTGCAGGGGCTCAAGGACTTGGACCGTCCTCTACTGCTTTCCCAGGCCACAGCAGAGAGCTGGATCAGAAGTGGAACAGCCAGGACTCGAACCGGCACCCACATGGGATGCTGGCACTACAGGTGGCAGCTTTACCTGCTATGCCACAGCTCTGGCCTCTCAGACCAATACTTATGCTGCAAATTTACATAAGAATCAAACAAAGTAAATTAAGCTCAAAGCAAGCAAAAGGAAGAAAATAATAAACAATAGAGAGGAAATCAATGACAAAGGTAATAGACACAATTTTAAAAACATTGAAACCAAAGTTGTTAAGATAAAGTTGTTAAACCTTTAGCTAGATTGACAGTGAAACAATGAGCAAAATAAGGAATGTACAAGATGATATGTTTATCATTGCTAATCCTACACACCAAAAAAAAAAAAGTGTCAAAGGGATTATAACAAATAGTTTAATGCCAAGTTAGATTATACAGATACATTCCTAAAAAGATTCAAATTGCCAAAACTGACCCAAAGAAGGGGACAGGTTTTGGTCCAGTGGTTAAGATGCCTGTTAAGATGCCCATGTCTGGGGCCAGTGCTGTGACATAGTGAGTAAAGCCACTGCCTGCAGTGCTGGCATCCCATATGGGTGCTGGTTTGAGTCCCAGTTGCTCCTCTTCTAATCCAGCTCTTTGCTATGTCCTAGGAAAGCGGTAGAAGATGGCCCAAGTCCTTGGGCCTCTGCACCTGCGTGGGTGATCTGAAAGCAGCTCCTGGCTCCTGGCTTTGGATCTGCCCAGTTCTATCCATTGCAGCCATTTGGGGAGTGAACCAGTGGATGGAAGACTCACTCTCTCTCTCTCTCTCTCTCTCTCTCTGCCTCTGCCTCTGCCTCTGCCTCTCTGTAACTCTGCCTTTCAAATAAATAAGTAAATCTTACAAAAAAAAAAAAAAAAGATGGCCATGTCTGAGGCTGGGGCTGTGGCATAGTGGGCTAAGCCTCCACTTGCAGCACTGGCATCCCATATGGTATGCTGGCACTTCATGCCAGAGCGTTAACCTGCTGCACCACAGTGCCAGCCCCCCAAGTAATTTTTAATGTCTGAAATTTTATGAATATGATATGCCAAATTATAAAAATAAAGGATAAAAGCATGATCATTCCAACTGATACAGAAAAGTAATTGATAAAATTGACTTGTTCATGATAAAATCTTTTGCAAACTATAAATTAAAGTGAAATTCCTGAATCTGATAAAGAGCAGTGAACAAAACCTTACATATCTAACACAGTATTTAATGATGCAATACGAAATACTTCCTCCTAATATGTGGATCGGATCAAATGTCTTACCATTTCTATTCAACATTTTATTGTAAATTCTAGTCTGTATAATATGGCTGGCAAGAAGGATTAAAGCGCACATACTTAACTTTATTTCCTTATTCTTATTTTTATACTGATTATATTTATTGAAATATAATTTTATGTCTGTCGAATCTAACAATAAAAACTTAGCTTATTTTTTACAATTAAAAAAAAGGTTTATTTATTTATTTGAAAGGCAGAGTGACAGAGGGAGAGACAGAGAGAAAGAGATTTTCCATCCACCAGCTCACTCCCCAGATTGCCACCAACAGCTAGGGCTAGGCCAGGCTGAGGCTAGGAGCCAGGAATTCCATTCAGGTCTCCCACGTGGGTGGGTAGCAGGGACCCAAGCACTTGGGTCATCATCTGCTACCTTTCCATTAAAAAATCTTTCCAAGCATTTATTTTCTTATCTAACTTTTCAAATATTTTGTCAAATAGGTTTTTGCCATTACTTATATAAGTTTAAAATCTTGGTTATATCTGTGATATTATTCTTTTATCTCTTTCTCTTTTGTTTCTCTCTCTTTTTTTCTGGATAAGTTCTGCCTCAGTGTGCTATTTGTGTTCCCGACATACTAAAGCAATAGAGAATCAATCACCAAGCAATAAAAGCCATCTTTCAACTTGGATCAGACTCTTTGTCATTGTTGGACCTGTATAAAGCAACATGGAAGAGAAAGGAAGGTAACTAAAAGTCTCTCTCCTATCTCATCCCTTGTCTGTGTCCCTAGCCCTCACTGATTCCAGTACATTCTTTTTGCTACATTTTGCAGACATTTTCACTATTTTTAAAGTTTTCTCATAGTCTTTGAGTTAGTTGATGAGAATGTATCTGAAATGTACCAGCTCCTCTTTCTGTGGCCTTTCCTGTGTAGCATTCAGTGGAGGGAGCCAATGAATCTGTGAGTCTGTTAAGAGACAGCAAACGGGTGGGAGTTGGCACAACAGAAGGGAGTTCCAGGGCTGGTGCCATGGCTCACTAGGCTAATCCTCTGCCTGCGGCGCCGGTACCCCGGGGGTTCTAGTCCCGGTTGGGGCGCCGGATTCTGTCCCAGTTGCTCTCTGCTGTGGCCCAGGTGTGCAGTGGAGGATGGCCCAGGTCCTTGGGCCCTGCACCCACATGGGAGACCAGGAGAAGCACCTGGCTCCTGGCTTTGGATTGGCGCAACACACTGGCCATAGTGGCCACTTGGGGGGTGAATCAACGGAAAAAGGAAGATCTTTCTCTCTGTCTGTCTCTCTCACTGTCTAACTGCCTGTCAAAAGAAAAAA